>NC_081407.1:146396721-147596721 GCF_030272615.1 Cryptomeria japonica
ATAGGACCTATAACAACACCAAATGGTGTCCTAAGGGGTCATAGAATGCCATAGGACCCTTTAGAACACCATATGGTGTTGTTATGGGTCATTGGTGTCCTAAGGGGTCTTAAGGGGTCACAGGACACCATATGACCTCTTAGGAAACAATACGACCTCTAATGACACCTAAGGGGTCATATGGTGGGCTAATAAAATGATATATTAAATTTAAAGTTATGAATAGAACATCATATAACGAGACTCCAAGCAAACAAACAATGAGGCTTCGCTAAAAAGCAAGTGTAAGAGCTTGACCTAACCCTAAGACTACTGCCTAAGTTCTAAAACATATGATGCTATCAAATTTGCAAGGTTATAAGACTGATCTCGATTGTGACTATAGGAATTACACACTTGATTTCTTTCATGGGTATGTATTGTTCCAAGTTGTTTGACAAGTGATGATCATCATATACGACCACTGCCATGCATACAACAAACTTTAATTTCTTTAGGTGATAGTCATTGTGTAACAACATGGGAACTCTCGCATACCCACCACTATCATTCTATAGGACATCATCTGTGTTACTCTCCCTCTTTCTCTTCCTACCTGTTGTTTCCTTTTGAAAAACATATTGCAGGTACTCTAACTCATCATGTTGCTTTGTTGACACTTTTCCACATCTACTTTGCTCATTAAAAACACATTCGAGAAGAATATTGCTACAGGTTTCCTTGTTTGTCACGGTAATACACCCATGGTTCAATTTCAAACCCTATTCCTCCTATTCAATATACACACACAAATCCATCAGTCAATTTTCTAGGAGAGCATACATGATAAAAATCAAAGAGGAAGTTGCAGACAAGAAATAAATTCACTTACTTCTATAGAAGTGCAGACACATTATAGTGGGGTATGGAGAGAGAGAGAGAGAGAGAGAGAGAGAGAGAGAGAGAGAGAGAGAGAGAGAGATGGGGTATGGAGGAAGGGATAAGGGGAGAGAGGGAGGGATGGGGTATGGAGAGAGAGAGAGAGGCACCTTGTGTGCGTTTGAGAGGGGGAGACAATACACTTACATGTGTATATATATGTTTAATATATTATATATATATATAATATGTATATACACATATTATATACAATATCACATTATACACATATTATATATTACATATATTATATGTAAATACACATATTATATATAGAATATCATATTATACAATAGCGCGTACGCGCTGTTTATAGTAAAAATAGTGTGTGCACGCTGTTTATAGGAAAATGAGCGCGTATGCGCTGCTTACACCATAAGTACCCCATACACAATTTTTAAACTTGTAGTACCCCGTATGCACTTTTGAATGTTTAGGCTTGAAAATAGGCCTAGATGACAAAGCTACGGTTTGGAAGTTTGATTTCCCTCCATTTCTCTCATTTTTGATGTGTTTTATTTTATCAACTTGGTTTCTTGACTTTATCATCATCAGGTTTACACTTCATCAAGTGGGTATTTCTAAAATTGCCACCATATTTTCACCCATCTTCTGAGTTTTCTAACCATATAATTTTTTTTCAATTTGAACAACAATAACATATTATTATTGAATTTCTTTTACCAATGTCTCCATAGTTCTCACAGACATAGGTGCACCATTTTTTGAATAACTTTTGATATACTTATCCAAATTTTAAAAACTTTATATATTATTGTATTTCACTTTATTCTTTACAATTTTAAAAAAAATTGTGTTTTTTATTTGTTTAGTGCAACTTATGCTTCGCGCATGAACAGGTACCTAATTTTCAAGATGTGCTCGATTGGAAAAATCATTAAAAAAAAATACTCAACAAAAAATTACAAAAAAATACACATCTTCTAGTGCTCACTCTTAACTATCTTTCTGCCAAAGTATTTGTCAAAATACTAAATCTAACTATGACTTTTTTGATGCGCACGTCAGACACTATGTTATGTTTTTCAGAAAAAATCAGGGTAAATTTTTCGTGCACGAAGGATTTGACCCCCTTAATCTTATCCAATTTTGAAAAAGTTTAGTAGTTTGGAAACTAGATTCAGAGTACTACAATATTTTTTCTTTGATTATCTTCATATCTTAAGTGGATGACTTTCAAATTTTGCCTCCAAGTTCAGGTTCACCTGATTTAAGAAAAAAAAAAAAAAAGTGTCCACTTATAGCCCCTTTTTTGACCACCATCTTTGTGCACTTACCCAGTATTAAGTATCAAGTTTGATTAAGTTATATTTGGGTTGAAATTATTTGACAACTGATTCACCCCCTGCCCCCCCCCCTCTCAATTGCCTCCGGGTCCTAACAACTTCTACGAGCCAAGAGGCCCATAGACTTTGAACACCATCTGAAATTCTCTTTGCTCACTGGTTTTGTCAATGTGTTTATGACATTCATCATAGTGTCAACCTTTTCCAACTTCACCTTTCTTTCCTTGAAAATATCTCAAACAAAATGAAACTAAACATATTTGTGCTTTGTTATGGTATGAAAAGTCAAATTCTTTTATAATAAAAGGGTACTTTGGCTATCACAATTTATAGTAATTATCCCTGCATCTAACCCAATATTAAAACACAAGAGTCTAAGCCAAATAAATTCCTTACAAGAATGAGTAGCTACCATATACTCTACTTCTATCTTAAACAAAGAGACTATGACTTTTTGCTTACTCATCCAACTAATAGCACCATCAAACATAGTAAAATTATAACCACTAGTGGATCTTCTTTTGTCAATGTCACCTACATAATTTGAATCTACTTATCCATGATTACTCACAAAATGCCAACATCTAGTAGGATAACAAAGGAAACACAAGGAATACGCAGAAGTATCCCATGTATATTTGAACACTCTCCTAAGTGCATCCCGATGCACCCATCCAATATTAAGCATGTATCAATTCAAAACTCCCAGTACCTGGGCAATGTCTAGTTTACTACAAACCATAGTGATATGTGCAGGATCATGGTCGGCCAAACTACACCATTAAGTGGCTACGAAAATTTAGAAAAACAGAGTTAGGAAACTTGACATGAAAATTTGAATGGGTTATAAACATAATATCAAAAATATGTAAGAATAGAGTGTATAAAATTGAATGCAATTTATAAGGTACTAGTTTTTTTCTAAAAAAAATTAAATCTATTGGTGAAAATTTGGAATTTCAATGCAGTAGTACTAAATTTTCTGGAGAAAAATAAAAAGGTGTATGTATGATTAACCTAAATACAAACAAAACCTAATTTTTTTTATGAAGATTTAAATATAAGTAGAGGATACATGCCCGAATCTGTTGCAAATTTTTTTATAAAAAATTTCTAATTCAATAATTAGTAATGAATTTTTTACTAGAAATTTTTAAAAATATAAAAAAATGTATATCTAACTACCATAACTTGGTCAAAACTTCATGAAATTCGATTTTGAAGCATAGAATGTGGTGTGTCTTCTAGATTCAAAAAATTTGAAGCCATTTGAAAATTAGAGATGTTTTTTCAATCTACCTATCAATTAGAACTTTAGTCATAATGCATGTAGAAAATCAATAATAATAATTTATTAAATTTGAAATAACGTAAAATTTATATTGGTGGAAAGCTAACAATTTTCTTAACAAACCTTTTTCATTTCATCAAATTTAGATATAAAAAAAAAGATGTCGGCCACATGGGCAAAGTCTAGAAAACTAGGGAAAAATTCTAAACACATTTTTGTTGTTCTAAGTATGACACCTCCCACAAGAGAAAACCTAAGGGAAAAATAGAGAGAAATGTTATGTTAGAAAAACTAGATATCGATTAGTAATGAATATCCATTAGAAACTGTGATGGTGAAAATATTAGGGTTTCAACAAATGATGTAGTAAAACCACTAATATTTTGCTTAGGGACCAACATATTAAAGATGGGTGAACCTAATAGATCTAGCCTCAAATCAGTAGGGATAGGGCTGAGAATTCTTATTGGATTCACTGGAATAAGGATGTATACCCTCTTTTAAGTTGAATTATGAAGATGTTGAAATTAGGGTACTTGTGTTGAAATTGAAGCAATTATGTGTAAATAGTGAGCTACAATCATCAAACAAAGCCACAAACCTAGATCTGAGAAATATGTGACTGTCTGGATCTATTCCCAAAAGGTTGTCCTAAAATGTCAAGACCAAAATGCCTATCTCTTTGGTCCTCTATGCTTTTTGTCATCCAAAGGAGAATTTGTTTGTCTCCATGAATAAATCCAATTTTGAGAATTGTATCTCTGTACCTTTTCCTTTTTATGGAGTTTTGTTTGTCTCCACAAGGAATTAGGGTATTATGAAATCTTCATAAACATAGAACATGAATGTCAACTCTGATGCTTTAATCTTGACCTTACTTCTACTCAAATGCTTGAAAGAAGATCGATTACTTGCTCACTTAAATTTCAATGAATGCTTGATTGATTGAAATTTCAATTGATAAGTGATGTCAAAATGTGAGGGCTAGACCTCCTTTTATACTTGCTTATTAAAAAACACCTTGATTGTTTGACATGGGACAACACAAGATCATAATTCCCACTCAAATTGAATAACCGTTGTGAGGCCCCAAAATGGGTCCTGATTGGGAGGACTAGAGTGTTATTGCCTTGGTCTGAACCAATCAAGAGCTCATAAAATTGGGGAGAAAGGTGTTCATGATGAAGGTTTTGAGTTGTTTGCATGGTGTGAGTAGAATCAGGATTTCAATTAGGCCTCGAGACACTAATTCCAAGGTGAGGGCCCAAATGAGGACAAAATGTAAGGGAGTAAAATTTAGGATGCTACATTTAGCCCCCACTTTAGTGAGATTATGAGACTAAGAATACACTCGGTAAAGTACAAAGGTTGACATTGAAAACTTTCATCATTAAATAGGCAAGACACACCAAACCCCAAATGGTCTTAGTATCTTACTACTTCAACATCAAGATAAAAGGGACATAATAAGAGAGAGAGAGAGAGAGAGAGAGAGAGAGAGAGAGAGAGAGAGAGAGAGAGAGAGAATCATGACTGCTAGCCTAGTAAGGTTTTCTTACTATGAGTCATGAAAAATAAAATACCAAAATTACAAATAAAAAACTAAGTTTTCAAAGAAACTTGAGTATCAAGATATGTGATAGTGTGTGCATAAGGTAGAACATTGAGTGGAGTTACCACATGCACATTACCACAATGATATGCCCCCAAGAAAGGACAAATCAAAGGATGGTGGTCACATAAAACACATAAGGGTTCTACTAACTTCTGGATTAGTATGCTCTTATGATAAATAATGTATATTAAATGAAATTTATTTGCATTTAATTGACCTCATCCCCCAAAGGAATTAGAACCGCAATGGAAGAAGGGCACATGTGTC
This sequence comes from Cryptomeria japonica, assembly GCF_030272615.1. Classification (NCBI taxonomy): domain Eukaryota; kingdom Viridiplantae; phylum Streptophyta; class Pinopsida; order Cupressales; family Cupressaceae; genus Cryptomeria; species Cryptomeria japonica. The sequence goes on from NC_081407.1 coordinate 146,402,120, forward strand.
TTTTGAGTCAACATGGAAGAGATGAAAAGAGATCTCAATGATTTGCATCATCCTCAAGTAGACAACACTAGAGACAATAAATAGAATAAGTGAGATACAAATAGAATAATGTCACAAACAAGCAAGAGAGGGGAGAGAGAGAGAATCTACAACACGAATGAATCTAATCAAGAAAATCATCTGTCTCCCAATATTTTGGAATATTATTTTGGGAAAGTGGACAAGATGCAAGAGGAGAAAATTTGAACATGATAGATGGAGCTACTACAAGTTCCAAACAAGGACCATGCTATAATAATGAGCCACTTTGTCTATTACTAGGATCTAGGATTAATGCTTTTGAAAATTGTTTAAATATATCATTGTCAACATAAACAAGCTCATATTCATCATTATAATCAACATTGTTAGCATCAACATCATTTTCACTCATTTCTTCATCAAGATCAATAAAAATAGGATCTTTAATATGAATACAACATGAACCATCACTTTACTTAAGCATTTTTAATCTTGGTGATTTAGGTTGAACTTCCTCCCTAGGGTTAGGCAAAGGCTAGACAAATGGGATCATGTCAATTTATTTGGGATCTTTGGGGAGGAAATAGGTTGAGAAGAAATTTAATGATCCTTAGCACGATGTCTTCATCGGTGTTCTATAGAAAATGGTTTCTTTTTTGTTTAGTTGAGGGTTGTGAAGCTTTAGGATTAATGGGCATAGGTTTCTTCTCTTCCTTCAAAGGAGGAGAGATTGGTGGACGTTACAAGGTTTAAAGATAGTAGATGTTGGACACTTCCCTTTGTAATATGTAGGAGGCAGGAATGCAGCATATGAAGGAGGAATAGATGGTTTAGGAAGGAGATTGGGTCCATCATGAGGAGAAGGAATAGGTCTAGGATCTCTAGGCTTACTCAAAGATAAGATCATCTCATTCTTCCACTTTGATAAGATTGAAAAAGAGAATCACATCGAGGCTTAAGAGGTTCAAATTGTTTAGGCCAAAAGTAATCAAGATTAACATATCCATGCCTCATCGTGGGTTGATAAATGCTATGACTAATTATTATGATTGTGTCATTATGAGGAAATTTTAAACATTTATTAATAGTAGAAGGGATAAATTTCATGGAAGAGAGCCAAGGATGTCCCAAACTTCACACCAAATTGATTTGATGTAGGAATGATAACAAAAATGACATCTAAGAACTTAGTACCAATTTCAATGGAAAGAGTTATAGAACCAATAGTAGGGAAAGACAAACCATCATACACCTTAACCACTACATCAAATTTATCATATTCTACTTGATGCAATTATAAAGTATAAAGATATTCTTCAATTATCATATTCATCATACACACTAGATCAATTAGTGTCCCTCATGAGAGTTTGTCTTTGATCTTCACATTGATATATGGTGGTCCATTAGGTGCATCAATAGTCTCACTAGTATCAAAGGCAATGCATAGGTCCTTATAAGGTGTAGGTTTTTCAACAATATTCACCACATTATTAGACTCAAGCCAAGGTCATTGGGAAAAAAATCATGATGGTTAGACTCAACCACATTAGTAGAATGGGAAGGAAAAGGATTAGTAAAGATTTGGAGCTTTTGATTAGGAGGAGCTATGGATTTGTTTCCTTTATCATTCACACCAACTAAATATATGGTATTGTTATCAATAAAGTCTTGAATCCTACTACTTAAGGAATAACACTTTTCAGTGTCATGATTGGGTTGATAATGATATTGGAAAAAGGCTTTGGGATCATGATAGGGTGGAAAAGGTTAGGAAGTATCAATGGGCTTGACATGGGAGGAAGTTTCAACACATTTTTATTCAACAATTGTGTCATAATGCTATGCAAAGACTCATAAAGAGGATTAAATTCTTTTCTAAAGTATTTGGATAAAGGAGGCACACCTAATGTCGCGACTACTAATTGGGTATTGATGTTGTCGTTGAACTTGATGTATCCTTTTTTCAGTTTAAACTTCACAAAATATTGCATTATTATCAACCAAAATCATTGAAGGAGGTGATTCAAATTGGCTCACTTAAAGTTGATAACTATAAAGTACTGCTCACAACTATGTAAAGGAAGTAAACTCATAAAAGAGAAGCTTATCCCTAATGTATTTTTGTAAATTAGAAACATAAATTCTTTTAACATCTTGATCAGGCATAGGATAAGCAATTTAAGAATACAAACATGTTTATATCTTCCAATAAAATCAGTCACTTTTTCTTTAACTCCTTACTTACAATGAATCAAATCAATCGAAGTAATTTTAAGACCAATATTATTGTGAAATTGTTGAATGAAAGCATTAGCTAATTGTTGGAATGATGTAATAGAATAAGGAGGCAAAGAACAATACCATTACAAATCTTTGTCCCAAAAGGTTTGAGTAAACAACTTACCCATAAGTCTTTGAACATGAGAAAAATTACAACACAAAGTGTGAAATGTTTTCACATGAGTCAATGAATCACCTTTTCCATTACAAAGATCCAATTGAGGGATTTCCATATGTTTAGGAGGGACAACAAAAACAATGTCACTAGATAATGGGCTTTCTACATCAAATATGGTCACATTAAATTTGGATTGGGTAATGGAAGCTAACTTTGTTGTTGTAAGGATGACATGATTTAGGCTAATTTATTCATAGTTGCTTTGGTGGATGGATTGAAACTGGGCAAATTAGATTGGGATGAGGGTGACATTGTTGTATGTAGGTTGAGGTTGAGAGTAAGGAGGTGGAACACTATGATATGCAGGTATGGGAGATTATTGGGTCATAACTGGAAGACTCACAGAAGGAGGTATGAAAGAATTTTGATTAACAAAGTTTTCCCCTTGACTAACGCATGTAAGATTAACATTTTGTGTGGAAGTAGTCATGATAGAAGATGTGAATGTAGGCACACTAGGAAAGGATGTAGCCATAGGAATAGAATTATTAACTTCATTAGGAGCTTGGGTGTATCCAAGGACTTCAGCATAATTTTTCATAGGTATGATATTAGTGTCAACAATATGATCAAGGCCATGCGACAAATTAACACCAATTTTATCACTTTTAACCATTATTTTTAATCCTTCAATCAATGGGATTGCCATGCTTTCCACGTATTATTGACTCATCCATTGTTGAAGATTTTCAAATTCATTGTCAATCTTCTCCAATTGATCAATAGAAATCCTAGTTAGTGATTCACCCTCATCATGAGAATTGTGGAAAGAAAGGAGATAAATGACATCAATTGTTGGATTGGAGGAACCACCGACATTCTCATGAAATAAGTTATTCAAGTTAGGCCCCATATCCTTAGTGATTTAACCTCAAGAAGCCTTAATTCTGCAACTTATTCTCACGAGAAAATTGTAGGTAGGACTAATAGTACTAAAACTCATGCACAAACGAGGGAAATTAAATTTAAAATTTAAAAATTATGATTAAACAATGCAAAATTTTATAAAATTGATTGATTAACCAATTACTTAAGGAATTTGATTTGTGAATTTGAAAGAAAAATGCCTCCAAATCATAGCACAGCATATCATAAAGATCAAATCTGAAAATGAATTTGAAAAATTATGCAACCCACAAGTAAATTCTAGAATTATAAGTTAGGGTTTATGTAAATTCAACTACTAAATTTATGTAATTCAATTGAAAATTAGATCTAAGAGGGAAATTTTGAATTTTAAATTGCATAAGAAATCAAATCTAAATTAATTAATCCATTTTAGACAATCCACAAGCTCAATTTTAGAATTTAAAATTAGGGTTTTTGTGAATTTAGCCTCTAAATAATTTAAATTCAATTGAAAATTAAACTTGTGAATGTAAATTTGAATTTGAAATGAATAAACACTCAGAGAACATAAATTAGAAAATTAATGTGTAAGATGTCAGGTTCACCAAAATATGATGGTGAAAATATTAGGGTTTCACCCAATGATATAGTAAAACCACTCATGTTTTGCTTAGGGACCAATACATTAAAGAGGGGTGAACCCAATAGATCTAACCTCAAATGAGTAGGGATAGGGCTAAGAATTCTTATCAAATTCATTGGAATAAGGATTGATACCCACCTTTAAGTTGAATTGTGAAGATGCTAAAATTAAGGTACATGTGTTGAAATTGAAGCAATTATGCGTAAACACTGAGGTACCATCATTCAATAGAGCCACGAACTTGGATTTAAGAAATACATGTGAGTGTTTAGATCTACTCCCAAAAGGTCATCCTAAAATGTCAAGACCAGAATGCTCGTCGCTCTAGTCCTCCTCACTTTTCATCGCCAAAGGGAGATTTGTTTGTCTATGTGAATAAAGTCGATCCTGAGAATTGCAGCTCCATAATTGTTCCTTTTTATGGATTTTTATTTGTCTCCACATGGAATTAGGGTTTCATGAAGTCTTAAAAAACATAGAACATGAATTTCAACTCCAATGCTTGAATCTTGACCTTACTTTTGCTCCAATGCTTGAAAGAAGATTGATTCCTTGCTCACTTTAATTTGAATGAATTCTTGATTCATTTAACTTTTCAATTGATAGGTGATGTCAAAATGAGAGGGTTCAACCACCTTTTATACTTCCTTGTCGAAATTCGAAAAAAAAATTAATTTTCTGACATGAGTCGACACAGGATCAATTCCCGCTGAAATTGAATGACCATTGTGAGGCCCCAAAATGGATCCTGATTGGGAGGACTACAGTGCTAGTGCCCTAGTCTTGAGTAATCAAGAGTTGAAGAAATTGGGGAGAAAGGTGTGCATGATGAAGGTTTTGAATTGTTTTCATGGTGTGAGCAAAATCAAGGCTCTAATTAAGCCTTGTGACAGGAACGCCAAGGTGAGGGCCCAAATAAGGACAAAATTGGAAGGGAGTACAATTTAGGATGCTATAGAAACAAATATATGTTTTTTAAATGTCAAAAATGGATATCTATTTCTTCAAGTTGCTTTTTTAAAAATTTTATGTTTTTTAATGAATATCTATTTGCAAATGGATATCCATTTTGAAAAGCCTAGAAAAACACATTTTAGTAAATTGGCCATAACTTTTACATTTATTATCAAAATTTTGATTTTTTACAGGTATTGGTAAGGTAATTTGGAGCTCTACATAATGGATTAGATCGTGTTTATATATTATGCATAAAAAATAATTATAAATAATTTAAATTCATCCATCATTTTTAAAACATCACATGCTAACAACTTCTACATATGAATTCCCTCTTCCATGCTTTTTTTTGTAACAATCATCTCAAAATAATTGAAATATTAGATGAGCAATTAATAATAAAAAATAGGTACTTTAATGAGAGTAATAAATTTTGATAAACCATCATATCTCTGTGTTCCTTTCTCTACCTCTCTCTCTCCTAAGATCTAAACATAACGTTCCACCTCTCCTTTTCTCCCTCTTTCTCTTTTTTTCCCCTCTTTATATATCTCTCTCTAGACCTATCTCTATAACTCTCATTGAATCCCTCCTTCCTTCTCTCTCTCAATCTCCACACTTATATTTATACCTCTTCATCACTCCCTCCTCTATCTCACTTTCTCTCCCCTATGATATAGACTTGTATCTCTACCTCTCCCTCCCTCCCTCCTTCCCTTTCTATTTGTCCTTCATTATAACTTTGTCTCACTAACTCTTCATCCCTCCCTTCTTCCCTCGATACTCTCAATATTAACCCTCTCATTCCTTTATCCCTCTACATATCTCTCTATATATATCCTTCCCTCTCACACTCTCTCTACCTACCTCTCCCTCCCTCCCTAGCTCTCTACATCTCCCTCTCACCTTTCTTTCTTCTCTATTTGTGTAGATATTTAGAGATCTGTGTATTTTAGTGATATTTAGAGCTCTCGGTATTTTAGTGAACAAAATAAATCCTATACAACCTAGCCTTCTTCTAGATTTTCTTATTCATGTTAGGTTAAATCTTAGATATGTACTTTTATAATATCTACATCTCAATTTTATATTTGAATCTCTTTACATGACAAATTCTTCATTGATTTTATATTATTACATTTTTTCTATTAGCTTAATTGTGAAATAACTTTTACATACCCTACCCATCCTTAGTAGCCACAATAGGGTTTTATTTTAACATTTGATACATCAATGACATTTCTACTTTTTCAATGTGAAATCACACATCATTTATATTTAATTTTCCTCTCCCCCTCTCCTTCTCTCTCTCTCTCTCTCTCTCTCTCTCTCTCTCTCTCTCTCTCTCTCTCTCTCTCTCTCTCTCTCTCTCTCTCTCTCTCTCTCTCTCTCTCTCTCTCTATTTCCATATGTTTTTCACTCATCTCTCTCCCCCTAGATTACTTTTTCTTTCTACATCTCGACACTTATATCTCTACTTATCTCTCTCCCTCTCCCTTTGTTTATCTATATCCTTATCTATCTCTATCTTTATTTCCATATCTCTTTCACTCATACATAGAGTTCCTATTTCTCCCTCCCTGTCTCTATCTCTCCATGTTTAGCTATATCTCCCTTTATCTCCACTTTTAATCATTACATCTTTCTATATTTCTCTACTTCTCATCTATCTATTTCTCTCCCTCTCTCTCCCTCTATTTATATATCCCTTATACTCATATACACAATCATTCACTCCATGTTTCTCCCTAGAAACAGAAGTCAAAAGGGAAAGATACCCCAAACACCTCATCAAGAACTAATCCAAATATTGATAACACATAAACATCTAAATTAGAAGGATAATAAAGCTCTATTACTAATAAGGAGAGATATATAGATGAAAATAGAGATAGAGAGGGAGAGAAAGGGATAAACATATACAAGGAGAGAATGAGAGAGGGAGAGATATAGATATAGAAAGATAAATTTAAGGGAAAAAGCATGAAGCTATGTGGGTAGTCCGACCGGACTACCAAACTTAGTCTGGCTAGACTACCACCCTACCATGTGGCACCCTGTGTCACTGGTGTGGCACCTAAATGGCGCCAAGAGTTTGGCCAAAGTTAGTTCGGTCGGACTCTTGGTGCCATTAAAACGCTTTTTGTTAGCGCTTGAACTTAGAATTTTTTTTTAAAAATTCAAAATAGTTTATCCGAACTCAGTCCGGTCGGACTGAGTCTAACCTGACTAAGTCTGGTCAAACTCACCTATGTGGCAGTGATGTGGCAAGCAAATCACCTATTTTGTTTGTATTTATGAAACTTGTCACTTCTTCTAAATTTTTCTTCAAGCGGAATATTTTTTACAAAAATCAAAAAATACCCTTTTGTAGAGCTCGAAGTCATGAATCTAAATATATAAAAAAAAATAGTATTTGATTAATTTTAATATTTTTAATTAATTAAACATTGCGAGTATGTTTTTTAAATTAAAAAAGAAGCTAATTAGAAATAAAATTAAAAATAATTAAAAATAATTTTTTCACTAGAAGAGAGAATCTTCTCCAAAAGGGTATAATTTTTTGTTGATAAACATAAATTTAGTAGAGAAAAGGTGACACCAAATGAAAACTGTGAAATTCAACTATGTTGGACTTTAAAAAATTATTACGAGAAAAATATACATCAATTTTTTAAAAAAAATTAACACTATATATATATGTCCTCTATTTGGAAAATTAAAATTGGCAAAAAATAAGTTCGTTTTCATTTTGTTTGGTGACGCCAACTAGAACCCCTGATTTTCAGCATTTTTCAGTAATAAAAAATTTGTCTTTGAATATATAAAACAAATGTCAAAATTTTTAAAAATAAGAGACATAAATTTCATTCATATTTCTATATTTGATCAGTATACATCATTTTGAAATTCAATTTAGAAATTTCACTTTTATACGGTCGAAGTTAAATAATTTTAGTTGTGTTGGCCACTTCCTTTATAAAAGTGTGACACAACATTGTGATTTTACCCATAAAGATAAAGATAAGGAGATATATAAGGGTAAAGAGGTATTGAGAGACAAGGATATAGAGATAAAGAGACAAAGAGATAAAAGGATAAATATAGAGACAGATAGAAACACCTAGAAAAGAGATAGAGACACAAATATAGATATAGATATCAAGGTCTAGGAAGAGAGGGTGAAAGATAGAAAGAGGGGGAAATATTTTTAGATAGAAAAGTAAAGAGGAAGATAGAGATATAAATGGAGATAGGGGGAGAGGGAAAAAAATAGATATAGAGATAGAAATATGTAAAGGCGTCTAGATAAATATATAGAGAGATAGGGAGGCAGGGGGAGGGAGTGGGACATAGAGGGAGATACAAAGAGGAAGAGATAGAAAGAGAGACAGATGGACGGAGAGATGGAGTGAATAAAAAGACTTAGAGATAACATGAGATATAGATAAACATGAAGATAGATCTTTAGGGATATAAATATAAAGGAGGCAAGAGTGAAAGAGAAAGGAGGTGATAGAGATAAATAATAAATATATATAGCTAGAGGGGCATAGATGGATGGAGAAAAATAGGGAGAAGAAATATTAGTAGAGAGACATAGAAATAGGGAGTGATAGGGATAGAGTAGGAGATGGAGATATTAGGATAGAAAGAGGGAGATATATGTAGAGATGGATATAACTTGGGAAAGATCTAGATGGGATGAGTAAAGGAGAGATGGGTAGGTAAAGAAGAGAGAGGAGACATATAGATAGAATTAGAGTAAGGAAAATTAGGGAGATATATGAATTGAAAGGGAGACAAAAGGAAAGGGGGAGAGAGCAAGGTGTAGCTAAGTAAATAGAGAGGGGGAGAAGTATAGAGAGACATTTTCTCCTAGGTCAACTTGGGCAAAAGTGTGCATAAGATGAAAGACAACAAGGCAACCTTCTATGATGATTTATGAGAAATTTTAGTCTCATTAGTACATAAAACCTAAATTTTAAATTATTATTTACTACTTTTAAATGTTTCAATTGGGAGCAAAAAAAGGGGGAAAAAAAAAGTCTTTATATGCAAAAGTTGTGACTATTTAAATTTTTAATAATGAAAGATTAACTTCAAATGATTGTAATTATTATTTTTGTATAGTCTAATAAAATTACCTTATCCATTTTGTAGGTCTTTGGGTCACCTTTCCAACTCCTATAAAAAATCAAAATTTTGATAAGAAACACAAAAGTTAGGCCCATTATCTAACTTGTATTCTTTTTAAGCTAAACAAAATGGATATTAATTTCAAATAGATATTCATTTTGGAAAACATGACATCACAACAATGATGTTAAGAAATGGATATCCATTACTAACGAATATTCGTTAATAAGGATACCTGTTTTGGCTTGGAATTTACAAACTAAATTCAATTTTTTCTCGACTCATACAAAAAGTCATAGTCTATTTTGGCACATTTGGCAAAGTGAAAAAAGGGTTTTTTTTTTTGTCATTGCCACTTCTTTTCCTACCATGATATTGTACATACCCATAACATACATAAGACTGCAAAAAACACTCACATATGGTACACTAGCCATGTCCTTCACCATTATTTGTGCAACAAGAACTATTATAGATCTACAATTTATCATGCTAAATCTTTCGAATACCAAATTCACATACTTACTCTAGCTTAACCAAAGCTTTCTGTTAGCAATGTCTCTTCTAATCTTTATTCCTAGAATGTACCTAGCTAGACATAAATTTTGAATTTTAAATTGTGTTCACAAAAGATACTTCAAGTTAGAAATCAAAGGTCATGTTGGAGCTCAAAATTGCACGTAACCCAACCCTAAGAGGATGTTGATCTCTATGCTTGAATTAGGTAATCAATTTTGGCCAACTTAACAGAATGAACCTTTAAGGTTGCTAAATCACTACTTCTTCTGGTTCTGCTACACCAAGGTGGGTATACCTTTTCACTAAGTACTTATTCTCTATTGTACTTAAGCAAATTAATGTTAAAATTTATCTTAAGGTCAATCTCAAATTGGCATTAAAACTATGATGTGACCTGCTATCTCTACTCCTACTTCCTACTTCAAAAAGTTTTAAAAATGAAAGCTTCTTAACTGAAAATTTGAAAACTATGAGGTTACAAGAATGTGTTTTAGACCAGTGCCTTCTATGCCAATTGGGTGCAAAGTCTCATGGATTTATTTTCTTATATTTTCCTTGTTAGAAAACAAAACTACCATCCACTGTTAGTTTTTCCACACTTAGTGATTCAATTTTACCATGACAATTATCATATGGGAAATTTTAGTCTTTTCTAGAAAGAGGCTCATACAATAATCAATCCAAGAATATAACTCTTCTTGTTCACACTATACAACAATGAAGTAGTCTGAAAAATGACAAAATAACCACAATGTGCAAAAGAACTTAAACAGTCTTTGATCTCTCAGTACCGAAATAACAAGATCAAATTAAAAGCACCCACAATACTTCATAGCACAATTTAGGATTCGAAAGCAAGTCAATCTGTATATTAGCACAATTTTTTTTTAAATTCTATCATCCACTATCTTTTAAATGAAAGCAAATGATCTTCCTTTTATAAGGAAAGATCGAGTACATATGAAACTACTTGTCTCTTGATAACAACATATAAGTTAGTTACATAATGTAACTAGTTTAAACAAGAACTTAACGATTCAAAAGAAATAGATTGATAGCCCCTAAATGGTCTATGTATTCCTGCTCCCTATAGGTGGTGATATTTGAGATGAAGTGTTTTATAACATATTCCTTCCTATAGATCTTGTTAAGGATAATATTCATGTTATCTTGAATGAGATCCTCATCATTGATCACCTCTAATGCTCATGGGTGCTCTTGTGACAATAATTCCTTCCACTGTTCTCGAGGCATTGGCATACCATCATTGTCACTCAGCAAAGAAGGGGGACTCTAAGTATCCTCTATGTCTAACTACTTCATGTCATCCTCTAGTTCCTCTTTTTATTCCATTTGTTTTAGACCACAACTTTCTGACATTTTTTGGTAGCTTGAAAGATTTAGGATCATGCACCTTGTCGACTATTTCTTTTACCCATTCTATCAATATAGCATATTCTTGTAGTGCCCTGAAAGTCCCTACATAAGTGTTCCAATATTCATTGGTATATTGCATCATTTCATTGAACCTATGGGTTACTAATCCTACCATCATATCATAGACAACCTTCTTCCCCTATTCTTCCTTCTTCAATTTTTTCTACAGATTCTCTGCTTGATATCTCCAATAATTAGTATCTTGTATTGCTTTAGTAATCTATTGTTCATGTTCATAGGAAAATTCTTCTTCCAACTAATGCAGCGTTCCTTTGTCTTCTCATAATTAGTCTTATAGGCATCTCTTTCTTTCACCACATGTTTTATTTGGGCCTTGGTGAATTCTACTACATTGACATTCAAAATAGTAGTTTCCAATGGGCTTGTCTCTCCCACCTTTCGAACCATAAGATGGCCAAACATTGTGTCAATCTCCACTAATGTAGGCATTTTGTTCCTTGGGTAAAGAGCCCATTTTAATAGTGCCCTTTTGTTAGGCTCAAAACTAGAGCTAGAACAGATCTTATCAATGTCTTGTGGCGATATCCTTTTAAGTATATCATGATTTTTAATAAAAGTATCAAACAAGATTGCAAAACTCATATCCCAGCTAGGTACAAGGAGTACACTGGCTTCATGCAAGATTTGTCTTCCTCTGACTAGAGTCTTTGTGGCAATTTCATTGTCAATATCCTTTTCCATTTTCTCAAGTAGCACACTCTCATTCTCAAGAGTCACATTACTATCCTGTTGCCTAATCAATTTTCCTGGTGTTTTTACAAAAATGCTTTGAATTATAGTGAATGAATGAATTCATCATCAGAGATAAATTTTTCACCTAATAATATCCTAGTGTCCTTTTCATTATCCTTATCATCGGGTTGAACCTCCCCTCCTCCTAGATCTTGATGTAAATTATGCTTCTGATTATCTCTAGTATCATTGAGTATTATGGGTATATGCATGAAGTTGTGGTACCAAAAAGGTGCCACACTTCAAAAAAAAGGAAAAATGCTCATAAGGCACACGCACTATAGGGTGTGCGCCCTATAGTGCACACGCCTAATAAGGTGTGCACCTTGTGAGCATTTAAAACTTTAAAAAACCCCATGTCCACATTTTGGATGCATTCTACATTCCCAAACCCACGTTTTGGCGATTTCAGGTGCCATTTTCTTACGCTCGCCCTTTGTAAAAGCTTGATATTGGGCACTAACTTGTCCATCTCTCATCAAAATGCCGCCACGCCATCGAAGAGTTCGAAGAGGTATGTATTTTTATTTTCTTATTGTCATTTTTTTATTAATTTGAAGATTAAACTAGGTTTATTGATTTAAATTTATTTTCATTATCAGGAAATGAGATTAGACAAGAAAATGTTGAAAACACTCAATCACCTCCTCATGAAGACCATATTGAAGAAGAAGCACATCAATCACCTCCTCATGAAGACCATATTGAAGAAGAAGAACATCAAGAGCCTCCTACAATCCCTAGACATCCCATAGGTACACAAGAAAACCTATTAGGTCAAATAGAAAATAGCCAAAAATAGCTTGAAGGTTTAATCACAAGGCTAAAAGATCCCACTGGAACAAACTCCCATAGGACAAACCTTGCCAGTTTTTTGCTGTCTATTGTATCTCACATACAATCTGTGAGTGGGCAAATAAATTTTTGGTCCAGTAAGAAGGAAGAACAAAAGAAATTTTATGCTGACAAATTATCATATGTGGCAGTGAAGAAAAAGAAAATTAATAAATTTGACTTGTGTGCTCTTTTTTACGAACCCCCAAACAAATCAACCTTTACACCCTGGATGTAGGAGATTCCCTACTCATTGGTGTCATCATGAAGGGATTAAGAACTATTTTTGGGATAGGTGGTGGATGGTATTTGATCAACCCCCATGCAATAATCATGAGTACCCCAATACTTTTTGAGAAAATTGTACTGTGAGTTTGTCCTTAATGAGATCCCAAACTATTTTGAGTTTCTATATTTCCAAGGTAGAAGTGAGGGTTCCTCGCATGATAGAGAGGGTGCATAGCGTGACCCAAATCTCCCACCAAGACCCTTGGCCAGACCTATGGTGGAGCATGTTATTATTCCTTCCATTGTGAAGGAGAGTATTAAGGTCAAAAATCTAGACTCAATTAGCTCACTCACACAGACCCTTATACAGTATGCTAGGCCTCTAGTAGAACGTGATGCGAGTGATAATGGTTATTCTTCTAGGAATCTTGTGGTTCTCTTTGTACTTATTATACTAATAGTTTTGAGAATGCACATGCACGAGCAGAGTTTGCTACAGAGAACATTTTCATGACAGAATCCTTGCTGAACGAAACATTTGGCATTGATACCCAGGTGAATTTCATTACAAGTTCATTTCATTCTTTTTATTAAATCTTATATGTAAATTTGAGAATATATCTAAATTAGTAAATTATTATGATAAAAAATCAGGGTCAAAGTGTTCACAATACTAACAACATTCCTGCAGCACCCTTTTTCACAACTTCGTCGACTCCACAGGTATACAACGAGTGAAGAAATATAATTATTATATGTAGATAGTTGAACCTTATGTGAATGATTTTCTAATTACTCATTTTGGATGTCAAATAGTTTGATGCTAGAGCTTCAACATCAACACCTCACAGTGTATTTTATCGACAATCTTCCACCCAGGTAAACAATTTATCTTTAATGTTGTTATTAAATAATATAGATAGTTTTGGCAATTAATCAATAAACTTTGTTTAATTTTCAGATGTTGACATCAGAGACTCCTCCTATTGTCTGCGCGTCAATGGAGCATGGTATTGCTGCAGCAGTAGCAAGTTCAACTGCTTTAACAGAAGTATGAGACATATTTGTAAATTTAGTAAATTTAGCATTACATTTGTTATCTTAATAATATGTTATTGAAAATTTTAACGACACTTGTATTTAGTTTAATTTATATTGTGATTCTTACAGGAGGGGCTTGACACTCCAGATCATGAATGTGCACCTGTTGTGGATGAACATCATGATTATTTGTATGCGGTAAGTGACTATTCTATTATGTCATTCTAAAATTCAATTTTTGTATATGCTAACATCATTCTTTTCATTGTATCAAGTGGAGTTACAAAAATTCTGGAGAGGAGGTCAAGTGGACGTACTCGAAAGACACCTACATCATATACATCTCCATCCCCTTGATAGGAAAAGATATCTTGTGATTTGTTTCCTTCCCCTAGAGGGAAATGAATAGAATAGGGTCCTATGTTGTATGCCTATATGGCAATTTTGAACATATGTTTTGTATTACAAATATGTGATATTCTATCTCCACATGGCTTTTGGCAAGCTCCTATTTGACTTTATTGGATACCATGTTGTATGCCTATATGGAAAATTTGAACATATGTTTTGTATTACGAATATGTGACATTCTATGTCCATATGTCTTTTGGAAAGCCCCTATTTGACTTTATTCGATATCATGTTGTATGCCTTTATAGCATTTTTGAACATATGTGTTGTTTTATGAATACATAAAATTCTATGTCCATATGGCTTTTGGCAAGCCTATTTGTTTGTATTGGATATATTTGATAGTTTTAATGGTATACAATGTTGCATGGATTTTTAGCTTTTTGGTTAATGCAAATCATTTATCATGGTTATCCATAATTGCAGTACAAATGATTAAATGAATAATTGCACAAAGTTTATTGTTACTTAAGCTTTGAACCTAAATATGTGTTTGTAATCCAAGACACAAGCTTATGGAGATCAACACAAATTCAATAGTTATAGTCGAAATAAGACTATATAAAGGAAACATGGAAAGAACCAAAATTAGACAATGTAAGACACCATTGTACCAATACCCATTCTAAAAACATTGCATAGCCCATAAATTTATATTCATCTAATGCATTCACTTAGGCGATTTCGCTGCTAGGGTGTGGCCCGCAATGATCAGGTGATTTGGAGAGCAAAAAGAAGGCATTCCTAGCGTAAACCCAGCCACCCTAATGCGTATGAGATGACGGTTCAGTTCCGCGACAAGCGGATTGAAAGATGGGGCATTGTGCAACTTTTCATTGAACTCATCTAACACTTTTTGTCGCAATTGATAAAGTGTCGCCATGAGCAACTAGATCTGAGTCTACCAAAACCGAGAAAGGATTTTTTAGAGTGCCATAACACAGCCCCGTAGGATCAGATGGCTCATTCTTATGATTAACGAGTACCGAGAAACGCAATGTTGAATATTGACAACTTTGAGCAACTTGAGCACTTAGGTGATTTCACTGCCAGAGTGTGGCCCGCAACAATCGGGTGAGTTGGAGAGAAAAAAGAAGGAATTCCTAGTGTAAACCCGGCCACCCCGACACGTATGAACTGACGGTTTGGTGTTGCGATGAGCGGATTGAAAGATGGGGCATTGTGCAACTTTTCATTGAACTCATTTGACGCTTTTTGTCACAACCGAGAAAGTGTCGCCACGAGCAACTGGATCTGAGTCTACCAAAACCGAGAGAGGTTTTTTTAGAGTACCATAATACGACCCCATAGGATCAAACGGATTGTTCTTATGATTAATGGGCACCGAGAAACGCGATGCCGAATATTGACAACTTTGAGCAACTTGAGCACTTAGGCGATTTCACTGCCAGGGTGTGGCCCACAACAATCAGGCAAGTTGGAGAGAAAAAAAAAGGCATTCCTAGTGTAAATGCGGCCACCCCAATGCGTACAAGCTGACGGTTTGGTGTTGCGACAAGAAGATTGAAAGATGGGGCATTGTGCAACTTTTCATTGAACTCATTTGACGCTTTTTATCGCAACTAAGAAAGTGTCGCCATGAGCAACTGGATCTGAGTCTACCGAAACCAAGAGAGGATTTTTTAGAGTGCCATAACATGACCCCGTAGAATCAGACAGCTTGTTCTTATGATTAACGGGCACTGAGAAATGTGATGCCGAATATTGACAACTTTGAGCAACTTGAGCACTTAGGCGATTTCGCTGCCAGGGTGTGGCCCACAACGATCGGGCGAGTTGGAGAGAAAAATAAAGGCATTCCTAGCATAAACCTAGCCACTCCAATGCATATGAGCTGATGGTTTGGTGTCTCGATGAGTGGATTGAAAGATGGGGCATTGTGCAACTTTTCATTGAACCCATCTGACGCTTTTTGTCGCAACCGAGAAAGTGTCACCACAAGCAACTGGATCCGAGTCTATCGTAATCGAGAGAGGATTTTTTAGAGTGCCATAACACAACCCTATAGGATCAGATGAATTGTTCTTATGATTAACAGGCACCAAGAAATGTGATGTTGAATATTGACAACTTTGAGCAACTTGAGCACTTAGGCGATTTCGCTACCAAGGTGTGGCCCGCAACGATCGGGCGAGTTAGAGAATAAAAAGAAGGCATTCCTAGCATAAACACAGTCACCCCAACGTGTACGAGCTGATGGTTTGGTGTCACGACGAGCGGATTGAAAGATGGGGCATTGTGCAACTTTTCATTGAACACATCTGATGCTTTTTGTCACAACCGAGAAAGTGTCGCCACGAGCAACTGGATCCGAGTCTACCAAAACCGAGAGAGGCATTTTTAGAGTGCCATAACACGATCCCACAGGATTGGATGAATCATTCTTACATGTCACTAACATCAAGAAAAACGATGTCGAATTTTGACAATTTTTCACACTTTGAGTGATTGACAACAAATGAGCAATTTTAACATCTTTTACCATGTTAGCAGAGTATACTTCACGAAATGATCCCATGTGATCTCTAATGGTCCAAAATGACATTGTTTACATAAAATCACACAAAACAAGACAAAAACACAATTTATTATATTACAATGCCTCGAGTAGTCAAAAATACAAGTCATGTACATATATCCAAATAAGATTGATATTACAATTTTTTACATTTACATTTAATCCAATGAACCATCTAGATCTTCTCTACTCTTTATCGTGTCTAGTATGGCCTCATGGTCAGACTCATGAACCTTCCATAGGTTCTTGTTTAGTGGTCTACCCCCATATATGATCAAATGAACATTTGAAGCTACAACAAGATTAGAATAATGAAGAATCTTCCTATGTGTCTCGAATTCCTCAAACAACCACAAGTTAGACTTCTTCACTGAGTACCTTCTAAGCCATGTACCAGTAACAACTAATGATCTTGTGGGTTACTCAATATTTTCTCCATCTACCACATGGCCATCCAATTTCTTTTTTGCATCCACACAACGACACGGGTAATAATATGTTCCTTCTTCATTGTCTTCAACTACAATTACTGCATAAACATGCCCTGCGATGATAAAGTGAGAAGAATTTAGCAAACAACTAAGGTAAAATATTAAAGTACAAAAAAATGCATGTGGATAATTTACCTGGTTGGACTAAATCTGACACATGGTCAAATTCAACTGATGCTTCCATCTGTGTTAGTTGTAGTGCACTCGGAGGTCGATATGTCTCAAGTGGGATTAGAGGCCTCATACACCATTCATCCACCCACTCCTTTGACTCACACTCATTATAGGCACCATATCTACATGAAGAACAATAACATGCCATCTGTCCCATATGGATAGTCCTTGAACCTGCATTAGAGCTTTTGAAAGAGTGTAGCTCACTCGATCATGTCAATGTACAACAATCTTATAATTTTGCAATGTTAGTATCATCTACCAGCCAAAAAAATCTGTGAATTGGAGACTTACCTTGATTACCTAGACCAATTGTACCATTGCACCACTGAACAATTGATTTTGCATCTTTCAAGTTTGCATTCCCTTTATACTTTCACTCTTCTCATGCTAAAGCTCTTTTAATACATGCTCCTGCACCATCATGCTCCCCTTTTCCATGCCCAGCCTCAGAGAAATTCCACATATGTTGAATAGCAGTCAACTTACGCATCCTACTCAACCAATAAAGCATCTGAGAGTTCATAAATTGTGATGCACAATTATCTAAAAAATATGATATGTTGACGGAATGATATGCCTCGGCTAGCCAAATCATCGTAGAATATCTGAAAAACAACCTTGCACAAACTCTGTAGAGTGTGAGCGATCATCACTGATGTAAAAATGATACTCCCTCAATATCTTCCTATCATCTTCCATACTATCATGTGCATGAATGAATTCTATATGCACAAATATAGCAACTTGTGTGGAGTTGTAATATTGTGATTGTACCTCGTTCTGCGGTTGTAGTGTGTAGTTCTTTGCAACGTCAACAATTGAAATGATTGTATGAAGTGGAAATGTGTCCTTGCATAGCTTAAATTGTGAGTCCAACCAACGAGCTCAATGGTTATGCCTTGCATACTCATACACTGTATTCTCATAAAAGATGCCCATAAATTGATACATTGGATTCTTCTCACTAACTAATTCACACCTTTTTGCTTCTTTTCCATCTTTTAGCATGTAGGCCACTGTCTTATTTTTTCCAAATTTTACTAATTCATTACCAATTTCTTGTCCAATATCCATATATTGATAAATTTGTAAATGTCACAATCCACCACAATCAACACATGTGTCATCCAAGCAACACTTATTGTAATATACTTGACCATCTACTCTTTCACATAAGATGCTAGATATGAATTCCCTTGAAGATATCAGTGGGCCATTTATGTTGCATTCCTGCAAAACATTGTTAGCATGCAAATCTATACATATGTGTTGATAAACATCATAATGGTTAGAAAATTCAATATGTACTCTACAACAACAAGTTGTGCGTGTGTGATTTATTTTGACATAAAAAGGCTTTACCATTTCAAATAATCTTTGACTAATTTTAATTTGAGGATACATATGTTGAAACTTGGCAAAAAATTGTGTTTGAGTCATATCCAAAAAATGTTTCGGATGTGGATCACGGATTTTACTACCAATCCTCCTTCTTACAATATCTCTTTGATTTGGAGAGACCCTTGTGTTATTCTTCCAAAAATATTCAATTAGGGATCTCAAGGCTTCAAAAATTGCTTTATCTTTCCGTGGTAATCTACCGGAAAATGCCCATAACTCATTGTTATATGGATCCTCCGCTCTTTGTCGCCTTCCCATAGCTCTCATTAGATTTTGTCTACTTATCTTCAATTGTTTACTTGTCTTTCTAAGGAGGAGAGCTTTCTTAGTTTGATTGCTTACAATTGTTGATGTAATGACACGTCGTGTGGCATTACTATCTTTTGTGTGTGTGTTAGAACCAACAGTATCATATGCATTCATCATATTCTTCACAATAGATTTTTTGCTTGATTCAATCGATGTTCTTAGCCCAAGAATCTTCATTATGGGCCTAAATTTCAGATTTCTCATCATTTCAACAAATAGTTGACATCTTCCTGTCTCATTTAAAGGCTCAAAGAATATTTTCCATATCCGGTTAGCATGTCTTTGACAAGTACGCTTCGGAATCTTGTCAACCATTGGTTTCAAAAAAATTAGCATCAATATCAATCAAATACTTAGGCTTTCTATGCAAAACTCTAGGAGGTGTTCTCAAACTTTACCTCAAGATTAGGAATTTCAACAACATTAGGGATAGGTGGCATACCTTCAACCAGAGATGAAAATAATGACATACCTTGAAATTGAGGTGTATAAAATGGTGTAGCTCCAATACTTGATGTTAGTCGTGAAGTACTTGCAACGTCAAATGTCATAGAGGGAGTGCTTTCAATATGAGATGTTGGAGACACCAACAGTGTGCCAATAAGAGATGATGTGCCTTCAACTTGAGATGTAAGAGATGGGGTACCTTCAACTTGAATTGTGGTAGACATTCTCTCAACCTCGGGATTCAATTAGCTCATTGCACAAAGGTTTTTCATCTGTTGCCTTTGTGTGGCCAATTTTGTCTCTCTCTTAGATTGGATGGATATTTCATGTTCCTCTTCAATTGGCACCTCTTCTTCTATGGTATTCAATTTCCTTGCTTCACGAAGTTGCTTCATTCCTTCTCTTTTTTTTGCATTCTTAGCTTCACGCTCTTCCGTTATTACATTTTTTGGTCGTTTCCTCGACATGATGATGATTTCTACATGTACATGCACATAAAAGAGAATAAAGTGAATTCATAAAGAGATTTCAAGAGGCATAAGGGGCAGTCCTAATGGATCTATGACTGTCCTAATTATGTTAGGACATTCCTAATGCATCTATGACTGTCCTAATTATGCATATGTTAAAATGGATATATGAAATTGAAATTATTTCATGTATTCCTTTTTTAAATTATTTCATAAGATCTTAAAAAGGATGTATGAAATTACAAATTTTGTTTTAAACCACTAAACAAATAATTTTCTTATGCAACTTCCTTCAAATGCATTGTTAAATCTAATGTAAATCTAATAGGATTATAATCAATTTTGACTCACACTTTTATTCTAACATTTAAACAAAATAACACTTAATAAGTATTTGAATTATAAAAACAAGAAAATATTACCTCAATTATTCAAATTTAATAAAAAAAAACTATGTTCTTCCTCTTTGACATTGCCAAATGAAAAAAAAGGTGGTGGAGAGCTAATGGAATGTATAAAATAACCTTGCATAAAATGTCAACGCCATGCAAAAAGCATTTTTTTGTCTGATCATGTGCAGAAAGAAGACAAAATGAGAGAATGTGGGCTTGGATCACGGGTCAAGGCTCCCATATAACCATTTTTTAGTGAAGCTCATTTGGCTAGCGCCAAATGACTTCCATTGAAATTTTTTAACCTTTGATAAATTTCTACTCTATACCCTATAATATATACTCTATACCCTATAGTTTGATAGCCACAACCATAAAAATTAAACCATTTCAAACCTATAACAAATACCCTAGATCGTATGACCAAATATGCTAAATCCTCGACCCTATACAATAACCATAGACCCTATAACCCAATATGCTAAACCATATGAGGTCGTTATGGGTCGTATGGTGTCTTAAGGGGTCATATGGTGTCCTATGACCCCTTAGGACACCATATGACCCCTTAGGACACAATGTGAACCCTAATGACACGTAAGGGGTTAAATGGTATCCTAAGGGGTCATAGGACACTATATGACCATTAGGACACCATATGACCCCTTAGGACACCATATGACCCCTTAGGACACAATGTGAACCCTAACAACACGTAAGGGGTTATATGGTATCCTAAGGGGTCATAAGACACTATATGACCCGTTAGGACACCATATGACCCCTTAGGACACCATATGACCCCTTAGGTGTCGTTAGGGATCATATTGTGTCTTAACAGGTCATATGGTGTGTTATGACCCCTTAAGACACCGTATGACCCATTAGGACACCATACGACCCATAATGACACCATATGGTGTCCTAAGGGGTCATATAGTGTCCTAAGGGGTCATAGGACACCATATGACCCCTTAGGACACAATGTGAACCCTAACAACATGTAAGGGGTTATATGGTATCCTAAGGGGTCATAGGACACCATATGACCCCTTAGGACACCATATGACCCCTTAGGACACCATATGACCCATAACAACACTATATGGTGTTCTAAGGGGTCACATGGTATCGTAAGGGGTCATATGGTGTCCTATGACCCCTTAGGACACCATATGACCCCTTGGGACATAATATGGTGTTGTTATGGGTCGTATGGTGTCCTAAGGGGTCATATGGTGTCCTATGACCCCTTAGGACACCATATGACCCCTTAGGACACAATATGGTGTTGTTAGGGATCATATTGTGTCTTAACGGGTCATATAGTATCCTATGGGGCCATAGGAGACCATATGACCCCTTAGGTATCATTAGGGATCATATTATGTCTTAATGGGTCATATGGTGTGTTATGACTCCTTAAGACACCATATGATCCCTTAGGACACCATACGACCCATAATGACACCATATGGTGTCCTAAGGGGTCATATAGTGTTCTAAGGGGTCATAGGACACCATATGACCCCTTAGGACACAATGTGAACCCTAACGACACGTAAGGGGTTATATGGTATCCTAAGGGGTCATAGGACACTATATGACCCATTAGGACACCATATGACCCCTTAGGACACCATATGACCCCTTAGGTGTCGTTAGGGATCATATTATGTCTTAACAGGTCATATGGTGTGTTATGACCCCTTAAGACACTGTATGACCCCTTAGGACACCATACGACCCATAATGACACCATATGGTGTCCTAAGGGGTCATATAGTGTTCTAAGGGGTCATAGGACACCATATGACCCCTTAGGAAACAATGTGAACCCTAACGACACGTAAGGGGTTATATGGTATCCTAAGGGGTCATAGGACACTATATGACCTATTAGGACACCATATGACCCCTTAGGACACCATATGACCCATAACAACACTATATGGTGTTCTAAGGGGTCACATGGTGTCGTAAGGTGTCATATGGTGTCCTATGACCCCTCAGGACACCATATGACCCCTTACGACATAATATGGTGTTGTTATGGGTCGTATGGTGTCCCAAGGGGTCATATGGTGTCATATGACCCCTTAAGACACCATATGACCCCTTAGGACACAATATGGTGTCGTTAGGGATCATATTGTGTCTTAACAGGTCATATGGTGTCCTATGGGGCCATAGGACACCATATGACCCCTTAGGCATCATTAGGGATCATATTATGTCTTAATGGGTCATATGGTGTGTTATGACCCCTTAAGACACCATATGACCCCTTAGGACACCATACGACCCATAATGACACCATATGGTGTCCTAAGGGGTCATATAGTGTCCTAAGGGGTCATAGGACACCATATGACCCCTTAGGACACAATGTGAACCCTAACGACACGTAAGGGGTTATATGGTATCCTAAGGGGTCATAGGACACCATATGACCCCTTAGGACACAATATGGTGTCGTTATGGGTTGTATGATGTCATAAGGGGTCATATGGTATCCTATGACCCCTTAGGGCACTATATGACCCCTTAGGACATAATATGGTGTTGTTATGGGTCGTATGGTGTCCTAAGGGGTCATATGGTTTCCTATGACCCCTTAGGACACCATATGACCTCTAAGGTTTTGTTAGGGATCATATTGTGTCTTAACGGGTCATATGGTGTGTTATGACCCCTTACGACACCATATGACCCCTTACGACACCATATGACCCCTTAGGACACCATACGACCCATAATGACACCATATGGTGTCCTAAGGGGTCATAGGACACCATATGACCCCTTAGGACACAATGTGAACCCTAACGACACGTAAGGGGTTATATGGTATCCTAAGGAGTCATATGACACTATATGACCCATTAGGATACCATATGACCCCATAGGACACCATATGACCCATAACGACACTATATGGTGTTCTAAGGGGTCACATGATGTCGTAAGGGGTCATATGTGTTAGGTCCCGGAGACAACTGAGAGGGGGGGTGAATCAGCTGTAAAATAAATTCAAACCAAAAACAACTTAACCAACCTTAATGCTTAATAACGGTAAACCAAACTTTATGTCGGTAGACAGTTTATCAGTTAATTGTAGTACTGGTAAAGATTAATGCATGAAACAGAAAGACAATAACATCCACAACACATAACACCAATATTTGTACGTGGAAACCCTATAAGGGGAAAAACCACGGTGGGAAACCTTACCCACAATCAGATGATACTACTGCAGATAGTATGTGTATACAAATGGGGTGTGCACATGCAGAAAGGCCAAGGGCCTAGAGCTCACTGTTCAAACACAAATAGGAGTCACACTGACCACAATTGGATGGTTAAATCCAATAAGAATGTACTACTCAAAATAACATCTTCATATGTTGGATTCAATACCGGTGTAGTTCTGATTGTCTTTACAAAAACCTTGCTTCACCTTCAAATTATGTCTGTGTGTATAGCTCTGCTTAATCTTGCATATACCTTCTTACAATTCCTTATCCCAATCCATATCGATCTTATAAATAAGATCTTACATATATACCATAACCTAAGACCAATTTTAGTAGGTCAGCTCTAAAAGATATTACAATAAAACAATTACAAGTAAATCAATAACTGATGCAATATCTGATTCAACATGTCAGCTTAATGCATTTGCAATAACAACAAGATCATCTCCAAAGCGTGTCGTGTTGATCTGGAATAGATAAGCATGTCGGTGCATAACTTGGACCTATTTGCCGGTAACTGCAAATATGCAAATATGAATATGACAATGAACAAATCTCCAAGACAAAGTGTCCAAACGATGTCTTTGACATAACCAGATATTTTCCATGTCATTCCAAGTATCGGTGAACAATATATCATGCCGGTGTACCAGATACCGGTGACTGTGCATAAGTCACTTGCTTGTCGGTGAACATTGTTGATCATCCAAAGTGCCAGAGTTGATAAGTGTTATAGGTGTTGATATCAATGACAAAACCATACCAAAATACCAACAATATGGTGTCCTATGACCCCTTACGACACCATATGAACCCTTAGGACACAATATGGTGTCGTTATGGGTCGTATGGTGTCCTAAGGGGTCATATGGTATCCTATGACCCCTTAGGACACCATATGACCCCTTAGGACACAATATGGTGTCATTAGGGATCATATTGTGTCTTAATGGGTCATATGGTGTCCTATGGCAATGGTGTCCTAAGGGGTCATATGGTGTCCTATGACCCCTTAGGACACCATATGACCCCTTAGGACACAATATGGTGTCATTAGGGATCATATTGTGTCTTAATGGGTCATATGGTGTCCTATGGGGCCATAGGACACCATATGACCCCTTAGGTGCCGTTAGGGATCATATTGTGTCTTAATGGGTCATATGGTGTGTTATGACCCCTTAAGACACCATATGACCCCTTAGGACACCATACGACCCATAATGACACCATATGGTGTCCTAAGGGGTCATAAGACACCGTATGACCCCTTAGGACACAATGTGAACCCTAACAACACGTAAGGGGTTATATGGTATCCTAAGGGGTCATAGGACACTATATGACCCGTTAGGAGACGATATGACCCCTTAGGACACCATATGACTCATAACGACACTATATGGTGTTCTAAGGGGTCACATGGTGTCGTAAGAGGTCATATGGTGTCCTATGACCCCTTAGGACACCATATGACCCCTTAGGACACAATATGGTGTCATTATGGGTCGTATGGTGTCCTATGGGGTCATAGGACACCATATGACCCCTTACAGGTTGTTAGGGATCATATTGTGTCTTAACGGGTCATATGGTGTGTTATGACCCCTTAAGACACCATATGACCCCTTAAGACACCTTATGTTGTTATTATGGGTCGTATGGTGTCGTAAGGGGTCATATGGTGTCCTAAGGGATCATCGCACACCATAAGACCATAATGACCCCATATGGTGTACTAGGGGCTCATATGGTGTCCTAAGGGGTCATAGGACACCATACCTGACACCATATGGTGTACTAAGGGTTCATATGGTGTCTTATGACCCATTAAGACACCATATGGTGTCGTTATGGGTTGTATGGTGTCCTAAGGGGTCATATGGTGTCCTATGACCACTTAGGATGGAATATGGTGTCATTATGGGTCCTATGGTAACCTAAGAGGTCATATGGTGTCCTATGACCCCTTAGGACACCATATGACCCCTGAGGTGTCGTTAGGGGTCATATTGTGTTCTAAGGGGTCATATGGTGTCCTACGACCCCTTAGGATCTAGAGAGAGGAGAGAGTGAGGAAGAAACTAAGGGAAAGAGGTGAGAGAGGGAATTAGATGGGTGTAAGGATGAGGAGGGAGATAGCTTGAGGGATAGGAGAATAAGGGAACTTTGAGAGCTAGAGAGGGGAGGGACAAAGAAGAGTATGTATCTATAAGAATGAAGAGCCCGAGAAGAGGTAAGGGAAGAGAGAGAATATGAGATCTAGTTCATAGAGAGAGATGGAACTACGAGGGAAGGGAGATAAAGAAGAGAGAGAGGAGAGATGGGGATTTCTATGTACACATTTGGTGCTCTCCCTATTTGGTGATCGCCAAATGTGGAATATGGACCACATTTGGTGCGCGCCAAATGGAAAAATCCATTCATCACATTTGGTGCATGCCAAATAAGGTGAGCGCCATATTTGGCGTGCGCCAAATGGCCCACTTTGGGAAACACCAAACCTATGGGTTGGATTTTCCTTGGGCATCCAACCCAAAGGTTTGGACAGCCATTTCAGGCTAGAGACATGTTTTTATCAGAACATTGAAAATTTTGACATATTTTTGGTCGTGCTCTCCATCAAGTTTGCACGTATTTCAATGAAGTTAAAAAAAAATACTGTAGTAAACTTGAGCTCCCTCTTAGCTATCCAAAAATCTAATTTATTTCAAATTATGATGTCATTAAGTCTTTCATCTATAATTTCTTTTGTCAGTGTGTCCATTTTTTGTCAAAAACCAACATGCACTATTTTGGGTATAGATTTTTACACGTTCATCAGATTTTGAAAAAACTTACATTTTTAGAAATTAGACTACATTCTACACAATTTCAAAAAAAAAAAAGTTTTGATTTTTGATTAGTTTTCAATGATTTTAGGGGGGAGAACGCTCAAATTTCTGTTTTTCAGGATGTGTCCACTTCGAAAATTAGTAAAAAATCATATACTCATTAAAAAATTAGCTGAAAAATCTGGCATAAACTTCAAGGTGTTAGCTAATTTCTCACTAAAGCGATTTTAAAAATTCAAAAAAAAAAGAACATTTTAGGGGGGCCACAACAGACGCTATGTTATGTTTTTTGCATAAAAACAGGACGACTTTTGTGGCCCCCCTTTTTGAAGCCCTTAATCTCCACCATTTTCAAAAAAAATTAGTAGTTTAGAAAGTAGACTTGAAGCACTCTGACTCTTGTTCTTGTTACATCTTCAAATTTGGAGTGTAACTATCTTCAATTTGTCGTTGAAGTTTAGATTTTGTTGATTTCAGAAAAAAAAAAAAAAAAAAAAGTGTCATCTTAAGACCCCCTTTTGGTACCACAACTTGGTGCACATACCCTTATAGGGGTAGGTTGGGGGGACAAGTGAGCAAGAGGTGTCATAATTTGTATGCCTCTTCCTATAGGCCTCCTTGTATCTTTGCCTATGGCTTTTGGAGGGACGCCCTCAATTAATTCATTCAAATGAGCAATCTTCATATTTGCATGGGCAATGGGATCCTGAATATCTGAATATGCATCAGACATTGACAAATTGTGGCCCTTTCTCCATTCCTCTGGCCTAATGACTTTGTCATAAGCTTCTATCTTTTCAATGGCTTGTGCTTCTTCCAAATTTTGGTTCAGATCTTCTTCCTCAAGTGGCACATGTTCATATGGGCAAAGTTTCTATGATTGTTTAGCAGAATTAATAAATCCTTCTGGATCAAAATTGACCCTAAGCATGTCTTGACTTAAACCATAGTAGGTCGGTTTATCTTTAATGCAGTCATATCCTTTTTTGGAAAAAAATAATAGAACTCCCAAAACACAAATACTCGGGCAGTAGAGACTGTTTCCCATATTTCTCCATATGAAGTCTATTTGATTTTGCCAATTGTCTCTTGATCTCCAAATAAGAAATTATATCTGGTACTATTTTTGGGAGTAGTAAAGGAGGAACTTTGAATCCATACACTCTGATCTTGGTGTATTTTTTGATGGCATACCAGTCTCCCCAATTATGATTGACCAATTGTTGCCCATCATTATCTATTGGCATATGATGAACCGGTATGATAATATGATAATAATGTATGTTGTCATTGATGTCAATAAGTTCAAGTCAACCGGTATGAAGATTGGAAGAAGTTGTTATTGATGATCAAGTTGGAGAATCGGTATGAAGAGATGTAGTGAACTAGTGTCAGGGTTTCACTAAGTGTGACTACCGATTGGTAGTCTCAGCTTTAGGGTTTCCGGTTTGGCAATCTAGCTTGTGTGATGTAACCGATGATATTCTGTGATGAGTTAGCTAAGAAATAAGGATGAGATCAAAATGCCACATCAGTTTTGTGCACGTGAAGGATTTCCTTTAGGATCTTGCATGTGAAGATTGACTGCATTAAATGTCTACCTCGGGAATGAACATTCTTCTTAGCGGTATGAGAAGAAAGAATGATGGGTTACTGATTTCTATGTGTGGTGAAGAATGGATGATGCAGAATGACTTGTGATATGTTTGAGATTGTTTCATTCTATGCAAAGTGTTTGGATGGTCATGATTGGGCCACTTGTAACTGTAAACCTAAGATGCTTAGGGTTTAGGGTTTATGCTATCGACCTAATTGTTGTCTATAAGGTCGATGATGTTTGTTATTGTAAGTTGTTGGCGAAAGTTGTGTATGTATCTGAGTGATGAGATACTTGCTAGACCAGACCGGTGAGTGAAAACTGCAGAGTGTGATTGCAGAGTAGAGGAACTAAAAAGGATCCACCTTAGCATATAGTGTTGTTATCAGATCAGAGTTTTACCTGTTGTCTTCTAACCATTTCAACAAAAGGAAAATCCCTTTGTAGGATAGCTTTAACAGGCTTACTGTAAATCCTCTAACCAAGTGACTCAAGTTCATTGAGTTCTTTAAATCCTCTAGCAAGGTAACCTTTAACAGGGTGTCAACCTTTAATAGGGTATATAGTCATCTCTTAACCGGGTGATCTTTAACAGGATCGGTTCCTAGCAGAACCTTATTGTAAAGTCTTTAACCGGACTAGGCTCCTAACAAAGCGAGCTTCAAAAGAGTTCAAAACAAGCTTGTGGGTATTTATCCCCACTGTGATTTTTCCCATTTGGGTTTCCACGTGAAAAATATGTGTGTCATGAGTTGTGCATTTTTCATGTGATGATTAAGCATTCTTTGTTTGAGTGATTATGCATGCAGAGCTAATGGTTATGATATTTCTAATACACCACATGCATATGTTTATGGGTGAAGTAGTTATCAAGTATTGAATGTATTTAAGTGTTCAGTTTCATTGGTTTATGTTGTCTGAAGTCTTACATTGTTTAACTGGTATTGCCATGGTTTAGTTCAGTAATGAAGATAACCGATTAACATTGTTTTAACTTGATAAGTTGTAGAGAAGTTTTTGTATGTACTGATTCACCCCCCCCCCTCTCAGTACCTGTTAGTGTATTTATTGTTCATCATTATTCATCATTATCCTTTATCCTGAGAAACTTTTGTATTTCTAGGCTTAAAGTTTAATTACAAGAGTAACCAAGAAGCTAACACAGAGGCTTGACAAAATATTCTTTGAAGCACAAATATTGGGACCTTTGACATCTTTGATCTCATATCACTGTCCACATCTGTATTGGCTTTCTAATACCTTTGCTATCATATTCATTCACTTTGAGACTATTGTTCCACATACCAATCACTTGACCAACATACACCAGCATATGCATTAACACAAAGTAGTGTCTGAAATGGATTTCACTGGGGTCATTCTTGACCCTTTCCAAGCCATGGTTTATTTGGTCCACAATTAGGGTCACATAGTCAAAAGGTCGAGCATCATGTGTCTGCAATCAGCAGTCAATACCATAGGTGATACATCCATTATAACATTTGTCTTAATTCCCATGATTTGGCAGACGGAATAATAAGTGTATTTGAAATATTCCTGAAACAAATCAACATCATAAGGAGGTTCTTCACTCTTTTCAAACATTCTAAGATTATCTTCATCCTTGGGCCTATGCATAGGCAGCCTCCACCGCTGGTATATCTCCCTGAGCCTGGTAAACTCATTGGCTAAGAGGGTCTGATCAATATTCTCATCAAGGGTTGTGTCTAGGTTGAACACTCTCGACATGTAATCCCTAGTTATCGGTAGCAGTGGTTATCCAATAGCATCATAAATTGTTTTGTTTTCAAGCTTATAATTATTTGCCAATAATATCATCAAATCCACATTCACAAAGACATTGGGCACAACCAATTTCCCTATGTTAAATGCCCACGGGTTGCATATTGGCTGTAATCTATTCTTTTTTATATAATGGTACATAAATAACTCATACCCTTTTATGGGTGTCTAAACATCGCTTGAGTCTTCATACTTGTCTTCTAGCATTTTCGCTTGGGAAGATCTTCTACATTTTGGCCCAAAATTAGGGAATTGGTCCATTACATCTTGGTTTAGATGCATTCCTTCCTTTTTCTGCTTCTCGTGTTTTGTTTCTTGAAGGTCTTCTATCTCAACAGGTTTTTCTTTTTGTTTTCTAGCCCTAGGTTTTCTAGAAGACTCTTCCATTGTTCTTAGAAAAAAAAATCTAATTGAGAAGAGCGGGCCTCTTATACTTGGAATTTTTGAATGAAATTTTGACTTTTTCAGTTAATCCTCACTTGGAAATACCTCTACTTTCTTTGTGTAATCGCCTCACGATGATATGGAACTGGCACAACTTCTCAGCTTAAATTCATAATTCATGTCATTTGAGAAATAGTTGTAGAATGGTCATTAATGTATCAGTTCAAAAATTCGTGTGATATGACATTGAATTGGCACAACATTAATGTCAGAGTACCCCAAAATTTCTTCATCGTTACTTAGATTTTGGCATAATATGCTTCTTTGATGAAACTATTTTGATCTCTTCCATTGTGTGTAGCTACAACAACAACAACTCTTCATCGGTAAAGTCATTCATCCCTTCCTCTGAATACTCTAATTTTGATATAGGATGGTCTTTCGGTATAATATTTATGCTTTTGATCAACTTGTGCAATTATACTTAAAAAATGGATGTTTCGACAAGACCATCATCAAACTTTGTCGATAAATTATCCCATCTTCTTATTATAGCTCTAAGCCCCACTCGGTTTTCGGAGTAACACATCATTTCAGTGGAACGATTTCAAGCTTTGCATACTTTATTTACTACACCAAAAATTGATGACTGGTGTTACGAATGGGGAGTTTCTCCGATGTTACTATAATTTGGTGTAGCTTAGAGGGTTTTACCTCGATAAGTTGCCTTTGCGTTGTAACCTGTGCTTTCGGTAAGACCCTTTCATACTTGGTAGAACTACCTTGCTACACCAGTACCCAATCTTTTATTGGAACTCAGAGTGAATCACACTGAAAAAGGGTTATCGGTCTAACTCAACTTTTCAGAGTAGCATCTTCTAGCCTTGTAGGTCTGCACTATTACACTGATGTGAATATTTCAAGGAAACTTAGGAGGTTCCTACCATCAATATGTTTTCAGTGTAACTCCTATTTTTGGCTAAGCACTATTTTCATTTTGTCACTCTTATGGTCTATGTAAATATGATTTATCTTTGTGATTGATAGGAAGCCCTGTTAAAATATTGTGGACAAGCAAATGTCATTTTTTTAATCTTCTAATGTCATCATTCCTTCGATACCTATATGTTTCTTTCGGATCTATATGTTGGGCTCTACCCTCATGGGAGCCACATTTTCCACACATATAAAATTCTTAATGTGATCATAGAACTTGATTAGCCATTTCTTATCTTGAGACATCTCTTGGTTTGATCCAGTTGAAGTACTATCATTGATTCTAAATTCTATTTTATTCATGTCTTTCATTAATGAGCTTGTAACAATAATGACCCCACCTAATGATTAAATAAACCATTCTTCTCAAACCGATATTTGTAAATTGGCAGGGTTGAATATTAGCAAGGTAAAAAGTCTTTTCCTAGGTTAATAAGAATCTTGGTGATAAGGTGTGTACAGGGTTGAAAAAATGACTGCTTGGGATCCTTAAGGAAGACTGAAATTTGCCAAAAATTAGGGTTCCAATAGGTCCATTACCAATGAGTAACATATCGTCCACATATAATGCACTAATAATAAATCAACTATTATCAATTTTGAAGTGAACACTATGATTAGATTTAGACCTCCAAAATCCAAACTCAACACATAGGTATCAAACTTTTGGTACACCATATCCTAGGAAACTATTTCAAAATCATTCAAAATCTACTAAATGTTATTTCCCTCATAAGGATTCCTCCTCTCGGCCATGAATTCCTCCTTCAACTTATTCCTCAACTAGAAAATCAATAGGCACTCCTATATTATTTGGAGGATTAAGATGACTTCTTCTCAAATAATATTTATTCACACCTTGACTTGGTTGTAAATAAAATTTTGTGTTTGCATAAATAATAAAATACAAAGAGGTGTTACACTTTTAGAAAGGAAATGGCCAACACTTATCCGACTTTTTTATTTGAATCATCAGAAAATAACATATATGTTTTGAGTTTTGAAATGATTCAAACTAATTAAAAGCATATTTTTAGTAAATTTTATAATTAATTTTAAAAAAACTTAAAAATTGATTGATAATGGCCTTTTTTTATAAAATAGATGCTATCATTTAATTGTTGATAAAATGCTACAAAATAAAATTACATGGGATTTTTCTCTTTATATAGAAAATTTTATCTTTTTTCCCTTCAATTTTTTTTATTTGTAATTTAAAATTTTATACATGAACATATTTTTTCCCATTTTGATAAACATTATTTTAAATAATCTTTAATAGTCGTGTGCATTGAAGACACAATGGATTACATTTAACATCACCTTTTGACTTAACTAATTTTCCAAAATAGAAAAAATTATATCATCTTGACATAAAATCCTAGTGCATCATATTTTTTTTCAAATTTTTAAAATAAAATTTAGTGTTTTTTCTTGAAAAGATAGTTAACCTTATGTTTTGGTCTTGATGATATACTTTTAGTAAAAATATAAAATAAAAAATAATTATATTATTAAAAAAAAATATTTGAGCAAACTACACTTATAGATCTATAAAAGGGTATTTTATATTTTTTTTAAAATATTATTTATAAAATAGGATTTGCTGAAGCATCAACTTTTTTTTATAAATTGACCCCAAAATGGTGTAAAATATGTATAATTTAATAGACACTTCTAGTTGGAAAAATTGTGACCAATATCTAATTTAGCTAGAATGAATCTAGCTAAATCATGTTTTTAACTATAAGAACCCCCATGTTATTAAATTAACATAATCCACAAAATGCACATAATACACAATCATTTAAATCAACTTGATCAAGTGTATTAGAATATAGACATGATAATAGATTTTGACATAATGTCTAAATACATAAGCCATTGAGTAGGTAGAACATGAGGAAACAATTTACTTTACATGAAACCCTAACGTCAAATACAAAGAGCATATAGAGTAGAAAATGAAGACAACCCTACCAAGAATTACTAACATAAGATCTCCCACAAGAACACCATAGGTGAGAACATCATCATGTGTTTTTCCACTCAACCACGAAGCTTTACACTCCCCTAGAATCCTTCCTAACATGAAGAATAATCGACCCTACATGAGGATACCTATCAATCTAAAATACTTGGGAGTAATAAAATTTGTGAAACATGATATATCTACATTCTAGATATATCCTAAAAGTTTTGTTTAGATTTTCTTTTATCTCTCTGTGAAGATTGCTTCAAAATCTTAAATGTTTGATCTTGCTTTTTCGAGTGCAATAAAGTATGGTCCTTTATAAATGACAATCTAGGTTTAATCCTACGAATGGGTTTTTTGGGGCTATTATAATCTAGGCCCATTTGCAAGGCCTCTCTCTTGAATTTTAGGATGAGGAAATTATTGCTAGTATAGAAAATTCTTTCATTCAGTTCCTCACCCTATATAATGTTAATACAACCAAAACTAGGTTCATTTATGTTCACTTCTATATCAATGTGGAGACTCATAAAATTATCACTTCTATCAACCTAGAATCTAGGTTGGGGGTGTAGACTCAACCTATTGAAGTTAAAAACTTTGTCTGGGATTTCAATTTTTGTTCCTCTCTAGTGCATGCCTCTAGTTCTTTCCCTTGTGGTGCTCAAAAGTCAAAGCCTACCGCTTCCCTTAGGAAAGGAAATTCCTCTTCTTTGGGCATGCCATCCTTTAAGAAGTTAAAGTCTTCTTCAGAGTCTATTCTTGCTTGTTCATTTGCCTCTTCTTTGGATATTGTCCCTTCCTCTTCTTCATCTATCTTTGTGGCCCTTATGGATCAGCCCCTCTCCTCTCCTCATGTCTTGAATTTGATCCTCCTTCTCCCTCTTCCCATTTTCCCCCTTCTCCTTCTCCCTTCTTCAGTAGCCCCATTGTCCTCAAGATTGAACCTTGCAACTCCCCCCTTACCCTCTAACCTTCCCTTTAGCTATGTGGTTGTTTCTCTTCCCTTCTCCTCCCTCAGGTTGCCACTCCCCTCGAGCTCTCCTTTCCTTCTAGTTATACCTCCCTTCCAACTTCCCTCATGTTCAAAACCAAATTTGAGGATTGGCCTAAGTTCTCTTCTCAATCTATCCACTCTCTCTAGTTCTACTCATCTCCCCTATATCACAACTAAGATTATATAAATTTATGGATGTTGGTGTGGTTTTTAAACATGGTTGAAGGTCTACTAGGGAGACTAGATAGTTGGTGGCTACCAAAGACATCAATAATGGGACTCAAAGTACTCTAGATCAGTTGGGTTTCAAAAGACCTAAAAAGTGATTATCATCTCATGGAATATTAGAGGATCGAATAGTTCTCACAAACATAATATCAACAAAAACTTGATCAAAAATCATAAGCATGATATTCTGCTTCATCAAGAAACTAAAATGTGTGTTGAGGCTTTAGAAATGATATTCTGCTTCTCTCAAGTTTTTTTGGGATGCGGGATGTTGCCTCTAGTGGGATTGCTTCTCTATGGAACCCTAATACGGTCTCATGGAGACTTCTCTCAGTGTAAAATAATTCTCTAAATGTTATCTTCCAAAATTGTGTGGAGAACAAATATTAGTTATTGTCAAATATTCATGCCCTGACACTGTTCAATGTTGCCTCTTCTGGGATCCAAATGGCTTGTGGTGGGAGAATTTAATTCTCCTTTATACTCCTTAGAGAATTTAGGTGGTAGCATGGACATTACTGATAATATTCTTGATCTAGGAGTCTTCATCTATAAGGGAAATTTAATTAATTTAGAACTATTTGGAGCTCAATTGACATGGTCAAACAATTGCATTAGTGTGAACAATATTCAAGTGAGACTAGATAGGTTTCTTTGTTCATCCTCTTAGGATCCTGTAAATTTATGCAAGTTGTCATCCTTGGTTAGATTTGGATCTGATCACAATCCTTTGCTTTTAAACTGGAGAAATTTCTAACATAAGGCCTTCTACCCATTCAGATTTGAGATAATATGGACCCAACACTGGGATGTTAAACATTTTTTTTTGTATTAAGCATCATATAAACATGAGTTACAAAATTGAGAGTTTGGGCTGAGAACCTTTCAGTTGATTAAAGATTTAACACCTAAGATCAGGAGCTATATCAGATAACAACTCAGTCCATGATATACAGTGATTTACATAGGAGCTGAAATTACAAAATTACATACAAAATGATAGTCATGATAAAGCATCTCAGGGGGTGCAACTAATTGAACACAAAGGAGGAACCAGGGTCGTTGTTGTCACCCACAGGGGGAGCCAAGCAGTCCAACCTAGTTCTCCATTGCTCCAAACCAGCACATTTCCATTAGTGAACTGATCTCTGTAGGGGTGGGAGGGCATTCCTTCCAGCTCCAGCTCAATGAAGTCTTCTCTCTGCTGTCGTGCCTCCATCTCTTGCATGAACCTCATTAGCCCTTGCTCAAAGTGAGTCTTATTGTTTCCCATGCGATCCCAGGTGAATCCATGCAAGAGCTCCCTTATGAAAACTAGAGTGGATCCATTCTTTAACCACCTGTCAAATTTGTCCTCCTCCAGTCTTAGAACGGCTGTGACCTGCATAGCAACAAGGTATCGGATGAGTCTCCTAAGAGACTCAGTGAGGTTCCTACTCTTACCATTAAACACATCATCATTCCTAAATTTCCAGATTATCCACATAATTTCCAAAGAGAGAGCAGACCAAAATAGATTAGCATGTTTCTTGCCGCCTTTAATATAACCAAATACCATCTCTTCAACAGTAAAACAATTGTTGTTAAGTGAGATACCAAACAGATTCCATACTTCTCTAGCAAAATGGTAGCCAAAAAAAATGTGATAAACAGATTCTAGGATACGACAAAGTTTACATAGAAGGGGGTTTCCATTGATGTCTTTCAGTGGCAGTTTATGAAGAATGAGTCTCTAGGCAAAAAATTTCTTTTTAGGCTCAATCGGGTAGGACCAGAATCTTGATAGGGTAAAATGCCATTGTTTAGGGTCCCATGACAGGTTCCAAGTGCAGTTAAGGTGATCAAGGATGTCCCTAGAGTCAGTAAGGGTAGAGTATATCATTTTGGCTTTGGTTAGCAGCAGGGGGGATTCATCTATCCAGTGGAGGGAGGCTAAGGGAGGAGGGGAAGAGGGGGGGAGGCAGGGAGGATGGGGGCAAGTGCAGAGTTGAGGATGGAATAGGTTCTAGCCAGGGATAGGGGGAGGTTGAATCTAGAGCTAAGAGATTTCCAGGAGGACAAAGTGCCATTTTCCAGAATGTGTTCAAATGTGACCAGTCCTTGGTTATGCCATTTCAGGGCAGAGCATCCTTGAAGATGTGCTAACTGTTTCCCATTATGTAGAGTATTCCACCATATAGACCTTTTTACATTGAGAGATCCTTTCTTATCAATTATGTCATTATTGCTAATGTATTGTCTAACAAGATTCCAGGCTTTCCATATAGACTTGAAGACTTCTGATCCCAAGGGGGAGACCTCAAAATTCCCCGCTATCAGATCACACATGGGTAGGTTCTTCCATTTTTTTGCTGATTTTGGAGTTGACCATTGTATATTGTTCCTAAAAAGGACTTTCCAGGGTTCATTGCCTTCAATGGATTTACAAATCCATTTGGCAGCCAGAGCAATTCCTTGAAGTTTAAGGTCTTTGAGGCCCATGCCTCCTTGCAACTTAGATCTAGTACACCAATCCCATTTAACAGCATGTTGTTTCTTTTTTCCTTTTCCATCTGACCAGAGGAAATTCCTGATTTTCTTTTGAATGTAACTGAATTGGTAGTTGGTGAATAACCAGGTTGAGGAGCAGTATACGTTATATGAAGAGAGAAGCTTCTGGCAAACTTGGAACCTACCTACTAGGGAAAGGAAGTTTCAGTTCCATTTAGAGAGTTTCTTATCTACCTTGTTTCTGAACCATTCCCACATTTCTTTCAAATTTGGAGAGACTGAGAAGGGGATTCCCAGATATCTAATGATGGTATTTGGGCCTCTCCACCTTAGTTCAAACTTAGACAACCAAATGGGAGGATCTTTAGTCCAGCCCAGCAGGGTAGATTTGTGTAGGGAAATTCTACTACCTGATGCTTTGTAGAATATCTTGATGTTTTGAAGGAGATGTATTAAGTTCTCCTCTTCTAGGGAGAATAGGATAGTTGTATCATCTGTAAACTGAATAATCCTAATTTCTTCTTTATTAGGGAGTGCAATCCCTTTTACCTTAGGGGATAAGCTATAGTCCTTTAGTATGTAGTGCATAGCATCTGCAGCCAGGACAAACAGGGCCAGGGCAAGAGGACATCCTTGTCTAATTGATATGGAAAGCGAGATGTTGTTAGATTTTAATCCGTTCACTTCCACTACTGCATTGGCATCACTAAATAGGGTCTGGACAATCCTGCAGAAGGAATTTGGAAAGCTCAGACTAGCTAGCATCTGTAAAATGAATCCCCATTCTATCCTATCATATACCTTCCCAAAATCTATTAGTAACATAGCTCCATTCTTCCCTAAGAGCTTGGCCCAGTCTAGGGACTCCCAGCAGGTCACCAAATTCTCCAAGATGAACCTGCCTTTAACAAATCCTGTTTGAGTAGGACTAACAATCTTCGGTAGTATACTGATTAACCTGTTTGCTACTACTTTAGCCAAGATTTTATAAGATACATTTAGTAGTGCGATGGGCCTCCATTTCTTGACCAAGGTCTTGTCTCCTTCCTTGGGGATGAGTTTGATAAGTCCTTGATTGATCTCTTTGCCAAGGGTTCCTTTAGAAATGGCCTCCAGATATAGGGTATGGAGGTCATTAACAATCCACTTAGAATTTTTCTTATAGAATTCCACTGGGAATCCATCCGGTCCAGGGGACCTGTCATTACCCATAGAGGAGATGGCCATAGCAATTTCCTCCCTTGAGATGGGGGATTCCAACACTTCATAATCCTTCTCATCAAGCTTGGGAGGGGTTAATTGCTTTACAAGCTCTCTAGCATGACTGTGCCCGACATCAAGCTCTTCTAAAGAAAAAAGGTTCTGATAAAAGAGGGAGAAGCATTGTAGGATCCCTTGGGAGTCTGTGATGTGAGTGTTGTTGTCCCAAATATAATAAATGCTCTCCTTAGCTTCCTTAACTTTGAGCATGTGGAAAAAGAATTTGGACCCCTTATCCCCTGAGTCCAGCCAGTTAACTTTGGATTTGGTTTTAAGACCTTTAATTTTCTAGTTTTGAATAGCCCTGAGGTGATCTTTGATTGT
The DNA here is from genome assembly GCF_030272615.1 of Cryptomeria japonica. Lineage (NCBI taxonomy): Eukaryota > Viridiplantae > Streptophyta > Pinopsida > Cupressales > Cupressaceae > Cryptomeria > Cryptomeria japonica. The sequence goes on from NC_081407.1 coordinate 146,440,785, forward strand.
CATTAGAGAGCAAGAGAGGTTACCATCATTCGGAGAGTTCTGGAGATTCAATTCTGCTTTACATAGTTCCTCCTACAGGATTATCTCATCCCTCCTGGCATCCTTGGCCCTCTTTTCACCCATTGTTTTACAAAGGGCAGTCCAAGTTTTGATGTTTGCGTTCCAAGCATCTATGTTAGAGAGTTGGCCCCTATCCCTCTTATTAAACAGTCTGATGAAGGCCATGGCAGAGCACAGGTCCTTCCTCATCCTCTAGGAGTCTAGTGTTTAGGATGAATGAAGAGGTTCTTGAAGAGGGGGGAGGGGCCACTAGGGAGAGGTCTATTCCCATTATTATCGAGTGATGATCTGAGAGGGTATAAGGGGATACAGAGTAGTAGTCACCATTAGGGTCCTTGTGTATCATAAAATGGGATTTATTGAGGTAGATCTTGTCTAATCTGCAGTATATCCTTTTATTCAGGTGTTGATAATTGCACTAGGTGTACCAAATAGTGTTCAAATTGTCTTTCCTCCCAGCAATAGGGTCAAACAGGTGTAGTTTATTGATCATTCTATCCAATTGTAACCTTTCCATTCCCTTCCATTCAAACTTATTGCCCCCCTTTTTATCACTGGGAGATTCTATCATGTTGAAGTCTCCCCCAATAATCTAGGGGATATCTTCTAGCATTGTTAGCCAATTCCATAGTTCAACTCTTTCTCTATACTCATTTGGGGCATAGATAGAGTAGATTCCAAACTTCAGGTTCTCCATTTGAATTGAGACCCAAATAGCTTTGGCACAGGGGGATTGACCCCAGTTAACTACTTTATTGGCCCATTTAGGACTAAGGAGTATGGTTGAGCCACCTTTTCCTTTGTTATGGTTAGTGTAGAAGGGAGTGGCTTCCTTCCAAATACATTTGAGTCCAATTTGCAGTGTGAAGCCCATTGCTTTTAGTTCCTGCAAGAGGAGGCAGTCCATGTTCTTATGAGCACTAAGAAATCTCTTTATGATGTATTTGTGATCAGGGGCCTCCAAGCCTCTGATATTCCAAGAAATGGTTTTCAACATGAGTCACTTGGTTGGGAGGGGTCGGTTAGGGCTTTGAAACCCTCAAAACACTTGGGCCAGTCCTCTTTGTTTGCTATATTGCTAGCATCAAATGCAATAGAAGAGGAGGGTCTTCCTCTCTTTTTCCTTGCATCAGAGATTTGTTCAGGGCCTAGAGATTCCTTCCTATTAGCACTATCTTTACTGTTCTTAGGAGACCTCTTCCTTCTCGCTTTCCTATGTTTAACCATGGTAAATTCATCTTGAGGGACTGTCGGTCCTTGTTCAAAGTTGGTTTCCACTGGGGTGAATTGATCAGCACTGGGATGCACTACCTGAGTGGTATCAAATTCTGTCTTCAAGGCACTCATAGGGGTGCTATTAGTGAGGGGGACACCACTAGCAGGGTCTCCCTTAGAGTCCTCTAAGTTACCAAATTCTTCTAGAGGGGTTGATGGTATTTTCTCCAGAGGAGTTCCTTGCCTATCCCCTTTCAGGGTAAGGGGTTCCTTAGTGTTGAACTCATTCGGTTCTTTGCAGGTGAGTTGCTCGGGGTCTTGGGTCAAGACCCTACTAATGGTGCCTGCCAAGTCTGGAGTACCCCTATCAATGTCCTCAAGGTCAAGTAGATGACATCAAGAGGCTTCAATTTCCCATTTCTGCTTGAAGAGGTTTAGTTCAATTACTTTTCTTGCTTCCGCTGCTTTTCTCAAATTTTCCATCACTATTTGTTGTGCATTAAGAGTCCTCGGATTTGAGGGGTGAGCAGGGGTATCAAGAGAATCCTGGGGGGTGAGGGGGGGAGGTTGAGCAGCAACTAGGGCTTCTTTAATGGCATTGCTGTAATCTAAGATGGAGTTTGTCATCGAGGGGGGGGAAGAGGCAGGGGGGTGCAGGGAAAGTGCGAAGGGGAGGAAGGCGAAGAAGGAGGAGGGGGGGGCGGAGAAGGGATGGGAGGGGAAGATGAGGGGTCAGGTTCAGAGGGCATGGTTTCCTTAACCGGGGGGGGGGGCTAGATGCCCTAGATTTAAATTTTGTAGATTTGCCTGATAATAAGGGACAATTATTCCTAAATTGGCCACTAACTTTATAGTAGTGACATGCATCTATTCCGCCCATATACTCAACTGAACAGCAGTAGGTTTTATTGTTTAGCTGAATAACAATTTTTGTAGGGTAACTCAAACCTAGTTTTAATGCAATGAGAAGTCTAGCATCGAGATGTGGGAGGACTGAGGGAGAAGAATCAATTTTAACAATTTTCCCTAGGGGTTCCACCATTTTATCTACACAAGACCATAGGAAAGGTGGGATATTCTTAACAGTTATCCATTTCAGGAAGGAAAGGGCAAGAATCTCATCATTACAAGCTTCAGGGTCCCAGCGAACCGCCCTAAAGGATGAATTTCGTACTGACCAGAACTATTTATTTATAATTTTGCTTTGGGTTTCCTTATTGTCAAAGAAAATAAAAAACACGCCCTTCTGAATCATTCTACAAAACGTAAAATGGAACCCTAATTTATTAACCCACACATCTTGCAGCCATTTGTTCATATATTGACGAGATGGTAAGTTATTTACATCAAAGGCAGCGAAAAAAATTGTTGAATCCCTAAGTCTCGAAATCTCCGAAGAAATGGTAGAAAGCATGGAGTCATTAGGTTTAATGGTGATGCGTTTGGAGGATTGGACCTTACCTTGTGTTGGTGTGAGATTGGTCTTATCTTCATGGTGGAGAGCAGCTTCCAATCGTGCATCTTCTGGAAATGAATCCCTCTTGCCCTCCACCGCTTGGCTGAAGGTCTTCTTCGGCTCCCGAGCGTTCGCAGTAGGATGAATGGGCTATTTAGGGTTGGTGAGACCATCTTTAATTGACCCCATTTAATGTAGGAGTGGCAATAAATGACTCGAGGGCTTCCTAGCCAGGCCAGGGAGCCCCTGGATGCGGTAGCGTACTACAACCAGCGGCACCCTGGTTTTCATGCCCTAGTTGCATAGCGCTCCTCCTCTCTCCTAATTGGTCTTTTCTAATCGATGTTAAACAATTTATTTATGAATGATGTAATATTGATATTAATGGCTCAATAATGTATAGATTAACTTAAAAACTAAAGTATGTTAAGTATAACTTAAAAGAATGGAACACGAACTCCTTTGGAAATAACTTTTCTCAAAAGAAGGTCATCAAAGACCAACTTCAAAGTTTGTAAAGGGATATGGAGATTAAGAAAGCTCCAGCAGATCTTATTTTGAAAGAAATAACTCTCTTATATGATCTTCATAATGTAGCTAAGAAAGAGTTGTACTGGAAGTAGCGGTCCAAAAACAAATGGGTTAAAGGAGACTACAACACTAAATTTTTCCACTTGTTAATGATCAAAAGAAGAAAAATAAATAGTCATTGAACTCATTGATAATAACAATAGGAGCCTTTATTTAGATCAAGAGATAGAGTTAGAAGTACTCAATTTTTTTAAGGAGCTTCTTAATTCTCCCCCAAATTCTCAATTTGGAGACATTACTGATGAAATCCTTAATGTGATCCCCAACTGAATCAATCATTATGATCTATTATCGTTGGAAAGCCCATCAATGATACAAAGGTTAAAGAGGTTTTATTTCTCTCAATCCTTTCAAAGCCCTAGGTCCTAAAGGATAGCCCCCAACCTTTTTTCAAATTTATTGGGACATTATGAGAAAGATGTTATCCTAGTGGTTAAAGATTTCTTCTATCCTTGAATGCATTTTAAGGGAAATAAATCACATATTCATTGTGCTTATACTGCCTTAAACCTTTCCTAGGGAAGATGATTTTCCAAAACCAAAAAGGCTTTGTCCTAGGTAGGAAAATTATTGATGCTATTATTATGATCCATGAGACTCTCCATTCAAAGCAAAGAAGTCATGGCTCTCAAGTTGGACATTTAAAAAGCCTATGAAAAAGTCTATTGGCAGTTTCTTTTTAAAGTTCCCAAGCGATTTGGAATCTCAGGTAAGTTTCTTCAACTTCTTCATACTTTTGTTTACTCCTCATCCCTCTCAATTATTCTCAATGAGAGTTGTTGGTGGTTCTTTATGCTTCTAATGGCATTAGACAAGGGGACCCACTTTCCCCCTATCTTTCCATCATCCTTGCTAAAGTTATAGGAAGGAATATTGAATTAAGTGCTCTGTAAGGAATCCTGAAAGAGCTTAAACCTTATTTTGCCCTTTTTATAGTTTCCACCAATAATTTATGGATGACCTGGTGCAATCTTGTTGGGTGAAGCATCTATAACAAAGGCCAAAAATTTGTTCTGTATCCTCAACTATTACATCAAAGCCTTTGGATAATGTATCAACCTTAACAAAAGTACCATCTTATTCTTGAATGTGTCTCCCAAACTTTAAGCCTATATTGCCAACACTCGTAATTGAAAGTTTGAAAATATTCCTTCTACTTATCTAGTCATGACCCTCACCAAAAATACCATTGATAACTTAGTTACACACTACTAGGAAACTTGCAGTATGGAAAGGAGCCCTTCTCAGTAGTGTTGGTAAGCTTCAACTACTCCACAAACATTCACACAATGAACACCAGATACATGTGGAAACTCAAGATGGGAAAAACCACAATGAGAATAGCTGCTTGGATCTAATGCCTAAAGATAGCCTCACAAGATAATGAATCACTTACAAAGAGTTAGTAGGCACCAACCCACTAGAGACACCAATCTCATAATCCTAGGTTTGAGTAACAATTCAACAACTAGGATGCCAATCTCAATAATATGAACGATATGATTTTAGGACCTTCAACTTCAACATGCAATTTACCTTTGATCTAGTTAGTCTTCAAACCACTCTCCTTCATATCTTATGATGTTGTGATAATGGCACACATGAAGCAGGAAACTGCACTTAGCCCCATTCTCCAACTCACATGATATGAAATTGTAACCTCATAATTACATCTTTCTCATTAAGAACCACACATAGAAATGAATCTAAGACACTTATATATATGTGTCACAACTACTACAATTACAATTATAGGTTGGCCTAATACATATTTAATCATCTAAAAGATAGCCACACAACTCTTCTTCTCCAAATGTGTAATAGGCCAAGTCTAATTAGCCCACACACTTCCCAAACTACACAAATATGCCAAACACTCCACAAGGTAGCTTAAGTAGGTCCTAAAGGTTGTCCATGCATGATTTTTGGCAGATACACAAGCTACATCTCATCTGTAAGTTGGCCACATCAAATGTATAATAGGTTTACCTCCACAAGCTCACACATGGTTCCACACAAGGAAACATGTCATGCAAATAGTAATGACGATCAATTTGATCTCAAGAAACATACACCCTAAATCTCTAATAATGGAAAACCAAACCGCTATCGTATAACTTTAGAACACAAGCCAAATTGATCGACAACACAATACCAAAATTAGTAAAACAAACATTATGTTATGCTAAACTAGAATTTTAGAAACACTAGATATTAACAGAACATGTGTAGGAATACTCTCCATTCAAACTGTAGGACATAACTCCTAAGAATTAGCAAATGCAGACCACTACAAGTTACCACAACAAGCTTACTATTTGGGTAACTACATCCAACTTTCTAGAGAAAACTTATAGAACACTTTCATCAACTTGAATAGTCACACCAAAATATTACAAACATATCTTAGCCAATTTCATAGTCATATCAATCAATGATATTGCCACAACTCAAAATGCTCTAACATGACAAGATAGTAACATACTTTCTCCAATCTTCAATATGCCACAAGAGTAAACACCATGTCTAATACTTCATAGAAATTTTTTGTCCAACAATCTCCCTCAAAGATGACATCCTTTTTCCATCAATGATAATATATGTCCAACAATCTCCCCCTTTGTCATTGATGGAAAACAACAAAATGTTGTTGGCACATCACACAAATTTGATAGATCTAATATGTCAAGACCAAGGTCTTCTCCTATTTGAAACAATCTGGAGTTTCATTCTTCTTTAAGAAATTTATTTTGAGTCCATTTCTCCCACTTTGACATCAATGGAAAAGGTAAATCATCCATTTTTTTATTAGTCAACTTCCAAAAAGACTCCCCCTAAGTCCATACACCAATCATATATCTCTATTTTTAGTACACACTTCTAAAATACTCTGTAAGACCACCAAGCCTTCTTGTAGCAAGGAGTCAACACCTTCTCTCTTTCTTTGTGGCTCCTAATAATATGGCCATAAAAATTGAAAAAAATCAAAGAAGGTTCTTATGGTCAGGTATAGAAAGGAAGAACGTGATCTCTTTAGTTGATTGAGATATTATTTACAAGCACAAAGTTAATGGAGGGTTGGGGATAAGGAAGATAAATCCCATGAATAAAGCTTTACTTTTAAAATTTATTTTGAACCTTATTAATCAAAAAATTACATTAGGCTAACATAATGAAGTGTAAGTACCTAAACGGGAGAGAAGGAATTACCTTTCTTCAAGCTCAACAACTACCTAGAGAGGTGCCAATATCTAGACTAATTTAGAGAAAAATAGACATAATATTTCCCAAGGGGTGAGATGACTTGTTGAGAAAGAAGACACAGTTAGATTCTAGCAGGATCCATGGATCTCTAATATTTCCTTAGAGAGGCATCCTATCAACTTTTCATTCAATTAGACTCTAGAGAGAAGACTTGGTACAATAGTTAAAGACTAGTGGGACCCCTCTATTGTTCCCCCAAAATGGAAAATTATTCAGAATTGGGTGGATCCCCAATACAACACCATTGTGGAGGATTTTATGGTTTACCTTTCTAGCCAATCATTCTTTAGAAACCACCATAAGGATGTCCATATATGGTTTGATTCAAGTAACAGGAGCTACTATGTGAAAGCTAGCTTTAAGATTCTCAAACTAGTTTGGCCTCCCACCTTCAACTTTAGATGACCTTGAAATATTAATGTTATTCATAAGATCTATTTTTGTAACTAGTGAACATTTTTCCATAGAAAAATTCTCACAATTGATGTTCTCAAGAAACATGTCATGTAGTTGGTTAATAGATGTTCGCTATGTGAATAGGATGAAGAATCTATTGATTATCTATTAATAAATTGTAATTATACTTGTAAAAATTATAAGAAGACTCTATTTGGTCATTTTCTTATTCTATGTTGGTGGCCAAAAGATAAAACATCCATGCTTGAAAGATGGTTCTTGCTCTTTTCTCATCCTCTTATGAAGGGGCTATGGTGGATGGTTTTATTGCACATGGGATGGGGTATTTGGAAGGAGCACAAAAATAGGCTCTTTAAGAATAAAAAGAGATCAGGGCATGTGTTATTGAAGACTATTGGTAATGTCATAAAATACAATATTAAAGTGTCCAACTTAAAAAATATCAATAGAAACCCAAAGGATTTGGAAATTTGAATTGTTAAATTTGGGGAAATAAAGGATCTTTTATTTAATATAGATAACATTAATTCCATGAAAGGAAAGAAATTCTTTGGTCCCCCCTACCCATGGTTGGGTAGAATTTAACTTTGATAGTTCCTCTCATGGGAACTTTGGGCATGCTGGTGGGAGTGGATTCTTATGTGACCATGATGGGGGACTCATTTTTTCCTATTCTATCAACTTAGCGATGCAAATTCCAAACTTTGTTGAGGTGGCAACATCTCAGTAGGGCATCCTCATTGCTAAAAAAAGGGATGAATAACATCATTATCAAATGTGACTCAATGAATTTCATCAATCTATTGATTAATAAGACTAAATCTAGTTGGTGATAGAAGGATTTGATTGATGACGCATGCTCTAATATCACAGTTTTTTAAAATCACATGGTTCTACATGTGTTTAGAGAAGACAACAAGTTAGAGGATCTCCTTTCTAACTTAGTAACTCAAAGTAATGATTGCAATATTTGGGAGAAGATGTCATCCCTTCTGACAAACATTGTCCAAAGGCTACACTTGGAAAAATGTGGCATTCCAATTTAACGCTTCATCATCTATGAAGCTAGCTACATGTACCATACTAATGATGAGTTTTAGTTTTATTAATTTCATTCCTTGTGGTTTTAAAATTTTCCTTTGTCTTCCTCCTCTTGTTCTATTTTTGGCTACTCTACATTGTGTCTATTATTTAGTGAAAATGGGTGAGGATTTGCTTCAAATTGAACCAAAAGAGTGATTTTAAAAAGGATCATGAAGTTTGGGAAATCTTAGAAGTGGGTGACTTTACTCCCTACATTATGTCTATGAAAGGATTTTATTTAGCCCTTTCCATGGAATTTTCTTATTTGTGGAAGAGCGGTGTAGTGTTGGTGCATGGCATTTCCTTCCAAGTCTTGGTGGAGACTACTAAATTGGCAACTAATATTCCTAATGATGGTGTACACTTACCAAATAAAACTAAAGGATACTATAAGGAGGCTATATAGACATTCATAAAAAAAAGAGGAAAAGTGAACTAGCTCCAAAGTGGATACAAACACGAAGACCTTCCTAAGGCATGCTCGAGAGTTGCAAAAGTTTCAATGGAATATGTTACTTTGGAGGATAGATACAAAAGGTTCCATTCCTTTCAGTTTCATATGCTTAATCATTTTTGTTACTAGATGAAGGTCAATTTTCCTTATTGGTTATTTACTTTGTTGGAAGAATTTTTGTTAATGACTGTTGGTTTTGAGAAACCTCCTCTTCACCAAGGGTTAATTTTGTGCTTCTTTCAATGTAATTTGGTTGTCATTCCTATAGTTGACACCAAACTTAGAATCATTAACCCCTCAATTCTTGTGCAGTATACTAGTCATAAACTTCCCACTTTTGGCACTGCTTCTTCTTTAGCTACTCTAATCTCGAGTTCAAGTTGAACCCCTCTCTTAGGGATTCCAACTCTGTCCTAGCTATTATGGTTGATCTTACCCTTGAGCCCTCTATAGATCAAATGGTGAGATTTTATGAACCCTTGGGGTGTTTTTCTAAGCCTCCAAAGAACTCCTTTGTGCTCGACACAAAATATAGTGATCATTCTTCAAGCTATGAAACTTATTCCACATAGTATTATAGTTCTTCTACCCCTAATATCTTAGATAAAATCCCTCCTCTTTCCCCTTTGAAAGAGGACTCCATGAAGCCAGAGGAGGTGCCCATATTTATACTCACCCAAATACAATGTATCTTATGCATTAAGCTTTAACAAAAAATGAAAGAGATATGTAGGGCCTTCAATAAACATATGAAACTTTTGAAGTGGCAAATGGCCCAAATTCACTAGGCCAAATGCAAAATTAAGGTTTAATAGAAGCTAGTCTTTTAGAAATCCCAAGAGTGGCCTCAAGAAGACCTTGACAAAAGTGTATGGGAACAAACAAAGATTATGATAGAGACCTTTGAAAGTTGGAGGGTAATTGCAAAATAAATTCAAATTATCAAACAAGAGGGGCCAAGAATCCTCATCTAGAAGCCCTAGTCACAAAATTAAAATAATATTAGGAGGTCCTAATGAATAAAATCCAAGAGCTAATGAATTACTGCATGAAATTTGTTAACAATACTAGTCTCACAATTTAGGTTCTTCAATAAGAGCTAGAGTGTCGAAAAGAGAATAAAAGGAGGAGATGCAAAGTTGTGTATGTGGCTCAAAGTAGCATCTTGCATTAGGGCCAAAAAAGACCAAATTATTTGATCAAGTTTCTAAAATATCCCACTCATGCTATACAAGGCATTGAAAATATAGGGTTTAAAGGTGTCACCTTTGAAGAGAAATTGGGATTAGTGCAAAAGAAATGGTAGGTAGTGAATGGACTAAAGTCCCTTATTGATAGTTAGTTGGTTTTTGGTTCTCTATTTTTTTCTGTTCTATTTTATTACTCTCTATTTTTATTTGTCTATCAATCTCACTCCTTGTGAGATTCCTTTCATTTACCTTAATGGCATATATGTAATGGGTTAGGGGCCTTCCTTGTGCTAATCTAATCCAAATAATATTATTATATGGAAGAGAGGTTGAGACATAATAATCAAATTAGCAACATGTACTGATAATAAATTGATCAAACAAGATTTGGTCAAAGCATATTTTAAGCCACCTACTAGTCGATAGATTGAGGGTCAAAATCTATTCTTCTCTTTTCCTCCATTTTTGGGATCTCACACAAATAAATCAATGAAGACACAAGAATATTTAATCAAGCATATACTATTGAAGTCAACAAATCCTTGAGTTAAATAATGCATCATGACAATTACATATCCATTAATTTATATGAAATAAATGATAATGGATTGAAATATAGTGTATTATTATAGAAAAATAAAAAACAATCATAATCATGTTGTCTACATGCACTTATGCTTATTTATTTTAATTTATGCATTTTAACCAATTTCTAACATTAACATGGGAGCAAGAAAGTTTGAAATGGCTCTCCTGCTCTTTGTTAAAACCCTTCTACATTTTGTTGTTGGTTCTTCATCTACTATTAGCTCACTATCTAATATTGTTTTGTCATGTGGTACTAGTTCGTTGCTCATTGTTGGTTCATTGTTGTTAGTTGATGATGGTTTGTCTCCTACTAGTTCACTACCTATGAACAATGGTGTCCCTGAGGTCTTGGAGAAATAATCAGTCTTCTCTTGTGTTGCTCTTATCTCCAAGTTCAATGGTTTATCGAATTCCCTTTTAGATTTGAGGAAATGGGTTTTGGAGTCTTGGAGGCCCATTATTGCTTATAAGATTGGACGTTATCCTTCTACTAGGGGATTTTGTGGTAGCTTTTCAATTAGAGGATGATGGGGATTAGGTGTTCAAATGTGGTGATTGGTTGTGGGGTGAGCACTCGCTTTCTCTAAGGCCTCAGTTCCCTTCTTTCAACCCTCTTTTTGAATCTATTAGTTTTTTTCCTACTTGGGTCAAACTTCCTAATCTACCTCTCTAGTTTTGGGATAAGTCTTGCTTTGAATCTATTGGAAATGCTATTGATAGGTTTGTTATATGGTTGATGCTTCTCTCTAATTTATGATCATCCTACTTTTGACCTATATTCTTATGGATACTAATACCTCAAAATATTTGCCTACAGAGGTTTCCTTGATTGTTTGGGATAGACAATGGTCTCATATTCTTGGTTATGAGGGTTTTCCTTTTCATTGTGGGAGAAGTTTGCTACTAGTCACGTCACTAAAAATTGTCATAAATCTCACTATAGTAATGCGATATGGTGGAATAGTTTCTTAATGAGCATCTTATTGCGGGAGACTTTTTTAATTTTTAAGATGAATTTAGGGATGAGTAATTGGTTTCAAAAGTTGCTACTACTTCTATTATTCCTTATGGACCTATTGAGCAACATGCGAATTTAACTTCGCCTCTAGAGCCTAAGTGGCTTGTAAATGAAGATTTGGAAATTTTTGCTACTTCAATCTCTCTACCTTTATATATCTTGGTGGCTTATCCTCTTGCCTCCCCTTTCTCTATACCTTTGAAGGATGATATTTCTTGGATGGTCATGCAAAGAAGGAAGAAAGGTCTTTCTAAGCATAATAATGCCTCACAATCCCTGGTCAAGGGTTCTCATGGTGGTTAGAAGGATCCAGGAGTGGTATAGTTTCCATCTATTTGGTTTCTTTATTGCTACTATTTGTCTTTTGAAATGTTGTCCTTCAATTATTTATTCAGGGTTTTGGGTGCCCTTCAAAACCCACTTTTATTTGTATGGCTGGTTATAGGTTTATAGAAATTGGATTTTTGCAATGTGGTTGATGGTTGGTCTTTGGAAACACTTATCTTATTCATCATCTATTTATTTTTGGTTTGCTATCTATTCCTTGTGGGTTGATGCCTTTTGCCTTTTCGGGGGCTTTGGGTTCATTATTTTGCACTTCATCCACACTAAGTTTCTAAAATTATTCCATATTCAAATAAACATGAATCAAAAAGAGGTTCTAATTGATATGAAAATATATCCTTAATCTTACCTAATTCACTATGTTAATGATCATCTATCAACAAATTAAGGTGAGATAGCTCTCCTTTTGTTATAACTTTTAACCCATGATCTCTAAGATAAAGATTAAATTTCAAAGTATAAGATAACTCTTCACCAATTTTAAATGCACAAATACTAATATAACCTCATTTAATTATTTTTCTCTACTTTCAAAACTAATTTGAAGCTATATTCATATGGATCATTAACTAATGATACTCCCAAATGAAATCTTGTATTTGTATTAAGAAATAAAGGAAATAACAAATCAATAATGGAAATTTTGTTAATCTTAGAGGATCTGATTAATACTGAGAGTGGGGGTGAATCAGTATTAAAAATAAATTCAATCTTAAAACTTGAACTTATAGACTTCACCAAATCAATCATAAACCAATAATAAACTCTTTACTAGTACCAATATCTACTGATAACCAATTGCTAATCTGATTTATCAAGACTGCCCATTAAGTGTTCATCAATATGCATAAACTGAAAGTAAAACATAATAGCACATATAAACATTCACCATATGAACACCATGTTTTTCACGTAGAAACCCAAATAGGGGAAAACCATGGTGGGAATTGGTACCCACAAAAATTGTGCACTCTTTCGGAATGCACCCTATTAGGAACCAAGCCCGGTTAGAATCTTACAATGATGCCCTATTAGGAGCAAACCCTATTAGGAGTCACCTGGTTAAGGGATTTAGATGATGATCCTTGTTAGAAGCTTTGACTTGTTAGGATCAACCTCACAAGAGGATTTAACACTCTGATATAGAGCTACCCGATTAAGGGATTTACAATGCAAGGCCTATTAGAACCTACCCGGTTAAGGGATTTTATTTGTTGTAACTGTTAGGGAACAACAATAAATGATCTGGGTATAGCACTTAACTACTTGCTTGATCACATCCATTTTTTTCTCCAAATCTACAACACTCTGGCAGATCTCTCACACTCTGGTTCGTCTTCACACTCTTCTCAAGACCATTGACACAACAAACATCAATTATACCAACCTAATTAACCTTTACAACTTAATCAGTTACAAAACCCTAAGACTTACATCATAGATCATCACAAATATTTACTTACAGATCATCATATGGATTATTGCAATCAATTACAAATCAATTTCAACCGTTGAGTGATCGTAACATCACAACAACTTGATCTGATACAAAGTCAAACCCTTAGCTCATTTTGCTAAGCACCTTGCACATTCCCAAAAAATTCCATCTTGATCACGCCAAAACATAATTCAAAACCTTCATGTGGGTTGTATCACATTATCACCAACATTTAAACTTAATGTAGATCACTGCCAAACCAAAAATTATTACTGGTTAAGAAAATTCTTTACCGGTCCTTAAACCCTTCTTAAACCCTAGCAAAAATACAACAAAAATCATAAACATGACTTCTAGTAACCAAAACATGATGTGGTTCTAGTCAGATGCATATTATAATGATACAAACTCACATTCCAAACCGTAATACTTCAATCATCACCGATCTCCAGAATCAATCAAAACATCTCCAAGGTCCTAATTCCCAGTTTACTGTCTCTAATACCGGTAAGGAATTTCCAGTAGACCAAAAAGAATTAGATGAAAAAATACAATATACTAAACATCAGTTGCCATCAATGACAACATAAATAACTGATCAAATTTATCCAATCGTGCAATCTCAATCTCTTCATCACAATGTCATCACAAACAGTCCTTTACCAGTTCAGTCATCATTCTTCACCTGCATCAGTTATGCCAATCATGCCAACAAATTCCTACAATTTTTCTTAAAGTTATAATCATCACATATCTATTCTTCAATACTCAATGAATTTTAGCTTACAAACCATATGATACTTAAGGCTATTGTTTACACATAACAAAGATCCACATGATTGTGTTGTATGTGAGATTATCCTTTGAAACCTTATGTTGATACTTCCCTCTGAAAGCCAATAAATATTTTGTATGACCAAGTATAAATGATGAATGGGTTCCAAATAAGGGATAATGATGATGTGTGACCAAATGGAATAAAAATGGATGACTGGAAGAAGAGCCTTTACCGGTCTTCACTTAGTTATACCAATTTGGGAGCTCTTCATTAAGGGAAGGAAGTTCATGAGAGCATTATTAGAAGCAAATTGCATTTTAGTATTGCTAAAATACACATAAAATGGATTTGTTGAAAGTGATTTAGATAATTTTAAGAAAAATCAATTGGTGACAGTAAGGCTAACTTCCTCAATTTTTGTCCTCATCTTCCTAGTTGGTACTGAATTGGAAGGCAAGATACAAGGTATGGCCATCTATAAAAGAATATTTTTTAGTGAACTCTTATCATAGGTTATTGTTGTAGGTACCCATATAGACATTATGCAAAATTTCAATGCATAGAGAATGCAACGTATGTACAAAATGGATTTGTTGGCAAGGCTTTATGAACTTTTATATTAACAAAATCCACTTAACTAGCATCCTCCCTTCCTATGCCAAATCGACGCTTTGGAATAGGGTATGGATATGCATGGAAAGTTATAAGATAAGAAAACCTAGAATATTAAAGGCCTAATAAAATTCCTTCAAGGAAAGCAATCCTATGGTATGATAGGAAACATGGAAAGAGAAAAGTGCAAAACCAAGTTATGTGCATTAAAGCAATGTTTCACAATTCCTCTAAATAAAAGATAAGAATTAAGCATTCAACCTTTAGACAAAATGAAATCATGTTGAGAGAAGTCCAAGAATCATTAAATCTGACACCAAAGTATATCAAGAGTATTAACAAACTTTGCAAGATAAATTTTCTCTCCAATTTGGACTTTATAATTCCAAGCAAACATACATGAAAAATAATAATGAATGCAAATCCTTACATGCAAGAATATTCCTATGAGAATACCTGCCAATAAGTTGACCTCCCTCTTTTTTTTCCTTCTTCCTTCATATATATATATATATATAGGAGGTCCTCTGCTCGATTCCTCATTCCTTTTGTAAACCTATGTAGATTTTTTTGCTAATCCTATTTGTTTTCAAAATCCTCTTTCATTCCTCTCCCATTTTTTATAAACTCTGTGATTATTGTGATGTGTTTTAATAGACTTTTTCCCTTCTGCGCATGTATTATTATCCTCCAGTTTCCCCACTAGTACACTATTTTTAGTTTCTTTTGTAGATTTCTTTGCCAGTGATATTTGTTTTCAAAATCCTCTTTCATTCCTCTCCCATCTTTTTTGTCTAAACCATGTGAGTATTTTGTGTCTTTAAAAACCTTCTTGTGATGTGTTTTAATGGAATTTTTCCCTTCCTTGTGTTTCTATTGTCTCTATTTAATTTAAAACCCTCCCCACTACATACACTACTAATTGTAACTGAAATATTTTAATGAAGATTCTTAAATTTGAATTTTAAATGCAAGAATTATGTAAATCATAAATGTAATGACAATTGTAGCGCTCGCCAACAAACCCCAAGGAAACTTACTACAACTAGCCAAAATAGAGTGGAATAATTTTATTTTTTGGTTTACTAATAAGGTTTACATTTAACTCAAACTAGGCATTATGTTTATGAATTGGTTCAATAGTTTAAATTTAGTGTCAAGTATTTAATCGTTGTTTCATACGTTACGTTACTGTCACAAGTGAAGTCTTGTTTAAAAGATTTAATGGTTTACATGGTCTCATGTTTCCCTAGGGCATTGACGTCACTACTAAGTTCTACATCATTTATGGTTTATAATCGATGCATTTAGTCTAGCATCATCATAATAATTCACTTTTATGATCTTAATGATCTAACATTACCATGGAACACAACTACAAATGCATGTATGCATATTAACCTATATCATACACTACACATGATATACTATTATTGTTGTCCTCAATTAGCCTTAATGTATACTAACATCAACCTTACCTAGTTGCCCCTAACTAGGTACAAAATACTTCCTTATAATCACTAGCTCCACTTGGGAACCCAATGCAACCTTACCACAACTTACATGACCATATGCATAACACACCCTACATGTTAAAATCTTGCTAATGCATTGTACCTATGAATACATATCCCTTATCCTTAGCTTGATCACAATAACAAGACACAATAATGACCAACCTTGAGCTTAGCTTCGTGCATTTACTTTAACCTCTTATACATATACCTTAACATGCCAACTATGGCTACCATGACTAAAATGATTACTCTTATAATATTGTCCACTACTTAATGCATCTACCAAAAGCATTCTCATTAACCTACTTATGCAACCTACGTGTTCATGATGTTATTTATGCAAGAATAGTCTTATGGCAGCCATATCACAATTATATGTATTCCCATTTAGCTCTTAATGATATCTATTTACCAAGTTTCAATATAATTTTCATCCCTAGTGTTATTCTAGTTTCCAAGAATCTATCTATATCTTCAATGATCTTGTGTTTCCCATGCTTTATCATTGATAATATAAGTTTTTCATTTAATTCCATTGTGCCTATCATTTAATCTCATAACAAGATATTATCTTCTACTTAATTGCATCCATATTCACATTAAGATATTGAATGTTGAAGCACTAGCTCATTTCATTGTCAAGATATAACATGAAGAAAGTAATAAACATCCATATTCCATTACATTGAAATCACATCTACACATCTACTATCTAACATTTAATTACCACATAAATAATTGTATTGCTGATTTAACTAATTGACAAAAGCACATTGTAATTACAATTAACTAATCTATTTCATATACTATGCATGACAAATTCACTCATGTTCTATGAATCCAATTCAAGGAAATACTTGACTACAAATGATAAGGCATTACCATAGGAGTATACTCTTTTCTTCCTTCTTTCCAATTATATATTAGTAACTTATAAATTTCAATTTGAAGGTTTAATATAAAGCATAACCATGGTTACAATGAGGGTTTCTATTACATGGTAGTACGATTGTGAGATTAACTCACTTCATTTACAACATTCCTAATCTAATACATGATGAAAGTATCTCAAATCATGAAGTGATCAATACATAGATCTGCTCTAAGGATCTAGAGTCAACATGATGGAAACTCCAACTCCAAGTCCACGCGTGAAGATAACATCAAAGACGAGGGAAAAACCCCAATGGAAAAATGCTCCAACCACCTGACCAATGTGGAACCTACAAGGAACCACCCCTCAAGCTAGGAGATGTCGCTAGGTCCCAACTCGCACACAAACCTAGGTTGACGCTTTCACCAAGGGAACTAATACAAAACAACTTCCATACAACAAGAAAACAAGAAGGAAACAAGAGATTCCAGAGGCCAATAAAACATCATAACAGGAATACAAAAGTAAACAAAGGACTCATGTGTAGAAGGGAGTTTCATGGCATGCCAAACAAAGAACAAGACACTAGCCTATGGGCATGCAGAGCCATCTGGAGCTTGAGAGAGAAACCAAGGGAGATTAGTTTACAATCTCCACAGTCTTCCCATGCTCAGCCTAAAACATCCTCCCTAGGACTAAGTCACGAGACACTGATAAGTTATTATCTTTTAAAATTAACTAACTACCCATACCCATTCATTAATTGATTATCACTTGATTAAAATATGGTAAACTCCCTTATGCCCAAAAGGTCTAGACTTCACACATCCTTACAAGGAACCTTGTGAAAGTCCATCTCTCATGACCCTCGGGTGTCATAAAGGAGTCCACTCCCTTTACATGGATCCAAAAACAACAATACAAGAGGCTCTTACACAAAGTAATAATCTGACAAAAACACCAACAATGCCATACCACAACCATTCACATACCCAAAAGACCAAACACAAACACATATAGAAGGAAGAGCCTCTTGACCCAAGGTAAAGCATAAACTAAATCCTAACACTGATGCAACCAAACCAATGACATCCTTGTGAGGTCTTCACACTCACTGTCATAAAATTAGCAGCATAAGTAAATCATTTTCATAGAAAAATCATCAACAAGACATGTTCAATTAACAAGATAAACTTACAAATAACAATGGCATCCAATAAAATCTGAATTTGATTTAAATTCTGAATCAAATGGATGGCCTCCGGAACTAAAAGAAAAAAACATCAAAGACTTGACTCTTGACTACCGCTAGGAAGAGCGATTAAACAAGTTGGAGAAGACTTGACTTATAAAACCAATATTAAGAGGAAAAATCGAAGCATCATAGAGTATAACCATACACATACACGTATAAATCCAATATTATTTTTATATTTCAAAATGATACAATACTAATAATAACTATACGATTATATTCGACATCGTGATATAATATTATTATTATCGTCTTGAATGTCATTTGTTTAATATTACTATTGTATTATTTTATTATTTTAACATTTTATTATGTTTAATATTCATTAATACGTATGATTTAATAATTAATTATATATTATTATTATTTTTATTAATACTAATAAAATGGGGTTAATATTTTTTTTTTTTTAAAACAAGAAGAGGATTGCAAAGGGGGGGTGTGTTGGGCAGCAACACACCCCACGTGGTGGTGGCTGCTGCCCCCACCACCACGTGGATGGTGCCAAGCACCCACCCACCATGTGGTTGGTGCTTACAACACCACCACGTGGTGGTGGGGTGTTGTGGCACTCCCTTCCCCATCATGGGGGGGGGGGTGCTCCAACACCCAGCCCACCATGTAAAAAAACCAATTTTTGCAAGGAGGAAAATAACAGCAGCAGGAAAAAGAAGTATGAGGGTTGTTAGTAGGGAAACGAAATGTAGAATTGCAGCCCCAAAACAAATTTTGTTTTCCAAACAAGTAATGACAACAAGTCTTTAAACCAAAATGAGTGATTGAAATCAGAACATTTGTTGATTTTCTTTCCACATTTCAGCCAAATAAATTTATTTTTTTAGTTGTGAATTAAAATGAAGGTTTTCCACACAACAAGTAGGAATAACAATGTTTTTCCTTTGCAAATCACAAACTCATTGAGTGAAATCTGAATTTGAATATATGAGGAGGTAAAACAAAGATTTTCTTTCAAGTTTTTGTTTCCAAATCATGGAAGAGAAAAGGGAAAATAAGGAAAAGTAAGCCCTACCTCTTCCTCAAGGAAAATGATGGAAGAATTTGGGGCAGCAATCAGTCTACCAACAACAAGATTTTTCCAGCTCCTCAATCCTTCAAAATTTCTCCAACAATCTTCTTCCCAAGCCACCAAGAAATCAAAAGCATATGAAAAACCCCAAAATAAAACCCTAGATTTCTTTTTTGACAACAAAAATGGTGTTAGAGTTATCTTTTATTAGCTAATAGTTATTTATTTAATTATTAGTCTATTATACTCTATACTTAAGCTAAAGTTAGGAATCTTATAATTCTTTAAGGTTTTCTCCTTTATGGTTTCGAGTATCCTTTTATAAGGATTCTCTCTTTGTATTTTTCATAACAATTGTAATTATTGAACTGCATTCTTGTTGCACAATCAATATGACTCCTCTTTTTTGGATCTCTGAATTTTGGCCTCCATAGCATTTTTGCTTCTCTCCTTCTGTGACAAGTTTGCATGCAGGTGATCTTTGGGAGATGTAGAGTTGATTTTTCCTCAGCTCCAATATGGTATCAGAGCTCCAGATCTGCATGCCCTTGTTCTCTTCATGAAAGATTTTGGGTCTTGTTCTTCAAATCTGTGTATTTGGGGGTTTGTGCAGTTGCTTTTTTCTATTTCTTGGGGTAGCTATTTTTTGGTACATTTTGGTGCCAAAGGACCTCACAGTTGGATTTAGGAGGCCGATTCCATGAATTTTGATATAAAATTTGATATATTTTGGTGTCAGGTGTTCGAGAGGCAAAAAGAAATTAGGCCCCAGGTCGTACGACCTTGGGCACGTAGATCGAAGCAGAATTTTTTCCAATTTCGTTTTATCGAAATTTGGAAAAAATTTATGAAAAAGTTTTTTGTTTTAAAAAAAAACTTTGGAGGCAATTTTTTTTAAAAAGTGGGGCAATTATTTTGGGTACCTGCCCGGTACAACCCTGCGAGCCCCTTGTCCCCTGCTGTGTAGGCGTGGTCCCCAAGCGGCGGCGTCTGCAGGGTCATACGGCCTCTACAGGTCCGTACAACCTACATAGGCCGTGAACCCCATTTGTCAGTCGTCCGCCTTCCACTGCTACCCTCAGCCCCTGTGCCTTTTGGCCTCCCGCCGCCCGGAGCATCGTCGTCGACCTCCGCCCCTTCTTCTAGCCTCTTGCATTTTTTTCGGTGACTTGGTCATTTTTCCGGCAAGGAGACTTTTCCAGCCACCAAATTCTTTTTTCGATGATTTTTTCCAGGCAGATTGGTTTTTTGGCAATGATAGCCATACGACCGTCAAATTTATGCTCGCAGACTGCTGATGTCAACATTGTGTAGGCAGCCTTTTGGGCCCATCCAGAGCACCTTCAGTCTTTTGGCCATATCTTGGGCACACAGAGTCATTTTTCGACAAATCTTATATCGTCGGAAAGATCTTTCTGAGCTCTATCTAGATCTAGAGGTTTGAATTTTTTTTTATTTTTTTTTTATGGTGTTTTTATTGTCAAAGCTAGAGGTTCATTTTTGCACTCCGGGAAACATAACTTGAGCATCTAAACTCCGTTTTTTGAAAAAAATATATCGTTGGAAAGCTTGTTTTGTGCACTTTCTATTCATATGGTTTTTATTTCCAGATTCTTCTCCAGGTGCATTTATTCAATTTTTTTCTTTTCAGCACTCTGATGAATATCTTGGATGTTTCAGGTCCTGAAATCTCTTTCTTTGAGTAGGATGTCTCATCTTTGGTTGTTCTTTCTATATTTCCAGTCTTTTGTGTCTTCTGATCATTGTAGACATCATTTTGTAAGCATTTCTTTTTTTGCAAACGCACTAAGATAAAGTGCCACTATGCATTATATGCTTGGGATCTTGCACATCTTGTGCCTTATTGTACTCGCACTATTTTATAAAGTGTCATGGAGGGGTTGATGTTTGCCTTTGTTTTCCATCTACCTTTGTCACATGAATTTTCCTTCCATGACATTAGCCTCATGATGTGTGTCAAGTGAGTGTTCCTTCCATGATACTATGTACTTTCTCTGCACCTACGATGTTCCTGGTTCTTCGTCATGCAGTTCTTGTTGGTCGTCCTTTTCAATGTACATGTCCCTCTCCCTTGTCCGTATTATGGGGGGTTTCTCTTGTTGGTTCTAATGCTTCCTTGGTTCGATTGATCAACTCTTTAGGCTTTGGTGTTTTATGCCATCTATATCTTCAAGTTCAGTTGTTTGCCTTTGTTTGCCATCTAATTCGAGTAGTTTCATTTGAGGGCACTCATACAAATTATAGTCTTCTCTACTTGGTCATGTTCTATTTCAGCAGAGGTTCTTTAGATCAGCAATTACTCTTCGACAGTGTTTGCAACTTCTTCATGCTTCAGTGGTGTTCTTCATGATCTTCCTTTGTTCCTATTTTCTAGGACATTCTCTTGTTTGGAGGCTTCTTCATACCTTCACTAGTCTTCATCTCTTTTTGGAGTAGATTTTTTTCCCATGTGGTTTTCTCTATTTCTTCGCCTTACAGAGACTCTTTTGAACTTGGGTACCTCATCAGGCCTAGTTGTCGGGACCCATTATTGCTTTCATGTATTTTTTTGTTTACATGTATTTTTTGTCCTTAGTTGTTTTTTAGTGACTCCCTAAGTTCATCTTAAGGGGGGGTGTTAGAGTTATCTTTTATTAGCTAATAATTATTTATCTAATTATTAGTCTATTATACTATATACTTAAGCTAAACTTAGGAATCTTATAATTCTTTAGGGTTTCGAGTATCCTTTTATAACGATTCTCTCTTTGTATTTTTTATAACAATTGTAATTATTGAATTGCATTCTTGTTGCACAATCAATATGACTCCTCTTTTCTGGATCTCTGAGTTTTGACATCCATAGCTTTTTTTCTTCTCTCCTTGTGTGACAGGTTTGCATGCAAGTGATCTTTTGGAGCTGTAGAGTTTATTTTTCCTCGACTCCAATAAATGGGATAATAATAAAAATATTGAAATTAATATATCCCCATTCCAAATTTTATGTAGTTTAAAAATCTATCTCCTCATTAGGTTTTTAAAAACAACTTTCAAAATAGAAAATCGAATATTAAAATATAGTAAGCAAAATATTATAACTTATTCTCTTTTAATCGTTCAACTTAAGCTTTTATATATATATATATATATATATACTTGATTTAAAAATCAAATAAATCAATTTTCATTAAATAATCAGCTTCTCAATATTAGCTAAATAGAAATCAAATCTGACATTAAATAGATAATAAAGTTAAAATAATCAAGGTAAATAACTAATTAAAGATTAAAATCGTCAAATACACAATAAAGTCAATAACTCGAAATCAATAAAATTTCAATGAATTAAGTCGAATTAGAACGTAAATTGTCAAATATGATCTTGAAATCTCAATATGAACATTAATCCAAATTTAAACACGAAAATAGTAAATAATTAAAAAAAAATCATTAAATCTTAATAACTTTAAAATAACAAAATTACTAATAGGGTCATAAACTAGTATTAAGTAACCATTCAAATGCAGTCAATCAGTATCCATAACTAAATAAACTAAATAATAAATCAATCACTTACTCAAAGAACTTAAATAAAATAACTGAATGATCAAACTCACAATGCCACATACTCACAAGTCATGGTGACGATGACGACATGGCGATCTTCGCCAAGACATCAAACCATGACCTAGAGTGCAGGAAGGGAACCAACGACATCTCCAAACCACATATTGCCATTGGGAAGAGGCACACTCACACCTATCAAGCCAGGGGAGCTCACAACCTGTTGCCCAAGAGGAATGAATGCCTTAGTACCTGCAACCTTGCAACCACAAAATGATACATGTGCATATATATATGTGTGTGTGTGTGTGTGTGTGTGTGTGTGTGTGCATAACAAGAAAGTGGAGGAATGTCACAACGACACATCCTGCTCGCAATGAGTGATGTGACGTTGATTCCCCCACACACGTACAATCAAGAAATAGTCATACAATGAGCAATGTATCATGGGCAGGGGTACTACATTCTCCCCCCCTAGGTTCCGACTTACTCCTAGAAGTCGTAAGGCTAGATGGAGAACATGTCGCACGCATCAGCCCTGAAACTCATTCAACAAAGATCAAATTGCACATAGGAATCTTTCCATAAATAAATGAAATATTATTGCTAAATCCTTTACGAATGCCATTACCCATTGGCAAGGTACATCTAAATCCATACATTTTTTATAACATTCTAGGAGTTATCCACAATCATAGCAGAGAAACAAGAATTTTCTCCCTTTCATTACACCAAATTAAAGCATTAAAAGAGGTAAGCAACAATTACCATACTCATTTACCAAATATGACAAGAAAACATGCCATCGTGATCAATTTCTTTTACCAATTCATCTTTTTCACAAAACTTTATTGCATAGAACTAGTTCAAAATTTTAATTTCTACAACCAAGTTAACTTTCATGAATTAAGAGCAACACAGATAACTCAATTGTTTACACTTGCCAGGCACACAAAAACCTTTCCAAAGACTATGTCCCATAACATAGTGACAAGTTAGCATAATTTACTCCATGATACACATAATAACCATCCACATAACTGGAATGCACAACTCAAAAGGCCACATGTGAGCATGTCTAATGCTCGGTCAAAGATAACATGCACGATCAACATCTCTATGCCTGGTCTCAGAACAACAATATGATCATAAATATCCAATATCTCACTCAAAGGCTCGATGGTGCTAGGCACACCATAGCGGTGCTACCTTCCATACAAGACCTTCGTGAACATCCCTTGTTGAGTAAGGTGGTTAGCCTCCAAGAGATAGTCACCACACATAGGTAGGTAGTAGATCCTAGTTGCATCACAGCCTCACATACCCCCATCCTCAAGGTTCGTTATGTCCACTTCCTCGTACACACTCTCCCAAATCCGTATCATATGTCCTTGGAGAGGAATTTCACATTTCAACACAAGACCAGCATACGAAAACAATAAGGATAAATCGGTTTAGCCACCAAAGTACAGATGAATAAAGATAATAAATCATCAATTCCAACAGTAAGGCAAGAAAATAATCCGAAATTTGCAACACCGAATCAAGAATGCAAAAGATCACAAGATCGTGGCTAAACCTTCAAAGTCAAAGTAAAATAAATTGCTGGTCCCCAAAGAAATAATAAGAATACCACAACTGCACATAACATCACTGTGTGACTAGCATCTAGCCACCAACGAGGAAGGAAGGAACAACTGTCTAGCTATTGCAGTAGCTCATCATGTGGTGCGACATAGTCACACTACCCACATGGCATGGCGGTGTGCACCTCGACATCACCCCGCATCACGTCGTCACGTGGCATGGCAATACCCCAAGCAGAGAAAACACCCAATGGACGTATCCCGCATGGTAGTGTACCTCGCGGAAAAAGCACGCACAGGTCACATCCCACATAGCGATGTATCTAGAAGGATACTCACCATAAGTCAGAGGTATACCTGACTAAGGTCCACCCACATGCCCACCAACACACACTAAC
The DNA here is from genome assembly GCF_030272615.1 of Cryptomeria japonica. Classification (NCBI taxonomy): domain Eukaryota; kingdom Viridiplantae; phylum Streptophyta; class Pinopsida; order Cupressales; family Cupressaceae; genus Cryptomeria; species Cryptomeria japonica. Next base: position 146,465,515 of record NC_081407.1, read on the forward strand.
TGGCAGCTCATGTGGATAAACCTACCTTTCATGAAGACAAGACAAAGGATCATTCAAAAATACACCATCACTCTGCTCAAGAAACGCCATCAAAATGCTCAATAAAGGAGAGGAATAGGCTGTCACATAAAAACCTATAAATAGATTCATCAAAAGGGAAAGTATTGAGTACACCTTTGATACAGTTTAATAGTACAACTATATCATTCCTCGAAGTAGAGAAGCTAAAGTTGCTTTGCGTTGACATTACTCGTATGCCAATCCATACTATTCAAGGAACGGTTACTTCGAATACTACCCCTTAACATACTGAGTTACCCACAACCCAAGGTTTGGTACTCAGTAGGGAAACAAATAAGCAACATCACATAAACAGTATGGTTTCCCATACTCATAAGCAACATATCCTCCATGGTTGATTACTTCACCAATCCATGGGCACATATAATAAGTACTGGTTTCTTACAATACACACGAATACACTAGTGGTTTAGTCACATTTACGGGGAGTACTTTTCAGTACGCTGTCATCTACTCAAGGAAGACTTTAATTATGCTTCCCACATGAATAACTGAATCAAGTTTACTCTAGATACAAGTACTGAAATTATTAACAATTCACAATTACATAAGGAAATATCATCATTCCTATATGTTTCTCGAATTCTATTAAGCATTCGTAACCACATTACTAACTATGCAAATTTCTTTCTGAAGCTTAAGACTTCCATCTTTCCATAAGAAGCCCAAAAGCAAACATATAATTTTACATGTTTTATAAACACTCTATTTAAATTAATGCATTCTTTGTAACATTTCTAAAACTCTTATGATTAGGCAAAGAGGAGGAAGAGAGAGTTTGATAACCAAACCATTTCCTACAAAAACACAAGATCAACAAGATCACACTATATACTAAAATTTCTCACTATAAGCCTATCATTTTAATTGCACGGTTTTAATTTCACTACCATTAGAAGGATGCAAAAACAGTCTAACATGACATTTACAATTATTATGGTTGCAACAGGAGGTTCTAGTTTTCCAAACAAAACAGAGACCAAAACATGCAATATTTTCGATAATACCTGACCTCTTGAGAACACTCACTTATTCTTAATACAATACAAACACATGTCATAATTTGCAACCTATTATTGAAAATCAATTTAAGATCAGAAGGTAAGCGAGGATCTATTAATAACATAATACATACTAATGCATGCACATCAAACAAGCTTTTCATTTGCACTATCTAAACATAATAAGGTAATTACATATACCCAAAAGCAAGTTCAATGGAGCATTGTAAAATAGGTCTTCAATCGAACTGGTTTAATAAAACACATAAAATGATCTTTCGTGGAACACATTAATACACTCTCGAAGCTACTATAACATGTTCCCTTTAATACTTCTTTTACAAACAATGCAGTTTCACATAATAGCTATTCGCATATTAATGCACCTTACATAAGATAGAATTTAATTATGTTACTCCTACAATGCACATGGAGAATTCTTAAATGTAAGCATACAGTTTTCTCCCAATAACCAAAATGAACTTTCAACCCAAAGCCCTTTTATTATCTAAAACACAGAAGTGTCATATGGTTCACACAAGGGTTCAAGAAGTCACAACCTTTCTTTTGCAAAAAGGAAAACTCAAATCTAAGATAATCACACATATCCTAATCATTTTAATTTCTAAGGAGAGAGAGGAGGAATAGTCATAATCATTCAATTTGCTACAAAATGAGCATTCAACTTTTACCATACCAGTCCTTCAAGTGGACAACACTAAGCTAGAACATACTCTTAAACAAGCATGTTTCGTACTTTCAGATTCAAGACAAGCACTGACCAACCCAAATGGATTAGTCTAAAGAGTACAACAATCAATGAGGAAGGTGCATACAACTCTCTTTCAGAATAAGAGTAATTGTAGACCAAGACATCCATAAGCAAACAAAGCACATATAATCACTCAAAAACACCAACATCAAGAAGGTGAGAACAAGGTGTGAACACACACGTTACACACAAGTTAAGGTCTACTCAATCACTCACATACACAAAGGAGGACAAGCATACACATAAGGTCGGTCGATACACCTCACAACAACTAAGGGCACAATGAAACCAAAGATCCCAGTGTTTGCAACATGGGCTCTGATACCAAATGTAATGCCCCGCCAGGAAACCCCGAAGGGATTAAGTCATAACACAAGAATAGAGTGCAATAATTTTTTTTTTTTAAGATAAACACAACATTAAGATACAACGAGATATCAAAGATTCAAATTACAGAGCGGAAGACATCAACTAACACCTAAAGAGTTTCCCAACGAGATTACTTAATTACACATTTAACTTAACTCACACAATTAAATCCAATAAGCTTATTATCTTATAACGAGATGATTCTTATACAAGGATAATTTTTTTCAAAAGATGGAAATATAAATCACAAGCAAAGATTCATCCATTAAGATCTATTCATAATCTTCATTCAAGCTTTTCATTAAAATATAAGCCATGCATCTAATATTCTAACACACTAGAATTTCATCATAAACTTATGAGATCTTCTCATGCATACTTAATTTTCTTAACAACAACTGAATATAATCCATTATACTAAGCTACATTCATTCATGATCCAATTTACTACATTCAAGAAAGGACTGCATATAAGCATTTAAAGTTAATTCCATCTTATCCACTTATACATTATAACATAAGCCATTCATACACGATAAAGTTGAATAAGGGAAACATAAGAGAATAACATCACATAACACCAAGATGATCTCGGAGTTCACCCCTAAAGGACTACATCTTCGGGTCTGCTCAACTGCAAGACCCCTCTGATAATTAATAAAGTTAAGTATACATGAGGTTCTCATAATTTACAATCCTGCCATCAAGGTGAAACATAATCAATATACAAACGACCACATCGGTCAATAAATACATAAACGATCCTTGAAAAGGAAAGGATCCAGCTGAACAACAATCGAAGCTAATACCAAGGTCCATTTGGACATCCACAAAACTGAGTCATCACCACCCAAGGTCTAACATGAAACTCGATACACACAAGGGCATAGACAATAGGACGACCCACAAACGTGCTCCTAACAGGACAATACGACAACACACTAGCGAACGTAGGGACAAGTGTCATCACACAACCTGATATGGTTACCATGGCAGGTCTTCATAGGTTCCGGCCCCATACACTGGGTTACCCTGGCAACCTAATCCGTACCTCCGGCCCATCCAAGCCTCATGTGGACCCACACATCCTTTCGTGAAGACAAGGATGATGGTTTGCCATTTCAGGCCTTCTCATAGCATGTCGAGTCTGTGTTAGCACTCGTCCCATGTGTGAGGCACAATTATCTTACTTAGAGATTAACATTCTAATCTACTATTAGGTTATCACTTATTAGACTCACTTTCGATGGGTTACCCAGCAGCCACTTTGGGCGCAACCCCCAATCGAAAGCCACTTTCCCTTACGACACTAGACTATACCCAAGAAACCTCATAAACTAAGACATACACATGGTCAGACGAACAGAGTTCAAAATGGAGAAATCCACTGTGGTCAAACATGACTTCATAAGAGGTGCATTGACAGACGATACTCTAACTAGAGACCTGACCGACTAAGGTCAACCACGAATCATCATTCAACACCCACATAGAAGATATGACCAATTACGACACTACCACAAAACAATAGTCAAACTCGAAACCGAGGACTGGAACAGGTACCCAAATCAATCCATACGACAGGGTCCAATCGAATAAATCAAAACTTGCCATTACTTAAGCAAAAGCGAATACAAAAATTAAACTCGCATAGGCAATATTCAGCAGATACAATATTTTCTGAATTGATATAAATGTTAAAAGTTGATCAAGTTTTCTACATGATCTATATTAGATTGCAGTTATCTACCTCATCTAGGTATAGGTTGTTCTTGGTTTTCTAACTCTCTAAGGTTCATTGCATCGAACACACATAATAAACCATAATGAGTTCTTAAACCAATTTCACATGAATATAATCAGACAACCATTAACCAATTAAATAAGATATTTAATCTTCAATTAAAACATCATTGACATACTGGTTCAAAATAAATCCTTCAAATTTTGTCTTTTCAGAACCAAGTTAAACTATATGGATCAAGGAAACATAAACATATTGTAAAGCGGAAAAATCGAACCCTAGTTGTTCCCCCCCACTCCACTCCAAGGAGAGAGAAAGGAGGGTCACTAGGGTTGACGGTTTTCACTTAGGAGAGACTTTACATTCAAAAGAGGGGTTGAAACCCACAAGATCCAATCCCACACAATGCAAGACTGGATTTTAAATGAGTTTCAAGGGTTAAGACATCAAGGATACCCTCTTTTGTAAAGAAAAGTAGATACAATGATTGGACTAGGAATGCATGTAAAGTAAGAAAGATTCGCTTGCAGACAGAGATAGGGACATAGGATGAAGCTACAGACCTGAAATTAGCAGTAAAATGTCGAGACGATGCTGTTCTGCAAATTTGAGCGAAAGTTGACGGGACGATGGCGCCCGGAGTGCACACGGTCCTCTGAAAAATCCGCGAAACGAAGGGGGATCTGTTCGTCTCTGCACAAGGATTCCAGATCTTCAATTACAGCCGCGTACCTGCAACCTACACATAGAAAAGAGAGGACGATTGGGGGGTTAGGGATTAGGGGTTTGCCTTTAGGTCAAACCTCAGTTTTGGAATTAACCAAGAAATGAGAATGCTGTAAATGTAAATGTTTGTAATGTAAACAAGTACTGATACCTTGTTGTAAGAATGTTTGTATTCTTACATGCGAAGGTGTAATTATGTTGTATGTTGTATGTTGTAAGTGATCTCCTCTTCAATGGTTGAATCCTTGTCTTGAATGCAACACTTAGCCTTGAATGGACACTTAGAATGCTCAATTGCTTGAAGGAATGCTTGAATGCTTGAATGTTTGTATGTTTGAATATTGCTTTTGCGCCTTGCTCTTCCTTACTTTCTTCCTTCCTCCCCTTTCTAGGAGAGGAAAAGTAGTTTATATACTTGTCAATTAGGGTTGAGAGACTGATTTTTCCGACCTTAGGCTGACCTAGAAGTATTGTTTTCTGAATTGCAAACTTAAAAACCCGATGCCTAACAAGAGACCGGGCCCAAAATAGGGCCAGGGACCAGGACGCTGGGCGCCATGGTCCCACCTCCCGGGACAACAGGGTGCAAGGAAGGATCAGGCCAAGGTGCAGAAATATGCAGTTTTTGATGTCGTAAACAGGTTTCGAGGTCTCCATTCAGGTTCAACATTGCGCCGCCATCGTGAAGACCCAAATGCAGTCAAAATTGCAAGTGTCACAATTTTAGGATGCTACATTTAGCCCCCACTTTAGCGGGAGTATAAGCGTACGCCCATACTTCTGGTAAAGTACAAGGAAACAACATTGAAAACTTTCACCACGTCAAGGAGGCAAGATACACCAAGCCCCCAGTGGACTAAGGATCTTACGACTTTGATTGACAAAGTAAAAGGGAAGATCACGAGGGAGAACCATGACTGTCAGTAGTAAAGTTCCCTCACTATGAGTCATGCAAGAAAAATACCAAAACTTTTCAAGGCAAAGCTAAGTTCGCCAAGAAATTTTCAAGTATCTTGAAGAGATATGAATGGGGTGTATGCCCCCCTATGTTAAAGCGATCGCACACGCCTCATCGGGGGTGATTGCTTTAAGGTAGTGATACATATAAGAAATGAGAAGGGAAAGGAGCACGTTATCACAAGGATTTAGCCCCAAGTGTGAGATAAGCCCAAGGATAATAGACACAAAACACAAAGCACGAGGTGACTTCGCTTTCCTTGGGGTCAGTATGTTGTATGATAATTCATGTATATCATATGTATGTATGCATAATTGTTCTTCATTCCCCAATCAAGGAAAGTCACCTAGAAGAAGGGAACACATGTGTCTTTTGAGTCAACATGAGAGAGACCAAGAGATCTCAATGCTTTGCATCGTCCTCAAGTAGACAACACTAAGGACAACAAATAGAAGAATGAGAATAACACATAGAAGAAGTAACAAAAGAGATCAAGAGAGGAGGAGAGAGTCTGCTATGCTAATGAAACTAGTCTAGCACTTCATCCACCCCCCGATCTTGCTGATCAATATTTCGGGAAGGTAGGAAACACGCTAGAGGAGGAACATCCAACATAGCAGATGGAGCTATCACAAGATCCAAACAAGGGCTATGTTCATGTTCCAAGCCACGTTGTTCTTGTCTAGGAGCTAGGATAAGTGCTTTAGAAAATGCATTAGATAAATGGTTATCAACATCAACATATTCATATTCACTATCAGAAGAAAGAGGAGTAACATTTTCATCATGAATAACATTTTCATCTATATCATCATCAAGATTTATAAAAATAGGATCTTTAACTCGCACAAGATCAAGACCATCATGCATCTTATGTTTAGGAGATTTTGCCTCAATTTTTCGGCTGAGGAGAAAATGGAATAATACTAGCTGAAGGTGTTTTGGGGGATTGCAAAGTTTGAGAAGCAGCTGCCTGAGCTCTAAGACGACGCTTTCGTCAGCGTTCACGTGCAGAATGATTTCGTCTAGTCTTAGTAGGAAGTTGAGAAGATTGAGGAGGAGGAATGTTCTCATCCTTATCACTTGGGTGTTTAGGTTGTGGTCTCTTAGGTTGAACAATAGGAGAAGAGGAAGGTCTCTTCTCTCTATAAGAGGAAGGAGGAGGAACTGCTCCATATAAAGGAGGAATATTTGGTTTAGGAAGGAGACCAAGTCCATCATGACGAGGAGGTATAGGTCTACCTTTAGAAAGTTTATTAGTCATAGACGTAGTCACATTCATAGGGATGGGTTGGGAATCTTCTTGAGGAAAGACATTAGTTTTATCTTTCAAAGGAAGAACTTCCTTCTCAAGAATGATAGGAATATCAAGTTGGGGTGTTCTAGGTTCACTTAGAGATAGGATCATATCTTTTTTCCACTCTTGATAAGATTTGAAAAGATGATCACTCCGCGGTGGAAGAGATTGGAATTGTTTAGGCCAAAAATAATCAATAGGAACGCTAGAAGTTCTTTCAGCTGGTTTAAAGAGACTATGATTGATAGTAACAATTTCACCATTATGGGGAAATTTCAAACACTTGTGAATAGGAGAAGCAATAGCTTTCATGGAAGATAGCCAAGGATAGCCTAGCTTCACATGAAATTGTTCGGATGATGGAATAATAGCAAAGTCCACATAAAGGTATTTGTTATGGACCTCAATAGGTAATGTAATAGAACCAATTGTAGGAGAAGAAAATGCATCAAATAATTTCACAACCACATTTGTTTTGTCATAGATCACTTGATTCAATTGCAAAGTAAAAAGAAATTCTTCAGTAATGACATTAACCATACAAGAAGGATCAATAAGCACTCCACGGCAAGGTGTATTCTTGACTTTTGCAACTATATATAAAGGACCATCAGGTGCCCTGATAGTTTCATTGGAATCAAATGTGATGGAAGGTTCTTTAGGGATTTTCTGCTGCTCCACAAAGTTAATCACATTCGGAGTCATAGACACAAGATCATCAGGTGAGACAGAGGAATCATTAGTATCAATTACATTAGAGGTATGAGAAGGTAATGGATCAGTAAAAATCTTAAGATTTTGGTTAGGAGGAGCCACAGATGTGTTGCCTTTATCATTCACACTAGAAATAGAGATAGTATTATTATCAATCAAATCTTGAATTTTACCCTTTAAAGCAAAACATTTTTCAGTATCATGCCCAGGTTGACGATGAAATTGACAAAAAGATTTGTTATCAAAATAGGGTGAATTAATCTTTGCAGGATCTATTTGCCTTATAGGAGGAAAAGTGAGCACATTTTGTTCCAATAACTTATTCATAATACTATGCAATGATTCATTCAAAGGGGTAAACTTTCTTTCTTTCTTGAAAAACTTAGAAATAGGAGGCACACCTGATGCTGCATTCACATTGTTGTTGATGATGTTTTCATTGAACTTAATGACCTCTCTGTTCGGTTTAAACTTCCCAAATGGTTGTTGACTACTATCACCCTTATCACTCGGAGCCATAGGATTTGCTTGTTCCATTTGACTCACAGTCAGTTGATAATTGTGAAGAGTTGCGCACAACTGTTGGAAAGAAGTAAACTCAGAAAACAGAAGTTTTTCTCTAATATCTTTTTGTAAATTAGAAATAAAGATTCTTTGAATATCATTGTCAGGTACTGGAAAAGAAATTTGAGCATACAAATGCTTATATCTACCAATGAAATCAGTCACTTTCTCTTTAACACCTTGTTTACAATGCATTAAATCAATCAAAGTAACTTTAGGACTTATATTGTTTTGAAATTGTTGAATAAAAGCATTTGCAAGTTGTTCGAAAGAAGTAATAGAATAAGAAGGCAACGAGCAATACCATTGTAGGGCTTTATCTCTTAATGTTCTAGTAAACAGTTTTGCAAGCAACCTTTGGTCATAAGCAAAATCAGTACATATTGTTTGAAAGGTCTTAACATGTGTTAGAGGATCACCCTTACCATTATAAAGCTCCAATTGCGGGATTTCAACATGCTTAGGGGGAATAGCTCGAACAATGTCAAGAGAAAGTGGGCTCGCAACATCAAATGTGGGCACACTAAACTTAGATTGATTCATAGAGGCAATCTGTTGCTGTAAAGAAGAGACAGTTTGTGCAAGATTGTTAATGGTCGCTTCAGTTGAAGAGTTCATATTAGACGTGTTAGATTGTGATGGAGGTATTATGTTGTTGAAAGAAGGTATTGATTGAGAGTAAGATGGTGGGACACTATGATAGTTAGTCATAGGAGATGATTGGAAAGGAGGAACACTACAAGGAGGAATGGAAGGGTTAAATGAATTGCCCCCTTGCGTCATGTTCATTTGTGGAGATATAATAGGAACACTCATTGAAGGAATGAATGAAGAAGTTGGATTGAATGAAGGAAGAGGGTTGATTGAAGAGGAAGGATTGCCCCCATGACTGGTGATCATAGGTGGAATGTCTTGTATTGAAGTAGTCATTATGTTTGATGTAAAAGTAGGTATACTAGCAATAGGAGTTGTCAAAGGAATAGAATGATTGACTTGAGTAGGAGGTTGTGTATAACCTAAAGTTTCGGCACAACTCTTCATAGGCATCACATTCGAATCCACAATGTGTGCAATACCACACAAAATATCAATTCCATTCTTATCACTTTGAACCATACGTTTAAGACCCTCAATTAATGAAAGAGCTTGACTATCGGGATATTCTTGAGACATCCATCGCTGAAAATCATCAAATTGGTTATCCAATTTCGAAAGTTGTTCTACAGGAACCTCATGGAGAGCTTCTTCATCATTAAGAGGATTAGAGGAATTACCCATGTCCTCGTTAAAAAGGCCATTCAAATTAGGTTCCATCTCCTTGATAATTAAACCTTGGAAGGACTTAATTCTAAGGCTTCGTCTAACGGGGATAGTGTAAGTAGGGCTTATTGTTGTAAAACTCATGCACTAAAGAGAGAGAGAAGATTTTGAATTTTAGAGGTAGCAAATTTCAATAAAATCAGCCAATCTCCTAGATTTAAGCTGTTAAATACAATCAGGACAATCTCCCGAAATTTCAGAAAAAATGTCAGGGACCGTGGCGAATGGAGTGCACACGGTCCTCGCAACTTTTTTTGAAATTTTCAGGGATGAAAGCTATGATGATTTTAAAGCTAATCTGAAAAAATTGAGTGATTTTATGATCCGTAGATAGGCCAAATTGAAGTTGCAATCTCAAAATTGAACCCTACCAAGATTGTTGGAAAATGCAAAATTTGAATTTTGAAAAAAAGAGGGAAACTGAAATTTTGAATTTTATGATTTTAGAGGGAATACTGAAAGCAATGCAAGCTTTGAAATTTAAAAGTTGACTCGATTTCATGCAAAAATTCAAATTTGAAAGTGGAAATCAAGGTTGTTGCAATTAAACACTTAATTTCAAAAGTCACAAATTGCAAAAAATTGAATAAAGCACTGAAATTTCGAATGAATGCCAACACACTTTTCAGATTTAGGACTGTAAGAAACCCAATTTTAACAAAAATTTCAATTTCAACAATTTTTGAATGATTATAAGCCTTTATCCAAGCAATCACTAGACCAACTTTGACTTTAATTTTGAAAGTGTTAAAATTGATAAAATCAGCCAAAATTCTGGATTTTAGCAGAAAAATACAGTAAGATCTAGCTCCCGAAATTTTAGAAAAAATGTCGGGGACGATGGCGCTCGGGGTGCACACGGTCCTCGCAACTTTTTTCAAAATTTTCAAGGGTGAGAGATATTATGATTTTGTTGCGGAATCCAAAGTTACAGCCGATTTGGAGGTGTTTTGATTAGTGAAATTATCAGTCAAAGGTTGAATCAAGAGAGTTTTAAAAATTAGGGTTTTGACACTTAACCACTTAATTTTCAGAATTAAAGCACAAATATGATTTGACAATTTGCAATAGAAGGGTAGATCTGAAACAAGCATTAACAATTAAACATTTCACAAGCTCAATTACTAAAAAGAAAATTTTAGGGTTTTTATGCAATTAACCTCTAAAATTTGCAAAAGATCAAACATGGAAATGTAATTAAGGAAGCAAAATTTTCAGATCTAACCATGAATAATCAGAATTAGGATGTTCACGTCGGGTTCACCAAAATGTAAAGCGGAAAAATCGAACCCTAGTTGTTCCCCCCCACTCCACTCCAAGGAGAGAGAAAGGAGGGTCACTAGGGTTGACAGTTTTCACTTAGGAGAGACTTTACATTCAAAAGACGGGTTGAAACCCACAAGATCCAATCCCACGCAATGCAAGACTGGATTTTAAATGAGTTTCAAGGGTTAAGACATCAAGGATACCCTCTTTTGTAAAGAAAAGTAGATACAATGATTGGACTAGGAATGCATGTAAAGTAAGAAAGATTCGCTTGCAGACGGAGATAGGGACACAGGATGAAGCTACGGACCTGAAATTAGCAGTAAAATGTCAAGACGATGCTGTTCTGCAAATTTGAGCGAAAGTTGACAGGACGATGGCGCCCGGAGTGCACACGGTCCTCCAAAAAATCTGCGAAACGAAGGGGGATCTGTTCGTCTCTGCACAAGGATTCCAGATCTTCAATTACAGCCGCGTACCTGCAACCTACACACAGAAAAGAGAGGACGATTGGGGGGTTAGGGATTAGGGGTTTGCCTTTAGGTCAAACCCCGGTTTTGGAATTAACCAAAAAATGAGAATGCTGTAAATGTAAATGTTTGTAATGTAAACAAGTACTGATACCTTGTTGTAAGAATGTTTGTATTCTTACATGCGAAGGTGTAATTATGTTGTATGTTGTATGTTGTAAGTGATCTCCTCTTCAATGGTTGAATCCTTGTCTTGAATGCAACACTTAGCCTTGAATGGAGACTTAGAATGCTCAATTGCTTGAAGGAATGCTTGAATGCTTGAATGTTTGTATGTTTGAATATCGCTTTTGCGCCTTGCTCTTGCTTACTTTCTTCCTTCCTCCCCTTTCTAGGAGAGGAAAAGTAGTTTATATACTTGTCAATTAGGGTTGAGAGACTGATTTTTCCAACCTTAGGCCGACCTAGAAGTATTGTTTTCCGAATTGCAAACTTAAAAACCTGATGCCCAACAAGAGACCGGGCCCAAAATAGGGCCAGGGACCAGGGCGCTGGGCGCCATGGTCCCACCTCCCGGGACAGCAGGGTGCAAGGAAGGATCAGGCCAAGGTGCATAAATATGCAGTTTTTGATGTCGTAAACAGGTTTTGAGGTCTCCATTCAGGTTCAACGTTGCGCCGCCATCGTGAAGACCCAAATGCAGTCGAAATTGCAAGTGTCGCAATTTTAGGACGCTACACATATAAGGAATCCAATTAACGATAGTCCATTCCTAACTTAACAATTATTTCCTTACGCATATAGAAAAGAATGCCAAAATTAACTATTAATTAATATATGCTTATTAGTCCACGATTAATAAAATATACACAATTAATAATTAGTTACAAACTAACAAATTAAGTATCCAATAAGAAAAATATGCATTACTAATAAAATACAATTTTGAAAATTAATTAATGTATATTACCACTTATACAATTAATTAATTACAAACTAATCGTAATTTATTAATGGAATGCCATAATTAAACTTTATTAAAACTTAATTTATTAAAAATTACCTTCAATAATAATAAATTATTATTATATTTTTTTTTTTGATTTATAAAAAAAATATATATTAAAAAAAAACATTTCTTTTAAATGAAAATATATATTTAAATAATAAAAAAAAAATATTAAAAAAAAACATTTTACAAAATGAAAAGGGGGGTGGGTTTCACGTGGTCCCCATGGGAGCTCACGCTGCCCCAAAGGGGAAGCGCTGCTTCCCAATGGGAGCATGCAGCCCCCATGGGAGCGTTGTTGTTCCCAAAGGGAGCACGCAGCCCCCATGGGAAGCGCTGTTGTTCCCAAAGGGAGCACGCAGCCCCCATGGGAAGCGCTGTTGTTCCCAAAGGGACACGCAGCTCCCCCTTGGGGTTTCCCCAATATATATATATATATATATATATATATATATATATATATTTATTTATTTATTTTTTAATTTATTTTGAAATAGTTTACTGTGTAAAACACAGTCTAATAAACCTGTCTCCCAGAGACTAAAAATAATTTTTTATTTTTTTTTAAATATATTTACTGCCAAAAACATAACACAGTAAAAAAAATATACAGACCCAACAACATGATTTTTTTTTGATTTTTTTTTATAAAAAGATATAAAGCAAATCAAAACTATTAAAAATTTTGATTGAAATTAATCTCTTATCCAAAAGACAAACCCCCATTTTTAAACAGTGTCATCTTGAGACTTAAAATGAAAATTTCCAGCAAGAAGAGGTTTTCAAAATTGAAAGGATTTGTTGGAATAACCCACCAAATAAATAATCTTTTTGGGCAAATAGAACTCATTTCTCACACAAAGATCCAACAATAAACCAATCTTTAACTAATTTCCACAATAATTCTAAGTCTTGAGAAAAACAATGGAGAATTTGAAACCAAAATTGCATGATAAACATCCAATGCCCTTTTTAAAAAAAATTTAAACAATAACTAATTAATAACCAAAATTCCTACCTCAATAAGCATTCCTGGAAAGGATCTGATGAAGAGCCCCAACCTGCAGCTCAAGAAATCCTTCTCCTTCCAAAATCCCCAAATCTTTCCTCCAAAATATTTTCCAAAAATATATTTTTCTCCAAAAAATTCAATCCCCAATATTTTCCACAAGTCTAGGTTATATGGAAAAGTTTGACCAAAAATTTTACCTTTGGAATTAAAATTTTTATTTAAAATAAATCCCAAAAATCACTATTTTCTAACTATATCAACAAATTAAATTGCTTTTCAATTCAAAATTGATTTTCTCAATTAATTCCATTTAACCTTTTTATTTCCAAAATGCCAAGAAGATAAAATTAATTCTATTTCAATTAAAATTAAATCTTTCTTTTCTTAGGCATAAACATGATACATTTAATATTTAAATTTAACCATTTAATTGAACTTGCTCCCAATTTAAATCGAGCAATTCAAATTAACGATAAATCACATAAAGAAATCCTATTTAATTTAGTCCATTAATCTTTAATACACAAACACATATTTAATCAAATTAAATACTGAGGACTAATTAATCAATTTAACCATACACACCAGACACGCAGACCAAGAAGGTCAACCAGACAGACGACTCGCAAACCCAACCAAAAGGGAATACCGACGACGACTGACGGTGCTCACTTGAGCACGACTATGGTCAAACTAGGGTCTTACGACCACCTAATCCAACTCTAAGGATTAAAGAGGTACATTCAAACCTGCAAATCCAAGTGAAGATGAATCTCGTACTCATGCGGTGTTGTACTTGAAATCTCTCGCAACCAAGAGTCATACATGCATACATATATAAACTTAATGAAAGTGTTAGCCCGATTTTAATACCATGAAATAGGAACACTAAACAACTTGCATACAACTGGTGTGAAAACCACATTAACAGATATGCACTAAATCAACGCATCTGACTATAATCATTATATTACGATAAACTAACCAAGATTAAACCGAGATTAGAAATTGATTAGGGCAGGGGTACTACACAATATCCATAACTAAATAAACTAAATAATAAATCAATCACTTACTCAAAGAACTTACATAAATAATTGAATGATCAAACTCACAATGCCACATACTCACAAGTCATGGTGACGATGACGACGTGGTGATCTTCGCCAGGACATCAAACCATGACCTAGAGTGCAAGAAGGGAACCAACGACATCTCCAAACCAGATATTGCCATTGGGAAGAGGCACACTCACACCTATCAAGCCAGGGGAGCTCACACCCTGTTGCCCAAGAGGAATGAATGCCTTAGTACCTGCAACCTTGCAACCACAAAATGATACATGTGCATATATATATGTGTGTGTGTGTATACATAACAAGAAAGTGGACGAATGTCACAACGACACATCCCGCTCGCAATGAGTGATGTGACGTTGATTCCCCCACACATGTACAATCAAGAAATAGTCATACAATGAGCAATGTATCATACGTAAATCACAACTAGGGGTTAGTATATCCATCACAAGATGAAGCAAAAGTCAATGAAATCTATCCATCTAAGCATCAACATGACATAAATACATCTAGCAATGAAAGCATCATCATGATATCTAGATCACATAAGGTCACAACGAAGCATGAGCAAAAATCAATATTATCTATTGTCACAAGGCATACAATATCTATCAATGATCATCAATGAAGCATGTATAAAATCCAAAATACATTTATGCATCATATGAATCCAAACAAGTCCATCATATCCATCACACAAAATGAATGTCTAATCGAGTCTATCAAAATGGAATAAGAGTCTGCTCAATTGTGAGCATTACAATAATTAAAATGGTTTAATAAATCCAATTTGGAGGTCGATCATTACAATTTCATTTTAAATAAAGAGAGGGGTTTGGTTTATATATAAATTAGTTATCACAACTTTTAATTAACAATAAATAATAAAGGCAATGATTAGGGTTGTTATATTGGCCAATATTGATTTTGAGTTAGAAATGATTAAATTTGTCAGTGTTGATAAGTTGGTAAAACATGCGACACAACTCTATATTTTAACCCTAAAGTTATTAAAAACCTCATAGGGTAACATGATTTGAGGATTTGATATTACTATAATGGGTTGAGTCCCAATTAATGAGGATATGTTATTTGAAATCTCCTTTTAAATAAAAATTTGTGTCAACCTATATGATGTAGTTCCCGCATCAGTCCTTAAATTTGCGACCCCCACACACAATGAACTCTCGCATCACTTTAACAAATGCTATTCCTTTTTGGTTTGACATCATGGACCCATTTTGATGAACACAAAGTTTTTTAGCTCATCTTGAAGATGTTATAACTATTGAAAAATACATTTTTAACAACCCACAATTCCCTTTAAAGTAGCATTACCTTTATTTAAGTCATTTCAAACATTCCATAATTATGTATACAAACTTCACCAAAGACTATCGATATTCCATTATATTTCCAATGCCCTCCTTCATATAGTATGAAAAACTAAAAGTGGTAGCTAGGGTTTCTAACAATGCTACACCCCCTTTTGACATTATAAATATCAGATGCACACACACACACACACACACATACACACACACATTTATATGTCTCAAAAAATATCAACTAGAAGAACTCGAACAAATACTCTTCAAATATTAGCACAATTATGAATCCTATTTGAATCCACCTTTGTTAATTTTATGGTAGTGTTCGTTAACCACAAGAAAACATCAAATTTGTTGCCTTCCCAACCATAGACGATAAGCTCTTATTGTCACCCTCGAGTACACTACATGTCCTCCATGTTATTGAATTCATATCTATTGATGCAATAATGAATTTTCATATATATGAATCAATACCTCCTAATAAACCTCAAGTCAACCATATACTTTTGGCACCAAGGATAGGGTCAGACATATATATATATATATATATATATATATATATATATATATATATATATATATATATATATATATATTACAAGTTACATATGAGTCTCCCTTAGTTGCAAGTTACATTTAATTTAATCACAAGTTACACACAAGTGGTTCGCCCAAATAGGGCCTGCCCCAAATTAGACTCATACAACTGAGATATCCAAATGCCAAGGCCAACATGCCACTTGGCATTTTGTGTACTAGGTTGGCCCTAGAAGGGATCCAACCTAGCTACACAACAACACTCCCTCTTAGATAGGGAGTATTCCTTCTGAATAACCAAGTCACATAGTGACTACCACCATGGCTACTCCCATGAGTAATACATTCACCATAGCTACTCCTAGAGGGTGAACAAGCACATCATGGAATTTCTTCGATGATACCCACCATACCTACTCGCAGAGGGTGGGCTCACCATACCTACTCGTAGAGGGTGGCTCCACCATGCCTACTCGCAAAGGGTGGAACAAGGGCTCTAACCTCAGACTTCTCCCAAAGAAGAATGCATATCCACCATGCTTACTGGAAGGGGGTGGATCAACCATACCTACTCGTAGAGGGTGGACTGAGGGCTTTAACCTCATACTTCTCCCAGAGAAAAATGCACCACCAAGGGATTGCACCTTGAACTTCTCCCTCACAGAGAAGAACTCATTAACAAGGGATTGCACCTCAAACTTCTCCTTCATAGAGAATAACTCATTAACAAGGGATTGCACCTTGAACTTCTCCCTCATAGAGAAGAACTCATTAACAAGGGCTTTCACCTCAAATTTTTGCATCACAGAGAAAAATACATTAACCAAATCTTCATGATGATGTGGCTCCCTCTAAAGAAGGAATAAATATCTGATGCCTATGCAGGCATCAACGAAACAAATGCTTCATGTGACTCTCGAAGCTTCTAGGATAATGTGAGAGTTGTTACAAGACGTTATTGCACAGGGGCCTTCTCCACCATTCCTGATCTTTAGGTGCCTCCATTCGCTTTCGTCCCCATACATACACATTTCACATTTGTGTACATCTTAATGTGATCATCACCAAACTCGCCAATATGTTGTTGCTCGATCTCAATCTTCCATTACACTGAGAAGTCGATAGCATGTGTACTGAATTGCGTCACTTCGTTGAATCCTCAGAATGCTTGCTACCACCTTGTCAATGTCGCTAGCCATGAGAGTCCTGAAGCGAATGATCTTTGCCACTTTCATTTGCTAGTAAAATGTTACGATTGCTAGAGAGAATCCTCCACAAAATGTTCTCCTCCCCGAATGAAGAATTATAATATAGAATGTTAAAACAGACAGAGATGTCCATAGTGACTCCACTTACCAACATTTCGATACTAGGCTTGATGACTTTCAACACCAAGGCATCATATTGAATCTGTCATTGAGCACCAATGACAGATCTATGGCGATCATCGACACCTCAACGGGCATTACTCATCGTAGAGCATATGCGATGCTCACTTCTAAGTTGAGAGGCTCGGTAATTGACTTTTGTCTGCACTTAAATTTCTTAGTCTACAAATTACTTTGACTGAACTCCCTTAAAAGAACAAGATCTACCTTCAAGTGGTTAGGTTCTATAGAAGGAACCCGCTTTAATACCATGTTAATTTTATGGTAGTGCTCGTTAACCACAGGAAAACATCAGATCTGTTGCCTTCCCAACCATAGATGATAAGCTCTTATCATCACCCCCGAGCACACTACATGTCCTTCATGTTATTGAATTCATATCTGTTGATGCAATCATGACTTTGCATATATATGAATCAATACCTCCTAATAGACCTCAAGTCAGCCATATACTTTTGGCGCCAAGGATATGGTCATACCTATATATATTACAAGTTACATATGAGTCTCCCTTAGTTGCAAGTTACATTTAACTTAATCACAGGTTACACATAAGTGGTTCGCCCAAATAGGGCCTGCCCCAAATTAGACTCATACAACTGAGATATCCAAATGGCAAGGCCAACAGGCCACTTGGCATTTTGTGCACTAGGTCGGCCCTAGAAGGGATCCAACCTAGCTACACAACAACAACCTTTGCATTGACAAGGAATCAATTCTTCTGTGAAGCTAATTCTCTTAGGATTTTCAACTTAGGCTTTCAAATTGAACAAAATGTCCAATCTTCATAATATTAAGTGATTTTTCCAAAAGATATCCAGTTTTGATTTACAATCCCCTTTATATCACCTTTCAAGAAATTAATTTTATTTCTCATAAAATGCCCATTTTCATTTTTTATATAATTTTGAACCAAAATAAATCACTTTATAATTAAATGTTGAACTTTTATGAAAATAATTTTAATTAAATATTCCCTTATCAACCTTATTGTTAGTCTATAAAAATGAGAATGAAACATTACAAATAATAAACATAATTAAATAAAATATATAAGAAAATCACATAAAATTTTGAAATTAAATTATAATTTTTAGAGAGATATATAAACATAATTTATTATTTAACAATTAAATAATTAATTAAAATATAAGAAAATAAAAAATGATCAACTGTTTTATTTAATTAAAATTTATCTAGATATTTAAAAAATATATATTAATTAACCTTTAAGAAATCCTATTTAAATAAAATAAAACTTTAATAAACAAATTAGTTAAAATATCTATACTAGTTTAATGGAATCAAATCAGAATTACAAAATATAGCAACATTTTTTTCAATGAATATTCCTATTAAACAGTGAACATATATTTGCTTGCTAGTAGAATAGCGTAAAAATGTCCAAAACTAGGGCATGCATTTGAAATTGTTCGGAATTATCACAAGGGAATCGCGACCCAGTAGACATTTTAGATCCTCCGGAAAATATTTGATTAGCTCTATAGATTATTAACAAGGTTTTTTGAAGTTTTCTAAACGGGAATGTCAATATGATAGGAAACCCTGAAAGACCTTCAGCTGTAGCAGCATGATGGAAAATGCGGACGCAAACATTACTCCATTCTACAATATACCGAAGCAAGGATTTCTTCCTCCACTACCCAATGATCAAAATGTTTCAAATTTACATATCATTTATTCAAGAGCAAAACTACTGTACTGTCAACAACAATACATCTCAATACCTGCAGAAAAGACAGTTTCGCCCATCGGGAAATGAGCTCCGCAGCTTAACACAAAGTGCTGTATGCAGAAACCGTAGGTATTTCATTTGTGGTTTTCCCCCTTTTGATGGAATTATTTCGGTACTACATTTGAGGAGTTTTTCTGGTTATTCAGATACAAATTCCAAGCAATGCTCTGTTATTAGGGCAGTCTCTTCAGTTGGGTCAGACTCTCAGGATGGGTCAAAACCAGAGGATGATGCCAACGAGCATACCGTGGCTGGTAATTCCAGAAGAATTTGTGAACTTGTAAAACTAGGTGAAGAAATAATGGAAAATAAACTCACTGAGATGAATGTTAGACTATCCCCACAATTAGTTCTAAAAGTTATCAGAAATACATCAAAACATGCAAATTCGGCATTAAGGTTTTTCACATGGGCAAAATCTCAGCCTCAATATAGTCATAACTCTGCTGCCTATAATGAGATTATCAACATAGCTGGGGGTAGCGGGGACTTTGAAGCAGTTGGTTCTTTGATAGAAGAAATGGTAGCAAAAGGGTATTCATTGATGGAGAGGGCATTCTCATTTACACTTTCCTGTCGTTCTATAAGGCGTGTCACTGAAAACTTGGTGAATATATTTGGTAAATTGGAGCGTTTGGCTCGATTGACTGCATTTTACAGTCTCTTATGTTTTCTCCACAGGCAAAAATTTCTTGCTATTGCAAATTGGGTTTTACAACAAATGGCTGATAGAGGGCAATATTTAAGTGTATCTTATTTTAATGCCTTAATTGCTGCAAGATGTCTGCGGAGACAAATTTTGGAGGCCAAAATGCTTCTTGACGAGATGAAGAAATATGGATGTGAGCCAAATACAAATTCATATAATTACCTTATAGGTACCTTATGCAAAATGGGAAAGATTGCTGATGTTTGTCAGCTGCTTGATTTGATGGAGAAGTCGGGCCATCAGCCAGATCCTATTACTTATGAGATACTGATTTGCCATGCTTGTAAATCGAATGAAATATATGGTGCTCTTGAATTTCTCAATAAAATGATTGCAGAAGGTTTGAGACCACGGTTTAGTACATATGCTGCTTTCATTAAGGGATACTTCCGCACTAAACAGTTTGAAGAGGCCTATAGTTTCTTAGTTGAAACTAGTAAGAAGGATCCATCTGCAGATTCGATGAATTATATGTTACTTGCAAGCTTATTTCAGAAGTCAGAGATGATGATTGAGGCCCAGAGTGTGTTGCTTAAAATGATTGAGAAGGGCCTCATTCCCAAGTTTTCACTTTGCAAGAAAGTCAGCACAAGTCTTTCTCAAAATGGTAAGCAAGAAATGGCGCAAGAGCTCCAGTGCAAATTTGCTGAGATCAGAAATACTCTAAGGAAAAGCACGCCATCAGGCAAAAGCATGTCAAAATCTAGCCCTACAGATGACTCAACATGACATTTCCTGTCAGATGTGTGTACAAAAGACTTTGAGTTTGTCAATCTGGAAAGCATTGTGCAGTACCTAACTTTTGCTGTCATGTGGATCCAGCATTGTTCAGCGCCCAACTTTTGCTGTCATGTTGATCCAGCATTGTTCAGTGTCCAACTTTTGCTGTCATGTGGATTTTTGGAGGCTACGAGTGAAATGAAGAAATTGCAGTAAAGAGTACAATCTATACTGCAAGTTAAGATGATTCTTGCTAGGACTTTCAGAGGGTGCTGTTTCAATGAAGATATTCTACCATCTGGAAAACCTACTCCTGGAGGCTTATGTTGTGCATTGCCTGCAAGGTAGCACCTGTGTATTCACGCAAGAGGCTCAGGTAGGGCAAGCTTGCTATTAATTGCATATTCTTAAAACTCCAGAAGCTTAAACATCGCTTTAATTAACTTAGGACACTCGTTCCTTTTAAAACCAATACAAGGATGACTTCTTTGATGCTTTTGCATAAACATGATAATCAGTCAATATTGCTAGTACATTCACAGATCTCAGGAGCTTCAGTAACATGCATCGGTTTGAGTGCTAAGGCAACCTAGCTAAATACCAGCATCAATAGTTTTTTGCTTTCCATTGTTTAAATTAAAACACAATTATTTAGCATGAGCAGACTTGTGTACTGTATCATGACTAGAGAAAAATTACAAGTCTATTAACGGACTAAGTCAGAAACTGTTAATATTCTAGTTGCGTACCCTTTTTCTTAAAATTGCTAATACACAATGAAATATTGGATATCAGCATTTGATATAATTTTATCTGTTTTAAAATTCTAATATATAATAACTCACTTGTATTACCGGCTTCGACTTTATATAAAAATGTACTCCAAGGCCCACCTTAAAAACTTTTTTGAATAACTCTGGTAAATTTTCTGAACAACTTTTTTACGCTCTCTCTATTGTTCTTTTCAGCTATGGACTGTGATTCCAAACTTGCATATATCAATTCTAGTGTCTTTCTCCACTTTGATTATTTAGTGCCCTTTCTTGCCACGTTTATTCTCTTCTCTTTGCAACTCCTGAATCTCTGCCTTTGACCTTTTGTTTCCCAGCCTGCTGCCTGCTGCATTAGTATTCTCCTCTCATATCTGTCTGTACTCTGCAAATAATGGCCCAAGTGTCTACCATTTTTTCTGAAATATTTTTTTATCATTTTCAACATATTTTTCTTCTTTCTTTCCACTAACACAATCCTCTTGCCCCTTTTCTGCTGCCATTTCCCTTTTCTCTTGAACTAACCACTCCAAGGTCCCTCACTCTTCTCAGATGCTTCTCTGAAATTGCTTTGTTTCTTCCCCTGGGTGCTTCAATTAGATGCTGCTATATTCTTTCATTTTCCAAAGACGCTTAAACCAATTCCTTCTTATTTTTCCTCTTCTTGCATGGGTGTGAGCTCAACAATTTCTAACTAATTATTTTTTGTTGAGACATGGACCAGCTAGGACTCGATGTTGATTTTGTAACTAGGTTAGGAAAATAAATAGGATTCGGATTGCCTTAAGGCATCATCCAAATCCTTATGGGGCAGGGCCCTATCTATTGTATTTATATGTAATGTGTAAAACAAATAGGGCTGGGCCCTATTCCAATGTTGTCTGAATCCCAAAAGGGGGCTGGGCCCTGCTTCATTAAGGAGGCGTGTAAATAGGGCTGGGCCCTATCTCTATGTGCACAAACTCGAATAGGGCTGGGCCCCTTTATCTCCTACACGCCAAGCAACATGAAAGGCATTCATCATATTATAGGGCCGACCCTATATCACTTCATGTAACGTGTGGCCCTAAATAGGTGCGCTCCCCTTGCAATATAACTTAATCATTATTAAGATGCCAAAATAGGGCAAGACTTAAAGCAACTTGTAAGCCTTATAATTGCAATTAAATCTTGGCACAAAACTTAAGGTAAAGCCGACTTGAATTGGTCCCCACGCCACATACAAATAGAGATTCATTTGTATGTATTTATCATTCAGTTTTAATCATATAAAAGTGAAGTTAGCTCTGCAAGATCTGGAGGTTAGCGAATATTCATTGAAGGCAAGTGAACCACCTCTGAAGATCAGCGAATTACTTCTGCCATCAGCATTTGCCATACATGCGATCTTGGACAGTGAATACATTGAAGAGGATAGCGAGTTCCTCTTGAAGGTCCACAAACATCATTAGGTCTGCAATCTTCAGTGAAGAACTACGAAGAGCTGGAAGTTGTATGCTGATAAGTCTGTTATCTTCTGCTGTTGTATTGTGCCCTAGCTGGGTAAGTGAATCTATATTTTTCAGAATAATAAAAGGATCTAGATCTGATTTGTTGCTGGGTTTTTCCTCCAAGAGGGAGGTTTTCCCAGGGTAGTCTTGTGTTGTGTGATCCTCTATTTGTATGCTTTACTATGCAACTTTAGTTTTCTGTTTATTGTGGATAATCTGATCACGAAAACTAACAATCGAACCTAGCACCTTCCATACGCTGCTGGAGTGCTCTACCACTGAGCTACTGGCCCCTCTTGGACTAGTCCATTGTCGGTCCGGGTGTGGCTTATTTCCAACACCAACACCCCCCCTTAAGCCACACCTCTCGTGTGCTTGGGGCTCCTAGCCTGGACCTGGCTCTGATACCATGTTGAGACATGGACCAGCTAGTACTCGAACCTAGGACTTTCCATATGCTGCTGGAGTGCTCTACCACTGAGCTACTGGCCCCTCTTGGACTAGTCCATCTTCGGTCCGGGTGTGGCTTATTTCCAACACCAACACCCCCCCTTAAGCCAACCTCTCGTGTGCTTGGGGCTCCTAGCCTGGACCTGGCTCTGATACCACTTGTTACAAGCTAGGGTTGTCGTTGTACCAAAAGATCGACCTTTCAATGCCCGATACAACCACTAGACTTATATAATCCACAGGAGGCTGTTAAACCATGTCGTGAATCACCGCGAGGGATGTTGGCCCACTGCCAACAATCCCCCTCCCAGCGTCACTCATCGCGGCCTGTGTGATTTGAACCCGTGACCAAGCTCTGATACCATGTTGAGACATGGACCAGCTAGGACTCGAACCTAGGACCTTCCATACGCTGCTGGAGTGCTCTACCACTGAGCTACTGGCCCCTCTTGGACCAGTCCATTGTCAGTCCGGGTGTGGCTTATTTCCAACACCAACATTTTTCGCTAAAAGTAAGAAGTATTCACACACCCATGATCTTCACAATGGGGTCTATAGATGCTTGTAAGTATAAGCTGAGATCTAAGAGTGATCCATAAACTCCATGGATATTACAAAGGTAGTTTCACCAACTTGAATCTTTTATTCATTAACTAAATACTTACAAATTATATGCCTAAAATTGAGCAATATGGAAAACTTTTATTAAATTAGATGGCAAATATTCACATTATCTAACCTCTTTGTATCTTAGCTTTGAATACTTGGAAAACATAGCATATGCCAAATAAATTAAAAGAACACAACAAAATATGAGATTTGCTCTGGAGAAATCCAATGTGAATGAAAGCTTGAGCAAAAATTCCACTATCACAATCAGATTGTACTAGCTTTCTCCCTTGAAAGCCCTCTAAGAACACATCTTTTTTATGGTTTCTCACTTGCATCTAATTTAGTGAACTTAAATATGGTCTTTGTACAATCACAGATGCATCAAGAAACATGGCAATGGACTAGCATGATTAGAATGCAACTTCCTCAAGTGAACTCTATCTCTCTAATTCTTCCTCACCTTCCTAAGAAGGAAAAATCTCCCTTCCCACATACGTCAATGGGTGTATTTATGCTCAAGGATGAACTCAAGAGTCGAGAAGAGATATTGAAACTTCTACTGTATGAAGAGACAAAATAAGAACCAATTCAACTTCCCAAATGAGTTTCAGCTCTGCTATTTTGTTGTACATCAGATGAGTTTGATCACAAATGAACCTATAAGGTGCACCTAGTCCCATCAGACAGTTGAACCTGTAAGACAAGTGCGACCTCAGTTGAATCTTTTACTGATACTGATAATTATACTTGCAACTTGTAGAGGCTTTAGAGTCAATTGAGGTGATTTTATTTAAATGTGGAATATTTTTTAGAGTAATTTGAACACATTAAAGTTTTCACTCAGAGAACTCCCTTATGCTGCTTCTTCCCCTGCAACGGGACTGCATTTTGTAGCTGTCAACCGTCCAGCTGTATGTGAATGTTGGTCCAATAATTTTCGGTTTAATGATGTCCAAGTTAAATGCCAAGTTTATGTTAATACAAGAAGATGGCCATTATAGAATTGAATATAAACCTTGCTGTTGTTATTTGCATAAACAAAATCTCTAGTTGTTCTTCACATTCTGCAAAATGAAACTGAAATTGTAAACTCTCAGCTATCTGATTTGCTGTAATGTATATTTATGTTTTGCAGTATCTTCTTCCTGTCAAAAAAATTACTGAACCTCTAGAGTTGTTCTTCATATTGCAGCAGTCAACGTAATTTCAAACAATGTGAACATTAGTGTCGCCCAAATTTCCAATTGGATATTTTCTATGTTTCTCACTTTTTCTTTCTTCATTTTAAAGTTCTTGTATGCTGACACAGTTGATTGCCCCACTAAAAAAACTCGGTTCCAGTCCACATTGTTTATTCATTGGCATAATATATCTATAACAATTGGTTTGTGAATATATGACAAGATACAACTTTGCCACACTATTTTCCACCTCAAGTTTGTTGAAAGCATTACTGTCTCTCCTGTCAAAAACTTGAGCAATGTCATATGGAAACTGTAATTTTCATTGCAAACTTTTTCCAAAAGTCTTTCATACTTCTTGGCACTGGCTTCTTATGTTCTTAAATTTTACTGGGATTTTGCATCACCAATCAAAACTTCCTTGCGAGTTGTGTCACTATTCAAACTTAGATTGCATTTCCTGTCCAAAACTTTAGCAGTGGCATATGGAAACTGTAACATTCATTGCAAATTTCTTTCAAAAGCATTGCACACTTCTCCCATATTGCACTGGCTTCCTATGTTTTACTTGGATTCTGCATCACCAACCAAATCTTCTTTCTGATTTGTGTCACTAATCAAACTTAGGTTGCACCTTTACACATTGAATATAAGAAAGTTGCAACCATCAACAGGTATGGTCCTATAAGTAGTTTAAGCACTGTGCATAAACTGAGACATCTCTACTGGCAACCCTGCTGAAGACATAATTTTCTTTTCTGCAATAGGTTCTATCTGTTTTCTATTGAGATTCTTTTCCTTCCAAGATATCTTGATCACCTTCTGCCCTGTACCTCGTGATTTGATGAAAATTCTTCTGTTTTTAGCACAGAAGAGCTAAATATGACTATTCTCATTTCCTTAATTTTTTAAAGATGTTAAAAGGTTCTTTTCACTATCCTTTTATCATGACACAAGTGTTTGCCTCCCCATCGTAATAAATGGCCTTCTGCATATAGCATTTATGTCACATCGCCAAGGCCTCCCAAGCACCAAATGTCATACACTCATGGTATCGCATAGGATTTTTCTTTATATATATATATATATATATATATATCTTATAGGGTTCAACAAAACAGAACACAGTTGACTTATTTAGATATCATATCTCTTATGATTTTTGTTTTTAAAATAATTAGTGAAGAATCTAAAGGGTTCCTCACCCTTGAAACTTAAAGCTAAACATTTGGCATAAAATGGTCAATAACTAATGGTGGACTGTAATCCACTGATTTCATCTTCTTTGACTATAAGATCTTACATTCTTTTGAAATTTGGCTTTGCTGCATGACACATATTTCCAGCCATCTAGCTGTGGAGAGGTCTTATTTAACGTTGGCATCTTCATAATACTGGCCTTTTAGGAGAAAATCTATCTCTGAATTCTCCATATTCCTTGAAGATAGATCCCTACCAAAATTTTAGGACTGGCAGCTTCAAAATACCTTCCTCCTTATTCCTTTTTTGAGGGGCTACCAGCTTCCTTCCGTGAGCAGTAGATGTATATGCTCAGATGTATATTCTCGATTTTCTCTAGAATAATATTTCTTCCAAATCCTTCTATAATAGTATACTTTTGAGGGAAAACCTGTTGAAGCTCTGCACTATCTTTAAGGCTTGAATATGCCTCAGCCATAGACTTCCTCATATCAATAACTTGATTAATCTCCTTAGGAGGAACCTACATAGGATTATTGAAATTCAGAGATTCATTCTCCTGTCCGACTTCTTTCATTTTCTTGTCCAGAGGCATCTTTGTTTTATTCTGAGCAACCACAGAAGGCAAGGTTTCAGCTACTAAATTCTGCCTTGAGGAAAAGGTCAAGACTCGAGTTTTCCATTGTACCGAGCAAGCATAAACATATTCTGCTTCTCAGCATTATGCCACCATAACACTTTACCATAAGATTTTCTTATTCTGCCTTGACAAGAAACAGACAAATGGCCAATTTCAAAACAGATTCTAAATCTAAAAGCCAGCTTTTTGTAATCAAGGTGCTGCTTCCATATACTATTTCCTACTTTCAGCTAACTTTTTGCCGGCAACCTCATCAACAAATTCGTTTACTATTATACCAGAATTTATGCAAAGTAGAAAGAGAAATCTTTTCAGTTTCAGAAGAAATGGATACACATTTTCTCGGTGAATTTCCTGTACTTCTTTTTCTTAGTTGGAGGGTATTATGTCAAACCCAGAACATTTTTGCAACCCAATACAAGAGCATGAATCTAAGCTGACTCCTTTTTGGCTGTGGACTTTGTAAACCATTCAAGTGAGTAGTTCTCAATGCTTTTGTCACTATCCTGGTCATCTCTGTGCTCAACTAAATCCATTTTGAACTTCGCATTTTGAGAGGACATTGAATGTCCTACAAAAAAAGAAACTAATCAGATCCTCTTTTGCCCTAATATTCTGTCTGTGTTTTGTCTTTAACATTTTATTTGTCCTCATTCTTCTCTCTGGTACATGACAAGTATAATAAATGTTAGCTTACTCTCTATTTTTTATTCCAATGCTCTATAATGACTTTCAATCACGTAAAACACTCTATAGCAATATAACTCTGTCCTCCAATATCCTATTTTATTTTGTCAACATCATGGCATATTTCCATGCTATGAAACAAGTTGACTTGCAAGTATGGTGGTACGTGTGGCTGTTCCCTTGTGAACAAGGCTGCCCTCCAGGGTTGACCTGCATCATTCTGACTATCCATATCATATCTCCATGACAACTTGTTGGCTATGTTTGAGGTTTTGGTTGCTTCTTTCTTGTCTTTCTTGTCCTTGATTTTACTTATAATTTATGTGATGAAGATGATGACCAGGTTATCCATTACACTTGTTGGGGTTTTTAACTATAGTAATGTTACTATGTGGCCTGTTTCCATTTTTTTTGGCTATTACATTCAGCAGTCTGCTTCATGAATACCAATTTTGTCGGATATTAATGGTTACCCTTAAAATCAAGTCAACCTCCTGATGGACAATTGCTCCTGAATTCAAGTCTATTGACCTTCAAATTCATTGGCAATTTACATCTTCCAGACAAGTTCTGCTTAAGCTTGATTCTGATCCAACATTTTCTGCTGGAGCCTCCTATCAATGTGTCATAAATATTGTCTTTATGCCCCAGGATGATATGGTTTGCTGGAATATAAGGTTTTGGCCCCAGTGGTTTGTCTATGACATTGAACATTGCAGGAACTGGAAGTTTGAAAAAATAAATGTGCTTCTGATTTCGTTGTTGTTTGCCCATGTTATTTTTAACAAGGAAAGAATTTTTAAATGTAGGACCTGGTTTTGTAATCTGTCAGGACTTTTCATATGCTGCTGGACTATCATGTTCTATTATAACGGAGTTTCCTTCTAAAATGCTAGTTTGGAGCCGTGATATGCTTCAGGTAAGTAGCGTTTGACTTGGTGGAAATGTGTCAATCTCTGCTTTTAGTATGGATCCTAGTATAGCTAAGTTATGCTAGAAATTGTATTTACATTGGCACTAAATAGCTTCTCTTGGAAACCATAAAATTGAAGCTTTGGGTATGTGTTTTGAAACAACTATTATATCTTGGAGCTCTAACTTTCAGATGTCAGATCTGTCACAAGAACAATTGTTTCTCAAGAAGTTATAGAGGTGCTGATTTCATGGGGAAACTTTATTTCAGACTTCAGTAATGATCCCAGTGCTGTTTTATAGATCAAAACAGAGCTCCCATTGTTTTAATCCATCCCAATCTTTTGTTGCCTCTTCTGTCACTGGTCTTGGAACTGCCATTCCTTTCTCACAAGGAAGGCACTTACTAAGCATTTCTATGATACATTTGTTCAAATTGGAGCTCTTAAACGACAAATAAAGAAACTATAGTGATTTAATTTCTTCTGTATTAAGGGGTTGAGGAGATATTTAATCGGAACATGTATGCGGTCATTGAGAGTTGGGTTAAGTGCATTATTAGGAAATTTATTCTTTACCTTGAATCGGCATGGTTGAGGTTGGTGGAATCAGCATGGTTTGAGGAAATTTATTCTTTACGTTGAAACACAGCGCTGACAAATACAGTATGCACTTAGTGATGATTTGAGTCTGTATTTCCTGATAAATATGATACCCTCGTTTGAAATGGCTTGGTGATGATAGAATGAGCAAGTTCTGACAAATAAATATACTTGGTTTGAACGCAGTCTTCCTACTTGTTGTGACCATTTCACACATCGCCCCATTAGAATGGGGACCTGTTGACGTGTATTTTGTACACCATCATACACAGAATAAAATACCTAAGGGTATCTTATCCTCTCTTGAATAAAGTCGCTAACTGCTGAAGATTCGCATGAAGGATCAGTTAGGATGACTCCAAGGTTCCTTTTGGTAGGGTCTCTACATGTGGATAAGCTCGCCGTGGTATGATGTGATTTGCTGGAATCACAAGGGGACTTACATGTGATGATTGAACTTCCGATCTGCTTTGCTGGACACAGGCTCTTACTGACTTAGATTTGAAAAAATGGAAAAGGATGAGGGCGAAGAGAGGATCTAATCCTAATACTAAGAATGTAGGAGCAATGACTTGATTTTTTGATGAAACTCTAACTAGGTCTTGTTTTGACATCAATGGAACATCTACACAAGACTAGTGCGATCTTCTAAGGGAAGCTTTATGATGTTCAAATCATCACCGCAGGCATAGATACCATCCAAGTTGATGCATATCAATGAAGAGGCGACAAATTGAAATTGAGCTTAAGCTGAACGATTCCAGTTGACTACGCAAGGCAAGTCTGCAATCAACAAACTGCTAGTAGTATGGATGTACGAATTCCATCATCAATCAATCACATTTCCTCCATTCATCTAATCATCTACCATCTAGGATTGAAGACTAAACAAGAAACCATGCAAACTGCAAGAAAACGACATATTTCACCATTACTTCAATGAAAATGGAGTTTGTTTACAATCAATGGCAACAATTTCTTGCCTTGTCCTCCTATTCTACTCTAATTGCTTCCAACTATTCTCTAACTATTCTAACTATTTACATACTATCTCTCACAATTGCTAATTAACCTTTACAAATGAAATGCCTGGGCTTATATAGTGCCCACAATACAATTCGATGGCTCAGATCAATTCAAGATCAATGGCCAAGATTCAACAATGAAAACCCTAATTAGGGTTTGTTACAACCATTACATAACATTTAATGCTTGACCAATGACAAAATTGTATTGCTTGGACACATGTCCCTTCTAGAAAAATCGACCAATGGATAGCCGGGGTAGGTACATCGGAGTTTGTGCCACCTTCCATGAGTTAAGTACATTGAATCTGGACATGCTGAGGTGGACCTCACTGATTGGAGAAATGATGACTAGGACGCCACCTCATCTGACACTTGTAGCTTGCTAGATATTCAATTTGATGTCGTTGAGAGGCTATCTTCAATTAAATCTTGTCCTAACTCCTTTTGTCCTTGATTTGCAAGATGATGATGTACCTCGCCTTGGAATGCTGGATTGAAAGAGGTCGCCCTTGTCCCGGCTTGATCGTCCTGGCGAAGACCGTCCTTGATCCGGCTTGATTTTTCTTGAAGAGATCTCCATTTGATGCCTACACAACATTTCATAATTAGCAACATGATTTTGCAATGAATAACTAGATTAGATTAATTTTAGGAAACTTCATGATAAATCCTTGAGTTATCATTTCCTAAAACGATTGAGCTATTACAATTCAAAATTTCAAAATTCAAAATTTAAGCTATGACGATCAACGTTCAAAAATCAAAACAATAAATCCATATCGCCATACCTCTTTTGAGAGCTTAACTCAACATGCAAAACAAAGAATTTGCCTAGGCAAAAATCAAAATTTGATGGCCTTCAACGTGATCTTTTTTTTCAAAATAGCAATTTCGCCACCTTTGATATGTCTTTGACGTGATCTTCAAGCCTTGGCAAATTCGCTCAAATGAAAACTTTAAGTTCGCACCACCTTGCTTTGAAACAAAATTCGCTCCTTTGAATACAACTTCGCACTTCTCCCTTTAATCGCATTTGAATGATAAAATGGTGATGTAAAAATGAAATCTTTCACCCTCCTTATATAAGCGCCTCTCATCATTCACCCTAAGGCCGACTTTTGTGAAATAAAGCAATTTTAAACGATTTTTAATTAAATAATAAAGGCCGACCTCCCTATCTAAGCGCTCCTCTTGATTTTTATTAATTAATAAATAATTAATTAAATGCCTTTATCATTTAAATTGACAAATTCGATTTTTACAAGGCAAAATAATTAATTAACATTAAGCGCAATATTTAAATGCTATTTTTAATAAAATATCGATTTTGTTAGCATTTAAATAAATTAAAAAAATGTGTTTTAAGCGCCAAAATGAAAAAGTGAGAAGATACGTACCTCATCGCCCTGGTCCCTGACTGGGGGACAGGAGCGATCCATCAATTTGATCATAATTCTTGCATTTTTTACGTCCAAGGTCTTCATTTCTACGTTGAATTTGCCATTTTCCTTGGGATCTTCGAACTTGATTGACTTATCCTTGCGATTGAATGTCCTTTTGTGGTGATATCGCCCTGGTCCCTTGAAGAGGGACAGGAGCGATCCTTAAATTTCCACATTTAATTTGCATTTTTGATCTTCGATCTTCATTGTGATATCCTCCAAACGTCATCCCTTGCCTCGCTTAACCTCGCCTTGTTTCGATTTTGGAGGAATATGAGCGCTTTTGATAGGATCGCCCTGGTCCTTGTCCAAAGGACAGGAGCGATGGGAGCTTTTCACCTTGATCGGCAATGTTTGGACGTTGAAAACTCTTGCATTTATCTTCAAACGATGCCTTGGACCATGCATTACCTCATGAAATCTTGTTCTTACGTAAATCTTGCACAAAATGACTAATGCATCTAACATTGCCCTGGTCCCTTGGAGAGGGACAGGAGCGATCTATGCCCTAGGATGCGAATTTCATCATTGTGACGACCTTTTAATGCTTGTGCTTGCTAAAGACGCCTTGAAATGTCCCTCGCCACTTTGTCTTGACTTGGATCGACCTTGAACTTTGGAAGAACGACCTTGAACTTGCATAAGAAGCATCATCACCATTGTATCGCCCTTGTCCCTTGGAGAGGGACAGGAGCGATCCTCCCTTTATGGCCATTATTTTCACCTTGCCAGGTTCCAAGTTTATATTCAACGGACTCGTCACGCTCTACTCCATTCGTCCATGCCTTAACATCATCTGTAACTTTGCAAGAAAATCATTTATATCAAAAATCGCTCTGGTCCCTTCCTGAGGGACAGGAGCGAACTAGGCATTTAGGACCTTGTGGACGTCTAAAAAAATCTTCAATTTGTATTCAATGCGTCCATCTCATGTTTTCCCTTGTTTTTGAACGTAAACTTGCCTTGACATTTGCCTGGATTCTGTCTAATGAAGGAAATCGCTCTGGTCCCTGGGAGAGGGACGAGAGCTACAAGGTACCTCGCCCTGGTCCCTTGGAGAGGGACAGGAGCGATTTGGTCATTCTAGGTCATTCTCCTTCATTTCTGCATCTCAAATTATATTCATTTGGCAAAGCATCTTCCTTTGGACCCTTTCAAATTGCTAAGTCATCAAAATCTTGCAAGGACAAGGCGAAATTTGATTTGTAGCTCCGGTCCTTCATTGAGGGACAGGAGCGATTTTCCTCCTGGAGGCATTTCTGTGCTCATGAAAATCTTCAATTTATATTCAATGGAAAGATATCGCCGTTCTCCATCACTTCCAACTCGAAATTTGTCCGGACTCTGCAGGAGTAGTGAGATATTTGAAAATGAGCTCCCGTCCTTCACTGAGGGACAGGAGCGATTTTGCTCCTACAGGCCAAAATAACATGATTTTACACATTTTAAAACTTCACAAGGCGAAAACAAATCATTTGAAATGCCTAGGATCAAAAATCAAAAATGTCAAAATTTGGTCAAAAATATTCAATTGGACAAAAATTCATATTTCATCTTCAACACTTAGACAAATTTAAGCTCTGCATCAACATTCCAATTGAAAATTAGACCATTCTGGCGAATTCATTGCATTCAAAATTTGCATCCTACGAAAGGAAGCTCAAAAAGCTCTCAAAACTGACTGGATTCTGGCCTGAAAAGACGGTAATTAAAACCCTAAGGCTTGACCTTAAATCCAGACAACTAACAAACTAACAAAACCCTAAAAAAGCAAAGCGAAAACGAACAAAACGAGCAAAAAACATGGGTCCCCATTTGCAATGGGGCGATGTGTGAAAACGTCACAACAGGACCCCCTCTTTTGCTTTTTGGTTTTGCTTTCTCTCTGCTTTTAGGATTTTGAGTGAGTGAGTGGTCTGTCTGAGCTAGCTGGATTAGGGCTAAACCTTGGAAGCTCATTTTAGGGTTTCATTCAAGCTAAGTCTAACCAAATTTTGGAAAATTGTTAGTCTACCTGAAGGTTCAAGATTGTCAAAGTGAAATATACCTTTTAGGAGAGTCAAATTGGTTAGGTCAGGGATAGGATAGGTCTCAGGTCAGGTCTAGATTGGAGGAGGGTTTTGCTTATCGGGGTCCTGTTTGTTTTTGAGTCTAAGTCAGTTAAGCATAGTCAGTGAAGAAAGGGAGTTGGTTTGGTTAAGTTAAATGGAGAATGAAATGAATCAAGGGCCTGAAAATGTCAATTTCGCTCCTGACCCTTCTTGAGGGTCCGGAGCGAATTTCATCCTAAACACAAATTTCTTGTTTTGAGTGGACTTGCAAACTGGTTTCTGGCCTTGAAAATGATCTAACTTTGCCTTGCGAAATAGTTTGAAACTTTAAAAATTGAGCAATTTAGCCTGGAATGAGGAAATTCGCTCCTGACCCTTCCAAAGGGTCCAGGGCGAAAATTTTGTTTGAAGCTTATTTTTCACTGACTTTGGCTAAATTGTGATGTGCAGGGCATCTTGGAGGAAAGATTGGACGTCACTTGATACATTTGACAATTTGGAAGCATGCAGAATGATGAATTTTGGACAAGGAAGGCAAATTCGCTCCTGACACTTCCACAGGGTCCTGAGCGAAATTTTGAATATCTCTTATCTTGCAATGAAAAAGGTCAAGTCTGTGGCATGAATGAAACAAGAATAAATTGCTTTTGCCTATTGAGGTTGTTTTGACTTGGAAAAATGAAGGATTTTGCCTAAAACCAAATTTTCGCTCCTGACCCTTCCAGAGGGTCCAGGGCGAAATTTCTTCAATCACCTGTTTTCCTTGCAAAATCAAGTCAAGCTTGGGTTTGGATGAGAGAGGAATAGTGTCTTCTTTCTTGGAGAGGTGAAATCAACTTGAAATGATGATGGAACAAACTTGAATTGAGAAATTCGCTCCTGACCCTTCTAGAGGGTCCAGGACGAAAATCTCTCTAGGGGACATTTCTTGCTTGGTTTGGTCGAATTAAAGAATCAAAGGTGTGATGAAAGGTGAAATAAACATGATGAAGCCCCTAGGCCTGTTTGGAAATGAAGAAAACGAAGGATTCTAGCCAGGAAAGGCAATTTTGCTCCTGACCCTTCTAAAGGGTCCAGAGCAAAATTCCTTATAAACACATTTTTGGTCTTCCTTGGACATGAAATCCTATTTCTAGCACAGTGAAAGGTGAAATCTTACTTAACAAAGAAGTTTCAAGGTGAAAAGTGAGAGATTTTGGTCAAAATTGCAAAATTCGCTCCTGACCCTCCCAGGAGGTCCAGAGCGAAATTCTCAAAAACACCTTTTTCATGCAAGATCAAAACGATTTTTGTGGTTGGAGTGGATGCGAGGAAGTATGTTTTGTCCTTTGAAGATAATTTAGATAGTCAAGAAGAAGCAACCAAGCCTAGAATGGGAAAATCGCTCCTGACCCTTCCAGAGGGTTTAGGGCGAAAATCAAAAAACCTATCTTTTCTTCCAAAGTTTGAGCGA
Organism: Cryptomeria japonica; assembly: GCF_030272615.1. Classification (NCBI taxonomy): domain Eukaryota; kingdom Viridiplantae; phylum Streptophyta; class Pinopsida; order Cupressales; family Cupressaceae; genus Cryptomeria; species Cryptomeria japonica. The sequence goes on from NC_081407.1 coordinate 146,500,859, forward strand.
AGCTGAGCCTAGGCATGGGTTTAGAACAATGTTTGGATTGCCTTGAAGTGAAGAGGGATTGTTGAAAGTGAAAGTTTTGAAGCCAAGATGGAAATTCGCTCCTGACCCTTCCAAAGGGTCCAGAGTGAAATTTCCAAGTCGTCCCCTTTTATTGCAAATTCAAGACAAAATCTTGCTATTCATGACTTAGGTGGGAGAAGGACATGATGTTTTATGCCTTAGAAGTGATTTGAAGCTAAAGGAATGAAGGAATGTGCCTAAAAACTCAAAGTTCGCTCTTGACCCTCCCAGAGGGCCCAAGGCGAAAATCATAAAATCAACATATTCCTTCTAAGTTTTTGCTAAGGCAAGGATGCACTAAGGTAGAAATGACCTTTAAGACCATTAATGAGTAATTGTTTGCTTCAAAACTTGATGATTCTAGGCTAAGGAGGGAAAATCGCTCCTAACCCTTTCAGAGGGTCCAGGGCGAAAATTTGAAAAACCCCTATTTTACCTTGCAGAAACAAGACTAACTTGGGTGGAATGAATAAGGAAGAATATTGCCTAGCGATGAGTGAAGGATTCAATGAAAGATGATGAAGGAAATAGCCTAAGGAGGAAAAATCGCTCCTGACCCTTCCAGAGGGTCCAGGGCGAAAAACCTAAAATCACACTTTTCCTCCTAAGTTGAATAAAACTAAGTCTGGAATGCAATGAAAGAGCCTATTTGGAGTGCCTTGAAGAGGTTTTGAACTTTGAAAATGAAAATTTTGAGCCCAATTGTGAATTTCGCTCCTGACCCTTCCAGAGGGTCCAGAGCGAAATTCTCCTAAATGCATTTTTTCCTTCAAAATTTTGGTGAGCCAACTCAGTGATACAAGGAAATGAACCCTGGAGATTGCCTTGGAAGAGTTCAATGATCAAGCTAAGGTGGATTATGGCCTAGAATAAAAAAATCGCTCCTGACCCTTCCAGAGGGCCTAGGGTGAAATCCACATTTTCACCTAATTTCCTCCTGTGAAATACCAAAATTTGAAATGCAAGACTTTAATTAGGTATGAATTCACCCTCCAGGAGATTTTGGAGTCAAGGTATGAGATATTCAGGATTAAATTGAGAAAATCGCTCCTGACCCTCCCAGAGGGTCCAGGGCGAAATCATTAGCAAACTTCATTAGGCCTTGATCAAACATTGATATTCTCCAATTTGTACTAAATCACCAAATTTGCTAAATTCGAAACATTTGGGAGGTTTAAATAAAATTCGCATTAATTAAAGGCATTTTTAATTTAATAAATTAATTTTTAGGCCTTGAAATAATTAAAAAATTCACCTTGGAGGCATTAAAATTAATTTTTTGAGCGCTCAAAAATCATTATTATGCCTTTATAGGCAAGTCGGCCACCTTTTCAAGGAATTTTTATTTATTTTTACCCCTTATTTGCCAAGTCGGCCTTGAAGGGATTAGGGTGAGCGCCCTATATAAAGGGGGAGTGTTGTTTCAAATTTCAAATCATTCATTCATTCCATCTAAGTGCGATTTTGAGAAGCAAATTGAGGAGCGAAATCCAGCAGATTGGAGGCTAAATTTCCAGAATTTGCTAAGTGTTGAAGGATAATTTCCAGATTTTGAAAGGCTAGTGAAAGGCGTACTTCTTTTGAAGGTTAATCAAGACAATTCATCCAAGAAGGCCAGCAATTCAATCCTTATCTAGCAAGATCTGATCTTGTTTCTTCCATTTACCAAGGCTCATAGTTAGGCTTTCAAAGGAGAAGGTATGAGGAATCAAATTATTTGAAGTTCTTATTCAAGGCTTGTTTTAATTTCATAGCATTTTTTTTTAGAAAAGGGTCTAAGTCTTGAAAGTTTGATTCCATTCATAATTAATTGAGAAATGAGGAATTCTAGATTTATCATTAATATCTTGAATCTTCCCTTTGAAGAGTCTTAATTTCTACACTTTAAGGTATGATGCTTAAAGACTAATTTTGAAATTTTTGTGTAGGCATCAAATGGCGACCGCCAAAGCCGGAGGAGCTACTAGTCGGCAGGCTCTCATCAAGGAAGATCAGAGGAGCGAAGAATTGGAGACCAGGATCGTGTCCAAGTGGAGTAATATCGGAGACACCAACTTAGGAAACTTCAATGTGAAGAAGTTTCGAGAGGTTCCCTACATTGGCAAGCCATCACCTGTTGCGAGGAGGATAATTGAAAGTGGCATCATCAAGGCTGCAGGTTTCCCTCCCGCTGTCAAGTGTCATGAGCTGATGATCGAGTGTGCACACCACTATGACTCACAATCAAGGACGATCGTAACCAAAGACGGGAACATCTTAGCTTACCTTTCAAAGGAAGCTATAAGCGAAGCTCTTCATCTTCCAGACCATAAAGATATGATTTACAAAAGCTTAGAAGGAGCAAGGTCGATCTATGAAGATGATCCTGAGACTTGTCTGAATCTCATCAATAAGAATTGGTTGATCAAAAGTCGGCCTCGTTTGAACAAGATTCCCAATACGCCGCATAGGATCGACTTCCAGGAGGAATACAGAGATTTGATAACTTTGCTCAATCGAGTTACAGGGGCTCCTCAAGCCTTCTTCTTCGAAAAGTGGATGTTCTTCTTCATTCAAATGATAGTCCAAGGAAAAGGAATGCTTCATTGGGCCAGAATTATTAGCAATTATCTGGACGTACAGTTAAGAAGGCTAAGACCCACCAAATCATTCCACATGAGCTCATATGTTATATATGCCTTAATCAGGAGTTTCGAGTATGCAGGGCTACCTCACAGAGGAGTGATCGGAAGAGGACCCGGAGAAATGAGGGTTTGTGATTCTTATGTTCATCTGCATCATCTGCCTAGAAGTGACTACAAGTTAGTCAATGACACCTTCACGATGAACATTACCAGGATGTTGCAAGGTGGGATTCACAATCGACTATCTCTGGATGCGCAGGAGCTTGTGAAGAAGTATGGTGCATGGTTCATCCAGTTTCAAAAATTCACATATATCAGAGTTCATGGGTGTCCTTCACCTCCCTACATGTTGCCAAGATATCCAACAGACAGGATAGTACTACTTGAGGTGACTAGACAGTTGGTAGCTTATGCGAAGGCATCTAGACACAAGCATGGAAATGGAATTCCCGTGCCCATCATACTGGGGAATTCAGTTGAAGTATGTCCTAATACTCAAGCCACTGAAGATGCAGCAAAGGAATTATCTTTATACTCATTCTCATTCTTTGCCTCGCGGGAGAATTTTGATCCTCATGGTTACATGGAAGAGACAGTCGGCAGGAAATACAAGCATGAGTTTCAGGTGGAGGACTTTTGGACGAATCTCCCAAGTGATTTAAAGGTTAAGAGAAAGATGCATTCCCGGCTACCCTTAGATCTCATCAGGAAATGCAAAGTTTATAGAGTAGTCGATCAAGCCCAAGATAACGGTAGATACCTCCAGTCGTCCTATGAGAAAGAAGACAAATAAGTGAAGATAGATTGGAATGAGCCTGAGGTTTTAGACTTGAGAGCTTTGATGGCCCCCGTTTTATCCTACACTCGCAGATGGGTGGATGTACAACATCAGAAGTTGAAGGAGCAGAGTGTATCAATGACATTTACTTTGGAGGCAAGGTCAGAAGAAGGAGAAGCAAGCGTGAGTGAGAATACTTCTCATTCCAAAGGCTCAAAGAGGAAAGAAAGACCTAAGAAAAGGGAATCCACCAGGAAGAAGCAGAAAACAAACCCCGATCACCCACCAAGCACATCTTCTCGACATGAAAAGAAGGCAAATCAAGGAGAAGATCAGGGGAAGATGGTATATGAAATTGATGAATCTATGGAATCCATGGTACAAAATGACAAGTAAGAAAAGGGACAGACACCTCAACAGTCGTCGATTCAATCTCCCCTAGTTGATACTAATGAGCTACATGAAGAGAAGAATGAAGATGAAGCGACATCTCCTTTCCGAGAGGATAGACCACTGCTTAAAGAAATACAAGTAAGGGAAACAAGATCCGCCATTCCGGATTGGTTAAAGGAGAGACTGACAAAGGTAGTTGTGGTTGAAGAGGAAGAAGATGTATTTGATTTAGAAAGCCTTATAGGAAGTTCTCAAGAGGTGATGGAAAAGAAGAAGGCCACAAAGATGTCCAAGGTAATTAGAGATGAGGTAGGATCCAAGAAATTGCAAGTAGCTACACCAGTAGTGGACAAATATGAGGGTGAAAATCTTGCAGATGAGTATGACTTAGAAACATTTGAGCTTGGTCCACTTACCTCCGAGCAAGCGATGGAAGAAGCAACCGATTCATTTGAAGCACTTAAAAGACAAACTTAAAGAAGAAATGGAAAAGAATAAGAAGCTTGAGAGGGAGGTCAGTGCTTGGAGAAGCTATTTTAGTCATCTCAATCAGCCCTTGAGACGTCAGGATCCAGCAGTATCTCCTTTACAAGCACTCCATCTTGAATTAGTAGGCGAGGAAGAAAGAGTAAAGAGCTTGGTTCAGCTTATGAGCTCTTGGATTGATAAATCCCACATGGTAGCCATTGAATTTGCAGCAAGAATGATGAAGACAGTTCATCGAGCTATCCAGGTCCTTGAGATTATCCATAATCTAATGATAATTGTAGCTGCATTCACTCACACTAGAGATGTTATCATTCATGTCTTACAAGTGATAAGACAAACACCAAGACGGATTCTGGCACAAGAAAAGATAATGGATGGAGGAACCCATAATCTCCTACAGTGGTCAGCTCTGCTCCAGATGAAAGAGGTCCTTTTTGAAGACATCAACACCAGATGCAGTCAAGTTGAAGGTATCATTCATCCGATTCAGGATAAGGTGTTTGAGGTGTTGTGTACCATTCTTGGCAGGCGGATCGAGATTGAGACAGATGTGGACATCCAAGAGTTGGAGGAGAGAGTCAAAGTCATCTTTTGCAAAGAGGAGAACATCATCACAGATAAGCAACGAGATCAAATGTTCACTACTATGTTCCTGATCGAGAAGACCAAAGAGCCTGAACCTGGATGGGAGACAGCTCTTCTCACTGCTTTTGATCAAGTCCTTCACTTGGAAGAACGAATGAAGAATCTTCCTGAGATTCCCATTGCTGAGATCGAGAGAGCTGTGTCCAGATTCATTGAATATGCTAAGGAGCATAGGAAAGGGAACAAAATTCTAGATGAAAAGTTGTTACAGGATGATGTGGCAGCTTAATTCCTATTGGTCTATGTTTCCTTGATATTTGTGCCAATTAATTATTGGCTATGCATTTAATGATGACTATCTAAATGGGGACCTTTTGTAATAAACCCTAATTAGGGTTTAGGTGTCAAAATCTCAGCCGTTGATGATCTTTCGATCTGGGCCATTCATTGTATTTGAGGATGCTATATATACCCTCACTCATTTTCATTTTGATAGTTAGAAGAAGTTAGAAAAAAGGAGAGCTTAGAGAGAAGAAAGTTATTGTGTAGCAAGATTGAGTAGTGAAGAAAGAATTTTGAACAATTGTTGTCCATTTTGGCTTTGAGATCAATAAAATATTGAAGTTATGGTGTTTTATTGCAATACTTGTGGCTATCTTCATAATTGTTTATTTTCTTGAATCACTCTCAGTTGAAGTAGTATTTAAGTTTAAGTTTGAAGGACTAAGTGTTGTGCTTGATCTTTGGTGAGATTCACGTTCCAAACCACTAGCTTCTTACTGATTGTAAGGATGCCTTGTGTGGTCAACTGGAAATATTGAGATTGCTTAAAAAATTCAATCATTTTGGGAAGTATTGATATGTATCTCTATGATAGTATCTATGTCCTTGATGATTTGAAAGTTACTGAATCACCTTAGAAGATCGCATCAATTCCAGTAGAGTTGTAATTTCTTGGCGATACTGAAATTGGTAGAATCTTACCAAGTCTAGCCTTCATTGAGTCATTCTTAGGATTAGATTAGCATTCCTTCCTTGAAACCCTTATCCTTTTGACATTTTTTTTGAAAATCTGTTAGTGTTTGGAAAATCCTGTTCCTGCAGTCGAAAAGAGAGTAACACGGACAAGCTTTCTCTGAAAGTACGTAAGGCCTCTTGAAGAAACAACATATACAACGACCACTGGTGCTTATCCACACTTAGAGATCCTACAACGAAGAACCTTGAAGTCATCCCGATTGATCCTTTTTGCGACATCTTTAGCATTCGGAGACTTTAATCAAGAGATGATAAGGTACCTTTTGGGTATTTTATTCTGTGTTCGGTGGTGTACAGAATACACATCAACACTACTATAGGCAGATTAAACAACTAAACTACCAATTGTTGAGGTTAAAGAGCAGATTAATTAACAATAAACATCAAAACTTAAAAAAAAATAAAGACAATAAAAAAAAAACACATAACACAGCGAATTATGTGGTTTACCATTAAAGGCTACATCCATGGGAAAGCAGGGCAATATCTTTATTTAGTTTTTCTCTCATACACAATACATAATCTGCACTCATCCTTTCAGACACATGTTTAACTCTTCAAATATGAAGAGACAGATAGCAAATGAAGAGATAGGGAGAAATAGAATGGTCAGATGACCGTTGGACTTGACATTCTGTGATGAACCCATGAAAGATGAGGCCAACTGGTCTGGACGGCAGTACTGGCTGCCAACTGAGCAAGTTTGTCTCCTTCCAGAAAAATCAGAGGAAGAAATCAGATTACTGCCAGCTGTTAGTCTTATCTTTTGTAGGAGAAAAAAGAATCAGATTTGGTCTGGAATCTTCTAGTTAGAACCATCAACTTCTTGAAGAAGCCTAGTTTTGTTTTGTAGTGACAGTTGTATCTATTTTGTCTTGTTGTGACAGCTGTATCCTAGAAGAAAAATTAGATCTGTTTTGTCTTTAGTAGCAAACCTCCTTAGGGTTTCTTGTGAAGGTGGTTCCCTAAACTGCCCTATGTTATTATATATTATAGTCTCAGTTTGATTTTGGGGTATGCTGGATAATTTGTATGCTGTTGTGCACGCCTGGGTGAAGGGACGAAACCCCCAAGATTCACCTCTTCTCTATTGTGTATTGCCCAAACTCCATTTTGGATCTGCATTATCAGTAGCTAGAAGTCCGTTGTTAGAATATTCAATGTTCTGTAAGCAAACTGCTGTTGTTATGAGTTTTGTTCCAGTTTTCTATGAATAAATCAAAATTCCAGAATTTGCAGTTTCTAAGTAAATCTATAGCACGATTACATTTTTGCATGATCTATAAATAATTTTGGGGTTCAGTTTCTTTTCTTATATTTATAATGTGTTGGCAAGTCTGTTTTTGAATTTAACAGCTTAAGAAGAGCAAGAGATTCAGATCATATAGATCTTAAGGTCTTTACAGTGGTATCAGAGCCTCAGCCCTGCTACCTGTGGGTTCGTTTTATGAGTGAGGGGGAACATCAGTACCATCTAAGAGAAAGAAAGAGGAGTCCCAACATGGGCGAGAGTGATGAAGATGCAAATGCCTACCTTAAATGTTCTGAAGCTTTGCAACTTGGTCTAGCAGAGACATTAAAAGAAGTCACCCAATTGTTGAGAGGGCTTAAACAAAATCAAGATGGCAGGAATTCCACCAATGAGAAGGGTGAAGGAAGTGTTGCCAATAAAGGGAAGTCTACCCTTCAGGATGAAGGAAGCAATTTCAATGAAGCAAGATTTGCCCTAGGCAATGAAAGGAATTCAGCCAAAACATTTAGGGCTAAATTTTTGCCAAATGAAGGATCAACCGGACTGGCCAGATGAAACAGACCGCCTTTTGGTGGAATATAATACGTTAATCGAAGTAGTTAAGAACAACATGTCTTTCCTTGAGTAATGTGAACTGAAATCCAAAGGTGGATATAGGAAAAAGGAGTATGATGGAAGAAAAGACATTCAACAATGCCCGGGCAAAATTACTTTACCAAATTTTGATGGAACAAGTAGTACCACAACAAGATCTTGGTTGCAAAAGCTAGATGCTTATTACTCATTAAACCCAATGAGAGAAGAAGAAGCTATCAAGTTCGCCACTTTACACTTGGAAGGAGTAGCTCATAAGTGTTGGTACCACAAACTCGTAACTCAAGGACATGACTCAGTTTCCACCATAATTGATTTTAGTCAAAGGTGAGTGAAAGATTCGATAGAACCGACCCCTAGGTTTATTTCGTAACCTAGCTTAGTTGAAGCAAGAAAGTAGAGCGGAAGACTATGTAGCAGAATTTCAGAGACTTGCGGTAATGGTGCCCGATGTGATGGATAGGAGGCTGATAGTACTCTTTGTGGAAGGATTAGTTGAGCCACTCAAGGGGTTGCTCAAAGCCTTAAACTCAACAAGATTGTGAGAAGCCACCACAACAACCCTTAACTTAGAGGATTCAATGGTCAAGGATACTTTCAGCAATAGGACAGCCCCACCCATACAATTCAAAAAAAAAATTCAGAAAAATCCAATACCTCCTAGAATGCCTTTAACAAGGTCCAGTCAAATGGAAGTCAGTAGAAATAAGCTGAGACGAAAGAAGTTGTGCTTTACATTCAAGGAATCATGGCAACCGGGGCATCACTACTTAGGTAAAGGGCAAATACATTATATTGAGGTGATCTCTGATGATGAAACCAAAAGTGATGAGGCTGATTTTGAAAATGAAATAGAAACAATCAAGGGGCCTAAAGGCGATACACTTGTAGCACTTACTGGAGAACCACATTATTGACAATGGATTGCGAGTAATCATCCTTATTGACAATGGAGCCACCTATAATTATGTAAATGAGGAAGTAGTGAGGAGGCTTGGTTTGAAAACAGTTCTGATTGAAGGGTTTGGAGTAAAGGTAGCCAATGGTACTACTCTTTCTTGCTCTCAGAAGGTTCCCCAAATGGAGTTGTCTATGGGGGAATATAAATTGAAGGATGATTTTTATGTGGTTGACATGGACATGGAAGTAGTCTTGGGCTGTCAATGGCTGCATGCAATTGATAAATACAAGATTAGCCACTGTAAGTTGGAAATGACTTTCCTACATAATGGAAAAAGGATAGTACTTCAAGGAATGTCCAACCAAACAATGTAAATATCGACCAAGAGGATGGAGCAGGTGTTCCATAAGAAACAGGTAGGCTGGGCAACAGAGTGCCTTATTACTAATGCAAATGATGCAAAGAAAGAAGGTGCTAACAACATGCAGATCCAAATCATTTTGGATAAACATAATAAAGTCTTTAGAGACATAGTCCACGGGTTACCACCTAGTAGGGGTTTCCAACACATCATTGAACTTGAAGAGGGGGCAAAACCAGTGATGATCACTCCATATCGCCATCCAAAGGTTTACAAGGAAGAAATTGAAAAGGCAATCAAAGAATTACTTGACATGGGGCATATAAGGCCTAGTTCCAACCCTTTTGCATCTTCTATAGTGGTGATCAAGAAGAAAGATGGAACCATGAGAATGTGCATTGATTACCGAGCCTTCAATAAGAAGACTATAAAGAATCGCTACGCAATACCACACATTGATGAATTGATTGATGAATTACATGGAGCTAGTTTCTTCTCCAAAGTGATTTGCATTTAGGATACCATCAGATCAAGGTGTGGGATGAAGATGTACACAAGACAACATTCCAGTGTCACTACGAGCACTTTGAATTCTTGGTGATGCCCTTTGGTTTAACAAATGCCCCATCAACTTTTCAACCATGTATTTATTCAGCAATTAAGAAAATTTGTCCTTGTTTCTTTTGATAACATCTTAGTTTATAGCAATTCTTGGGAAGATCATCTACCACACTTAGATGAGGTACTGGGAATCTTAGAGCAGCAGTCCCTTTATGCCAAAGCATCCAAGTGTGAATTTGGGTTACAATCTTATATCTAGGCTTCAAGATCAGTGAACATGGAGTAAGTGTTGATGAGGATAAGATCAAGGCCATTCAAGAATGGCCTAGATCAAACAACTAGACACAGTTGAGGGGATTTGTTGGACTATGCAACTACTACCAGAGGTTCGTTAGTGGATTTTCATAGTTGGCAACCCCCTTAACAATTCTAACCAAGAAAGGAGCATTTAGATGGATAACATCAGCCCAACAAGCTTTTGATGAGCTTAAGGAGGTAATGAGTTCGTGCTCCGTCTTAGCAATTCCTGATTTTTCACTCCCTTTTGTTTTAGAATGTGATGCATCTAGAGAGGGAATATGGGTTGTTTTGATACAAAATAAACACCCTATAGCTTTTGAGAGTAGGAAGCTTAAGGAGGTTGAACACAATTTCTCTATTTGTGATAAGGCAATGTTAGCCATAATGCATGCAGTGGCCAAATTCAAGCAATATTTAGTTTGCAGTAAGTTTGTGGTAAAAATTGATCATAATAGCTTAAAGTATTTCCTTAATCATTGAGAATTGAATGATAGACATCAAAAGTAGATCAACAAAATCCAAGCTTATGATTTTGATATTGAGTATGTGAAAGGAAATAACAATAAAGTGGCATATGATTTTTCTCGGAAACCTCATTTGCATTCTATTTCTAAAATAACCTTTGATTGGAAAGCATTGATTACATCTGAATATGTAAAAAATTCATTTGCTAGTGAAATCTTGGAGGGCAAGGTACAAGATGATAGGTTCAAAACAATGAATGAGTTGATTCTCTACAAGGGGTGAGTATATCTTACGCTTGAATCTAAAATGAAGGAAAAAATCTTGAAGGCATGCCATGACACTCCATTGGCTGGCCACCTAGGATTCTACATAACATATAAATAGGTATAGGAGCATTTTTTCATGTAAAGGATTAAAGAAGGATGTGATGTAGCATGTAAGGGAATGTAAGGAATGTCAACAGAACAAAACTGAGTATGTTTTTCTAGCAGGGCTACTGCAACCTCTACCTATCCCCAGCCAAAAATGGGAAAGCATATCTATGGATTTTATTACCAGTATGCCAAAGGCCCAAGACAAGGATTGTTTATATGTGGTGGTAGATAGACTCACCAAGTATGCACACTTCCATGCTCTATCATTAGACTTTAAGGCACCTCAAGTGTTTGATCTTTTCTTTAGGGAGGTCTTTAGGCTACATGGGTTGCCGAAAACAATTGTAAGTGACAAGGACAACAAATTTCTTAGCTTGTTTTGGTAAGAGTTATTTCTCTTGACAAGAACGGAGTTGACACCCAGTACCAATTATCATTTGCAAATGGATGGACGAATAGAGAGAGTGAATAAGTGGATTGAAGGTTATCTACAGAACTATGTAATAGGTCAACAAACATCATGGGTCAGATGGCTACATCTTGGGGAGTACTGCTACAATACTACTTATCATATGTCGATTAGGATGTCCCTCTTTAAAGCATTGTATGACTATGATGCAACTTCCTTTGTGGATCTAATTCATGTTGGCATTGTGTTGTCATTGATGTCAACCGGTATAGCATGTTACTGGTATAGATTGTCACTGGTAAGTATGAGATGTCAACCAGTATGTTACAAGTTAGAGTTAACCGGTGAGTAAGTTTGGAGACCGGTATGGAGTGTTAACTGGTGAGTTGGCATTATGGCAATGTCAACCAGTGAGTAATGTGTTGGCAGTGTGTTGTTGCCAACCTGTAAGCATGTGACTAGTAAGAAAGCAAGGTTGATCCAATAAAGAATGTGCAGGCAACTGGTATGTTGTTTGATGTCATACAACAGGACTGCCACCGAACGAAAATGTTGTCACAGGATGAAGAGAAGACTGACAAAAATTTTATTGCCTCGAGATAGCAAGCAATACAAATTGGCAGTCTACCAGATCACATGTCTGGTTGAACATATATCTACTCAATTCCAGGAGAGGCATATGAGTGCAATACCGAAAGCAGAGAGCACAATGTAATGACAATCAGTTCCCACCAGTTATTGGCTAGCAGGTGACAAGGATCCATTCTCACCGAGTGTTTGGCAGATTGAATGCAACGAGCTATCTACACCTACTGGTGGTTGAAGGATTATATCAGATGACACAAGTGAAACATAAAGATGCCTCAGGTGTGTGAAAAGAGAGATGAGCACCAGATCAACAAGAGAAGGCATAATGTGCCACCGAGACATAAAAGGAAGGATAAGAAGTGATGAGTTTGACACTTTGGCAAACCGGTTGAGATGAGGTCCGGGCTAAAGAAGGAGAAGGAAAGGTGTAGCATTTGTAGACATGATTTTACTTTGGGATGATGATGTCAACCGGGATGCAGATGGAGATTGGTGTCACCACAGTTGGAGATTGATGCCATGAAGTCATCAAGGATGTTATTGGTATGCAGGCAGCGTATTGTCAACCAGTAAACATGAACATATTGATAATCAAGCAACTGGTATGAACGATTAGAGAAGATTCAGGTGCTATGGTTCAGAATATATGTTCATAACATTGGCAAGTCTGATAAACCGGAGTGTACATTTATAGTTGTCTGATATGAAATCTGTGAAGAAGAATGAGTATCGGTCTGGTATGTAGGTAGGTGTTGAATCAACTGGTAAACATGTCCACCGGTAGGCATGCAAGGGACAAGTTGAGCCCAGAGGAACAAGGCATCGAGTCATATGCAGAGAAATGGTATCATGTCTTAACCGGTTGAACAAAGAAGAACATGGCTTGAAGAGCAACCAATTAATGTATAACCGGTAGGGCAAAATGAATCAGTAGGTATACACCGGTTGTATGCTTGGTCGGTGACTCATCCTAAACCGACACAGTGAATTGAGGTGGATGCCGATGAAGATGACATGCAGGATCTAGGTGGCTAACGTGCAGAGGTCGGTGAACGAAGAGTTGGTGTATTGAATGAGGTAGGCGTCAACAAGATTGAAACAGGTCGACATTAAATGAAATTCACAAGTCGATTGCAGAGGTTTGCAGCTCGATGCAGACTGAAAGGCACGTATTTGTGATGCAATGATCGATGAAAGACGTCTAGTTGCAGATCTAATTTGGAGTAGGAAACAACAAGATCATTTAATGTGATTGACAGAAGCAGAGCCGATGTTTGCTAAAAATAGTAAACGTGTACTGGAAGGAAGAAAAATTGCAGTGTTGCGTGACTTGTTGTAAGTTGTCTATCCCTGAAGCAAGATCTGATTGGATTCGATACGATTTGTGGTCGGTAGAAGAAACCCTTGCACGTCAAAGCTTGAATCGTTGTTTTGGCGGGAAAGCACAAGTATAAATGTGCACACCAAAGATCTAAGTTGATGATTTTGTGATGCCAGATGCAGGAGAATAGAGCGTGTGCATCAAAGAGTTAATCAATCAGAGAATTCATCGAAGAACATTGAAGCAACTGAGTGCTTGAGAAAACCGGTAAGAAGGGTTTAATCGGTAAGCAGAGTAACCGATAGCCAGGTGCATGGTCTGACAATTCATCTAACTGGTAGAGTCTGAACCGGTAAGGCAATAGTAGTGAGCAAAGGAGAGCAAAGAGAGAGTGAGAAGAGGCCAGACATGGCAGAGGCTGAGTAGCAAAAGATTCAGAGAGGTTGAGCAGAGTACCTGTGGTGACAAGTAGTAGTGGGTCAGAGTGAGCAGAGAATCAATAGAGAATAGAGAAGAGTTGAACCGGAAGAGAGATTTAATTGTAGGGGTTACATAATTCATTTGTAATCGGGTTATAACTATCGTATCAAGTTGATAGCATTCATTGTAATGCTTAAGTTGGTGCTCGATGCAGGGGTTGGTGCCTTAAATCAGTAGGGGTTGGTGCTCCTTGGGTTGGTGCCCTAAACGTTGTAATACAATTTTTTATTGTGAGGTTGGATTGGAGCAGTAGACTCCAACAACATTTCTCATTGAGGTTTTTCCCATATTGGGTTTTCCTCATATATTCGGTGTTATGTGATGTGTCTTTGTGTGTTTGCATCTTGATCTCTTCCCTTATCTCACCGGTATATTCACTTAGTGTTTGATCTGCTAACCAGTACACATATTTAGGTATAAGTGGTTAAGATTATTGAAAACCACTGATTCATCCCCCCCCTCTCAATGACATCTTGTGTTCTACAATTCACACTAGTAACTTAGAGTACCTAGTGCTACGGATTTGATTTAGTAGAGTAAGGATATTTTGGAAGCCCTTAAAGAGAACTTGCAACAAGCCCAAACTTAGTAGAAGATGCGTGCAGATAGACATCGGACAGAAAGAGCATTTGAGGAGGGTGATTTGGTGTTTCTAAGGTTATAGCCTTTTAGACAACCGTCTATGAAGGGAAGTGGAAAAGAGAAGCTAAAACCACACTTTTATGGTCCTCATCGGGTGAATAAAAAGGTGGGATAGGTTGCTTACAAGTTGGAATTACCACCCAACAACAAAATTCACAATACTTTCCATGTTTCATGCTTAAAGAAAGCCCTCAAACAACAAATTAACCCATCCATGGAGTTCCCTCTGCTGGACTATGAAGGAAAATTGATCCTTGAATTGAATTTGTTTTGGATTTAAGGGAGAAGAGATTACGTAACAAAGCCATTCCAAAACATCTAATCAAGTGGAAGGGACTACCACCAAAAGATGCAACCTGGGAAGGAGTTGAAAACTTTGAACACCCTAACTTGAAATTGCTTGAAGAGAAGCAATTAGGGGACCGGAGGATTGTGATGAACTCGTGAAAGATGAGGCCACCTAGCCTGGATGGCAGTATTGGCTGCCAACTGTGCAAGTTTTTCTCCTTCCAGAAAAATCAAAGGAAGAAATCAGATTACTGCCAGTTGTTAGTCTTATGTTTTGTAGGAAAAAAAAGAATCGGATCTGGTCTGGATTCTTCTACTTAAAACTATCGACTTCTTGAAGAAGCCTATTTTTGTTTTGTAGTGATAGTTGCATTTGTTTTGTCTTTTAGTGACAGCTATATCCTAGAAGGGAAATTAGATCTAATATCTCTCTAGTAGCAAACCACCTTAGGGTTTCTTGTGAAGGTGGTTCCCTAAACCGCCCTATGTTATTGTATATTGCAGCCTCAGTTTGATTTTGGGGTATGCTGGATAATTTGAATGTTGTTGTGCATATCTGGGTGAAGGGACGAAACCCCCACGAATCATCCTTGCTTTGTTGTGTATTGCCCAAACTCCATTTTGGGTCTACATTATCAGTACTTGAAAGTCTATTGTTGGAGGATTCAGTGTTCTGTAAGCAACTGTTGTTGTTATGAGTTTTGTTCCAGTTTTCTATGAATAAATCATAATTCCAAAATTTGTAGTTTCTAAGTAAATCTATGCATCACGATTAAATGTTTGAATGATCTATAAATAATTTTGGGGTTCACTTTCTTTTTTTTATATCTATATTGTGTTGGGAAGTCTATTTTTGAATTTAACAGCTTAAAAAGAGCAAGAGATACAGATCATATAGTTCTTAAGGTCTTTACAAATTCTCAACAATATCCAATTGTGTCCTTGACTACAATATAGTTTTGTCTTGATACAATTATGTTTCTTAGGTGCAACCATTGAAGTCTCTAGAACTCCATATTGATGGTGTAACCGATAATGTCATTAGAATATAACTGGGTTGGGCTTTCTCAATGGCAAGCTTCATGATAGGGTACTTTCACATTCAAAATCCTATTAGTTCAAGTCACTGTTGTATTTTATTAGTTTATTGTCAATACTATGTAAGGAAAGGAATAAACCAATGATAATGGAAAATACCATCAAGTTGTGTACTTCCAAGTGGCACATCTTACATAGATGAGAATATAATGGGAAGGATGAGGCATCAATGTGAAGGAATGGTATTCCCATGATGATTGTCCCTAGAAGGTTCATTGTGTCAGGGGTAAGGTTCACACCTAACCCATGTCTAACTAATGCAATTGCATTGAATAATTAAATCAGGCAATGGAATCAAATTATTTTTGCTATACTTAATCGCATAGCATAATTTCCTTCCCAATAAGTAGTGTAACCATAATTTAGAATTTTTGCTAACATTTTAGCTCAGACAAGGAATTAGCAATAAGGTATTGTGTTGGTGAACATTTTGACATGTTAACATTTACGATAAAAAATATATCTGATAAGAAGAGAGGTATGTAAAATAAATTGTCACACATCTTCATTTTTACATTTTGCAATTGAGATAGACATAGATTCTTTCATCTTACCACCCATTGCTCACCATTTTATGCTCTTGTTTTTTTATTATAAAAGCAGAAAAACAAGGGTGTTGGCCCTATTGCAGTACTTTCACGTTACTTATCAATATTTGGTATCAAAGTTAACAATTTTGTATAGAGAGGGACTCCTTTCTATTATTTGTTGGGAGACTTTTTTGGCTACAATGGAATCTTGTGCATTGTTTGATTTTATATATTTGTTGAAAAGATTGAAAAACATGAATTCTACTTCCCTTACGGATATAGTTACTAGATGTGTAAATTAAAGATATAAGATCTACTAGAAGAAATAGATCACTTGTTATCTATTTCAAAAGAAAAAACAAACTATCGGATATGTTTGATGAAGATTGGTTGAAACTTGACAAGAATACACAAGGAACCATTCAATTATGTCTTGCATGTTCTTCCCTCTCAAATGATTTTTAAGAAACCATTGTACTCAAGTTATAGAAGAGAATAGGATATATCTATCAAACAAAAAGTCTTACTAACATGTTGTATCTGATAAGATAGTTGTATTTATTTAAAATGATATGGTGATTTTATTATAGACCATTTAAATGTGTTTAATTTGATTTTAAGTTATCTTTCTTTTGTAGATGTTAAGCTAGAAGAAGATGATAAATATATCTTATTACTTTGATCTTTACCGAATACTTGGGAAAACCTAATTGTTGTTATTAGTGGTAATGGCATAGAGCCAATATTAGATAATCTTATTGCTACTTTTTTTTTAAAGGAGATAAAAAAGAAATCTACAAATGAAGGCTCAAAAGATGCATTGCATGTATGGGAAGGTCCAAAGAAAAATGAGGGTCAAAAGGGGATAAGAAGAAAGATCAAATTTTAAAAGATGTGTTAAAGCTCTAGAGAAGAGTAAAGTGTTGGAACTATGTGAAGAAGGAATGCAAAAATAAGAAAAATAGTTCAAATTATTTCATAGAAAAATCTTTTGATAGTGGTCATAATGATTTTTTGTTTATTTTTGCTAACACTAATAGTGATGATGCTTCGTATTGATTTAGGTTTCTCTTACCATATGAATCCTCAGAAGGAGTGGTTTTCGAGATATACAACCTATGATGGAGGAGTTTTTCCCTAGATACAATATTAACAAGTGAATTTATTGGTAAATGAAAGGTACAATTGTGTTTAAATGATGGAAGGGCTAAAAACTCTTATGATGTTTTGTATGTCCCAAGACATCTAAGAATTTTATTTATCTATCCAATTTAAATTACTATGGTGAAAATATGACATTTGGCAAGCTTGGTTGCATGTTGAGAAGAGAGAACTTGGTGATTGATAGAGGATCTTAGATTGAAACCTTACGTAGGTTGAATGCCTCCACATTTTGTAATTCTACCAATGTAACTTGCATTGAAAATGCTTGTATATTATGACACTAATGTTTGGGTCATACAAGTTAAAAACTTCTTAGGACCATTGCTAATAAAAGGTTGGTTGATGATTTTTCTAATTATTCTACTAGCAAAAATATTTCTGTGAGTATTATGTGTTAGAAAAATAGAATAGTAAACATTTATTGTTGGAAGTAATGGAGCTATGAGATTGTTAGAAATCATTCTTTTAGATTTGTTTTGGTTCAATGGATATGGGTTCTATGGGAAAATCTCATTATTATGTTGCATACATTAAGGATGTTTTTAAATGCACCTATATTTATTTTATGTATTGAAAATATAAGTTTTTCACTAAGTATAAGTAATTTAAAGCCTTAGTTGGAAAACAAACATGTTATAAGATAAGGGCGTTGAGATTTGAGAAAGGTGGTGGATAATGACCCAAATAATTTAATGATTCTATAAGAATGAAAGTCTTGTTTGCAAAAATGCTACACCTTATACTCCCTAACAAAATATTGTAGGAGAAAGAATGAATTGAACCTTAATGGAAAGAGTTTGAAGTATGCTAAGTGGTATGCAACTAGATCAAAGTTTTTAGGTAGAGTTTATAAGTATTGCTTGTAATTATTAATCAATATCCTTATTTAAAATTTGTTGATAAAACTATTCATAAAGTGTGGACAAGTAAGAAGCCCTTCGTTTCACATTTAAGGATATTTGATTGTGAGGCTTATTGTCTTATTCCTTAGGAAAAGTGATCTAAGCTAGATTTAAATGATTAGAAATGCATCCTTGTCGGTTATAATGACAATGCTTAAGTTTATAAGCTTTAGAATCCTCTAACTCAAAAAATGATTTTTATAGAGATGTTATTTTTAGGGAGGTTAGAGCTTATGTAGGTGAACAACAATCAAAAGAAATATAAAGAATAAAAATAGTGCACTTTGAAACAAACATAGAATAGAAAGATGTACGTGTGGAAGAATAGTTAAATGGAACAAAGAATAGGGAGGAAGAAGAGGGTCTATATGAGAATTTAGATGATGATGTGTAGGATCAACACATAGAAAAACAAGCAAAGTCCATTATTCCTACCATGAGGATATCCACAAGATAATGGAATCTAGTTGATAGTTATAACCTTGTTGATTTACATTATGTAATTTCTTTGTTGAGTACTAACAACAAACCTAGATCTATTAATGAGGCTCTCTCTTTATAGGATGAGAATCTTGGATTTAGGCTAACACAAAGATCATGGTCTTGGATGCTTGTGACACCAGGAATATTATTAGTTTTCTCAAGGGACGAAAGTCCATTAGGTTTAAGTGGATATGAAAAGATCATTTCAATAAATACAATCAGTTAGAGTGAGACAATGCTAGATCAATGATTGATTTTTACTCCCAAAGAGAGGGAGTTTATTCTGGTGAATTTTTCTTTCATGTCACAAACATATCTTATATTGGATTTCTTTTGTAGATATTACTAGAGCTTGTGATTTTGAGATTGAGAAAATGGAAAGTAAAGATATTTTATTGCATGGGGATCTTGATGAGGATATTTATATGTGATAGCTTGAATCTTATGTTGTGAAAGGGAAGGAACATTTTGGTTTACAAGTTAAATTGGTCATTACATGGTCTAAAATAGTCAACCTATCCAACTCCAAGTATCTTGAAACCACAAAAAACTACCCTTCGAATCGGGGCCTCGGGCAAGAATATTTGGTCCTTTCAAAGGAATTACACAATCTTCTCCCCAACCTCCACTGATCCTCTAGGAGCCCACTCATGCTATTCTTTCCATCTAGCCACTTCTTCTCATCCCAAATTCAATGTAACTTTAAAATCCTCAACTCTATTGCAACCCACTTCAAGAAAGTTATTGCCAAGATATTGCAATTGTGGAAATTGAGAGAGAATGGGAGGGAATCCATCCCAAGAATCTTGTAAGAACAGAGCTTCAACACCCTTATTATACAAATAAAAAAGAGTCATTACTTAATTGACTTCGCTCCACTCTTAAGAGTATTCCAAATCATGGAGCCATTACCTGTCATATTGTATAGGGGAACATCCTTACCATCCACTCCCCCAAGATATTTTATATTAAGAATTTTAACTCGTCCTTGGTTTAGGTTGATGCACCACCTTCAAAAAATCTTAGCAAATAGAACACAACCATTCATACTTGCTTGACATAAACTAAGACCACCATCATGTATTGACCTACGAATAGATCCCATTAACCAAACTCCATTTTGAAGAGAGTAAATTACCTGACCATAAAAATTACCTAAAGAGGACATCATCAAATTTCTTAATGAAGCTTGTTTAAGCCATTTGCACAAAACATCTATAGATTGAGAGAATCTGAACCACATAATTCAAGAGTGTCATTCTTCTAGTAGTGGAGAGTCATCTATATGTCCAATGACTAACCTTTCTACAAAGCTTATCCAAAATATCTTGCCAAAGCCCACTAGGCAAAGGTTGTGTCGAAATAAAAACTCCAAGATGACAAAAGGAAGAACACCAACATGCAACCTCAAAATCCTAGCAATCCTAGCCTAAATAAGAAGAGGCGTATGAAAAAAGAAGATAAAAGTTTTATCTTTATTAATCTTTTGTCTTGAGGTTGCCAAATATATATCTAGATCTTTTATGAAGTTAGCAACCTCATTGATTTCAACAAAACCCATCAAAGTAGTATCATCCACAAATTGAAGATGGGAATAAGAATGAAGAACATGACCCCAATTCCAACCTTGAAACAATCCTTGCCTTACATGAGACTTGATAAATCTTCCAAGTCCTTCAACCATTACAATGAACAAGTATGGTGAGAGGACATCCCCTTGTTGAAGATCTCTAGAGGCACCAAATAACTTTGTGGATTCATTATTCAGAAGAACCACAAAATAAGAAGAGATGATACAACTCATAATCCAATTGGTCCACTCAATTCCAAAACCAAAGGTTGCAAGTACTTTATGCAAGAAGTTCCATTTGACTCTATCATTGGCTTTCCATATCCAACTTTGTGAACATACTCTTTTCCTGAGAATCTATCATAAAATGAATAGATTTAGTCTCTATGATAATCCCATCCAAAATTTGTCTTCCAACAACAAAGCCTCATCGCTCTTCAGAAATTAATTCACTAAGCCATGGCTTGAGCCTTTTAGCAATCAGCTTTGTTATTATTTTATAAATCACATTACACAAGGCTATAGGTCAAAAGGAGTCAAGAGAGTTAGCTCCTTCCTTCTTAGGAACGAGATAAATGAATGTAGCTTTCATAGCCCTAAGCATCTGCTTGTTTCTATAAGACTCCTGCACCACATCCAAAAGATTTAACTTAACTATTTCCCAAAATTCTTGATAAAACTCTATAGGAAAACCATCAAGACTAGGAGCTTTACCCTTCTTCATTCCAAATACCACTTTTTCAACCTTAGATAAAGATATAGGTTTAATGAGATCCCCATTCATCTCATTGGAAATAATGGATGGAATATAATCAAGCGCGAGCGCTTCCTCCACACTCATAGGTGGAGAGTCATGAACAAACAAATTTGCAAAGAATCTAGTGGCTTCTTGAGTAATCTCTCTATAACAAGAAAGATGAACCCCTTTTGAGGAAATGAGAGAAACAATTGAATTCCCATATCTTCTATCCTTCACCGTGTTGTGAAAAAATTGTGTTTTTGTCACCTTCTTGGAGCCAATCAACTCATGACTTTTGCTTCCAATAAATCTCCTCACGAAGCACCCATTCCTCTAACTCCTTCACTGCAATAGATACCTCTTTATATAAATCCTCTGATAAACCTCAATCTTTAATTTGGTGAGTAATAGTATCAACCCAAGAGTGAGCATTCATCTCTACTAAGAAGATATTTTCAAAACACCACCCCTTCCATATTTTAAGCTTATACTTGACAAATTGCAACTGCTTGACAAAGGAGTGCATTATAGTACCAAAAGCAGGCTTCCCCTCACTCCACAAATCTAGCATAAGGTCATGAAGAGAAGGGTCTCAAAGCCACATAAGCTAAAATTTAAAAGAAGGGTTTTTTGAGACCTACAACTGAGAAGCATTAAACTTGATCAACCAATGGTCAAATCCCCTCCAATATAAAAGCTTTGAGCTTGTCACCCAATTATCACCCATCCAATAGTAATAGATTAAAAATATGTCTAATCTCCAAGCTATTGCCTTCACTCTACATCTTTTATTGTTCTAAGTAAACAAACTATTTGTGTGTTTAACATCTACTACCTTTAGGAACTCAATATTGTTCCTCAAAACACCCATTGAAGAATCAAGTCTGATATTACCTCCCGTCTTCTCATTCAGACATGAGACAACACTAAAATCTCCTACCAAAATCCAATGAAATAAAGGGACAAGAGATCAAACATATTTGATATACAACCAAAGCAAGGATTTTCCTATAAAATTAGAAACAATGGTAAAAAGAAGGGTCTCACCAAATTCACAACTTGTAGCCACAAAAGAGATAGAAGACCTACTAGAAATCCACCAGAGTGGGACAAGCTTCTATGGATCCCATGTTGGAGTAATAAGGTTTTTTACTTAATTAATTAAATCATATTGATTTATTAATTAAGTCACCTTTTACTTTATTTTCACTTAAGCTAAATTTAGGAAGCTAAACTTAGGCCCTTTAATAATTAATTAATTATTAATTATTAATTGCTTTTAAGGTTTATGCTTTTTAGGTTATGATCTCCTTTTATAAGGATTGATCCCTTTGTAATCTTTACATTGATTCATTATTATTGCATAATTTTGCTCTAGGGTTTCAAAGCAACTATTGTGTTTTGTGTGAATCTTCCATTGTTGTGACATGTTATTTGCAAATAGGTGTTCATTGGGTTCTATGAGGTTGTATTTCACAGCTTTAACATGGTATTTAGCTGCAACGACCACTGCAAGCGGCCACCGCCCTCAGCGTCGTCATAGCTACGCTTCGCCCGTCACAATGCCACCAAAGCAAAACCGTTGTGCCGCCTCCACCGGGCCGCCACTAGTGAAGCCCACCAACTCAATATTTTTGTCCTTTTAAGACCTATTGGTCGTTTTTTCACGATATCTTGAGCAAACGGAGGCATTTTTTGACAAACCATATATCGTCAAAAATCTCTTTCCGAGTCAGATCCATTTCTGGAGGTTTTTTTTTCCAGATTTTGTTATTTTGCTACATTTATTGCCAATCAAAGTTTGAACTTCTTTTTGCGCTTTCAAGGGCATATCTTTTGATTACACACTCTATTTTTTGCAAATGAATAGGCATTGGAAAGGTTTTGGAACGCTCTTTCCAGATCCGCAGCTTATTTCATCAGAAAAATCATTAGGTACACAAAGAATAGTTAGAAGTTCTTTTTTCTTTTTCATGCTTTCCAACTTTCAAAATTGTACTGGGGTTTGGTTTTTGTGTTGGGGGGGGGTGTATTTTTCTTGCTTTCTGTATTTTAATATCATAAATTAGAATCCTCTCTTTAAACAAATTTCAAAACCATAAACATCATGGCGGACACCTCTTCATGTGACCATCTTACTCCACACAATTATCATACCTAGAAAGCACATATGACTAGACTTCTCATGTTTAAGGGGTTATGGTCCTGTTTGGATGAGGTTCAACCTCTATTGACACGTCCCTTTGAGGTTTTACAACATAGGAATAGAATGGATGAGGTTTGATGTTTTTACATGTTATAGATAGTCTTCTTTTTCACCTAGAGGTTTGAACAACTCCTCAGGCTATGTGGACTAAGTTTCATGATCTTTTTGGCACCATTAATCAGTTCAGGGCACTTCAGATTGAGGTATAATTGACCACCTTCGCAGCTAATTCTTTTCCATCTATTGAGGATTTCTTGATGAAATTAAAATCATTGTGATCATTGTTACAGGGTTGTGGTAAGACCAAAACAAACACCAAGTATATATACCTGTATCTATCTAAGCTTCGAGGTTCCTTTCAGATTTTCTTTTCTACCTTCTATTCCACCATGGATGCTTTAGGTCCATGATTTGCCATGCCTACGTTTGAGGTATTATGTGATCGATCGACACGAGAGTAGTCCCACCTCACATAATTGGATGCTCTCCCAGGATCTAAGAACTAAGCATTGGTAGCTCAACCATCTCATGGGAAGCAGAATTAGAAACAAAAGTCGAAGACAAATTCAATAGGCAGTGAAAGTTCGTCCAGGCCACCACCAAAGGCTACTTCTAAACCATAATCCAACCCTAAGCAAGGTAAATCTTCTAAGTCTGGTGAGTCTTCCTCCAAGACTAAGAAGAAATTAGGTGAACCTTGAAGTTTTTGTGGCAAGGAAGGTCATCCAGTTTCCAGGCGTTGGAAGTGATTAGAGGCTTTAGAGGAGGCCATGCAACAACATCACATTGCCTCACCTCAGACACCTTCTCCACCCACAGGGAAAGGTCATTCTCTTTTTGCACGATAATTTCCTCTAGGATCCACTTGGATCCTAGATTCTCGTGCTTCTCACCATATGCCACACACTCATGAGTTTGTCATCGCACTTGCCCATTGTGGTACTTCACAAATTGCAATTGGTGACCTTACACAACTTTCTGTTATGGGTTCAGGTACTGTCTCTTAGGATGGTGGTTGTCTTTAGGAATTCCTTGTTGTTCCTGATATTTTGACAAACCTCCTTTCCATCTATCAAATTTGCCACTCTAGCACTGGTAAGATAGTTGAGTTCTCACCATATGATGTGGTTATTCGAGATCTTCATGATCTTGATTTGGTTGTGGCTACTGGGAGTGTTGATCCCACATCCTACTTATACAGATTTGATGGCTTTTACATGACACATGGTACAGGTTCATCTCTTATAGCACATGTAGACATAGTGAGCAAACTTTAGCACGAGCGTTTTGGCCAAATCAATTATAGATATCTACAATAGATGAGTACACAGGCACTGGTGATTGGGCTCCCGCATATTTCTTGTACTAATGGTGTTTGTTGAGGTTGTGTACTTGACAAACATCACCAGGATTCTTTTCCTATGAGTGGATCTCCACGTGCTATGGTGCCCTTGGAGTTGGCACATAGTGACCTCATGTCATTTCTGACTCCTTTTTCAGGGGCTAGATATGTGCTCACATTTATTGATGACTTCTCCAAACGTAAATGGGTGTACTTTCTTAAGTACAAATATGATGTCTTCGATTCATTTCGGATCTTTAAGACATTTGTGGAGAAGCAATTTGGACTTTCTATCAGGCGGATACACACAGATAACGGGGGGGAGTATGTGAATCAAGCATTCAGGGATTTTTGCACTGAGCATGGTTTGCAACATTAGTTTATAGTACCCTATACCCCTCAACAGAATAATGTTGCTAAGAGAAAGAACACGACTTTACGAGAGATGGCCAATTGCACGATTCATTCACGGTCTATGGATTCTTCTTTTTGGGCTTAGGCAGTCAATTGTGCCACTTATATTTAGAATCAGATGGCTCATAAGGAATTACAACATATGACTCCTAAGGAGGTTTGGACCCATGTCAAGCTCGATGTTTCAGCTTTCTAAGTATTTGGTTGTGAGGCTTGGGCATTTATTGCTGATACTCAAAGGAAAGCCATGGAGAGTTAGAGCTGATCACTCATATTTGTTAGCTACTGTGAGGATGTGAAGACACACAGGTTGTTTGATCCTGATTCCAGAGAGGTCTTGTTTCAGCAGGATGTCTAGTTTGATGAGTGCTTTCCTGCAACAGATTCTCCTTCACTAGCTTCTTCCCCACTACCTACTCCTCCCTCTTCATCTCTTGAGGATGATGCAAATGTTCATCCACAACCTCCCCCACCACCTGATTCACTGCATTTGCCCAAGTGGGCCTGCTTTACTGTAGAGGCAGATGGATCTATGGCAGGTGACCCTTCACATTCCTATCATACACGAGCACATACTTCAGGTGATAGTCTCTTGAGTCATGCCATTTCAGATGATCCTCAGATGTTTTCAAGGTGACGAGTTGACTTTAGTGGGATAGGGCTATGGAGGAGTATTCTTCTTTGATGAATAATAATACTTGGGATCTTTTTTCTCTTCCTAAGGGAAGAAATTTGGTTTGGTGCAAGTGGGTGTACCGTACCAAGTATGTTGCAGATGGTTCGATAGATAAGTACAAAGCACGTCTTGTTGCGAAGGGGTTTTCTCAAGTTAAGGGTATTGATTACTTCGAGAGATTTTCTTCTATTGCCAAGATGAATTCCATTCACTTTGTACTATCACTAGTAGCTTCACAGGGATGGCCAGATATTCAGATGGATGTGAAGAGTGATTTCTTGCATGGAGACCTACATGAGGAGATCTATATGGAGCAACCTTAGGGATTTCTGCAGGACACTTATTTGGTTTGCAGACTTAGGCATTCTTTATATGGTCTCAAACAAGCCCCTCGGGCTTGGTATGATAAGATGGAATCTTTTTTGCTCTCCTCTCACTTCACACATTGTCATTCTGATGCCATAGTTTACATTCATCATCTAGAGGGTAATCTTTTGATTCTTGTGCTATATGTTGATGATCTCATTATTATAGGTAGCTCATCCTCTGTGATTCAGAGTGTTTAGAGAGCTTTGATGGAGCAATTTGAGATGACAGATCTCACTTTTCTACACTATTTTCTTGGTCTATAGTTTGTTCAGTCTTCGAATGGGATTTCCATATATCAACAAAAATATGCTCTTGACATGCTCCAAAGATTTGGCATGCTTGATTGCAACCCTACCCCACACCATTTGTGTTTTTTTGTTCTATCTTCTACTTGCTCTACTCCTTTAGTAGATTCTACATTATACAGGCAGTTGGTTGGCAGCTTGTTGTACCTGACGCATTCACATCCTGATCTTTCCTTTGCACTTGACCTTGTCTCTAGGTTCTCAGATGATCCACATGAGAGCCATTGACAAGCTGCCAAACGTATCTTGAGGTACATTTAGGGCACTACACAATATGACATTCACTACACTTCATGGGCTCCTCACATTGTTGGCTTCACTGACTTAGATTGGGCTGGGGATGTCAATGATCGGAAGTCTACTTTTGGCCAATTGGGATATTTTATGGCTTTGACAGTCGATGACAGAGTTTGGGTTTCCTCCTGATAGTGGCACACTTCTTTGGTGTGACAATTAGAGTGCTATACACATTTCCCGCAACCCAGTGGAGCGTCAGCGGACGAAGCATAATGAGATCCACATGCACTTCATCAGGAAGTTCTTTCAAGATGGTTCACTCATCTTGGAGTACATTCCTATGAAGGAGCGGGTTGCTGACATCTTCACAAAACCTTTGGCATCACCACACTATCTTCAGTTGCGCTCTATGCTTGGGGTGAAGGAAGTTGTCCTTCAGGGGTCTTTGTGAGGCCTTCCTTCCTTCATATTTTATTTAGCATGCTTTTATCTCTTTTAGGAGAGGAGTTTTTCCAGCTGGGTTTTCTCCTTTTTTCTCCACTTTATAGAGATTTCATTGTACTGTTAGACACAATGCACCACTGAGAGGGGGGTGAATCAGTGTTTCTTAATCTTTTTCCCTTTAACTAACTTATGTGTGTATACCAGTTATGGGATCTAACACAATGAAGACTTACTGGTTAGTGAGGAGACCAACACAAAATCAATCACACACAAAGGGACATCTCATAACACCGATATGTACGAGGAAAACCCAAGATGGGAAAAACCTCAGTGAGCAATGCTGCTAGAGTCTACTACTTCAATCCAGCCTCACAATCAAAACTCTTTTACAATGTTTAGGACTACAACCCCTGATTTAGGGCACCAACCCAAGGAGCACCAACCCCTGATTTAGGGCATCAACCCAAGGAGCACCAACCCTTGACTTATTTATGGGCTACAACCCAAAGGAGCTACAACCCATGCACCGAGCTACAACTCGGTGTTCACAAAAATAACTTCAAATAAAAAATTAATACTACTGTTACAAGTGAATCTTGTAACCATCTCATATACCTCTCTCTTCCGATGAGACACCTTCTCAGCTATACCGACTCATTCTTCTGTTGCTTTCTTACCGATAAACTCTACTGGTTCACCTCTCCTCTACTCTGCTCTCCTGGATCTCCTCCTCTCTGCTTTGATCTTTACCGATACTATACTCTGTTAGTTCTATGTTTGCCTTCTCTGCAACTTCCTTCACTTCTGCTCTGCCGGTATGGACACTACCAGTTCTGCACTGCTACCAGTTGAACACTTCAACCTAGTTCTCCCTCACATTCAATCTCTTCTCTGATACTTGTTGAGTACTTGACTGATTTTCTCTTAACTGTAGAAGTAACACTTAATCTCTTCGCAACAACACTTTCTACTTCTATTCAACAACACTATCAATATCTTTGGCTTCCATATTTATAGTTTGGTTTTCCCGCCAAAAGCCAATTCAAATCTCAAGCGGTTAGGGTTTCCTCATCAACCTTGAGGAAAACCAAATCCAATCAGATCTTGTTCGATCTGATCTCCCAGAAAGCAAACCATACATCTCTGTCATTAATGTGCCTTCCAATACACGTCTTCTAATCTTAGCAACCACGACCTCATCTCTATTAAAACACCATTAATGTTTCTGCTATTTCCTTCTCGAGTTCTTCTCACAATATGATCTTCTTTCTTAGATCCAAGCACCAACAACTCCCTGATTTGTCTCTGTTTCTCATTCTTCCTCGATCCGCACTCTTTTGATCCAATCCACAAATCACGAGATCCATATTAAGTGCACACTTGTAGAGGCAACTATCTGTGCACGACACTCCACCGACCTCTGCATGCTTGCCACTTCATCTCCACATGGCTTCCATGTCGACATCCTCCTCTTCTTGAACAACTATGTTGGTATGGATTGGATCACTGACCAATTCCATTACTGGGTTCATCTACCAGTATACTAATCCTGTCAGTTAAGCCCTCAAATCTGTCTATCATCAACCTTGCACTCTGCTTCTCTTCCGATGGACTACTCAATTGGTCAACACTCTTCCTAACCTGCCTTATACACATCTTCATCAGATGGGGAGTCTTTTGCATTTGCACCTTGTCCATATTACCGGTGGACTTACATACCGGTAAACACTCTTGATGACACCATGTCATCAACCTTCCACAAACTCCATCTTCAATTAGGCCATTCTCCTCTATCTGCATCTGCTCAACTTTTCATTCCTCTTGATCAGCTCAGACCATATCTCAATTGGTTTGTCAAAGTGACAAACTCATCACTCTTTATCTATACCGGCATCTTAACATGCCTTCTCAGTCAGTCCAATGCATATCCCTGATTTCATGCACTTGAGGCATTCCTTTGATTCACCAGTAGATCCGGTTGTGAGCCTTCAAAACACCTGCATTTGCCTCATCTTCCTTATCTCACATGACTATGATGCAAACTATGCATAATAGGAGATAAGCTCCACTTACCGGTGGGAGTGAGTCCTTGTCATCTACATCTTGTAGTGTGCTCATGTGGCTTCCCTATTTGTGCAGCAAAGCTTCAAACAAACGCATGTGATCCGGTGTTGGCACATTCACTATCAATCATCTCTTCACATGGTGACTGCATCTTCATCCGGTGGGAGTCCTATTGTTCTACAACCTCACAACACACCGGTGACCTGTTCATTCTTCTCCTCTAGTGTTGACATGATTTATGTAACATTCTGCTTCTTCAACACAAACAACATCCAAGAATCCTGCCTATTGTCAACACTCCACTTAATAGTTGACATACTCTCTTTACTGGCGATACACTGTATCAGTACTGATAACCTTACCATTTCATCCACATAAGTCAGGCACTAACTCGTGTACCGGTGACACCAGTGATTATTCTTCTGAGTGGCATGCTCTTTCTTACCTTACCGGTGTTTTGCAACAAAGGTGATATCAAAGATATCTCAACCTGTACTCATCCTTAACATTGTTGCATATATATCTCTCATACCAGTAGTCATCCCATACCGATTGACATCAATGACAACCCAATGTCAACTCATGTAGTATCCGACATACTACATAATCCTTCTCCCCCTTTCTATAATCTATGGATTCTCACACATGTAGCATGTTGTATACTTACAAAATCCTTCTCCCCCTTTGACAACAATGGCAAAGAGAACTGTCAGGGTATCATTCCTCCTTGAAGTTACCAGGCACTAACAAAATTCTTTCTCCTCCTTTGATACCGATTGTTACAAATTATTACATCCTCAAGTCACAACACTTGAGATGGAAGACTCAACTTATCATCTGACACCAATTGAGCATGCAAATTTTATACCATTTGTTAATATACTCAATTGTAGAGGGATGTGTCAGTGAATACTACACACCTACCAGTCAGACTGCATCACCTCCTATTTGATCCCAAATTTCTTTAGAATCAAGTGTGATTGTACTATCAATACAACCAACCAAATGACAAGTAGATACCCATAACAATGAAGTTCTCCAGGTATTCCTACTGTAACTTCCATCATCTACAATTTGGGCAATCATTGTACTTACACTTTCAAGTTCAAGCATGCCGATCTTGCATCATAACCACTTGAACTCCCCCTGAGTCATACATCTCAGGTTCTCAACTCCGACGAGGTCTAATACTGGGGCTCCACTCATCTCCGTATATTGGTTGAGCTGTACATATGTGATCATTTGATGATCTTTAGCTCCATCATATCCACCACAGCCTATGACATGATCCTGAATCCACACAATGCCATACAATGACATCACCATGCCATAATTAAATCGGTTGGCCCAAAGACATGCATGCCTGCATGATCAATAACCAGGCCAATCATGCATCATTCAGGTCTTTTCCAATACCGCCTAAGACATAATCTCCACATTCCATGCTACTGGGGCTATTGCAATGATCTCCACCCTCACTGTCTTACATAACCTACAAGTACCTGTTAGCATTCATGTCGGTAACATCCTGCACATACCGGTCTCCTGTACCAGTTCACTATCACTACCATCCTGTGACTCCTGACCATTGTGTCACTTTGTATCTAATTCCAATTAATATCTCATCATACTTTGACACATCAGTAGTGATCCAACTCTAATCTGTAGGTGTGTAGTCAAGGCAACCTCTACACACTTTATCATCTAATTTTCTTCTTTCATATCAGCAGTACCTTGTTCTTCCAAGTGTTCTTCTTCATTGAGCGAGTGAATGATCTTATCAGCATTTAGCTCCCCCTGAGGTCCTAGATCTCCTCTAAGCCTTAAGAGATATTGCCTATGAATTGACTGCACAGTGTCGGTCCATCTTCCTCCATACCTTCTTGGTCTCATTTTCATCCCCTTTTCAATCCGGGGAGCAGGTTTCTTCTTCTCCTGCTGATTGATCCTTTTACTTCTAGATTCTGCATCACAGCCAGAAGTAGTGCTATAGTAGCACACAACATCCATCCCAACTACATGATTGGGGAATCTCTTAGCATGTCGATTAGACCATCTTCTTCTGGCCATCCCATTGTATCATGTTGTCGGAACTGGTGGACCCCTTGATATTATGGGAACAAAATCTCTTCTACTTTTGTTCCATGCAATATTTTGTCTCTCATATGTGTGTGTGTGAAAAGTGGACCTGGATCTGTATCTGCAAGACACAACACTTCAATTAAGTCATTAGATGCATGGCTAGTAAATCAATAATCAACGAATAATAAACCATTACAAAGCGACCCATTTCCTTCTAGTAGATGCGAGTTTAAATTGCTCTCAGATTTCTAAGCTATCCAGTGACTAGACAACACCTAAACGAAGGATTTTTAAATCTATATGAGCATGAATTCAAGCTAGATGGATGCAAGATTTAAGCTAGATGAATAAAAGATATGCAAGATTAATCTATCATGATTTAAGCAATATTAAGCTAAATGATTTAAGCAATATGAAATAATTAATATGCAATATCTCAATGCAAATTCTCAATAAACCTAGTGCAAAAACAACATAATAATAATACATTCTCCAGGATCTTTTTGAATGAGACATGAGAGCCTGAATTTATAGAAAATTTAGAAAGAAACCAACGGCTGAAAATGATGATGAGCGGTCAAGATTTTTCAAGAGAAAGCACAATCCAGGTGAATTGATGTGATTGGATGCTTTTCTCAGTTTTAAAGGAAATTGAACTAAAATTAAGATTAAATCAAGAAAAAACTGATTTATTCTCTATTTCATTCAATTTTAATATTTAATTGTTTTAATTGCTTTCTTTGAGATTATTCATCAATTTTTAATTTGTTTTTCAAGATTATCTCCAATTGATTTCTTTTCTCAAATTTTTAATTCTTTTTTGGTCAATTAATTCCTTTTTTGATTTATTTCCATTTTTGAAGATTTGTGCTCATAATTTCCAATTCCTCTTTCTTGATTTGTTTCCCTTTTTGAAGATTTGTGGCAAATTGATTTATTTTCAAATTAATTCCTCTTTTTGATGATTTAATGGCAGATTGATTTATTTAATTAAATATGCAAAAGATATTTAATTAAAATAAATAAGATAATTGTTTAAAATGATTTACTTGGAATGATTTAATTAATTAAATAAATATATTGAGTTGATTAATTTTGCCATGTGACATTTGATGATTAAAGAATTATTTATGTGCTCAAGATTTATTTAATTGCCTTTGGTTAGGACCTTGGTGACGTTGTCGAGATTAGGGGCCCATGGTTTAGATGACCATTTTTAGGGTATTACAATATGCTCTATATCCATTTCTATGTTGAGCATAGCTATTAAACCGATAGTCATGTGACTGCAAGTTAATTCTTCTGCATTTATGACTTTTATGACCAAAGCCATTACACCTCCAACATATGACATTATTGTTTCTAGGAAGAACATACTGTCTATTCCTAGACATCATTTTGCATTCATCTTCCCTATGGCTGTATTCCTTGCATGCAAAACAATAACCAAAAAGAGGAGGCACATTACTTACAAATTTGTTTTGCCAGGCTTGAGGAGACCTTACCAGTTTAATGTTTCCATTTGTGCTTCTCTGGGTGTGAATCTTGGATTTTCCGCATCCTGTAGCTCTTCCATCCATTTTCTCCTTTTCCCATACATGCTTTGTCTTGTGGACATCAACATTTCCTTGTCTTCTATCGGGAGGAGGTCTTATGTGTTGTCTTCTCATGTTCTTTCTTTCGGTGAAGTCGCCTTCTCTCAACTTCCCTTTTCCTTTTGGATCTGTATGATTCCTTCTTGCAGCATATCGGACTGTGAAGGTTTGTCCTTTGCCTTTTCCATTTGAGGAGACAAACTGGAAGTCTTTTAGAGAAGTTTCCTTGCTAGTGGAGTATTCACTAGCACCACATCCTAGTCCTCCATTGTCTTTGGAATGTTTTTGTAGGCTTAACATCCTATCCAAGGCTTCAGTGCCACCATCATATTTCTTTCTCAATTTAAGCTCATCTTGGCACTTATCCAACTCTAATGTGAGTTTTGCAACTTCATCCTTAAGAGCATGACACCCCTTTCCTTTAGTCTCCACCTCTTTCTCTAACACTTTGCACCTACAACTATTGGTATCCGGATCTGATCTGGATTCCACATTCACATTCTTAGCATCAACCACTTGTGCTTTCAGATTGGCAAGGGCTAACTCTGATTCTTGAAGACTATTGACCAACCGGTTCTATTCCATAATAGCAACATTCTTGAACATCTTGTATTCTTTCCTTGGAATCTCTATTTCACTTTCCTTAGAGTCCAAGACTTATTTCAAGCCATCAATCAATCTTTTTGCCTCTTCTAGTTCAGTGGTCAATAAACCAACCTTTTGGTTTGATTCTTCAAGGTAGGTTCTCAATTGGCTGCAATCCTCATGAACTGATCTTTTGTAGTTTTTAAATTTATTTCTAACATTTTGCAGCTCTTTTTGAGCACTTACCAATTCACACTAAAGATCTACTTCTGCATCTTCTTCTTCTTCATCATCATTTCCAAATAGATCTTGTCAGCTACATCTATCTACCTTGTCTCCTTCCTCTTCATCTTCTTCAAGGTCACTACCAAACACATCATACTGGTGGGATCTATCTGCATTATCCCCTTTTGATGTGTGATTCTCAATGTCTGTCTCATGGGCCATGAAGAGATGAGTCTCCTCATCACCATTGCTACTGCAACACTCTGATATGCCTTTGTCATCTGCACATGTATCTGCTATAGTGTTCTTCTCACTCTCACAAGCTGATCCAGCAGTGCAGGGTTCATCTCCACAAAAATTCTTCAATCTTTCCTGTAAGCTTTTTGTCGATTTATATCTGTCCACCCGCGAGGAGACATCATCTGTTAACCCACAAAGAATAGCCTTTCTAGATGTTTCATTGCATTGGTTTCTTCTTCTGCATCTGAATCGGTGGGAGAACAAACTTTACTAAGGCAACCATTTACAACAAACATCCAGACATCATACCCTAGAGAGGATAAGTGAACTTCCATTCTACAACTCCAAATGCAATAGTTAGACCCATTAAACACTGGAGTAGGGATTGACACTAAACAAACCATTGTGTCCTTAAGCCATAATCTACCCAAGCGAGAGAAAGCTTGATAAACAGGGTACCTATGCTCTGATACCAATTGGTAGACATAATGCACCACTAAGAGGAGGGTGAATAAGTGGTTCTTAATCTTTTTCCCTTTAACTAACTTATCTGTGTATACTAGTTATGAGATCTAACACAATGCAGACTTACCGATTAGTGAGGTGACCAACACAAAAGCAATCACACACAAAGGGACATCTCATAACACCAGTATGTACGAGGAAGACCCAAGATGGGAAAACCTCGGTGAGCAATGTTGTTGGAGTCTACTACTCCAATACAACCTCACAATAAAAACTTTGTTACAATGTTTAGGGCTACAACCCAAGGAGCTACAACCCCTGATTTAGGGCACCAACCCTTGACTTATTTATGGGCTACAACCCAAAGGAGCTACAATCCCTACACCAAGATATAACCCAATGTTCACAAAGATAACTTCAAATACAAAATTAATACTACTGTTACAAGTGAATCTTGTAACCATCTCATATACCTCTCTTTGTCAATGAGACACCTTCTCAACTATACTTGCTCATTCTTTTGCTACTCTCATCTGCTGCTTCCTTGCCAATAAACTCTACCGGTTCACCTCTCCTCTATTCTGATCTACTAGATCTCGTCCTCTCTCCTGATCTTAACCGGTACTATACTCTGTCGATTCTATGTATACCTTCTCTGCAACTTCCTTCACTTCTGCTCTGCCGGTATACACACTACCGGTTCTACACTACTACCAATTGAACACTTCAACCTGGTTCTCCCTCACATTCAGTCTCTTCTCAAATACTTGTTGAGTACTTCATGGGTTTTCTCTTACATGCAAAAGTAACACTTAATCTCTTCACAATAGCACTTTCTACTTCTATTTAGCAACACTATCAATATATTTGGCTTCCATATTTATAGCCTGGTTTTCCTGCGAAAACCCAATTCAAATCTTAGGTGGTTAGGGTTTCCTCATCAACCTCGAGGCAAACCAAATCCAATTAGATCTTGTCCAATTTGATCTCCTAGACATCAAATTGTACATCTCTTGTTAGGATTCCCAAAGATACTGAGAGGGGGGGGGGGTGAATCAGTATCTAACCGGTTAAGTGATTTTCTGAGCTTATTAAGTAAATTGCATTCCAAAACAGTGTATCGGTAAACAAAAATTAATGCAGTAAATAAGAACAATGAACACAACATAGAAAGCACACCATAACACAATATTTTTGGCGAGGAAACCCGGTGTGGGAAAAACCTTGGTGGGATTTGTGACCCACAATATTCGCTCACTGGCCAATAAGTGAATATTACATACAAAAGATGGGGGCCTGCACATGCAGGAAGGCCAAGTGCCTAGAGCTCACTGCTCAAATACAAAGGGAAGTCTCACTGACTTACAAAAATGGATTATAGAAATACAAAGTGATGTATTGCTACAAAAAGCATATGCTATGCCAGATTCAGTACCGGTTTAAGTTCTTGCAATAATTATAAAGCTTACATCAATATTCACTCCTCATATCCATGTTTTATCCTTTTCATACATCTTACAAAATGATCCTAGAAGATCTCATACTTATATGAGTCTTATTACAATATGCCATGTTGGCTTACAAAAAGATATTAAAATTAAATACATTAAGCAGTAAACAAAATCATGTCGACTTAGGGTGCCGGTAACCATCTTGGTCGTTGCCGGTGGACTATCTGTCGGTGTGGAGTCTGTTGGTGCCAGTGCCTGTCGGTGTCATAAGATTGCAAGGTTGCCATCAATGACAATACCTTCAATCACCTACAATTTCTCATTGGAGTGTGCATTTGCCAACAATCTCCCCCTTTGGCATTGATGGCGACACTCATGAGAAAAAGCCAAAATTGTGTCCAAAAAGTGTTGTCAAAAAATCAAAACGTTGTTACCAAAACTGTGTGCTCCCCCTGAGTAGATTATCTCTTCTATCATTCATTTCCCATCCTACTACTCCTTACTCCTTTTTCTCATCCTCTACTACTCCCCCTTTGGCATCAATGACAAAGGTTGTCAATTAATGTCAATTGAGTGTAGTTCCTGTCTGGATCCCTGCAACCGGTGGGTTACAATCTGATACAAATCCGCTAATGCAAAAGTTAGGTTGTTACTAAACCTCTCACTTTCCTTTAGTGTTGCTTCTGTCCTTTGAATGGTATCGGTGAGTATGTGCATTTTCTCTTCCGGTGTCTTAAGTCCTGGAACAAGAGCCTTTGAAATCTCTTTTCTCAAAGAGATGAGGATGTCTAGTTTAGAACCTAGTCTACATTTCAGTTCCTTTGCCTTCAATTTTAATCTCTCCTTATCTTTTTCAAGTTTTTCAATTTTCTCTTCAAAGCCTGCAATTTCCTATTCTACTACCGATATGGAGTCTGATGAACCTATTAGATTATCAGCAATGTCATTGATTTCCTTTTGTGCTATGTTGATCTCTTTATCTATATCCTTTGTCAAAATGTTTGTCTTGCATGAATCTTTGTACAATTTCTTGAAGTCCATTATTGTCTTTCCTAGTACCGGTAATAATGTATCAATATGTTCCTTACATCTGTTTATTGACTCTACAAAGAATTTTTCCTTCTCTTTATTCATTTTCTC
Organism: Cryptomeria japonica; assembly: GCF_030272615.1. Taxonomy (NCBI): domain Eukaryota; kingdom Viridiplantae; phylum Streptophyta; class Pinopsida; order Cupressales; family Cupressaceae; genus Cryptomeria; species Cryptomeria japonica. The sequence continues at coordinate 146,537,688 of NC_081407.1, forward strand.
TCTGAAAGTCTCCTCATTAATCTGATCAATTGTTAGTAGATTGCCAGTTATGTATTTAGACAATGTGTCTAATTGGCTTAAAGAATCTTTATTTTCTATATTACACTTGGGTGCAATCATCTTCAAAATTGGTAAGGTGTCATCAATTGCCTTGTATGCAAGTGCATTGCAATCAGTTATTTTCTTAATAGAATCAAGCAATAACTCTGTTACATTTGTTGGTCTAAATTCTGTCAGTGAAGAACCAGATGATTGACCAACTACCTTAACAATTTGTAATCCACCAGTGTGAGTAACCTCTTTGCTTATGGTGACCTCTGGTAGGTTAGTTTGAGTTTGCATCTCTACAAGTAAGGGTTTTGGTTTCTCAGCTAATGTTGGTGCCACAGTCTCTACATTAACCTTTACCTCATCCTTCTTCTCTTTTGATTTCTCAGTGTGTACCTCTGCCTGTTTCTTAGAGCTTTCCACTGCCGGTTTTTCTGATTGTGACTCTGTGTTTTCTATTGGTTTCTCTCTGTTTACCTCTAAATTGTCTACTATCGGTAACTTAGTAGCCAATTTCTCAGTAGGTTTTCCAGTATGTACATCAGTCTTTCCAATAACCAAGGGATCAGTTGACTGTTTAGTTTGTTGCTCAGCCCCAATTTCAATGTTTCCACCTGTGTCCTCAACATTTGTCTCAACTGTAATGTTTTCTGCCAGTGGCTCAGTTGCCACATTTCTCTTCTTAGTTGTTTCTTTATCGACCACAATGTTGACTTCTTGTGTGTCAATTTTCATTGTATACAACACCTTTGAATCAATATTGGTGTCTTCATGTGTTGTCTCCATACTCTTCACATTCTCTGTTGCTGGTGGTGTATCAATATTTACAACCGGTGGAGTATCAAAAGGAGGTGGGGGCAAGTTATCTGTTACCTTTATGCTCGGAGGATCACCTACCTTGCCTTTACCTTTATCCTTGTCCTTTTGATAGACTTTGAAAGTCTTTGGTCGTTTAAGCTCTTCTTGTTTTTCCTTCTCAATAAAGAAGATATCCCATTTGTCTGTTGTTTCTTCAGATATCTCATTAACTCTGCCAGCCATTAATGCTACATGTTGGTGACCGGTGGAAAATACACTCCGGTTAGCCTCACTTATTAGTTCATCAATCTCTTCAGCTGATCTTACTGGGTGAACTGCAAGTAATTTCTCTACCTTTATCTTTTTGTCTGGTTCAACAATTGCTAACCTACTTGCTTCTAACCTTCTATACAAGTCATTAGGTAGATCATTTACAACTTCTATAAAAAATTTCTTGTAGATATCTAAGTGTAGGATAACACTATTTTCTATGCTTTCCTTTTCCTCATTTTAAAATGTATTATACAACTTGCTGTTATTTGACAAGTTACCATCTTCAGTTATTTCATTTAAAAGGTTGTCTAAGGGAGGGACAACTTGCTTTTCTTTCTTCTTTCTTGGTGTCATCTTCTTTACCGAAGGCCTTACTGCCTGTTGTTTCAGTCTTGTTCTCTTGGGTGCAGGAGAGGGTACCAGTGAGGGTTTTCTTTTTCTTTCTACCCTTTTAAACTCTGTCAGTATTTCATTGTCAGAGGAGGTAGCAACCGGTGAAATATGTCATTCCGGTTGTAATCCTTCCAAGTAACTCTCCTTAATACCAGTTTTATTCAATATATCTTCCTTAATTGCTTTTGCCTGCCTTGTTCCCTTTCTAATTGTCTGTTTAGTTTTCTTTATCCTTTTCTGTGATTGAATTTTGCTTTCAATGGTTTCTGTATTTCCAAATACTTTTTTTGTTGGTTCTTTAGGGGCTTCCAGAAGGGCTTTAGCATAATTTCAATTATGTTCTCGTCTGCCTCATAACCCATCTCTGTAACCCAAACTATCCTTGGAACCACTGCCTCCATCCAAATTTCATCTTTCTTTATAACAAAGCATATCTCCTTTTGAAATTTGTCAACTATAGCTTGAGATAGTCTTATCTTAGTTTTCATTCTAGCCTTCAGTGCCTGAAAATGTTCAATTATGTTCTTCTCTCTGTCATCTCCCATGTTGTTTAGAATATCCAAAAGTTGTTTTACTATAGGTATGTCAAATCTAAAATCCTTTTTACCAATACCGGGAACTTCCTTGGTGATATATAGTAATAGACATACAAGTAAGTTGTCAAATCTGAATGTACATTTCTTGTCACCTTTGATTTTCTTCAAATTGTCTATTAGTTCATCTTTTAAGCATTTGCATATGTCAATCTTTGCATAACTATTTACCATGTCATAAGCACTTTTGATACATAAGCTAGAAACAGAGTTTAATCTGTTGGCATGTGTAGCCTTGTATCCAAGAATCATTGATATCTTTTACATCATTTACTCTCAAGGATCTCTTGTCATAGGTTGCACCAGTTAGGGTCATTATAGTGTCATTTGGAACCTTTTTAGTCTTGTCAGGTCTGCTACCGGTGGAAGGTAAGCCTGTCACTGCCCTAACTGCTTATTTTGTTATCTTGTTGATGCAGGAGCACCCAGGAAGACAAGGTGGAGCACGGTCACTGATAGGCCCTATGGAGGATTTGATGAAAAATGAAGAGAAAAAAGACCTATAAGGTCTTTAAGTGATGTAACATGGCCATGTGAGCCATAAAATGTACTGAAATGCAATGTAATGGTCAAAAAGTGTAAAATTGCCATTTTGAGCAATTAGGCCTAGAAAAGGCTAAAATTGGGTTTTTGGGGTAGAAGTGTGTTTAGGTGGATAGAATATGTTTATAAGGTCATCTAATGACCCTTTTAATGTTTTAGAAGGTTTAGATATAGGTTTGGCAAGTTGACATACATAGTTGTCAAACTTGACAACTTTGGAGCAACTTTTTGTTGTCAAAAAATTGTCAAGAATGCAAAAAGTTGTCATAAGTTAGTTATAAGTTGGTTTTAGGTTGGATTTAAACCTAGAAGGCCTTGAGGGTTATAAATGGATGAAATTTAATCATTTGTGGTGGTTGGGAAAAGGTGTTTTGATCGGGTTTGGAGTTTTGAAGCAATAAAAATATGATTTTCATGTGTATTTTTGAGGTTTCCACGTAGAACAGTATGATTTTCCATTGTTTTGAGTGATTTTATGAATTATTTTTCATTCCTTCATGGTTTTATATGTCTCTATAATGAACTAAGTCTATTTTGTCTTTGGTTTGAAGTGATTTGGTTTTGTTTTGGTGAAGTTGTCTAATTTCTTCTAAAAACAGTCATATCCCTGCCCTAGGGTTAATAGTGAGCATGAAAATGTTGTATATTTTATTTCTAGATTGAGATAACCCTAAAAATGGGTATGATGGTGTATTATATTGTATATTTTCATAAGATTTGGTTTCAGGAGGCCATCCACAAGATGGCATGTGCATTGTGGGAGTAAAGGTCTGAAATTTTAGGGGCAGACTGTTGCAGAAAATACAGTCCTAATACGGGGGCCATATCTCGCATTTACACCGTTGGATTTTACTGAGCTTTGGATATGTCTTTTATAACCAAGTTAAAAATAATTTTACTAGAGCGATCGAATAAATTTGTTCATTTGCAAAAGTTATGGGTGACTGTGTAAGGGTCTATCAATATGGCAGCAAGGTGGTAGTTTTGCAATAATTTTTCTTTGTCAATGCATTGAGGTAGTTTGTAAAGTCTCAAAGGGTCTTGTATTGTTAAGTTTGAGTTGGTTCCATTGAAGCACCACATCAAAGTGGTATCAGAGCAAGAGAAAGGTTTAGGATATAGGGGTGAAGATGGAGTTAACAAAATCAAAGAAAGAGATAGTAGGTGCTTACAAGAAGTGGAAAGAACTAATGTTTGGTGGAAAGAAGAAAAGAGAGGAAGAAGAGTTGAGGAAACAAGAAGTAGAAAGAAAGAAGAGAGAAGAAGTAGAAAAGAAACGAGATGAGTTGAGAAGTTTAAGAAGGGCTTTAGAAGCAAATGAAGCAAGATTGAGGGAGCTTAAAGAGGAACTAGAGAAAAAGAGAAAGGAAGATGAACTTAGGGAAGCACAAATGAAGTTGAAATTGGAAAACTTAGAGGGTACAACAAAGATTTGGCACTTGAGGGTGCACAAGAAGGTAGTTTGGCATTTGAAGAGGCTAGTTGCAACAAAGAAGAAGGCTCATGATGAAGCCTTGATGATGGGTGAGGTTATGGTGACATGCCAAGGAGAATGGCATTTTAAATATGAAGAGATTTCAATGGGTTTGCTGGAACAAGATGATATTGTAATCAATGAAAAAGATGTTTTTGTTTATCCTAATGTTTTGTATGCAGGTTGGTTGAGTGTTTACAAGGATGATCATGTTGGAGGTGCTTACCTTGAGTACCATTTTTTTGAGCGGAGGTACCATGAGTTGCCAAATCATGTACAATTTTTTGCAGGGAATAAAATGCAAGTTCCAATGAATTGGAAAACTAGAAAGAGGAGGCAGCCATGAAAGGGGACATTGCATTCTTTTTATCCTCGGAAGTATATGGTGCAGGAGCACCCAGGAAGACAAGGTGGAGCACGGTCACTGATAGGCCCTATGGATGATTTGATGAAAAATGAAGAGAAAAAAGACCTATAAGGTCTTTAAGTGATGTAACATGGCCATGTGAGCCATAAAATGTACTGAAATGCAATGTAATGGTCAAAAAGTGTAAAATTGCCATTTGAGCAATTAGGCCTAGAAAAGGCTAAAATTGGGTTTTTGGGGTAGAAGTGTGTTTAGGTGGATAGAATATGTTTATAAGGTCATATAATGACCATTTTAATGTTTTAGAAGGTTTATATATAGGTTTGGCAAGTTGACATACATAGTTGTCAAAATTGACAACTTTGGGGCAACTTTTTGTTGTCAAAAAGTTGTCAAGAATGCAAAAAGTTGTCATAAGTTAGTTATAAGTTGGTTTTAGGTTGGATTTAAACCTATAAGGCCTTGAGGGTTTTAAATGGATGAAATTGAATCATTTGTGGTGGTTGGGAAAAGGGTTTTTGATCGGGTTTGGAGTTTTGAAGCAATAAAAATCTGATTTTCATGTGTATTTTCGAGGTTTCCACATAGAACAGTCTGATTTTCCATTGTTTTGAGTGCTTTTATGAATTAGTTTTCATTCCTTCATGTTTGGACATGTCTCTATAATGAAATTAGTTTATTTTGGCTTTGGTTTGAAGTGATTTGGTTATGTTTTGGTGAAGTTGTCTAATTTTTTGTGAAAACACTCATATCCCTGCCATAGGGTTAATAGTGAGCATGAAAATGTTGAATATTTTATTTCCAGATTGAGATAACCCTACAAATGGGTATGATGGTGTATTATATTGTATATTATCATAATATTTGTTTTCAGGAGGCCATGCAGAAGATGGCATGTGCATTGTGGGAGTAAAGGTCTGAAATTTTAGGGGCAGACTGTTGCAGAAAATATAGTCCTAATATGGGGTCCATATCTCACATTTCCACCGTTGGAGTTTGTTGAGTTTTGCATATGTTTTTTATAACCAAGTTATGAATAAGTTCACTAGAGCGATCAAAAAAATTTATTCATTTGCAAAAGTTATGGGTGACTGTGTAAGGGTCTATCAATATGGCAGCAAGGTGGTAGTTTTGCAATGATTTTTCTTTGTCAATGCATTGAGGTAGTTTGTAAAGTCTCAAAGGGTCTTTTATTGTTAAGTTTGAGTTGGGTCCATTGAAGCGCCACATCAAAGTGGTATCAGAGCAAGCGAAAGGTCTCGGATATAGGGGTGAAGATGGAGTTAACAAAATTTGACAAAGAGATAGTCGGTGCTTACAAGAAGTGGAAAGAACTAATGTTTGGTGGAAAGAAAAAAAAAAGAGGAAGAAGAGTTGAGGAAACAAGAAGTAGAAAGAAAGAAGAGAGAAGAAGAAGAAAAGAAATGAGATGAGTTGAGAAGTTTAAGAAGGGCTTTAGAAGCAAATGAAGCAAGATTGAGGGAGCTTAAAGAGGAACTATAGAAAAAGAGAAAGGAAGATGAACTTAGGAAAGCAAAAATGAAGTTGAAATTTGAAAACTTAGAGGGTACAGCAAAGAGTTGGCACTTGAGGGTGCACAAGAAGGTAGTTTGGCCTATGAAGAGGCTAGTTGCAACAAAGAAGAAGACTCATGATGAAGCCTTGATGATGGGTGAGGTTATGGTGACATGCCAAGGAGAATGACATTTTAAATATGAAGAGATTTCATTGGGTTTGCTAGAAAAAGATGATATTGTAATCAATGAAAAAGATGTTTTTGTTTATCCTAATGTTTTTTATGCAGGTTTGTTGAGTGTTTACAAGGATGATCATGTTGGAGGTGCTTACCTTGAGTACCATATTTTTGAGCGGAGGTACCATGACTTGCCAAAGCATGTACAATTTTTTGCAAGCAATACAATACAAGTTCCAATGAATTGGAAAACCAGAAAGAGGAGGCAGCCATGCAAGGGGACCTTTCATTCTTTTTATCCCCGGGAGTATATGGTGCAGGAGCACCTAGGAAGATAAGGTGGAGTAGGGTCACTGATAGGCCCTATGGAGGATTTGATGAAAAATGAAGAGAAACAAGACCTATAAGGTCTTTAAGTGATGTAACATGGCCATGTGAGCCATAAAATGTTCTGAAATGCAATGTAATGGTCAAAAAGTGTAAAATTGCCATTTTGAGCAATTAGGCCTAGAAAAGGCTAAAATTGGGTTTTTGGGGCAGAATTGTGTTTAGGTGGATAGAATATGTTTATAAGGTCATCTAATGACCATTTAATGTTTTAGAAGGTTTAGATATAGGTTTGGCAAGTTGACATACATAGTTGTCAAACTTGACAACTTTGGAGCAACGTTTTGTTGTCAAAAAGTTGTCAAGAATGCAAAAGGTTGTCATAAGTTAGTTATAAGTTGGTTTTAGGTTGGATTTCAACCTAGAAGGCCTTGAGGGTTATAAATGGATGAGATTGAATCATTTGTGGTGGTTGGGAAAAGGTGTTTTGATCGGGTTTGGAGTTTTGAAGCAATAAAAATCTGATTTTCATGTGTATTTTTGAGGTTTCCACATAGAGCAGTCTGATTTTCCATTGTTTTGAGTGCTTTTATGAATTAGTTTTCATTCCTTCATGGTTGGAGATGTCTCTATAATGAACTAAGTCTATTTTGGCTTTGGTTTGAAGTGATTTGGTTATGTTTTGGTGAAGTTGTCTAATTTCTTGTGAAAACACTCATATCCCTGCCATAGGGTTAATAGTGAGCATGAAAATGTTGAATATTTTATTTCCAGATTGAGCTAACCCCACAAATGGGTATGATGGTGTATTATATAGTATATTTTCATAAGATTTGTTTTCAGGAGGCCATGCACAAGATGGCATGTGCATTGTGGGAGTAAAGGTCTGAAATTTTAGGGGCAGACTGTTGCAGAAAATACAGTCCTAATACGGGGGCCATATCTCACACTTCCACTGTTGGATTATGCTGAGTTTTAGATATGTTTTTTATAACCAAGTTATGAATAATTTCACTAGAGATATCGAATAAATTTATTCATGTGTAAAAGTTATGGGTGACTGTTTAAGGGTCTATCAATATGGCAGCAAGGTGGTAGTTTTGCAATGATTTTTCTTTGTCAATGCATTGAGGCAGTTTGTAAAGTCTCAAAGGGTCTTTTATTGTTAAGTTTGAGTTGGGTCCATTGAAGCGCCACATCAAAGTGGTAGAAGAGCAAGCGAAAGGTCTGGGATATAGGGGTGAAGATGGAGTTAACAAAATCAGAGAAAGAGATAGTAGGTGCTTACAAGAAGTGGAAAGAACTAATGTTTGGTGGAAAGAAAAAAAAGAGAGGAAGAAGAGTTGAGGAAACAAGAAGTAGAAAGAAAGAAGAGAGAAGAAGAAGAAAAGAAACAAGATGAGTTGAGAAGTTTAAGAAGGGCTTTAGAAGCAAATGAAGCAAGATTGAGGGAGCTTAAAGAGGAACTAGAGAAAAAGATAAAGGAAGATGAACTTAGGGAAGCACAAATGAAGTTGAAATTGGAAAACTTAGAGGGTACAACAAAGAGTTGGCACTTGAGGGTGCAGAAGAAGGTAGTTTGGCCTATGAAGAGGCTAGTTGCAACAAAGAAGAAGGCTCATGATGAAGCCTTGATGATGGGTGAGGTTATGGTGACATGCCAAGGAGAGTGGCATTTTAAATATGAAGAGATTTCAAAGGGTTTGCTGGAACAAGATGATATTGTAATCAATGAAAAAGATGTTTTTGTTTATCCTAATGTTTTGTATGTAGGTTTGTTGAGTGTTTACAAGGATGATCATGTTGGAGGTGCTTACCTTGAGTACCATTTTTTTGAGCGGAGGTACGATGAGTTGCCAAAGCATGTACAATTTTTTGCAAGGAATACAATGCAAGTTCCAATGAATTGGAAAACTAGATAGAGGAGGCAGCCACGCAAGGGGACCTTGCATTCTTTTTATCCCTGGGAGTATATGGTGCAGGAGCACCCAGGAAGACAAGGTGGAGCAGGGTCACTGATAGGCCCTATGGAGGATTTGATGAAAAATGAAGAGAAAGAAGGCCTATAAGGTCTTTAAGTGATGTAACATGGCCATGTGAGCCATAAAATGTACTGAAATGCAATGTAATGGTCAAAAAGTGTAAAATTGTCATTTTGAGCAATTACGCCTAGAAAAGGCTAAAATTGGGTTTTTGGGGTAGAAGTGTGTTTAGGTGGATAGAATATGTTGATAAGGTCATATAATGACCATTTTAATGTTTTAGAAGTTTTAGATATAGGTTTGACAAGTTGACATACATAGTTGTCAAACTTGACAACTTTGGAGCAACATTTTGTTGTCAAAAAGTAGTCAAGAATGCAAAAAGTTGTCATAAGTTAGTTATAAGTTGGTTTTAGGTTGGATTCCAATGTAGAAGGCATTGAGGGTTATAAATGGATGAAATTTAATCATTTGTGGTGGTTGGGAAAAGGTGTTTTGATCGGGTTTGGAGTTTTGAAGCAATAAAAATCTGATTTTCATGTGTATTTTCCAGGTTTCCATGTAGAACAGTCTAATTTTCCATTGTTTTGAGTGCTTTTATGAATTAGTTTTCATTCCTTCATGGTTGGAGATGTCTCTATAATGAACTAAGTCTATTTTGGCTTTGGTTTGAAGTGATTTGGTTTTGTTTTGGTGAAGTTGTCTAATTTCTTGTGAAAACACTCATATCCCTACCCTAGGGTTAATAGTGAGCATGAAAATGTTGTATATTTTATTTCCAGATTGAGCTAACCGCACAAATGGGTATGATGGTGTATTATATTGTATATTTTCATAAGATTTGGTTTCAGGAGGCCATGCACAAGATGGCATGTGCATTGTGGGAGTAAAGGTCTGAAATTTTATGGGCAAACTGTTGCAGAAAATACCGTCCTAATACAGGGGCTATATCTCACATTTCCACTGTTGGATTTTACTGAGTTTTGGATATGTTTGTATAACCAAGTTACAAATAATTTCACTGGAGCGATCGAATAAATTTATTTATTTGCAAAAGTTATGGGTGACTGTGTAAGGGTCTATTAATATGGCAGCAAGGTGGTAGTTTTGCAATGATTTTTCTTTGTCAATGCATTGAGGCAGTTTGTAAAGTCTCAAAGGGTCTTGTGTTGTTAAGTTTGAGTTGGGTCCATTGAAGCGCCACATCAAAGTGGTATTAGAGCAAGCAAAAGGTCTAGGATATAGGGGTGAAGATGGAGTTAACAAAATCAGAGAAAGAGATAGTAGGTGCTTACAAGAAGTAGAAAGAACTAATGTTTGGTGGAAAGAAGAAAAGAGATGAAGAAGAGTTGAGGAAACAAGAAGTAGAAAGAAAGATGGTGGTTTTTCAATGATTTTTCTTTGTCAATGCATTGAGTCAGTTTGTAAAGTCTCAAAGGGTCTTGTATTGTTAAGTTTGAGTTGGGTCTGATGCTCTGCAAAAAGGATTAGAAAATCTGTTTGATGGCAACACACACAAGAGCACAAGAAACAAACGTTAGTGTTAGCAACAAAAGATTATCCTAAACAGGCATATCAAGAGAGATATTAAGCATGAAATAGAAAGCATATAAACATAGAATAAAATAGCTAATCAAGATGCTCATAGTTGCTCCTCCCTTGTTCCTCTCCTCTCCAAGTCCCAAATGAGTGTAGCTCTCAGCAGCTTTTTGCACTATGGATGCTTATGGAGGATTGAGATTTAATATTAAGCTTCAAATATGAAATGAAAAGCTAAATACTATGCTATTGATGCTAAAATGATTGATTTTACCAAAAAGACAAGATTTTAGTTATGCTATGCTAAATGCTCTCTAAAAATGTCTATAGCCTAAATACATACAAGTTTTCAGGATCTGGATTATGAAGGAATGGGCTCTATTTATAGGAAAAATGGAGCAATGGATGGCCAGGATTGAAAGGTTTAATCAAGGGTCAAGCTTGAAAGTTGGGGATCCATGTGCACAATTTGCACCAATGAAATGGTGACGAGTGTCAACATAAGATTGGGTTGAGAGAAGAGGTTGGAGGCATTAAATGCCTGAGGAGACCTCATGGTTATCTAGAAGGTAAGGGTCAAGCCTAAATTAGGATTACCCACTGGATTAGGAGTTAATGCAAGGATAAACCTTTGTGCAAATGATTAAGAGATAATCATGGTCAAAGCATTAAAGGCTTGATGAGACCCTTGGGTTGGGTAGAGGTTGAGTCAAAACAAATGTTTTAACCATGTGGGAGGGTTTGAGGTAACCATTAATGGTTATTGGAGACTTTGGGGATTAAGTGGTTGAAGGTTGAAAGCCTTCAATGGTTATCAAAGACTTTGAGCCATTTAGTGGTTGAAGGTTGGAAGCTTTCAAAGGTTATCCAAGACTTTGAGACATTTAGTGGTTGAAGGTTGAAAGCCTTTAATGGTTATCAAAGACTTTTAGGCTTTGAGAAGTGACTCCATTTTGCTTAGGAATGTGACAATAATTAGGGGATGGATTAAGTTAATTAGGAAGGGGTTAGAAGAATCTAGAAGGGGATTAGATTTTGCAAGTGGATTTGGTGGGTGAGGGAAAATAGGATTTTATTAAAATAAAAATTCATTTATTTCAATAAATGTGTGCAAGTTGTATTTGGATAAATATTCAAATAAATATTAATTTATTTAAATGAGAAAAAGGAAGATAAAGCATTAAAATGCTTGAAGACTTTGAGGGGAACCATTAAAGGCTTGAAGACTTTAAGGAAAACCATTAAAGTCTTAAGAAGACTATAGAAGGAAGCCATCAAGTTTGAAGACTTTAAAGCCATCAAGTTTGAAGACTTTAAGGGAAACCATTAAAGGTTTCAAGTGGGTGAGGATAAATAGGATTTTAAATAAATAATTTATTTAAAATAGTTGTGCAACTTGCTTTTGTAGGAAAATACAAGTGGGTGGAGGATAAAGGTGATTTAAATAAATGATTTATTTATTTAAATGTGAGAGGTGGGATTTTGGGGGATTTAAATAAATATTAATTTATTTAAATGTGAGAGGTGGGATTTTGGGGGATTTAAATAAATATTAATTTATTTAAATGTGAGAGAAGATTTAATTAAACAAATATGATTTATTTATTTAATTAATGGTATGAATTTGGTTAAGTGAATTAAATCAAATAAATTGAATAATTTATTTAATTAATAGGAGAAGAGGGTTAAGAGGAATTAATTAAATATTAATTTAATTAATTATTAATTGATGGTTAAATAATCAAATAAATACTAAGTATTCATTTAATTAAGTGGACAGATTTATGTGACTACATTTGCCCCTCTTTGAGACGGTGCAGTTTATCGCGTCGTTTCAAAGAAAGAAAAATAGGTGTGAAGAAATGCCCCATAAAATGTAAATTTAATGGGTGGTATGCCCCCTCGAGAGATGGGCCGAATTTTATTTTGAAAAATCGGGCGATCTCTCGAAAAAGAATGCAAAGTGGAGGGGAGGTAGAATAGAAGAAATTAGAACTAATGATGAAAGAATGGGAGAAAATGGAGTGAATATGAAGAAACAACAAGCCAGCGAGTACCCTGAGGTCATGCAAGAGATACATAGCAGATGTAGTGTGGGGTTTGGATTGATGCTATACAATTGATCAAAATTGTTTGGACAATCTGGTGCAATCGGTTTAATTGCCCCGGTCAAGTCAAAGCGTGACAGTTGATGTCAGTTGGTCGCTTGGACATGATAAAGTCTGAGTAAGTGAATCAAAGTGACCTGATGTGACTTAGACAATTGATGTAATTGCCCGATGAAGTCAAGGTATATAAAGCAAAATACTCGTTGAGACGTAGACAATTGATGTAATTGTCCGTTGGATTGTGTTTGATTGGTTGATCAATTGATAGTATGTGCGTGTGATGGATGGTTGTGGGGAATCATGGCAGCCCCGTTGAGACTAGGTCATTATGATAAATGCCTGATGTAGTCTAGGATTACCATAATTGATTACCTGTTGAGACCCGAAGATACTTGATCAGAGTATCTGTTGATAGTCTAGGTGTGTGGGAGTTGATGTATCTGTGTAGACAGAGTAACTTGCTTGATTGTGTGGATGAATGAGGATGGGAAACACAATCCCTCCTATTAGAGATGGATGGTGATGAACGTGGCTTGATTGGGTTGATGGGAAACGATGAAGGATATGTGATTTTGATTATCAAGATAGGGAGGGTGAGGGGGGATTTGATGTTAGATAGAAGATATGGAGGACTTATGACTCATTCCTATGGAAGAAGAGGAAAATAAAGTATGCATTATTATGACTATGTATGCATGATATGCAGCTATTATGAATGTATGGATGGTTGGAATGCAACGAAATGTAGTATATATAGATGAGATGGAATGACGATCCATAGTGCTCTATTTTCATCATTGAGCTTTAAAATGTTGGAAGAGAATACAAGCATCTTGACATAATGATTCAAGATGACCAGAGTATTTCTTACATGGATTTGATATAGCAAGTTAATACAAGCAACTTGATATAATGGATCAAGTTGACCTGAGTATTGCTTGCGGAACAGACAAGGATTATCTCCGTTCATGCATGGCTTGGATCGTCCTCCTTGATCTTAGGCTGATCATATCCTGAGACAAGTGCATACCGTACTAAGAAATAAAAACCTTTATCCAAATTGGATGAGGAGGAACCAAAGAATGAGCATTGTACCTGTAAACAAATAGTATATACATAAAGAATAAAAGAATATGGATCCTTGGTAATGGTTCATGCTCATATGGTCGAGGTATATGCTGTAGTCAGCAAGCCATAATGATCTATGACTGTATTTGGCATAAGATTACATAGCTTAGTGAACTTCCCACGTAGACACCATTAGTACATGCCCCAGAACTTCATCGGAAATAATGCGCAAACGATACAAAACAATGCTGAAAGATCCCGATACAGATAAACAAATGAATTACTCACGAATCAACCAAGCATTTGATAGCTTAACATAATTTTCTTGTCAAAGAAAACGTCACTTTTGTCTTTGTTTTGGTAAGGAAGGATGCATCCTTGTTTTTAAAGACAGTTTCTGATTTGTTGGATGTGGATTGTGTGGTCGATTGATAAATGGTCATTGTGTGAGTACTGTGTTAATGTTGGTTTTGCATCTGCTTGAATGAATATGTACAAGGTGTTGCCATGTTTTTGTGTGATTTTCGATGGGTTTTTCGATGTTTTTGGATTTTGTGTAATAGTTTTTGAATGTTTTTGGATTTTGTGAGTCATTTTTGAATGTTTTTGGATTTTGCGAGACATTTTTGAATGTTTTTGTATTTTGCGAGACATTTTTGAATGTTTTTGTATTTTGCGAGACATTTTTGAATGTTTTTGCCAATGAATCACCAGTAATGTAGAATCCACTTCCATCATCTAGATTGTAAGGGCATTGCCCCCAAGTTGGACATGATTTATGAAAAAGCGGGATGCCAGACACATGAAGTACTTTCTTGGATTACAGATCAAATAACAAGCCATGGTTAGATGGATGGATGTGTGTATGTATGAATGTGATCGCAACGAGCCTGAAAGATACTGGAGCCATTGCCTTTACGAGTGGCACCTATTTGCCAGGTTTTCGCCATCGTACTTACCCAAGGTGCCACTGGAGTGGTTGTTCACCGTTTGGATGCATGATTTTTCTTTACTTTTTTGAATGTTTTTGTATTTTCTTTAGGACATTTTTCTGAATGTTTTTGGTATTTTCTTTAGGACATTTTTCTGAATGTTTTTGGTATTTTCTGATATGCAGGGGAGCCTGATGCCTTGTACACCTTAGGTATAAAACCGTTTGAGGTGCATGCTATTGATTGGATCTGCGAGCGGTTCTCCGTCTGATGTAGCCAACTGATATGCCCCGGACCCGAATACAGCAGTGACAACATATGGGCCGAGCCAATTTGATTCAAACTTGCCTTGATGTTCTCTGTTTGGTTGGTTGCGAGGATTCTCTCGAAGAACAAGATCACCTACCTCAAATGTACGAGATCTAACTCGGTGATTGTAGCTTCTACTCATGCGCTGCTGATAGGCTTTGAGGTGATTGTATGCAGCTTGTCGCTTCTCATCAAGTAACTCTAAGTCCTGAAGATGTGAGACTCTGTATGCTTCATCATCGATGAGATTATGCAAGGAAACTCGTAATGATGGTATCTCAACCTCAATAGGTAAGATAGCTTCTGCACCATAGACCAATGAATAAGGAGTTGCACCTGTAGGGGTTCGAATGCTAGTTCGATATGCCCATAATGCTGGATTCAATTGAACATGCCAATCACAACCGGCATCATTGACTGTCTTCTTTAGGATTCTCAATATGTTTTTATTGGATGCTTCAGCCTGACCATTGCCTTGTGGGTAATAGGGGGTGGAAAAGCGATGTTGGATATGAAATTTCTCACAAAGCTCACGGACATCCTGATTTTTGAAAGGAAGACCATTATCTGTGATGATGGACATGGGTACACCATACCGGCAGATGATGTAGTTGAGGATGAATGAGGCGATCTGCTTGCCGGTGACTTGGGTAAGTGGAACAGCTTCGATCCACTTTGTGAAATATTCGGTAGCGGTAATAATGAATTTATGGCCATTGGATGAAGATGGATGAATCTTACCCACAAGGTCAAGGCCCCATTGACAAAAAGGCCATGGTGTTGTGATTGGTTGCAGTTCCTGTGCTGGTGCATGTATCAGGTCACCGTGAACTTGACATTTCTTGCATTTCTTGACAAAGTAGTAGGAATCCTTTTCCATAGATGGCCAATAGTATCCAGCTCGCATGATCTTCTTGGCTAGTGATGGACCACTTGCATGGGTTCCACAAATTCCTTCATGTACCTCTTCCAAGGCCTTTGTTATCTCACCTTGTTCCAGACATCAAAGGAGAGTACCATCAAGACTACGTCGGTATAGGGTTTCGGCAATAATGGTATATCGAGCAGTTTGGCGAATGAAGGTTTTTCGTTGGTTATTTGATTGGTTGGGAGGAAGGGTATGATCACGAAGATAGGTGTAGAACTCACCATACCATGGGGATTTGGAACCAACAAGGCGACATATCATTTCAGATTCGGGGATATCATAAGTGGGGATCCAAAGCTGTTCTACCAAGAACTCGTAGCGTGTTGAATTCTGTGGAAGATCTAGTAGAGATGCGATGGTAGCCATGGCGTCAGCAGCTCGATTTTGATCTCTTGGTATCTGCTCAAAAGTGATAGTAGTAAATGATGTCTTTAGAGTGTCCACCATTTGCTTATATGGCATGAGTTTATCATCTTTGGTCTGATATTCATCTGTTGCTTGTCGAATGACTAGTTGTGAGTCGCCATATACTTGCAGTTTTTGTAATTTCCATTGTACGGCTAGCCTGAGTCCTATGATCAAGGCCTCATACTCTGCTATGTTGTTTGTGCATGGAAATGTGAGCCTGTAAGACTTCGGGATGCTATCACCTTCAGGTGTGATAAACAGAATACCTGCCCCCGAGCCATGCCTAGTGTATGACCCATCAAAATATAGTTTCCATGGTTGTGCTGTTGTGATCATGAATATCTCTTCATCTGGAAAATTGGAAATGAGAGGATGATCACCTATGAGAGGTGCATCAGCCAACTGATCTGCAATAACTTGACCTTTGATAGCCTTTCGGTCCACATACTCAATGTCAAATTCACTTAGAATCATCACCCATTTGGCCAAGCGACCTGTCAAGGCTGCTTTGCTGAGTAAATACTTGAGTGGATCAATCTTTGCAATGAGTTGTACCTTATGTGTCAACAAATAGTGCCTCAATTTAGTAGCTACTAGGATTACTGCTAGGCAAGCTCGCTCAATAGGTGTGTAATTGAGTTCATAGCCCACCAGTGTGCGAGAGATGTAGTATACAGCACACTCTTTGCCTGCTGCATTATGTTGTGCTAGTAGTACACCCAATGTTGTACTTGTTGCTGAGATATAAAGTAACAACGGTCTACTTGGATCTGGTGGCATCAACAATGGTGGATTCATGAGATAGTCTTTAAGCGTCTGAAATGCTTGT
The DNA here is from genome assembly GCF_030272615.1 of Cryptomeria japonica. Taxonomy (NCBI): domain Eukaryota; kingdom Viridiplantae; phylum Streptophyta; class Pinopsida; order Cupressales; family Cupressaceae; genus Cryptomeria; species Cryptomeria japonica. Next base: position 146,554,300 of record NC_081407.1, read on the forward strand.
TGGCATCTGGCATCCCACTGAAAGCGGATGTTCTTGTGTAGCAAGTGTGTGAATGGGTGACACTTATCAGCCAATTGTGCAATGAATCTTCGGATGGATTGAAGCCGCCCTTGTAATGTCCTTAGCTGACTGATATTCTTTGGAGGTGGCATGTCCATTATTGCCTTAACCTTTGTTGGATCGACCTCAATGCCTTTGCTTGAGACAATGTATCCTAGAAGCTTCCCGGAGGTCACTCCAAAGACACATTTCTTTGGGTTGAGTCGAACATGATATTGTTCCAGTCTATCAAAGATTTGATCTAAGATGTGGAGATGTCCTTCTCTAGTAAGTGATTTTGCTAGTAAGTCATCCACATAATCTTCCATCATAGTATGCATCATGTCATGGAAGATGGTGGTCATTGCTCTTTGATAGGTCGCTCCTGCATTCTTTAGACCAAAAGGCATTACATTCCAGTAGTATGTGCCCCATGGACATGTGAAGGCTGTCTTATGTTGATCTTCGGGTGCGATCTTTATTTGATTGTAGCCGGAAAAGCCATCCATGAGTGAAAGCATCGCATGTCCTGCTGTTAGATCCACTATGATGTCGATATTTGGTAGGGGAAAGTCATCCTTAGGACATGCCTTATTTAGATCTCTGAAGTCAGTACAAATGCGGATGCCCCCTTTTGGTTTGCCGACAGGCACAATGTTGGAGATCCATTCTGCATAATCAATTGGCCTAATGAAACCAACATCTAGGAGTTTCTTGAGTTCTGTTTTGACTAGCACTGCAATCTGGGGATGCATCTTACGAAGCTTCTGCTTGATAGGTTTGGCTCCTTCTGCTACGGTGAGGTGATGCATGACTAAATCAGGATCAAGCCCAGGCATGTCTGCATATGACCATGCAAAGTTGATCTGACGCTTCTGGAAGAACTCTATAAATTTAGGTTGTTCCTCTGGAGTGAGAAGAGATGCCAGATGTATGATATGAGGATTTTCAGGAGTCCCCACATTGTATTCTTTGGTTTCCTCGATGAGAATTGTTGATCGTTCCTGTTGTGCATTAGCAGGGAGAATGTCAAACCCTTCATCCTCAGGTGCCTCAAAGAGGTTTTCACCGTTGGATACACTCTTTCTTTTTACTTTTGTGGGATCAAACAGTGCCACAGTGTGGTTTTCACTGGAAGATCCATGTTTCATTGTTATATTTTTGCAGCTGAAAGGTTTGGCATCTGCCCCGAAGTATGCTGCGCTATTAAGTTCAATGGCGAATCCAGCTTTGTGATCCCCGCTTGGTAGATTATCCCGTAATTCCAAAAAGTCAATGATAGCCTCATCGTTTTGGAAGAGGTCAAGACATGGAGGATTTGATTGGTTCCATTCGATGAGTTCAGGGTGGATAATGGGCATTACTTCATCGATTAGGTTAAGTGCGGGAGATGTATCAGTGAGGGTTAAGACGTTATGGTGAAGGTCGTTAATGGTACTCTCCTTGTCAGAATCAGGCGTAGGATGAGACATAGGGTCTGTGGAAGATGTTTCCAGCTTAGGTACCCAAGTGGTCTTTATCTGTGCTTCTCCGTAAACAAGGATGTCTTTGCGTGGCGGAGGTGGTGATGTGTCTTCCTCATCTGAAGTGTTAAGTTGTACAGAATCAAATTCCCACTCATGTGAGTCGGTCTCTGAATCACTCTCCAGCATCCGATTGCTATACCATACTGGGATGTCTTTGGAGTTAAACACGGCAAGTGTGATTGGTTTATGTATCTTTGTAGTGATCGGTGCTGCAGGAACTGTGATGGGGATTAAAGGATTTGTTACTGGAAGTATCAGCAGTGTTAATTTAGTGGCTTTTGTTGGAATGGTTGGTGCCATAGATGTTGCTGTAGGTTTCCATACAGTTGTTGCTACAAATGGTGTTGCTGATGGGATTACTGGTTCGTTTGGTGGGATGAATGATATTGATGACGGTTGTGGTGGGGTTGTGAGCCTCGATGGGGCAGTGGGGATAGTGCTTGATGGTGCTTTGATTATGAAAGGTGTCCTCTTTGCAGTAGGTGGGCAAAATGGTTTGCTGGGTTTTCCTTTGAATTTGAGTTTAGGAAGGATCTCTTTTTCAAAGCCTAGGCCTGTATTACCTTTGGGCTTGAATTTTGGTAGCAGAGGTTCATGTCGTCCTTGTTTGTAGTATCCCAAAGCACTCTGACCATCATATCCCATTCTTTGCATAATGAGGAGGCCTTTGCCATACTGTTCTGTAGGAAGTGTAACTCGCGGTTTATCAGTGGTGATGGGATCTTTATAGATCCAGTCCGCTAGGTCCTCATCTTGTGTCTCTTCCTCTTGACTCTTTCCAAGGACGAATGGCGTCAAGGCACATGCTGGTATGATTAGTGGTTGCTGGAGTAACTGTTGTGGCTTACCATGTGTTCTAGGAGAAGTGGGCATTTGTCCCACACAAAAGAGCTGACTCAAGTTGTATTCTCCAGGACCTTCCTCTGCTACTTTCATCTTAAGCTTTTCTTGCTTGGGTATAGGGGTGTTCGAACTGGCAAGAGAGGCGGGACTTACATATGATGTGGAGGAAATGGCTTCCCTATTATTAGGAACAGTAATTTCTGGTTGATGGCTGATATTATGGCAAAATGCAAAGGGATTTGCATCACCCAGGATTGTGATCTCTACACCGTTATGTGGGAACTTGATACATTGATGGTAGGTAGATGGAACAGCTTGCATGGCATGTATCCAAGGTCTCCTTAATAATAGATTATATGGCAGAGGAAGGTCCAGAACCTGACAAATTATGTGCTTTACCACAGGACCGACTCGGATTGGTAGTACCACAGCTCCTTTGGATGAACGCTCTGCATCATCATAGGCCTTGATGGTGATCTTCTTGTGAGGATCCACTGATTCTATTGCATATCCCAATGCTGTGACCAACTGTAGTGTGCAAATGTTTAGGCCTGCTCCATTATCGATCAAGACTCGCTTGATCCTGTGTTGGTTGATAAAGCCTTCAATGTGTAGCGAAGCATTATGAGGTTGCTGGAAAGAAGAGTTGTCACTTTCGGAAAAAGTGAGACAAGGTGATGACTTTAGATTTCCAACCATGGCTTGAAATTGGTCCGTGTTCAGGTTTGCAGGGACTGACGCCTCTTGGAGTGCTTGATCCAAGATTGTTTTATGAGAGGGTGACAGACGCAAAAGCTCCAAAATGGATATAAGTGCAAGGGTTTTGTCTAATTGTTCCACAAGATTGTACTACTTTGGGATGGAGGTGGTGCCTTGTGGAGCTGCCTTTATGGTGACCTTGCCATGACGTGTAACAACATTGCAATTTGAGGTGGGATTTTTGAAGGTGATAGTTGCAATTTGTTCACTGGCATCATACAGGTGATTTACAGTGTAGTTATACGCAGCCTGCGTATAATCAGTGGTATCAGTGCCTCGTCTGGAAGTGGAAGGATCCCTTTGATCTTGTGATGGAAGTGGATTTTTGAACATCAGATGATCATTATTGGTTGTTTTTGGGTCATGTCCTTCAATTTCAATTTCTCCTCGATCAATAAGATCCTGAATGAGATCTTTCAATCGGTGACAATTACTTGTCTTGTGTCCTCTTCCTTGATGGAATTCACAGTGTTCAGTATCTCTCCACCATGCTGGTTTGACTTGAGGCTCATAGTTTGATAGCTTAGGTAGAGTGACCAAATTTTGAGAGAGGAGTTGTCGCAACACTGTTTCAATGGGTTCCCCTAAGGGAGTGTATGTTCGTTTTTGTTTTTGCTGACAAGGTCTTGGTTCATCATGAGACGTGATGCGACCTTGATTGGAAGGAACATTTGTGTTATTCTGAGGTGGAGGATTTTGTCCTGCAAACCGAACCACAGGTTGTGCATTTTGGATAGTTCGAGCATCCACAACCCCATCATTGACGATATTCTTATTCTTGTTCCAGAAGTTTGGTTTATCACTATTGAAGCGCAGGCGAGGACCATCTTTTGGTTCATTAAAGATTTTGATGAGTCCTTTCTTGATGAGTGCCCTTTCACATTTTAAACCCTTGGTGATCATATCGTTAAAAGAGTCTGTGTCTTTGACATCCAAGTGAAATTCCATTTCTTCGTTTAAGTTGGAAATGAAAATTTCCACTAGTTCTCGTTCAGGTAACTGAAGAGACCGTCTGCTAGACATTTGGCGCCATCGTTGCAGGAATACTGAGAATAGTTCACCTGGTTTTTGTTTGGTGTTGCACAGATCAACCATGGTGATGTCGCGTTCAATGTTATGAGAGTAATGAGATAGGAACTTCTGGATGAGTTCCTCAAATGTTCTAATGCCACCCGGTAGTCGAGAAAACCATGATGTGGTTGTTCCTCCCAAGCTTTGGGGAAAAAGGCGCATTAGGTATGTGTCTTCATATGCTACTTCGAGACAAGCGGAATGAAATTCTCGGATATGATCACGGGGATCCCCCTTTCCTCTATATTTTTCAAATTTGGGTGTTTCGAATCCTCGTGGAAAGGGTGGCATATAAAGATTCCTATCAAATGGATAGGGACAGATGTCGTTAAGTGAGAATTGATTGGTCTTAACACCACTATGAAGTTGTTGGGCGAGATTCTCGACTTGTTGCCGCAACATCTCCATTTCATTTGGAGGAGGAGGTGTTGGGTTACCTCAAGGAATGTTATATCTGATGTGATCTCTACCTCTTTCCTCCTCATGGCGACTTTGTCTTTCTGATGCTTGTCTTAATTGGGCAAGATCAAAGTCTGAGGGGAGTTTGGCTCCTTCTTGAGCAAGTCTTAAGAAGTGAGCATCCGCATTGCTCCTGAGTATTTCGTCAAAAAGTCTGTTAAAGAGAGGGTTATGCTGAGCCCTTTCTATTGTTGCAGGAGTGGGAGTACTTGGGTTTTCGTCATCTGCATTTCCTCCAAGTGCTTCTTGAAATTCATTGAGATTTTCCTCTTCTTCTTCTTCTCTTTCTATTTCTTGTTGTCTCGACTGTGATCGGGTTTGAGCCATTTTGTTTGCAAGTTTTGTGTGAAGTTGATTGAAGATGATGATGAGTTGTCGATGAAATGAAAGATTGATGGTTGGTGATTTGTGTTGTATGGGGATCTCAAGTACTTTAAGGTAGATGTAACCGAAATTCCTTCTTTGAATTGCTTGTTTGTTTTGAGGAGTTTGGATGTGATAAGGTGTAGAGAAATCTGAGATGTGTTACAGATTTTGACTACCTAGTAATGAGAGGATTCACTCATGAACTAGTTTTAACCTGCGTAGATGTGTCTCTTAGGATGAGCTTATCCTAGATGTAGAAACAATCTAAAAAGTGATGTGATGTGTTTGATTTCAAGCAATATCTAAAAGAGAACTTGGGACAAGAACCTCTTAATGTTTTGAGAGTTGGGACAGATTGATGATGAAGTGATGATGTATGAGTGAGATGATGGATGAAAATGTTTTCAACTTCAATAAAAACTTTGTGTTACAAATGGGACAAACTCTATCTCTTCCCTTTCGGGCATTGGTGGCACTTCTCGAGCTGTGTTGTAGGTGATACAGATGTTTGGGAAGAAGTTGGGATTAATCTTTCCGCCTTGATTTTTGTGATAACTCAGAGCTCTATATTGCATAAAAGCTCTACGATTCAATGATTCTGAATCAAACTCGTTTGTTTTACCTTGAAGGTATAGACGCATGCGATGTAGAAAGACTCTATGTGAGACAAAGATTTGTCTATTTATATAGAAGAATTTCCTCCTTTTGATCAAAGCCTTTGAGCTCAATGGTTTTCTTTTCAAGTTAATATTCTGATGACGCTTCTTCTTTCGCAAGATGTGAAGAATGGTCATAAAATTTGACTCTTTGTTGTTTGTACCTTGTTTTTGATGTTTTTGGTTGTTTTGACAGATGTTTGGTTGGATGAATACTTTGTTTTTGGGAAGTGATTTTCTGATTTTTCTTTGACAAGAAAACAAAGCAAGCACACAAACACAAGAATGTTGCCTCAAAGGCACAAATGAGTATGGGTCTAGATCAACCCAATCCTTGGACTTGTATATGACCCTTCCTTTAGATGTATTTTAAGGTGTATTTCCAAAGCCTGAAGTCGGCTCAATTTGTACTTGGTCTTTAAAACGAACACACTTCAAACACTTTTTATCCCTAAGGTCAAATGGCCAGTTGTGATAAATTTAGCCCACATCTTGATATTTCTTCGACTTTGGTACTACATACCTTATGAATCCCGCCGTGGCAGGTAAGGATGTGATATACTAAGTCTTGCACGAGCATAACAAATAGATGATCCCTATGATGGGGGAGTCACCACTTTCATCAAGCCACAAGTGACTTTTCAAAAAGCTATGTTTCTATGCAAGGAAATATGTATGGTGAGTATCTTGGGAGCAAAACCATCTATGCTCTTGCACTAAATTATATCGCAAATATCCTCAATCAATAGAACGGGTGGGCTACTACTTAAAGGTGTTTAGTCATGTTCGATGTTTTTGGACATAAGTTCATTCTGCAGTGACTCACTTAAGAGCCTTGTAACTGGTGGTGGGGCCCATTTGTCCTTTCGGCCAGTTATACTGTAGGAACAGCTATACCCAAGGCTACAGCTTTCGCTCACACCTGATTTCTATAGCGGCTCGAAGGATTTACCGCTCAAGGTCGTTCCCAAGAGTGATGTGTCTCTTGGCAGGCCTCTTTTAAAAAGATAAATTTTTGAGTGTTACTAACACTTTTCTCTTGCACCTAGGACCACGAAAGCCAAGGGAGAGGATAGTGTGTGTTAGAAGTAGGACCACTCGACCAACTCTTTGCACAAGTGTGCCAAGCACGAAAAACACTTGTTCTTTTTAATCTACCATTGCAATGTGATCTAACTATTTGGAGATGTTGCTCCAACAATCATGGTGTTCTTTTTAATTTTCAAAGGCAATTGTTTGAGTAAACTAGAATTTGAAAATCCTGGTCAACTTAATGAAAAACACGTTTGCCTGAAGTAAAATTGCTTTAAAAATGAGACAAGTTGATTGTGAATTTTATTTGCACCAAAAATGGAAGTGTGGATTGTGAGTTTTATCTTGATGCAAGAAATAAAATTTGCCTTGTTGATTTTAAGCACCAAAACGAAGTTTGTTTCCTAACTTGCAAAAAAAAAAAAAAGTTGTTTTTGTGTAAGTTTGTGGTTCTTTTTACCTTGGAACAATGAAATTCTTTTTAAGAGCCCCAAACAAATGTGTGATTCTTTTTTTAAAAGCCCAAATTTGAAATGTGAAGTTAATTTTAAACCAAAATAAAAAGTGAATTCATTTTTAAAACCAACTTCAAAAAACAAGTTAGTAAAAAATATAAATCTACTTTTTAATCTAATTTAAATCTGCACAAAAGAGAAAAATAGTTAGTAAAATCCGCCTATTTGGTGGGCTTCTACAATCCTAATTTTTTTTTTTTTTGGTTACAAGGTGATTTGTACAACGTTTTGTTACAATAGCGCTAGTCTGCGTTTGAACAGAGGCACTATTTAACACAAACGCACTAAAAGAAAGGGAAAGACAGAGAAGGAAAAAGCACTGAAACAGGGTGAATAGCGCCAAAATAATGTCAAATGCACCAAAACAGTGTCAAAAGCGCAACCTGTGTGACATTTTCAACATTCAAACATGTTATTGGTTAAAAAAAAAAAAAAAAAAAGTTGATCTTTTTGGTGTTTGGATTCACGTCGGGTTCACCAAATGATGCTCTGCAAAAAGGATTAGAAAATCTGTTTGATGGCAACACACACAAGAGCACAAGAAACAAACGTTAGTGTTAGCAACAAAAGATTATCCTAAACAGGCATATCAAGAGAGATATTAAGCATGAAATAGAAAGCATATAAACATAGAATAAAATAGCTAATCAAGATGCTCATAGTTGCTCCTCCCTTGTTCCTCTTCTCCAAGTCCCAAATGAGTGTAGCTCTCAGCAGCTTTTTGCACTATGGATGCTTATGGAGGATTGAGATTTAATATTAAGCTTCAAATATGAAATGAAAAGCTAAATACTATGCTATTGATGCTAAAATGATTGATTTTACCAAAAAGACAAGATTTTAGTTATGCTATGCTAAATGCTCTCTAAAAATGTCTATAGCCTAAATGCATACAAGTTTTCAGGATCTGGATTATGAAGGAATGGGCTCTATTTATAGGAAAAATGGAGCAATGGATGGCCAGGATTGAAAGGTTTAATCAAGGGTCAAGCTTGAAAGTTGGGGATCCATGTGCACAATTTGCACCAATGAAATGGTGACGAGTGTCAACATAAGATTGGGTTGAGAGAAGAGGTTGGAGGCATTAAATGCCTGAGGAGACCTCATGGTTATCTAGAAGGTAAGGGTCAAGCCTAAATTAGGATTACCCACTGGATTAGGAGTTAATGCAAGGATAAACCTTTGTGCAAATGATTAAGAGATAATCATGGTCAAAGCATTAAAGGCTTGATGAGACCCTTGGGTTGGGTAGAGGTTGAGTCAAAACAAATGTTTTAACCATGTGGGAGGGTTTGAGGTAACCATTAATGGTTATTGGAGACTTTGGGGATTAAGTGGTTGAAGGTTGAAAGCCTTCAATGGTTATCAAAGACTTTGAGCCATTTAGTGGTTGAAGGTTGGAAGCTTTCAAAGGTTATCCAAGACTTTGAGACATTTAGTGGTTGAAGGTTGAAAGCCTTTAATGGTTATCAAAGACTTTTAGGCTTTGAGAAGTGACTCCATTTTGCTTAGGAATGTGACAATAATTAGGGGATGGATTAAGTTAATTAGGAAGGGGTTAGAAGAATCTAGAAGGGGATTAGATTTTGCAAGTGGATTTGGTGGGTGAGGGAAAATAGGATTTTATTAAAATAAAAATTCATTTATTTCAATAAATGTGTGCAAGTTGTATTTGGATAAATATTCAAATAAATATTAATTTATTTAAATGAGAAAAAGGAAGATAAAGCATTAAAATGCTTGAAGACTTTGAGGGGAACCATTAAAGGCTTGAAGACTTTAAGGAAAACCATTAAAGTCTTAAGAAGACTATAGAAGGAAGCCATCAAGTTTGAAGACTTTAAAGCCATCAAGTTTGAAGACTTTAAGGGAAACCATTAAAGGTTTCAAGTGGGTGAGGATAAATAGGATTTTAAATAAATAATTTATTTAAAATAGTTGTGCAACTTGCTTTTGTAGGAAAATACAAGTGGGTGGAGGATAAAGGTGATTTAAATAAATGATTTATTTATTTAAATGTGAGAGGTGGGATTTTGGGGGATTTAAATAAATATTAATTTATTTAAATGTGAGAGGTGGGATTTTGGGGGATTTAAATAAATATTAATTTATTTAAATGTGAGAGAAGATTTAATTAAACAAATATGATTTATTTATTTAATTAATGGTATGAATTTGGTTAAGTGAATTAAATCAAATAAATTGAATAATTTATTTAATTAATAGGAGAAGAGGGTTAAGATGAATTAATTAAATATTAATTTAATTAATTATTAATTGATGGTTAAATAATCAAATAAATACTAAGTATTTATTTAATTAAGTGGACAGATTTATGTGACTACAGGGTCCATTGAAGCTCCATATCACTTGTGAATGGAATCTAACCAAAAGAACTCCCCATGAACTCTTCTTAACACAATCCTTATAACATCCTTGGGAAAATCAGGACTACTAATAATCTCCACAAAACCTAGGGTTTCAACTATCTTGTGTTCCGGTTTTACATTACCATTAACATCACATATAATTGTCCTATACATGTTCTTAATCTCATCATCACCTAGTTCTTCAATATGACAATGTATGTAAATTCTAGGATCCTCAACATATACTACTCCTTTGGGTATTTTGGAAAATGCTCCTAGGGTATCATCTTTCTTTGCTACTTCAGGAATGATTTTAAATACAGGCCTAGGGCATTTAATCACTTCAATTACTATAGGGTTTGCAATGAATTCAGGTGCAGAGGAGGAAGCCATTGTATAAATACCTTAATCTGCCTTTAGGTATGAGTGCTTGAATGATTTGCTTCACTTCTCACTGTGGATGCCTTCGCTCGAGATTTTCACGCTCTAAAGAAGTTTGAATGCTTGGTGAATGAAAAAGAGTAAAAAATACTTGCTTTATAATGTTATTTCCTTCAACTACCACATTAAATGCCTGTTGGTTAAGTGAAACTTAACACATATGCCTGTAAAGAAGTAATGCAACTTCTCACCATCAACCGAGGGTAAATTAGCATGTTTTTCAATTTGTTGTCATACCCCCAAAAGGTTTCTTTTTAGTTAGATGAAGAATCTCCTGCCGGTGGAGTGATACTCTATTCTGCTAGTGAAGGAATAACTTCATTAACATTCTGATCTGACTTTCTAATCCATTGTTTTGATAATTCTTGCTTTACCTCTTCAACCTTCTCTTTATCTTTCAAACTGGGTCCTTTGTTATTTGTCAGTGATGCCTTACTTCTACAAAATTTTGCAATATGTCCAATCTTGTTACAAGCATAACAAGTCACATTGTTTTTTTGAATAACTTTTCCATATCCTATGTCAGTATGTGTTCTGCATTGATTAAATAAGTGTCCAAATCTTCCACAAACATAACATCTTACATTCATTCTGCAATTTTCTGAGTTATGACAAATTTTGTTGCATTTAGAACATTGACTGGTGGGTGCATTAGTGTTCTAATAGTTTCCAGATCTACACTGATTTGCTCGATGACCATACTTGTTACAATTAAAGCATTTCCCATTGAATTTGTAAGGATTAGGTTGTCTTACCGGTTTACTGTGATCATGATTGTTTGCAGTACCAGAGCTTTTACCAACTTCAAAGTCAAGGCCATTTGTGTCTCCATCAGGTTTTTGATTTTTCAGCATGTTATCAAGTTCCTCTGAACTTTTCTTGAATTTCTCTTTGTGTTGATTTGTAGCAGCCAACTCATTTTCCAAGATTCCCTTTTGTCTCATGAGTTCAGTTCTGTCATTTTGTGTATGCATCAAATCTGTCTTTAACATATCATTTTCATGACGAAGTCTTGTGTTTTCATTTCTAGCATCATTTAGTCTTCCAACCAAGTCATCTTCATTCTTCTTTCTGTCTTCAATGTCTTTACAAAACCTCATAGTCATATCTTGCATTTCATTCCTCATTGTACTGTTTTCCTGTCTCAATTTGTTCACAAGGTCATTAAGAGTTTCTTTTTCACCATCATCACTCTGCATCTTTTCAGAAAGTTCTCTTCTTTTGTTCCTAGCAATAGTGAGATTTTCTTGAAGTCCTTGAATGATTTCCTATGCAGTCTTCAGATCATCTTCAAGTTTCATATTTTTTAATTTTTCTGCATCATAATCTGAAAGAGTTGTTTCCAATTGCTTTCTCAAGTTTTCCATCTCTACCGGTGTAAGAATCTTCCTCAAGTTGTTAGGATTTTGAAAATAGAGGACCAAGTTCTGATAATTGTTAGGATTCCCAAAGATACTGAGAGGGGGGGGGTGGGGGGGGGGGGGTGAATCAGTATCTAACCAGTTAAGTGATTTTTTGAGCTTATTAAGTAAATTGCATTCCAAAACAGTGTACCAGTAAACAAGAATTAATGCAGTAAATAAGAACAATGAACACAACATAGAAATCATACCATAAGACAATATTTTTGGTGAGGAAACCTGATGTGGGAAAAACCTCGGTGGGATTTGTGACCCACAATATTTGCTTACTAGCCAATAAGTGAATATTACTTAAAAGATGGGGACCTGCACATGCAGGAAGGCCAAGTGCCTAGAGCTCACTGCTCAAATACAAAGGGAAGTCTCACTGACTTACAAAAATGGATTATAGAAATCCAAAGTGATGTACTGCTACAAAAAGCATCTGCTATGCCAGATTCAGTACCGGTTTAAGTTCTTGCAATAATTATAAACCTTACATCAATATTCGCTCCTCATATCCATGTTATATCCTTTTCATACATCTTACAAAATGATCCTACAAGATCTCATACTTATATGAGTCTTATTACAATATGCCATGTCGACTTACAAAAAGATATTACAATTAAATACATTAAGTAGTAAACAAAATCCTGTCGGCTTAGGGTGTCGGTAATCATCTTGGTCGCTGTCGGTGGACTATCTACCGGTGTGGAGTCTATCGGTGCCGGTGCCTGTCGGTGTCATAAGATTGCAAGGTTGCCATCAATGACAATACCTTCAATCACCTAGAATTTCTCATTGGAGTGTGCATTTGCCAACATCTCCGCCATTAACACACCTTCCAATACATGTCTTCTAATCTTAGCAACCACGACCTCGTCTCTGTCAAAATGCCATTAATGTTTCTATTGTTTCCTTCTCGAGGTCTTCTCGCAATCTGATCTTCTTGCTTAGATCTAGGCTCCAACAACTCCCTGATTTGTCTCTGTCACTCATTCTTCCTCGAGCCGCACTCTTCTGATCCAATCCACAAATCATGAGATCCATATTAAGTGCACACCTATAGAGGCAACTATCTTTGCACAACACTCCACCGACCTCTGCATGCTTGCCACTTCATCTCCATGTGGCTTCCATGTCAGCATCCTCCTCTGCTTGAACAACTATGTCGGTATGGATTGAATCACTAACTAATTCCATTACCGGGTTCATCTACTAGTATACTAACCTTGTCGCTTAAACCCTCAAACCGGTCTGTCATCAACCTTGCACTCATCTTCTTCTCTTCCGATGGACTACTCAATTGGTCAACACTCTTGCTAACCTACCTTATACACATCTTCATCAGATGGGGAGTCTTTTACATCTGCACCTTGTCCATATTACCGGTAAACACTCTTGATGACACTATGTCATCAACCTTCCACAGACTCCATCTTCAATCAGGTCATTCTCCTCTATCTGCATCTGCTTAGCCTTGCATTCTTCTTGATCAGCTTGGACCATATCTCAACCGATTTGTCAAAGTGACAAACTCATCACTCGTCATCTGTACCAGCATCTCAACATGCCTTCTCAGTCAATCTAGTGCATATCCCTGATTTCATGCACTTGAGACATTCCTTTGATCCATCAGTAGATCCGGTGTGAGCCTTCAAAACACCTGCCTTTGCCTCATCTTCCTTATCTCACATGACTATGATGCACACTATACATAATAGGAGATAAGATCCACTTACCGGTGGGAGTGAGTCCTTGTCATCTACATCCTGTAGTGCACCCATGTGGCTTCCTTGTTTGTGCAACAAACCTTCAAACAAACACATGTGATCCGGTGTTGGCACATTCACTGTTAGTCATCTCTTCACATGGTGACTGCATCTTCATCCGGTGGGAGTCCTGTTGTTCTGCAACCTCACAGCATACCGGTGACTTGTTCATTCTTATCCTCCAGTATTGATGTGATTTAGGTAACATTCTGCTTCTTCATCACAAACAATATCCAAGCATCCTACCCATTGTCAACAATTCACTTAACAGTTGACATACTCTCCTTACTAGTGATACAGTGTATCGATAACCTTACCATTTCATCCACACAAGTCAGGCACTAACTTGTGTACCGGTGACACCAGTGATCATTCCTTTGAGTAGCATGCTCTTTCTTACCTTACCGGTGTTCTCCAACACAAGGTGATATCAAAGATATCTCAACCTGTACTCCTTAACAGTGTTGTATATATATATCTCTCATACCAGTAGTCATCCCATAGCAGTCGACATCAATGACAACCCAATGCCAACATGTACTTGGGTACCTCATCAGGCTTTGTTGTCGGGATCCATTTTTTGCTTTCATACATCTAGTCCTTAGTTTTTTTAGCTTCTCCCTACGTTCATATTAAGGGTGGGTGTTGGAGTAATAAGGTTATTTACTTAATTAATTAAATTGCATTGATTTATTAATTAAGTCACCTTTTACTTTATTTTCACTTAAGCTAAATTTAGGAAGCTAAACTTAGGCTCATTAATAATTAATTAATTATTAATTATTAATTTCTTTTAGGGTTTATGTTTTTAGGTTTTGATCTCCTTTTATAAGGATTGATCCCTTTGTAATCTTTACATTGATTTATTATTATTGCATAATTTTGCTCTAGGGTTTCAAAGTAACTTTTGTGTTTTGTGTGAATCTTCCATTGTTGTAACAGGTTATTTGCATACAGGTGTTCATTGGGTTATGTGAGGTTTTATTTCATAGATTTAACATCCCAAAGACAAGCCATGCTCCCTAAACTACCTTGAGCCCAATGCACTAATAATGACTTCATGCCCAAAGATTTGATGCATTTTAAGCATACCATCAATGGATAACGTAGTAAACTGAATGAATACCACATCAAGAGAATTAGAACCAATCAACTCCCAAATAACATTTTGTCTAGGGATTATATTCAACCTCCTTGCATTCCATGATAAGACCATAATTTCTAAGATGGAGAGAAATGAGAGTCAATGGTCTTCACAAAGCCAGACTCCACTAGTGTTTCGCCAACTAACTTCACCTTTTCTTGATCTTTCTTCCTACCCATCTTAGAAGGCTTCTCAGGAGTAGCCTTTCTAAGATCTTTTTGATGAATTCCTAAAATAGTTAGGGTTCCCTTACTTTGATACTATCCTAAGATGCTTTCTTGAAAGTGGCCATAGAACAAGTGCAACCTATACCATCTTTCACTTCTTTGCTTCCACTTGTCCCCAACTCACTAGAAGTCGACAATGGGATATTTGTATCTATTTGCACCTATAAAATTCCCTCCTGTGGACCAACCTAAATAGAATTATCCTTATCATCAACTATTTGACCTACCTCCAAAGGCCTATAAGCAAGTTTGCAATAGCCCCATTAAATTGGTTTATATCATTCATAGCATCAAACCTGTTAAACACCTCATTAGACTATCTATCTTTTAAAGTTCTCTTTTGACTTCTTCCCTTGTTGTGGGTTCTAATTGGGAGGAAGCCCTCCTTATCCTCCATCATAGGGGCCTTCCCTTTATCCAATTTAGGAATTGAACTAGTCGACCCATTACTGGAAGTCCTTGCGGGTTTCAATTTAGGGCACATTGGCTACAAATGCCCATATTCATGACATAACCAACAATGAAATGGTAAAGTTTCACAATCAAATTGTTGAATCCATGAACTTGACCTCAACCAAATTTCCTTGGAATTAGGTAAAGGCTTACTCAAATCAATTTCAACATAGACACAAGCATAGGTGATTACCATTTTGTCTATAGTTTGTCGCGAAGAGCCAACTAGCTTGCCAAGATGCATCACAACTAAGTTACCATTTTGTCTGTAGTTTGTCGCGAAGAGCCAACTAGCTTGCGAAGATGCATCACAACTAAGTTGAATATATCTTTTCTCCAAAATTCCAATGGAAACCATGAAAGCCTTACCCAGACTGCAACCCTCAATGGGAGCTCTTTTGTAGGGTTAAATTTAACACGACACAATTTATGAAGAGACCAACCTATTTGTAAAAATAGGCCCCACTTCAAACACCTTATTTATGTCTGATGTGCATGAAAAAATCACCAAAAAATAATGATTGGCAACCAATAATACTTTTATTTTCCCCTTTGAATTCCATGTGCAACAAGCCCATGATTCCTAGAAGAGTAAAGATACCTAGATCCCCATAAACTTACAAATCAAGGCATGATTAGATAAATAGTTAATATCCTCCTCAACAAAATTGAACTGAATCACAAGAATAGGATTCTCTTCACTCCTAACTAGACAATCATTCACTTTCATAGGTTGAAAGCCCCCATTTTGAGAAGAAACTTCTTTGATTCTGTATATGGTGAAAATGGATAACAACAATGTTGAAAGACTAAATAGATTCAACCACAAAACCCTAGCCTAACAACAACAAAAATCCACCATGACATATGAAGATTACCTAAGACAATGAAAATCAAATGAAATCACAAAGATTATACTATCACATGTCCAATAGGGTTTGGATCTCCATTCTTCCTATCTCCATCGATCTTGCTTGATATATTTGCTCTCAGATTTTATGTGCACAAGAGCTCAACAAAGAACGGAATGTGGTTGCAAGTAGGATCGCCTATGTTCAAAAGCGTAGTGTAGTCAAGTAGTCAATAGGGGGGTGCATAGATTGATTGATTAGGGTTGATAATGAAGGAAGCATCTCCTTATATAGAAGACACTATAAGAAATGGAGGGATAAGATTGAGAGGTGTAAAAGGAGGTCGGCTATGATTAGAGGGTAGGTAAAAGAAATAATAAAATAATGAAAGGGGTAGGTAGTGTATGAATTAAGAGATGAATGACATGTGTCATGGGTAGAAAAGGTTAATGAATTAATTAAATAAATAAAGATTTATTTAATTAATAGAAGGAGTTGGATCAATTAAATAAATAAGATATTTATTTAATTTAGGAAAAGGATAATTTAAATAAATAAATGTATTTATTTAAATGAGAAATAAGGCTAGAAGAGGATAAATGAATTAATTAAATAAATAAAGATTTATTTAATTAATAGAAGAATTAAGCTTAGATAATTAAATAAATAAAATATTTATTTAATTAAACTGGACAATTTTGGGTGTCTACATTTTGCCCCTCTTTGAGACAATGCGGCTTGTCGCGTTGTTTCAAAGAAGATAAGATGAACTGATACAGAGTTGCCCCAAGATGGGAATGATATGCCCCCTCGAGAGATTGGATGAAAATGTTTGAAAAGATTGCAGACAATCTCTTGATAAGAAAGATGGGATAGAATGGACTGACCGGATAAAATGACAGAGTCACGGGATAATGAAAACTGACTCGGGAAACGAGGGCTAGGGCAGTCTATAAGATAGACCACGAGGGAAATACATCCTCATTGTCATCCACACATCCAAGAGATCAGAGTGCAGAGTGAGAATAGAGCAGAAACAGTCAGCAGTGATGGCCTTTGTTCACAGATTCGAGCGCGTTCGCTGATTCCAGAGGCAGGAGAGCCGGTAAGTACCACAAAACCTCCTCGTACTTTATTGCATTTATTGTTGTCATTAATGCATGCTAGATAGGGCAATAAATGCGCTTTAGGTTAGGGTCCAAAAATGTCAAAAAACGTCCAGGCGCGTCTGCATTGGTGCCAGGCGCGTCTATGCTCACTAGGCGCGTCTGTGTTTGTGTCGGGCGCATCTATGCTGGAAAATGCGTTTGTGTCGAATGCGGTCGCGTCTGTGCTGTGTAGGCACATCTATGCCAAGAAGGCACGTCTGTGTCACCCAGGTGCGTCTGTGCAGAGCATAGGCACATCTATGTCGCCCAGGCGTGTCTGTGTAAAACAGGCATGTTTATGCAGTCTTCAAGCACGTTTATGTCAGGAAAGCGCGTTTGTGTCCAAAAAAATGTGAATTTGTGTCTTCTAGGTCAAATCGGTAGTTCTATGATGAACATACGCTGTCGATTGGATAAGCTGCTGAGAGGATACACTCAAGCAGGTCCTCTAGGGAAGACTAGGATAACAAATAAGGCTAGGATTGACAATTCTGTGATAGAACATACATTGCCAATTAGAAAACTACTCAAGAGGATTCACTCAAGCATAGGCCCTAGGATAAGATAGATCAAGGCACTTTGTGATGAACAGTGAGTACCAAGATATAGTACTTTGTGATGACCAGGGAGTACTAAAATATGAGCAACACTTTGTGATGAACAGTGAGTGCAAATGTGAGCAACACTTTGTGATGAACAGGGAGTACCACACACGTAGTACTTTGTGATGAACATGGAGTACCACTAGGATAAATAGCAACACTTTGTGATGAACAGTGAGTGTCACTAGGATAAATAGCAACACTTTGTGATGAACAGTGAGTGTCACTAGGATAGAATGTCAGATGCACTTAGATAAAAAGTAGCATTTTGTGATGAACAGTGAATGCCACGATGACTGACATGATTGATTTGCATGACTGCAGGAGTATTTGCCTATGCTGGAGTCACGGGAGAGATTCCCGTCGACTCGGAGATTGCGACCTGAGTTGACAGCTGAGGACCGAGCTGCGATTGAGGCTATGGGATTGAGACATATTCTATATGTGCCTGAGTTTTGGGCAAACATGGGACTGCTGACTGCACTGGCGGAGAGGTGGCACTCTGAGACTTGCACCTTCCACTTGCCGATGGGGGGGATGACAGTCACCCTCGAGGATGTATACAGGATTCTGAGGATACCAATCGATGGGGAGTTGATTCCCTATGATCGAGACGGAGACAGGGAGGCCCTGAGATGAGTGTTCCAGGACCCAGGAGTGGAGATGAGGGCAGGGCATGTGGCTTGGGACACCATGACAGCTACAGGATTAGCACTGCCAGCAGTGATAGGAGGAGCGATCAGTGGGTTCTTGTGTCCTGATAGAGCGATACGAGGGTTGGCTGTGGGCTGGGGAGGAGCATTGGAGACACTGGTGACATAGCACACCAGATATGCCTAGGGACCATGTGTGCTAGCACACCTATATTACGCGCTGCATCAGTTTGTGTACCATGGGTCAGTGGGATTAGGCTGCGGGGTCACATTGTTACAAGTGTGGGCCTATGAGCATCTACCAGTGACGAGACCGATACATTTCAGGGGCAGAGGTCATGGACGCAATTTTGTATACTTGTACGACATGATCACTTTGCAGCCACGGATTGACAGGTTAGAGCACTGGTGGCGGGTGATTGATGACATTGATATGGTTATATGGAGGCCATACTTGGGATGCGAGCAGTGGGAGGATGATGCAGTAGATCTACCATACACCTTCCGGAGTAGGTATCTGATTGGGCGGACACCCTATGTACTGGAGAGGCAGCTGGTGGACAGGGTGGGCAGGCAGTTCGGCAGGATCTAGCAGATGCCATGGGGTTCAGGCATGTATGCACAGACTGTTAGGGATCAGGTGCAATTTGGGCCCTTATTATCATATGATTAGGCTATTACACAGCTAGTAGAGATGATGCCCCTACCCTGGGACATGTGGCCAGAGATTGAGGATGCCGACATGGATGCTGAGTACACAGCATACTGGGCCGAGCATCCATTCCCACGCCTGACGGATCCAGGAGAGCTACTAGATGGAGATGGTGGTGGGAATGGGGATGATGATGGAGATGATGGGGTAGAGGCCGATGGAGGAGGAGGGGGGCAGTTGGAGAGAGGAGGGTAGCGCCATGGAGGGAGGGTGGAGAGGACAGGTAGGCTCGGGTAGTGAGGGGTCGCGGTGGATTACCGCTACAGGTGCCAGCAGCACAGGGTCCCAGATAGGTACAGGTACAAGGATAGGTACAGGGATAGGCACCAGTACAGGCACAGGCACAGGGGTAGGCACCCATACAGGGGGAGCCACAGGGGGCTGAGGTAGAGGAGGATGAGCTGAAGGAGTTGAGGGAGATCTGCCAGGGAATGGCAGATGAGATCCAGGAGCTGGAGAGGGAGAGGGATAGGCTCAAGAGGTGGCTCAGAGATACTGAGCGGGAGCGGGATCAAGTCATTCAGCGCTACATAGAGGCTGAGACAGCACTGAGGGCTGGGAGGCAGGTGGCATAGGACACAGGGGCTAGATATGCCTACATCTTGCGGGCAAGGGAGGAGATCGGTTACTGGCGGGATCTCTATTATGGTGTGGTGCCAGTTGATCAGCGGGCGAGGAGCTTCCATAGACCATCGCGGACAACAACAACTATGGGAGGGAGTCAGAGGATACAGGCATCTAGTGGTGGGGTTATGGGTCCTCTACCACCACCAGATAGAGGGGACAGGAGGGATGATCTTGGGGCGGGGCCTTCGGGGGCTTAGATTTCGTCGAGGCCAGGCGGCTTTGAGGGAGGGAGTTCATCATAGCCGTAGAGGGCTTCCTATGTATCAGTATTGTACCATTTTTGTATGATGATGTAGACACCTGCGGGTGATTGTAGCCATATGATTTTGACATCATTGTATCATGACACTTATGATTATGTATATATGAGATGATTCATCTTTGTGGTAGCTATATGCATGTGTACCTATGTGATGAGATGTTTCATGATGTATGTTTCTATGTGATGCTTATGATATGGATGCAAATATGTATATGATGCCATGCAATATATTATTTTTTTGTTCTTTTATGTTTTATATGTGTATGCATGATGCAAATGTGAATGTATGTAATGCAAATGAATATGATAATGCAAATGTAAATTGTGCTAACAGGTGTTGTGTGCAGGATGTGATGCAGTTGTGATATCTATATGTATGTATGAAATGCTTATATGTGGTAATGCAGGTGCAACTATATGAAATGCAAATGTTTTTGGTGTGTCATTATACTCAATCATGTGATAGCAGGCTACGCGGACTCGAGAAGGACGATGGAAGTCAATTAAGAAAGGGGGATGAAAGATAGAAGATATGAAA
Source organism: Cryptomeria japonica (assembly GCF_030272615.1). Classification (NCBI taxonomy): domain Eukaryota; kingdom Viridiplantae; phylum Streptophyta; class Pinopsida; order Cupressales; family Cupressaceae; genus Cryptomeria; species Cryptomeria japonica. The sequence continues at coordinate 146,574,768 of NC_081407.1, forward strand.
GTGAAAGAGCTTCTTGTGCATTATCATCATTGAGCTTTATTATGGCAAGTAGGTTATGACAATCGAGGCATATGTTCAACCCAGAAAGTCATTGTACCTATTTGCATGGAGATAAGACAGTCACAAACAAGGAATGCCCCAGTTCATATTAGACTCACAGTGTCCTCATATCCTTGGACAAGTCATACCATTACTAAGAGGCAATCCACAGATAGCAAATACAAATAGGTGACGATACCCCATCCTCGCCTTTCTAGTCAAAGACATCTTGGAGATAGAATCTCTAGTCAGAGACATCCCGGAAAAGCTAAAAGACATGTCACCAAAAAAGATGAAATCAAAAGAAAACCAAGACTCGACACTAACATCCACTGTAGTCCTCAAGTTTAGTGTCTCTTGTCACTTGTATAAGTCTTATTTGATTGTGGTCACAATGTTTATTTTCACAAAATGGATAGATAGCACTGAACCATAATGTTGTCTGAGTCTGTTGAAAGATTTGATTTGTTGAAGCTCATTGTTGCTGCTGTGTCTCATCTGAAACTGACTGAATCCATGAAACTAATACTTTATTGTGGAGAAGATGAAACTTTATTGTGGATCTGTGATGCAAATGTTGCTTTATTGCGAATTGTGCACGGATAGACTGAAGAAAGCTGGAAGAAACTGTACTCCTCGAAACATGTGATTTTCTCAATTCCACACCTATCACTAGACGTAGGATTTGCCTTAGCCATAGATAGGATCTGATTTATTATGGATGGAAAGGGAGGTGAAAAGGGAGGTTTATTATGAATGGCTAACCAATCTTGGGTAGATCAATAACAAGCCATGATGGGTGTTGGTGTAAATAATTATTCATCATGGATATTATTACACTTACTTAAGTTTACTTAGGATAATGCATTTCATAGTAGTTTGGATATGAGACACTTGGGTGTTTGTGCCACATTGGGATAGTGTGTGTAGGAGAAATTCCACCTCTTATGGTGTTGATCTTGTTATTACACTATCATATCCACTTATTGTGGAGTGATAATTCCACCTTCGGTGGGTGATCCACCTCATGTGGAATATTGTATTATTTCTCCTACCTACCCACACCTATTTCCTACCTACCCTTGTTTCTTATTGAGCCACATGTCATACTTGTGTGCTCATACATATCCCTAGCCTTGCCTATATAAGCAGGCTCATCTACATTGTATGGAACTACCTAATCCAGTTAATCATTGATCATTTTCTATTAATGAGAATACAGTTTATTCTTGTCCCATATTATGTCTCTTTCATGTACATTTCAATGACTTCTTGATCTTGGCAAAATCCAACATGGTAGCAGAGCTATTGGAGCTTCATTGATTCGTCTTGAAGAGGTATTATTGTGACGTCAAGAGGCAGATCTGAGGAGCATCGTCATTTGGAGGCGTCCTAGACCAGATCCGACGTCTCCATTGCGTCCGGAAGGCCGTTTCCATGAATTTTGGTTATAAAGTTGGCCTATTTTGGTGAGGAAAAATTTTTCCCCAATTTTGCTTAGCGTACGGATTTTTCGAATATTCCCATTATTTTTTCAAAAAAAAAATTTTGAAAAATCAAAAAAATTGAAAAAAAATTGAAAAAGGAATTCGAAAAAAAAAAAAAAAAAAATTAAAAAAATCAAAAAAAATATTGTTTGGGGGGTCCGCAGACCCCCCCGTGCTCGCAGTACCTGCAGGTTGTCGCAGGTGTACCGCCTTCTGCATATCGCGTACCTCTGCAGATTCCGTCTGCCGCGCCGGCTGTACCTCCCGCGTCCTCGGAGACCACGCCGTCGCTCGTTCTCCGCGCCGAAGTAGCTCCGCCCGTACCTCCGTCAGCGCCTCCCTGCCGTCCTCGCAGACCGCGCCGAGCATAGGCGCCGCCGACCGCGACCACCAGCCACCGCAGCTCCGCCGGCGAATCTTCCCGGCGCCTCCCTGCTCGCTACCGGCGCCCTCTGTCAGCCGCTCCGGCTGCGCGTCCTCCACCTCCGCAGCACCGCTGCTCCGCTCGGGTTCTCCACCGGTAGCGCGTCCTCCCCAGTCCTCGGCTCACCGGCAGGGGCCCACAGCCAGCCACGCGGCATCCAGGCAGGCGAATCCACGCCCGCCACGTGGCAGGAGGCCCGTGGCCCGTGGACTGACACATCAGCTTTTTCCGTACCGTACGGACACCACATCAGCGGGCCACATCATCATCCGTACTGCCACATTTGCCCTGCCACATCATCTTCCGTACAGTACGTCCTGTACAGTCAACACGCCACCTCATCCGTCCGTACAGTACGGACGCCCAGTCAGCCAGGCAGCGAAGTTTTGGCGACGGTCATACGGCCGTCAAATTTAACCCCGTGTTTTGCTGACGTCAGCGCCACATCAGCAGGGTTTGGAAATTTTTTGACCCCCTCTCATTTGCATTTTTGATTTTGCAGTTCAACTTCAAATGGCCATAACTTGCTCATTTTTGCTCCTTTTTGGGTGCAATTTTTTTTGAAATGGGCTAGAATTTCGTGCTCTCCGCAGTGGTGAAAGAATTTTTTGATTTTGATGCACGGATTTTTCAGAAAATGCAGTTTTTGGTGACTGTCCCTGAGTAATCCCAGTTTTTGCAACTTCAGAGGCTTCGTTTGGGGTCATCCGACCTCCTTTTCAGGTGCCGTTTTTTTTGAAAGTGCGTATTTTTTTGTCTACTTTCACATGATGCTATCAGATTGATGTCATTGTAAGTAGAAATTGTACTTTCAGATCTTGGCCATTTTTGGCTCTCTTGGTACTTGTATATTGGCTTGAATCTCAGTTAGATTCATTGCATTATTGATTGAAGTCTCTTGTATCTCAATTGAAAAGTTGTAAAATTTGCATCATAAGTCCACTTTGCCTTGTTTTGCAAGTGGCTCATTGTAATCGCACTAAGTATAAAGTGCCAGAATCATCACTTTTGGGGGGGTACTTTGATTGATTGAATTTGGGGGGTGTCTCTTGTGCTTGTGTGCTCTTGTATTCTTTCCTTTTTTGCTGCTATGGGTTCTTCTAAGTTTCCTCTCTTAACTCCACATAATTATGCTACTTGGAAAATTGATGCATGGAGTAAACTTATGGAAAAAGGACTCACTCATTACATTGATGGAACTATTGTTGCTCCAGCTGATCCTAAGGCTGATCCAGTTGGTCACTTAGATTGGCTCACTAAAAATATCATGGCAATTGGTACCTTAAGAAAGTATGTATCAAAGGATCTCATATTTCATATTGAGAAATGCACTCTAATCAAGGATGCTTGGCAAAAGTTTCAAGACTTGTATGGTCAAGTTGATGAGATTAGGGGATATCAAATTGATAGTGATCTCACCATGTTAGATCCCAAGAACTTTGATACTATACAAGATTATGTCACTAAGGCAAATGAGTTGAGGGCACAACTCAAAGATTGTGGCATTGATAAAAAGGATACTCAATTGATATTCAACTTGATAGGCAAGCTTCCACAAGAATATGCAGCATTTGTTTCTAGTTTCCAAACTCATAGAATGACAATGGGTTCAAGCTACAAAATGCCTACATTTGATGCTTTCAATGAAATGTTGATGATGGAACAAACTAAGTTGATAAGCATGGGCATTCTTAAGACTTCTTCTAAGTCTCAAGCATTGGTGGCAAATCAAGGAAACAAAGGAAATCAAGGAAAGGACAACTCAAACAAGAAAAAATGGCAATCAAAGCCTAAGGACAAAGCATCATCTTCTCCACAACAAGGAGATTCATCTTCTTCCAAGAAAGATAATTCACCAAAGAGAGAGAGACCTACTTGTGCTTATTGTAAAAAGATTGGTCATGAGGAACATCGTTGCCATACTAAGAAGATTGATGAGCTCACGCATATCATCAAAAAGCATAACATTGATTTGCCTAAAGTCTACAAGAAGGATGATTCATCAACTTCCACTTCCTCACATTCAAAAGGAAAAGGGCAAGCATTCATGGCTTCTACAAGTGGAAAAACTCACTCTTTTGGAACAAGAAAAGGACAAGCTCTATGTGCTACAACAAATCATACTTCAGAGAGATGGCTTCTAGATTCAGGGGCTTCTCATCATATGGCATCTTCACAGTCTATGTTCTCTACATTTGAGCCTTGCACCATGCCACAGATTTTGATGGGCAATCATACATACATGGATGTGATTGGGAAAGGATCTATTGACATTGGGGATAACTCCTTCAATGATGTGTTGTGTGTACCCCACTTGACAAACAATCTCCTTTCTATCTATCAAATCACACATGGCGCAACTAAGAAAGTTGTGGAGTTCACACCTGACTCAGTTTTTATTAGAGACATGGAGACTAGAGCTATCATTGCGACTGGGGTGGTTGATCATGCATCTCGGTTATACTCCTTTTCAGATTTTGTTGATGATGATGATTTCACATTTGATGATTCTACACATGTTGATCACACTTATTGTGATGATTCAGATTTTGAGGAGAACTTTGGACACTTGAACTTGGGGATTCTCACATGTAACCCCGTTCTTGAGTCTTGTACTTCATCTTCTCATATTGATATCACATCACCTATTGCACCTGATGATGCAGACAGTGCGACAGTTTTGCCTTCATGTGATTCAGTGCAGCAGGATATACATTGTCTTCCAGCTTCAGATTCATGGGATGATTACATGACAGATATTGCAGGTTTGTTTGTGGAATCCTACATTGCAGATTTGGGAGACATCATTGATGACATACATCTTCTCTTTGATGAAGATGATCCTTCTTCGATTGTTGCGAGGGCACACTCTGACCCTCTTGTTCATTCTCTACATGATCATTCTTTCGAGGTTGACATGATTGTGGATACTTATGTACAGCAGTTGGAGGAGGTCTCTTTATTCTTTGAGGAGACACATGAGTCTTTGGACATTGTTCTACATCCATCTCCACTAGATGTTGGAGTTCCTTTTTCAGCAGTATGGCACAGTTTACCATCTTTGGAAGGGGTATCTTTTAGCATCGACATGGGGACACTTGAGCAGTTTTCAGAGATTCCTTTCATCATGAGTTTTCTTCATACATCTTCCCTTCATGATTGGGGAGACTTCATGGATACACCTTTGGTTTTGTTTCTTCCTAAGGGGAGGAATGTTGTTCGACGTTCGTGGAGCAGTTTCTTCATACATCGAGCTTCTATCATTGGTGCAGATTCTTCATTGAGGGATGATCACAGTTTGACTTCTCTTCTTCTCTCATATGGGGGGGACTATTTCCTCACATGGGGTTTTGTTCCTCACAAACTTCTTTGAGAGTTCTCTTGTATAGCTTTCATCTCTTTTTTGGGGGAGGGTTTTTTCCCATTGGGTTTTTCTCTCTTTCCCCACTTTGTGAGAGATTTCATTGCATTGGTTTGCATGCATTTGCATTTGTGCATGGGTACCTAACATGGCCTCGTAGCCGGGACCCATCTTGCATTGCTTAGTTGCATTGTAGACTTAAGTGCATTCCCCTAAGTTGCACTTAAGGGGGGGTGTTGGTGTAAATAATTATTCATCATGGATATTATTACACTTACTTAAGTTTACTTAGGATAATGCATTTCATAGTAGTTTGGATATGAGACACTTGGGTGTTTGTGCCACATTGGGATAGTGTGTGTAGGAGAAATTCCACCTCTTATGGTGTTGATCTTGTTATTACACTATCATATCCACTTATTGTGGAGTGATAATTCCACCTTCGGTGGGTGATCCACCTCATGTGGAATATTGTATTATTTCTCCTACCTACCCACACCTATTTCCTACCTACCCTTGTTTCTTATTGAGCCACATGTCATACTTGTGTGCTCATACATATCCCTAGCCTTGCCTATATAAGCAGGCTCATCTACATTGTATGGAACTACCTAATCCAGTTAATCATTGATCATTTTCTATTAATGAGAATACAGTTTATTCTTGTCCCATATTATGTCTCTTTCATGTACATTTCAATGACTTCTTGATCTTGGCAAAATCCAACAATGGGAATGGGTAAGTTTATTATGAACGAATAGGTTGTGAGTGTGTGCAAAGTGAAAGGATGAAAGTGAATCCTGAAGGAGGGAGGAGCAATGTCTCTATGCATGGTGCTGGTGACCCAGTTTTCACCATGGTACTTGCCCAGGGCGCCACCGAAGTGGTTTTCACCGTTGGACGAAATTATTTCTCTTTACTTTTTTCAATTTTTCAATTGTTTTTTGTGTCACAAGGTGCCTATTTGCCAGGTTTTCACCGAGTAACAATTTTTTTTTGTTTTATAATTTTTGTTTGTATTTTTGAATTTTTTTATTTTTTTGTATTTTTTTATTTTTTTATTTTTTTGTATTTTTGAATTTATTTTTATTTTTTTGTATTTTTTGAATTAGGATATTCCAAAGAGCTATGTGTAGAACCTGCAAAGGTGCATGCTGTTGATAGGATCCTCCAAAGGTTCACCTTCTGTAGTTGAGAGTTGATATGCCCCAGATCCATATGCTGCTGTGATGATGTAAGGACCAAGCCAGTTTGGTTTGAATTTGCCCTTCTTCTCTTTGTCTTGTTGATTTTTAGGGTTTTCCATGAGAACCAGGTCACCTACCTCAAATGTGCGACGCTTGACTTTATGATTGTAACTGCATTGTTCCTTGACTGAATGATGTGTAGCTTGAGTGACTGTCTTCCTTGATAAAGGAATTGAGATAAAATTACTAGTGTGTGGACTACGTAGGCCCATATGCATGTCCCCTGAAGAAGTTTGGGCATCACTGATAGAAAAGTCCTTCGAGGAAGCTCCATTAAAGGTCCATGATGTATCACTAGAAGGGAATGGATGTGTGAAACAAGTGGATGAGTGATGAAGGCTTGTGATTGCAAAAAGAAGTGAAAGTAGGATAGCATGATGGAGACTTAGGATCAACAAGTATGCTTTTTGACTTAAAATTTTAGAACTTTTGCCTCCAGTTATTTTAATATTAGGGGAGATCAACTCTTGTTCTTTTTCTTTCATAGGATTTTTATCCTTGACTTTGATTTTTTTAGAGTCCAATAGCTTTTGATTTGGATTTGGACTAAAGGACTTTTCTTTATTATTGACTTTTAGATTTTTCTTTTCAAAGCTTGATTTTTCATCCTCGATGAGTAAGGGCTTTTGTAATTCTTGTTGATCCAAGTCTAGAAGTGGAGTGGAAATGGAATGAGTGGATGATATGGTAAAGCTATGTGAGTTATCAAGAGGGCTGGCAATACGCTCAATAGATTCTTCTCTAGAACCACTCTTAGGACTATTGATATCAAGAGATGCTTGCACCACTAGAGGAGATTTGCATTTAGACTTAGTAGCCACAACACTAGGTGGTTCACACCCAATTCCTTGGCATTTCAAATTGTTTATAGATTGTTCTTGTCGACTGAATGTCTTAGGAGATAGTGGGAGTTGATCGACATGACAGATATACTCACCACATCCCATGTCTTTAAAATTGAACTTTTCTTTGAGCTCTGCTTGTTTTGATGTAGAAGCTTTCAAGGATTCTGGATCCACATATGCCGATGAAGGAATAGCCTCTCGATTGACTGGGATTGTTATTTCTAATCGAGGTTGCAGATTGTTGCAATATATGAATGAATTTGGATCCGCTTTGATGGTCACTTCAACTCCATTGTGTGGAAACTTGATACATTGATGATATGTACATGGGACTGTGCTCATTTCATGAATCCATGGGCATCCCAAGAGTATGTTGTATGTGAGATCTAGATCAAGGACTTGACAAACCACATCCTTTTTAACTGGCCCAACTCTGAGGGGCAAGGTGATTGTGCCTTTGGATGATTGCTCTTCATCATCATATGATTTGATGGTAATTTTGTTTGTAGAATTCACAGCTTTGTCAGAATATCCCAATTGTTTAATAGTGCTCAATGTACAAATGTTTAGACCTGCTCCTCCATCTATTAGGACTCGTTTGATTCTATGTTTGTGTATGAAGGCTTCAATGTGTAGTGGTGCATTATGTGGCTGACTTACAGAGGCGTCATTGGCTTCTGTGAATGTAAGGGAATGTGGAATGGAAAGGTATCCCACCATGGCTTGAAACTGGTCCACGTTCAGATTAGTAGGAACAACAGTTTCTCTCAAGATTTTGTCAAGAACAGCTTTATGTGCAGGGGATATGCGTAAAAGCTCAAGGATGGAGATGAGCGCGGGTGTTTTCCCTAATTGTTCTACAAGATCGTACTCAGGCTTGGTTGATGAGGAAGCGGTGTTTTTGGCTGGAGCACCTTGCAAAGTGAATTTACCTCGATGAGTTGTAACATTACATTCAGAGGTTGGTTCGGAAGAAGATCCAACACCTTTTAGGACAATCTTGGGTCTCCGGGTAGAATTCTCAGGGTTTTTGTCCTTGATGATAATGGTAGAGACATAATTGTCCATCGAGATGTGATTGATGGTTGAATCATAGTTATAAGATGCTCTGGTATAGTTGGTTTGGTCATCTGTGGCTTTAGCTTTTCCCTTGTCATGTTTTGGGAATGGTTCCTTAAACATCTCATGTTCTTGATTGGATGAGTGTCCTTCAATCTCAATGTCACCTCTATCAATAAGATCTTGTATTATGTTCTTCAATCAATGACAATTTCCTGTCTTATGACCCTTGCTCTTATGAAATTCACAATATTCGTCATCATTCCACCAATTTGGTTTGACCTTTGGTTCATATGGAGGAAAATCTGGAACTGTGATTACTTTGTTTGCCACTAGCTTCTTGAAAACTGACTCAAGTGGTTCTCCCAATGGAGTATACTTCCTTCGCGATCTAGAAGTTGTTTGAGTGTTCACTTGATTGTTTGTAGAGCTTGATCCCGAAAAAATGAATTTGGGTCACACTGTATTGGCATCAACAACACCATCATTGACTGTGTTCTTGTTTTTATTCCAAAATCTTGGCTTGTCTTTTCCTTTAAAGTCATCTTTGTTTTCCTTGAATATCTTAATGAATCCTTGTTCAATTAGGACCTTCTCTATTGCTAAGCCTTTTTCAATGACGTCCTTGAAGGTGGACAAACAAGCTTTCCTTAGATCATAGCCAATGTCTTTGTTAACATTCTGGGTGAACATTTCTACCATTTGTTTTTGTGGAATTTCACAAGAGCATCTGCTAGCTAGATTCCTCCATCTTTGTAAAAATGATGAAAAAGACTCTCCATCTTTTTGCTTGGTGTTGCACAAAGTAGTGACTGATATGTCTGTCTCTATGTTGTAGGAGAAATGTTGAATAAATGCCTCTGCTAAGTCACCCCATGAATTAATACCAGGTGGGAGTTGGGAGAACCATTCCATAGCTTGATCACCTAGGCTTTGTGGGAATAATCTCATCAAATATGTCTCTTCTGCTACTACCTCAATGCAAGCTGTGAAAAACTGTCTTATGTGTGCCTTAGGATCCCCTTTTCCTCTATACTTATCGAATTTAGGTGTCACAAAGTGTGTAGGAAAAGGAGGCATTGGAATGCTCTTGTCAAATGGATAAGGACATATGTCTCTCATTGTGTATGTTGGCTTCGGTGTATTTATGTCCTCCATTTTCTTTTGTAAGTCCTTGATTTGTTGCTCCAAATTGTTCTTAGGTGGAGATCGACTTCTTGGACCATACCCTATGCTTGAGGCACCAATTGGAGGAGGAGCATGTTGCATATATGGATGATATTGATCATACACATGTTCATATGGAGGAGGTCTATAGTGATGCTGCATATATGGACCACTTGGTATAGATTCATGTTGAGGAACGAAATATCTATTTTGTCCATGTATACCATACTCTACAGGCATGTCATGTTCTAATGTGTTGCCCCCAAATTTGACACGGGGTTTCCTTGTGTCCAAATTTTGAGCATGCCTTTGAATATCCAATTGCTTTGGTGGTTGATCCTTAGCATTGGTATGTGATTGAGCATATTTCTCTGCATAAGACTTCCATAATGGTCCGCGAAGATGAGTATCATATGCTTGACCATGTGTATGTGGGACCTCTGGTTTTTGAAACAAAGATGATGGTGATTTAGGCACAAGATGTGGTCTTCTATTGCCTCCACTATTAGGCCTTCTTTGATCCATGTTGGAGTGAGTTTGTTGCAAAGGCCGATTTTCCATTATTTGAGACATGTCAAAATCATGAGGTATCTTGGCTCCACTTTGTGCCATCATTTGTAAGAAGTATTGTCTATCCCTCCTCATTATTTCCTCAACCAATCAATTGAAACGGGGATCCATAATAGATTCTTCCACATCTGCTGAATGCACAGAAAAATTGTCCATATTGTCATTGTGTGTATCATTGTTGTTTGTAGTGTCCATGTTCTCAACATTTGGAATGTTTCTATAGGCATCCATGTCAGGTAATGTAGTATGATCAGAATTGAAAAAGATATCATTGTCATACTCATAAGAACTCATGTTTGCGGACTCTTGAGCCTCTTTAGTTTCTCTCCTAGATTTTTGAAGACGGGTTTCAACCATGAACTAGGTATTGACCAAGATGTGTGAGACTAGATGAAAATGGAAAAAGTATGGAAGACCAAGGGTTGGATGAAATGTAAATGAATCTGAGGTGTACTTGCAATGTCCAAAGTGTAAGACCAAGTATGTATGTAGTAGAGTAGGTGTGACTTCCAAAGAGAGGGTAGTTTCTCTTGATGAGGTAAGTTGACCTTGACTCTAAGTAAGACCAAATGAGACCCAAAGGTGAGAGACCTTGATGAGGGACCACTTAGCAAAATGTTGTTGTATGTAGTGTGTTGACAAAGTATGATGAGGACAAGCAAGTGACCTTTTGACTCAAGTTTAGACAAATGTGAATGTAATGCAAGGTGTAAAGCAATGATGGACTATGTGAGACCCAAAGACAGGTTGAATGCTAAATGAAACCTTGGAGAAAGGACCTAGGAAGCTCAAGAATTCCAAAACTGACTGTGTTTGTTTGCTGAACTGTAACAGTTTTTTGTTTCTTTTTTCTTTTCAATTCTGATCACAGACGCGCCTGTATACTTCATAGACGCAATTTCCTAACACAGACGTGGTTCTGTTTAACACAGACACGTTTCTGAGATTTTTTGTAAAATGCACTATTGATTTTGGAAACACAGACGCGTTTCTGCCCTTCACAGACGCGGTTATATAACACAAACGCTATTATATCAAACACAGATGCGTTTCTGCAAAATTTGTGCAATTTTTTCCAATCTGTGAAGTTGTTTTGTTGTGACCAAATCTGACTGTTTGACTATTTTTCGTGATAAGAGGACACAGTGTTGATGAAGACCTAATGTTTGCAAGTGTCTAGACTCAAAATGACTCCAAGAAAAGTGTGTTGTTTGATGTAAAAATGTTTTGCATACACTTGAAGACACAAAAGACACAATGTTTTGCTATTTGGTCTTGAATGTTTTGAATGTTTAAAATAAGTCAAGCACAATTGTTATGGCTGGCCAAGACAATAGTTGTTGATCCCACAGGAGGTTTTACCCTCGAGGCTACGCTATTCAAAGTGGATACTTAGATGCTTGACCTCACTGGCTCCACCCTCGACACTCACTTCTCGGGTCAGCCAAGCATCAGTCCCCACAAAAACTCCCCCTGGCAAACTTTGTATCTCTACTAAGAACCGTATGTGTGTGGGCCGCTACCAGAGGTCCGACCTCCTACCTCAACAACTAGAAGGATTTGGGCTTCTAAAACAAAAAGGTGCTAGTAAGGGCATCCGCTCGTGTGGCCATACATGCGGCACTTTCAGCTCTGTAAATACAGAAGGCTCCCAGCTGGTAGGGGTTATGCCCTACAAATGATCAAATAAATTTGATTAAACGGGTTTATGGGGAGACATAGTGTCGGTATGAACTAATCAGCACATGTTATTCATAGTTTTCACCATGAATATAGTTATTTATAGTGGTTTGGAAGAAGATGGCTTTTCTATTGCTACCACTTGGGTCGTTCTCTTCTCACTAGTAGTCCTAATGACCACACGGGAAGACAGACCCTCTAAAGATTAAACAAAAAGAGCCTATTGCTCAAGACACAAAAGACAATGATTCAATTTTAGTGCACCAATTGAAGTGTTTGCTAGTCTATGAAAACAAGGCACACAATAAAAATTCAAAAACCCTTGCCAAGGACTTGCAACAAAGAGTTGTTAGTAGTTTGGATTGTTTCAAATGATCACCCCTTCCTGCAAGCACACAAGTTAGGTAAATTTTAAATCCAAAAGACTTTGTGAAAATAGGGGCCTTCAACAAAATGATTTTGCTTTCAAGACAAGCTGCACCAATTTCGTTAGCTAGATCTGAAAATGTTAGCTCAAAATAAACCAGATTTGAAACCTTAAATGCAAAACCCAAAACTAAATCAATAACTCAAAATTTGAAACCGGTGCACACAGACGCGATTACCTTAGACACAGACGCGATTTTGTGACACAGATGTGGTTCTGTGAGACACAAATGCGTCTCCAAAACCCAGACGTGACTTCTGGACACAGACGCGTCTAAAAACACTGCAGACGCGCCTTAAGAACACAAACGCAGTTTCCAGAATCTGCAAAATAAAATACTGTCGATAACATAGACGCGGTTCCTGATGTCGCAGATGCGCCAGAAAATCAAAAACGCGATCCGAAAATACGCAGACGCGAAAATATCAAAATGCTGTCGAAAATGTCAGATCTGCAACTTCAAAACACAAAATTTGCCACAAGGATGTTAAATGCAAAAAGGGACAAGAGTCCCACCAGGCGTGCCAAAATGTATATGGTGAAAATGGATAACAACAATGTTGAAAGACTAAATAGATTCAACCACAAAACCCTAGCCTAACAAAAACAAAAATCCACCATGACATATGAAGATTACCTAAGACAATGCAAATCAAATGAAATCACAAAGATTATACCATCACATGTCCAATAGGTTTTGGATCTCCATTGATCTTTGCTTGACATATTTGCTCTCAGATTTTATGTGCACAAGAGCTCAACAAAGAACGGAATGTGGTTGCAAGTAGGATTGCCTATGTTCAAAAGCGTAGTGTAGTCAAGTAGTCAATAGAGGGGTGCATAGATTGATTGATTAGGGTTGATAATGAAGGAAGCATCTCCTTATATAGAAGACACTATAAGAAATGGAGGGATAAGATTGAAAGGTGTAAAAGGAAGTCGGCTATGATTAGAGGGTAGGTAAAAGAAATAATAAAATAATGAAAGGGGTAGGTAGTGTATGAATTAAGAGATGAATGACATGTGTCATGGGTAGAAAAGGTTAATGAATTAATTAAATAAATAAAGATTTATTTAATTAATAGAAGGAGTGGGATCAATTAAATAAATAAGATATTTATTTAATTTAGGAAAAGGATAATTTAAATAAATAAATGTATTTATTTAAATGAGAAATAAGGCTAGAAGAGGATAAATGAATTAATTAAATAAATAAAGATTTATTTAATTAATAGAAGAATTAAGCTAATTAGACTGGACAATTTTGGGTGTCTACAGATTCCATTACTATTCAAACTAAATATTGGATTTTCATGCATGATTAGGGATGAAGTTCCACCAATCACAACATCTTTGAAAGGGCAACTTTGATTTACTAAGGGACCTTTGGGAAAAAGCCATACAAACCCTTGATGAAAAAACCCAAGCAAATAAACCTACTCCCAAAACCAACATAGAATTATTCTTGTATGCACAAGAAGAAAGTAAAATAATCAAAAGAAAAAGCTTCAAACAAGGCACCCAACAAATCTCCAAACAATACCCAAAACTCAACACCAAACCATGAGAAGAATGCCCAAAAACCACAACACTACCCCTACGAACCCAACACACCACTCATCCCCCCTCCCCATGCCAAAAACCAAACAAGAAGTAGTTCCAAATGATCAACTATGGCCTCTCCCCTAACTGTAGTCTTCCTCCACTGTTGGAACAACTTCATCACACCCTCAATTCTCTAGTTATATCTAACTTAGCTAGAATGAATCTTGTTGTATCACATATTTGGCCAAAATTGATATTTAGTTAGAAATTTTTAAATTCACTTATGCTAATAAGTTGACCAAAAGGGTGACACAACTTTGTACTTTTACCTCAAGGCTATTTCAATTAGCTTCCACTTGAGGACCATAAGAAATAAAATAAAACATACACGAAATCGAAAGCAAGTGAGACTCTCTAAGATAAGATATGAAGAACTAATCTAAAAACAACACTTCCATTTGACAAAGTCTAAAAATATATTTACAAATGAGGAATACCCTTTACTTATAGAATGCTAAAAGGTGGAATTTAGTCTTTACTATTGATTAAATGAGACAATTGAAAGGACAAAAATAACTATAAGGTCAACCTAAAAATAAACATCATTTTTAGATAACTTGCCCCACAATCCTCGTATGAGGGGAGGGATAAATTCTCCATTAAATATTAAAGTAGCCATAAAAATGATAATTAAATAGCATGCTACTGATTTATTAATTATTGGAGTTGAGGAAAAATCAACTCTACAGCTCCCAAAAATCACCTGCATGCAAACCTGTCACAGAAGGAGAGAATAAAAAAAGCTATGGAGGCTAGAATTCCGAGATCCATAAAAGAGGAGTCATATTGATTGCACAATAAGAATACAATACAATATTACAGTTGTTATGAAAATACAAAGAGAGAATCCTTATAAAAGGATACTCGAAACCCTAAAGGTGAAACCCTAAAGAATTATAAGATTCCTAAGTTCAGCTTAAGCATGGAGTATAATAGACTAATAATTAAATAAATAATTATTAGCTAATAAAAGATAACTCCAACACCCCCCCTTAAGATGAACTCAGGGAGTAGCTAAAAAACAACTAAGGACTAAAAAAGCATGTAAAAAATGCTAGAAAATAACAATGGGTCTTGACAACTAGGCTTGATGAGGTACCCAACTACAATAAAATCTCTGTAAAGTGGAGAAAAAGGAGAAAACCCTGTGGGAACAAAATTCCTCTCCAAGAAGAGATGAAATCTCAAGTGAAGGACTAAGAAGCCTCCAAACAAGAGTGTTCCAGAAGATAGGAACACAAAAAAGAGCATGAAGAACACCACTGAAGCATGAAATAGCTACAAACACTGTCGAAGAGTAACTGTTGATATGAAGAACCTCCACTGAAATAGAACATGACCAGGTAGAGAAGACTGTAATCTACATGAGTGGACACACTACTCGAATTAGATGGCAAACTGTAAAGCGGAAAAATCGAACCCTAGTCATTCTCCCCTCCCCAACTCCAAGGAGAGAGAAGGGAGAGTCACTAGGGTTGATGGTTTTCACTTAGGAGGGACTTTACATTCAAAAGAGGGGTTGAAACCCACAAGATCCAATCCCACGCAATGCAAGATTGGATTCTATATGAGTTTCAAGGGTTGTGATAGCAAGGATACCCTCTTTTGTAAAGAATATAATAGAAAGATTGAACTAGGAATGCATGTAGAAGGAAGAAAGATTCACTTATAAACAGAGATAGGAATATGATATGAAGCTGCGGACCTGGAATTAGCAGTAAAATGTTGAGATGGTGTTGTTCTGCAAATTTGAGCGAAAGTTGACGGGACGATGGCGCCCGGCGTGCACACGGTCGTCCGAAAAATCCGCAAAACGAAGGGGGATCTGTTCGTCTCTGCACAAGGATTCCAGATCTTCAATTTCAGCTACGTACCTGCAACCTACACACAGAAAAGCGAAGACGATTGGGGGGTTAGGGATTAGGGGTTTTCCCTTAGGTCAAACCCCGGTTTTGGAATTAACCAAGAAATGAGAAATGCTGTAAATGTAAATGACTGTAATGTAAAACAAGTACTAGTACCTTGTTGTAAGGATGTTTGTATCCTTATATGCGAAGGTATAGATGTTGTTGTTTGTTGTATGTTGTATGTTGTATGTTGTATGTTGTAGTATGTAATGTGTTGTAAGTGATCTCCTCTTCAATGGTTGAATCCTTGTCTTGAATGCAACACTTAGCCTTGAATGGAGACTTAGAATGATCAATTGCTTGAAGGAATGCTTGAATGCTTGAATGCTTGAATGTTTGAATATCGTTTCCACGCCTTGTACACATATGTCCTTCCTCCCCCAAATGGGAGAGGAAATGTAGTTTATATACTTGCCAATTAGGGTTAAAAGACTGATTTTCCCGACCTTAGGCCGACCAGGAAATGTTATTTTCCAAATTGCAAACAAAAAGGCCCGAAGTCCCATAGGAGACCGGGCCCAAAATAGGGCCAGGGACCAAGGCGCTGGGCGCCCAAGTCCTGAAGGACCAGGGCGCTGGGCGCCCTGGTCCCACCTCCCGGGACAACAGGGTGCAAGGAGGGATCAAGCAGGGTGCTGGAAAAATGCAGTTTTTGATGTCATGAACAAGTTTCGGGGTCTCCATTCAGGTTCAGTGTTGCGTCGCCATCGTGAAGACCCAAATGCGGTCGAAATTGCAAGTGTCGCAATTTTAGGACACTACATTTAGCCCCCACTTTAGTGGGAGTATAGGCGTACGCTCATACTTTCGGTAAAGTAAAAGGAAACAATATTGAAAAACTTTCACCACGTCAAGGAGGCAAGATACACCAAGCCCCCAGTGGACTAAGGATCTTACGACTTCGATTGACAAAGCAAAAGGGAAGATCACGAGAGAGAACCATGACTGTCAGTAGTAAGGTTCCCTCACTATGAGTCATGCAAGAAAGATATCAAAAATTTTCAAGGCAAGGCTAAATTTGCCAAGAAATTTTCAAGTATCTTGAAAAGATATGAACGGGATGTATGCCCCCCTACGTTAAAGTGATCGCACACGCCTCATCGGGGGTGATTGCTTTAAGGTAGTGATACATATAAGAATGAGAAGGGAAAGGAGCACGTTATCACAAGGATTTAGCCCCCAAGTGTGAGATAAGCCCAAGGATAATAGACACAAAACACAAAGCACAAGGTGACTTTGCTTTCCTCGGGGTCAGTATGCTGTATGATAATTCATGTATATCATATGTATGTATGCATAATTGTTCTTCATTCCCCAATCAAGGAAGGTCACCTAGAAGAAGGGAACACATGTGTCTTTTGAGTCAACATGAGAGAGACCAAAAGAGATCTCAATGTTTTGCATCGTCCTCAAGTAGACAACACTAAGGACAACAAATAGAAGAATGAGAATAACACATAGAAGAAGTGACAAAAGAGAGGAGGAGAGAGTCTGCTATGCTAATGAAACTAGTCTAGCACGTCATCTACCCCCCGATCTTGCTGATCAACGTTTCAGGAAGGCAGGGAACACGCTAGAGGAGGAACATCCAACACAGCAGATGGAGCTATCACAAGATCCAAACAAGGGCTATGTTCATATCCCAAGCCACGATGTTCTTGTCTAGGAGCTAGGATAAGTGCTTTAGAAAATTCATTAGATAAATGGTTATCAACATCAACATATTCATATTCACTATCAGAATGAACAGGAGAAGTAGCATTTTCATCATGAATGACATTTTCATCTATATCATCATCAAGATTTATAAAAATAGGATCTTTAACTCGCACAGGATCAAGACCATCATGCATCTTATGTTTAGGGGATTTCGGCTCAATCATCGGCTGAGGAGAAAATGGAATAATGCTTGTTGAAGGTGTTTTTGGGGATTGCAAAGTTGGAGAAGCAGCTGCCTGAGCTCTAAGACGACGCTTTCGTCGGCGTTCACGTGCAGAACGATTTCGTCTAGTCTTAGTAGGAAGTTGCGAAGATTGAGGAGGAGGAATGTTCTCATCCTTATCACTTGGGTGTTTAGGTTGTGGTCTCTTAGGTTGAACAATAGGAGAAGAGGAAGGTCTCTTCTCTCGATAAGAGGAAGGAGGAGGAACTGCTCCATATAAGGGAGGAATACTTGGTTTAGGAAGGAGACCAAGTCCATCATGACGAGGAGGGATAGGTCTACTTTTAGGAAGTTTATTAGATATAGGCATAGTCACATCCATAGGAATGGGTTGGGAATCTTCTTGAGGAAAGACATTAGTTTTATCTTTCAAAGGAAGAACTTCCTTCTCAAGAATGATAGGGATGTCAAGTTTGGGTGTTCTAGGTTCACTTAGAGATAAGATCATATCTTTTTTCCACTTTTGATAAGATTTGAAAAGATGATCACTTCATGGAGGAAGGGATTGGAATTGTTTAGGCCAAAAATAATCAATAGGAACACTAGAAGTTCTTTCAGCTGGTTTAAAGACACTATGATTGACAGTAACAACTTCACCATTATGGGGAAATTTCAAACACTTATGAATAGGAGAAGAAATAGCTTTCATGGAAGATAGCCAAGGATAGCCTAGCTTCACACGAAATTGTTCAGATGAAGGAATAATAGCAAAGTTCACATCAAGGGATTTGTTATGGACCTCAATAGCTAATGTAATAGAACCAATTGCAGGAGAAGAAAATGCATCAAATAGTTTCACAACCACATTTGTTTCGTCATAGATCACTTGATTCAATTGCAAAGTAAAAAGAAATTCTTCAGTAATGATATTAACCATGCAAGAAGGATCAATAAGCACTCCACGGCAAGGTGTATTTTTGACTTTTGCAACTATATATAAAGGACCATCAGGTGCCCTGATAGTTTCACTGGAATCAAATGTGATGGAAGGTTCTTTAGGGATTTTCTGCTGCTCCACAAAGTTAATCACATTCGGAGTCATAGACACAAGATCATCAGGTGAGACAGAGGAATTAGTAATATCAATCGCATTAGAGGTATGAGAAGGCAATGGATCAGTGAAAATCTGAAGATTTTGATTAGGAGGAACTACAGATGTGTTGCCTTTATCATTCACTCCAGAAACAGAGATAGTATTATTATCAATCAAATCTTGAATTTTACCCTTTAAAGCAAAACATTTTTCAGTATCATGCCCAGGATGACGATGAAATTGACAAAAAGATTTGTTATCAAAATAAGGTGAAGTAATCTTTGCAGGATCTATTTGTCTTATAGGAGGAAGAGTAAGCACATTTTGTTCCAATAACTTATTTATAATACTATGTAATGATTCATTCAAAGGAGTAAACTTTCTTTCTTTCTTGAAAAACTTAGAAATAGGAGACACACCTGATGCTGCATTCACATTGTTGTTGATGATGTTTTCATTGAATTTAATGGAATCTCTGTTCGGTTTAAACTTTCCAAATGGTTGTTGACTGCTATCACCCTTATCACTTGGAGCCATAGGATGTGATTGTTCCATTTGACTCACAGTCAGTTGATAATTGTGAAGAGTTGCGCACAACTGTTGGAAAGAAGTAAACTCAGAAAACAGGAGTTTGTCTCGAATATCTTTTTGTAAATTAGAAATAAAGATTCTTTGAATATCATTGTCAAGCACTGGAAAAGAAATTTGAGCATACAAATGCTTATATCTACCAATGAAATCAGTCACTTTTTCTTTAACACCTTGTTTACAATGCATTAAATCAATCAAAGTAACTTTAGGACTTATATTGTTTTGAAATTGTTGAATGAAAGCATTTGCAAGTTGTTCGAAAGAAGTAATAGAATAGGAAGGCAATGAGCAATACCATTGTAAGGCTTTGTCTCTTAATGTTCTAGTAAACAGTTTTGCAAGCAACCTTTGGTCATAAGCAAAATCAGTACATATTGTTTGAAAGGTCTTAACATGTGTTAGAGGATCACCCTTACCATTATAAAGCTCCAAATGTGGAATTTCAACATGTTTAGGGGGAATAGCTTGAACAATATCAAGAGAAAGTGGGCTTGCAACATCAAATGTGGGCACACTAAACTTAGATTGATTCATAGAGGCAATTTGTTGTTGTAAAGAAGAGATAGTTTGTGCAAGATTGTTAATGGTCGCTTCAGTTGACGAGTTCATATTAGATGTGTTAGATTGTGATGGAGGTGTTATGTTATTGAAAGAAGGTAGAGAGTAAGGTGGTGGGACACTATGATAGTTAGTCATAGGAGATGATTGGACAGGAGGAACACTACAAGGAGGAATGGAATGATTAAACGAATTGCCCCCTTGCGTCATGTTCATTTGTGGAGATATAATAGGGACACTCATTGAAGGAATGAATGAAGAAGTCAGATTGAATGAAGGAAGAGGGTTGATTGAAGAAGAAGGATTGCCCCCATGACTAGTGATCATAGAAGGAATGTCTTGTATTGAAGTAGTCATTATGTTTGATGTAAAAGTAGGTATGCTAGCAATAGAAGTTGTCAAAGGAATAGAATGATTAACTTGAGTAGGAGGTTGTGTATAACCTAAGGTTTCGGCACAACTTTTCATAGGCATCACATTTGAATCCACAATGTGTGCAATACCACGCAAAATATCAACTCCATTCTTATCACTTTGAAGCATACGTTTTAGACCCTCAATTAAAGGAAGAGCTTGACTATCAGGGTATTCTTGAGACATCCACTGTCGAAAATCGTCAAATTGGTTATCCAATTTTGAAAGTTGTTCTACAGAAACCTCATGGAGAGCTTCTTCATCATTAAGAGGATTAGAGGAATTACCCATGTCCTCGTTAAAAAGACCATTCAAATTAGGTTCCATCTCCTCAGTAATTAAACCTTGGAAGGACTTAATTCTAAGGCTTCGTCTAACGGGAATAGTGTAAGTAGGGCTTAATGTTGTAAAACTCATGCACTAAAGAGAGAGAGAAGATTTTGAATTTTAGAGGTAGCAAATTTCAGTAAAACCAGCCAATCTTCCAGATTTAAGCTGTTAAATACAATCAGGACAATCTCCCGAAATTTCGGAAAAAATGTCCGGGACCGTGGCGCTCGGGGTGCACACGGTCCTCGCAACTTTTTTCGAAATTTGCAGGGATGAAAGTTATGATGATTTTACAGCTAACCTGAAAAAATTGAGTGATTTTACGATCTGTAGATAGGCCAAATTAAAGTTGCAATCTCAAAATTGAACCCTACCAAGATTGTCGAAAAATGCAAAATTTGAATTTTGAAAAAGAGAGGGAAACTGAAATTTTGAATTTTATGATTTTAGAGGGAATACCAAAAGCAATGCAAGTTTTGAAATTTGAAAATTGACTCAATTTCACGCAAAATTCAATTCTGAAAGCGGAAATCAAAGTTGTTGTAATTAAGCACTTAGTTTCAAAAGTCACAAATTGCAAAAATTTGAATAAATCACTGAAATTTCGAATGAATGCCAACACACTTTTCAGATTTAGGACTGTAAGAAACACAATTTTGACACAAATTTCAATTTCAACAATTTTTGAATGATTAGAAGCCTCAATCCAAGCAATCGCTAGACCAACTTTGACTGTAATTTTGAAGGTGTTAAAATTGATAAAATCAGCCAAAATTCTGGATTTTAGCAAAAAAATACAATAAGATCTAGCTCCTGAAATTTCGGAAAAAATGTCAGGGACGATGGCGCTCGGGGTGCACACGGTCCTCGCAACTTTTTTCCAAATTTTCAGGGATGAAAGATATTGTGATTTTATTGCGGAATCCAAAGTTACAGCCGATTTGGAGATGTTTTGATCAGTGAAATTGTCGGACAAAGGTTGAATCAAGAGGGTTTCAAAAATTAGGGTTTTGACACTTAACCACTTAATTTTCAAAATTAACGCACAAATATGAATTGATAATTTGTAATAGAAGGGCAGATCTGAAACAAGCATTAACAATTAAACATTTCACGAGTTTAATTACTTAAAAAGAAAATTTAGGGTTTTTATGCAATTAACCTCTAAAATTTTGCAAAAGATCAAACATGGAAATGTAATCAAGGAATCCAATTTTCAGATCTAATTACGAATAATCAGAAAGGATGTTCACATCGGGTTCACCAAAATGTAAAGCGAAAAAATCGAACCCTAGTCATTCTCCCCTCCCCAACTCCAAGGAGAGAGAAGGGAGAGTCACTAGGGTTGATGGTTTTCACTTAGGAGGGAATTTACATTCAAAAGAGGGGTTGAAACCCACAAGATCCAATCCCACACAATGCAAGATTGGATTCTATATGAGTTTCAAGGGTTGTGATAACAAGGATACCCTCTTTTGTAAAGAATATAGATAGAAAGATTGAACTAGGAATGCATGTAGAAGGAAGAAAGATTCACTTATAAACAGAGATAGGAATATGATATGAAGCTGCGGACCTGGAATTAGCAGTAAAATGTTGAGACGGTGCTGTTCTGCAAATTTGAGCGAAAGTTGACGGGACGATGGCGCCCGGCATGCACACGATCCTCCGAAAAATCCGCGAAATGAAGGGGGATCTGTTCGTCTCTGCACAAGGATTCCAGATCTTCAATTTCAGCCGCGTACCTGCAACCTACACACAGAAAAGCGAAGACGATTGGGGGGTTAAGGATTAGGGGTTTGCCCTTAGGTCAAACCCCGGTTTTGGAATTAACCAAGAAATGAGAAATGCTGTAAATGTAAATGACTGTAATGTAAAACAAGTACTAGTACCTTGTTGTAAGGATGTTTGTATCCTTATATGCGAAGGTATAGATGTTGTTGTTTGTTGTATGTTGTATGTTGTAGTATGTAATGTGTTGTAAGTGATCTCCTCTTCAATGGTTGAATCCTTGTCTTGAATGCAACACTTAGCCTTGAATGGAGACTTAGAATGATCAATTGCTTGAAGGAATGCTTGAATGCTTGAATGTTTGAATATCGTTTCCACGCCTTGTATACATATGTCCTTCCTCCCCCAAATGGGAGAGGAAATGTAGTTTATATACTTGCCAATTAGGGTTAAAAGACTGATTTACCCGACCTTAGGCCGACCAGGAAATGTTATTTTCCAAATTGCAAACAAAAAGGCCCGAAGTCCCATAGGAGACCGGGCCCAAAATAGGGCCAGGGACCAGGGCGCTGGGCGCCATGGTCCTGGGGGACCAGGGCACTGGGCGCCCTAGTCCTGAAGGACCAGGGCGCTGGGTGCCCTGGTCCCACCTCCCGGGACAACAGGGTGCAAGGAGGGATCAAGCAGGGTGCTGGAAAAATGCAGTTTTTGATGTCATGAACAAGTTTCGAGGTCTCCATTCAGGTTCAATGTTGCATCGCCATCGTGAAGACCCAAATGCGGTCGAAATTGCAAGTGTCGCAATTTTAGGACGCTACACAAACAAAGGCAAACAACTGAACTCGAAGATACAGATGACATGAAACACCAAAGCCTGAAGAGCTGATCAATCGAACCAAGGAAGCATTAGAACAACAGGACAAACCTCCCCATGATGCTGAAAAGGGAGAGGGACAGGTACACAAAAAAGAACAACCAACAAGAACTGCATGACAAAGAACCAGGAACATCGAAGGTGCAGAGAAAGTACATAGTATCGTGGAAGGAGCACTCACTTGACACACATCATAAGGCTAAGGTCATGGAAGGAACACTCAATTAACAAAGGTAGATGACAAACAAAAGACAAACATCAACCCCCCATGACACTTTATAATAAGTGCATGTACAATAAGGCACAAGATGTGCGAGATCCCAAGTATACAATGCATAGTGGCACTTTATCTTAGTGCATTTACAGAAATAAAATGCTTACAAAAAAAAATCTACAATGATCAGAAGAGACATAAGGCTGGAAATACAGAAAGAAAAACCAAAGACGAGACATCTTACTCAAAGAAAGAGATCCCAAGACCTGAAACATCCAAGATATTCACCAGAGTGTTGAAAAACAAAAAAATGAATAAAATTTACCTAGATTAGAATCTGGAAAGAAAACTCATATTACTAGAAAATACACAGAACAAGCTTTCCAACGATATAAAGTTTTCAAAAAATGGAGTTCGGATGCTCAAGTTATGTCTTCCGGAGTGCAAAAAAGAATCTCTAGCTTTGACAGAAAAAAATCATCCAAAAAGAAAAATAAAAAATTCAAACCTCCAGATCTGGATAGAGCTCGAAAAGAGCTTTCCAACGATATAAGGTTTGTTGAAAAATGCCTCCATATGACCAAGTTACGACCAAAAGAAAAAAACCCTTCTTTTAGGGCATAAAGAGGGTGTTAAAAGAAAAGAATATTAATTTTTATTTCTATTTTTTGCCGAAAATTTTCTGATGCATTTGTAGGTATAGTCGTCTGGATTTTGTGCCCTGCAAAGCATGCCAATGAAAAAATCATGGCCTAGTTGCCCTTGTCACCGAAATAGGTCGAATTATATATCAAAATTCGTGGAATCAGCCTCTTGAATCCATTTATGGGGTCCTTTTGGCACCAAAATGTACCAAAAAATCATCTACCCCCCAAAATTAAAAAAAAACAACAACCGCAAAAACCCCTGAATACTCAGATCTGAAGAACAATGCCCAAAAAATCTCATGAAGAGAACAAGGGCATGCAGATCTGAAGCTCTGATACCATATTGGAGTTGAGGAAAAATCAACTCTACAGCTCCCAAAGATTACCTGCATGCAAACCTGTCACAGAAAGAGAGAAGCAAAAAAGCTATATAGACCATAATTTAGAGATCCAGAAAAGAGGAGTCATATTGTGCAACAAGAATGCAATTCAATAATTACAATTGTTATGAAAATACAAAGAGAGAATCCTTATAAAAGGATACTCAAAACCCTAAAGGTGAAAACCCTAAAGAATTATAAGATTCCTAAGTTTACTTTAAGCATGGAGTATAATAGACTAATAATTAAATAAATAATTATTAGCTAATAAAATATAACTCCAACATTAATTAAAAGGGCATTTTATTAAAATCTAAAGATAAAAAAAATCACTACTTACCTCCCATTAAACTAGTTGATACATATAAAGATTTCCCACACTACTTCAAAATACAAATTCATTTTATGATTATCATTATACAAATTTATTTTATGATTATCATTGGATACATGGAAATACAAGCATAAAATTTCAAGATTTCATTGGCAACAATATACTTCAATTTGAGGGTATTCATTGCATGAAGTTACATTTTAGAACCATAACATGATGACTACATTAAAAAAGAAATGGATGGTAAAGACTTTATACTAGTTATATTAATCATATTAGTTTAGTTTTTTTTAATATAGATATATATCTAATAGTTTCTGTTAAAGGCTGGATACTATTGAATTCATTGAATTTTTTTTTCAATTAGTTTTACCAATGAATGCAAAGAATTAAAAATTTTCATCAAAACCTTTATAGTTTAAATTTAATTTTTGTTTTATATGATTATAAAAATATCATTTATTTGTATTCTTATTGGTTTGTGTGAGTGAAAAATTCAAAATTTTCAAAAAATAAAAATCACAAATTTATATTAAGATTAAAAGATGAAATAACATTAAAAAAGAGTATTTAGTGCTAGAGTATTTAGCGTTGACATCACTTTCTACTCGTGTTCAACAGGTAATTATAGCCTATTTTTAGCTTCCTTCAATAATAATAAAAAATTATAGCCTATTTATTATGCATGTTTTTGAGAGGGCAAATTTTTACAAGAATATTTCTTCCTTTTTTCACCTACAAATTTTTATAAGCACTTTTGTAAAAGGTAGTATAGTTGTGAATTTGAAAGTTGATTATATGTATTTTTAAATGAGATATTTTATGTACATGATTAATTATAATGATCTAATTTGCATATTGTTTTGCTTTTTGCTTAGTTTTATATTTGTTCTAGTGAAAATGTCTTAATGTAATAGCATATGAATGGGCGACATATTTTTGTGTTTGGTTTAGTTCATGTTCTTATCCATATTAATATTGATTATTATCTTATGCCCTTGAGTAAGTAAGATATTTGATAAAAATTAAAGGTGAAACAAAAATAAATTAAATAACTTATATTTAATTTTGAATTCTAATAGAATATTGTTTAGGTTTTCTTATTAAGTTGGTAGCATTTAAAATTATTTTCAAACATGTACATTCACACCATACTCTCATAAACACACTAGCCATTCTAATGGAACCCTTTTAAATATTTTTATATATTTTTTATTAATTACAATAACCTTAAAAATTAATATCAATAGATTTCCACAATTCATTCAATTAATAGTGTAAGCTTCTAGAATCGATTGTGTGAGATTAACCTTAAAAATATTCATTTTTATAATATTTTAAAAATAATTCATTATTTTTTTTTAATAGATTAATAACTGCAGAGGGGCAACACCCTTGTATTAATCAAACTTGAAAAATACATAACTGGTTCAGAAAGAGCCTTAGGGGGAAAGAACCAGTAAGAAAACCCCTACCATTGCTCCAACAATAAATACAAAAAAGCCAGCCACGTTGGTCGAGATGCTAAAAAGCTAGGAGAAAACAACCAAAGGAGAAAAATGCTAGTTGAACCAAAGGCCTACAATCAACTAAACAACGTATGAAAATGAACATGGAAATCGAGATTCTTCTGCACTTGAGTTTGGGTCCTTGGTACCGGGAGTAGGAGCAACAACTGCATCCAAAATTACCGGGCAATCATTCCCGCAAGCTGCATGGGCCAATGATTCCGCTTTCTCCCAAGGGTGACAACCATCATCTAGAATCCACTCTTCTCCATGGCCAAGCCCCCAAGAGTTGCCTTCAACTATGTTATAGTTGGCCGTAATACCAAGGTCTTCTCTACTCGAAAGCCCTTCCTCCTGGATATAGGTGCTTCTCTAGGTAGCCGTGAAGCTGGGCAGTATACCAACAATCTTGCAAAGGAACTCAATATTTCTGGTAATAATAGGCCAGGAGGCTTCCAAGGCATTGAAGTCAAGAGAGCTTACGATCACTGTTTTCCACACCTCCGCACCATTTCCCAAACTCATATAATAATTTTGGGGAAAGGGAAATCTGAGATTGCCATCAACATTATCCAATACTCCATCAACTTCCCCAAGAAAGCGATGCTCAAACACCATTTGGGTGAGGAGCTTTGCCCTTTGCTTTCTATTCCCCTTATAGAGCAACATGGCTAGGAAGAAAGCCAGAATGTTTGCATTAGCTCTGTATCTATGGTATGCATTAAGGAATTCCTCCCCCAAAATTCTTTTAACATAGTGCAAAATCAAAGAGTGACTCGAGGAGAGAACCGATTGCAGGCGCTTATCAGAGATTTTGCCTAGGAATGCCATCTGATGGCAGGTTGCCTCCAACAAAATTGGTGTTTCCATTGTAGGCAGCAGAGCAAGAAATGGGAAGAGTTTGATATGTTAAAAAATAAGCAGGTCATCCTTTATTTATCTCGCCAACTCATAAAGGTTGAGGAGCTTGAGGGCTTAGCTAAGCGAGCCAAATTACTTCACACAAACAAGGTACATCTTAAGCATGCCACCTTAATCGCAATTGATTTGCCTCTTTGATGTCAGTCACCACCCGACTTTATCATATCTAAAAGTAATGATGAAAATTAGATATCTTCTGACAACATCTAAACCGAAACTTGAGTTAATGACCCCGGTGAGACCATACTATTGAAACCATAAAGAATACCGGTTGGGGATACTCAAGAGGCTGGTAAGAATACATCTCCTGGTAAGAACTACCAACCGGTAGGGGCCAATACCATCGGGGGCATAGACATCCCTTCTTAGAACAAGATCAGATGTAACACTTCCGCCATAATAATCACCATAATCAAAATGTAGATGTGCCTCCATCTGAATTGGGTGTCTGAAGAGAGAGCCGAATGCAGCCGCTTATCAAAAATTTGCTAGACTATCATTATGGCAGCATCAACAAAGGCACTGGAGTAACCCCGAAGCGATCCTAAACCGGAGCGTAAAAATTACCGGTTGGGGGGAAAGGTGCAAGAGGCCTATGTGAACAACAACAACACCAACTGGTAAAGACCGGGTAGCCAGGACTGATACCCCTACTGTTAGGAGTCAAAAAAACCACCATCAAAGGGAGACCCGTACCCGGTAATGGTACATCCCCCGGTATGTACTCCCGACCGGTAGAGACCAAAACTTCAGGGAACCAAAGCGGTCCATTCCTATGCCAAAATAAATGCAGCATTAAACCATAATAATTTTTATTATCAAGATTTACCTATGCCTGAGTTGTATGCCCGAATCAAGACCACTGTCTACAATTGGCATCTTAGATAGTCTGTTTGCTTCCAAATTGCCTTCTCTATAGATATGGTTGATCCAAAAATCTTCAAAGGTCTCAAGCAAACCCACCATAGGTCGAAGCTATAGGTTGAGATGCCAACTAGGGGTATGGTTATTATGAACAACATTGATAACATTTAATGAATCACCCTCCAAATGGATTCTTTTTATCCCCAGTTCAACCCCCAATTGCAAACCTCTTAATGTCGCTCAGAATTAAGCCTCATTGTTAGTGGCCAGACCAATGTCTTCAGAAATTTCCTTAATGCAAATGCCTTCAGAATCTCTAATACAACATCCAATACCACTATGCCCCGAATTCCTTGTAGAGGCACCATCGAAGTTAATCTTATCCCATTTAACATTCAATCTTGGATTAACCGGTATCTTAGGATTACCATTACCGAAAAGCGAGGGGATGATCAAATTTGGGAACACAAGCTTTAACTTCCAATCCCAGTCAGTGTATAGATTCTTTTTCAATGATTTGGACTTGGTCACTTTGTTCAGGAGCTCAACCAGGTGGTTCTCAATTTTCCCACAGAGGGCTAACTGGCCCATCTCTTTATCCTGGAAAATTCTTTGATTCCTTTCTTTCCAAATTTTCCAAATCATCAATAAGGGTAGGATAACAAATAACTCCCCAAATAACGCCTTGCATTTTGATTTAGGCCATAGTAGAAACCAATCATCCAAACCTTTCGAAAAAGGGCATACCAGATTTAACTTACCCATAAAATGCCACCAACAGTTGCTGGAGAAATTGTAGTGTAGCAAAAGGTGATCAATTGTTTCCTCTTGATTCTGACATAATACACATCTACTAGGCCCATTAATACCCAATTTAAGGAGTCTTCCATCGGTTAAGATTTTCCTCTGAAAAGCAATCCAAGCAAAGGAACCTAAAAATAATTCATTATTAATATATATATATTTTTTTTTAATTTTTCTTTTTATATATTGATTTTTTGAAATCAACTTTAATAATTTATTACATTAAAAACATGACAATTGAATAGTCTACAATATCAAAAGATGAAACACAAATTACATTTAATCAAACTAAAGCAATAATATACCTTTTTAAAATATTTTATTTTATTTTTAACTAACAATTTTTGTATTGTATATCTTTATTTTTAATACATTATTTGAAGTATAGTTTTACTTTTTAAAATTTAATTTGTTTTTTATAAAAAATTTTTAATATTGAGTTTGCCTTTCTTACTATTTTTCATTATATATTTTCTCAATATTTTAATTCTAATTAATTAAAGAATTTCTTTTACTTTTTTATTTAATTATTGATTAATTTAATAAGTTTAATATATTTTAATTTTTTTAAATTACTATTTAAATTTTGATATATTCTATCTTTGCATTTACTTTATTTTAATTTTAATTTTTAATTTATATTTAATTTAAAATTTATTTCAATTATCTTCTACTATATCTCTATAAAAATGATATGTTTCATTACTTGTAAATCTTAGTAAAATATAAAATTCACATTAGTTTTTTACCATTACATAATTTAATATTTAAGTTGAGATTATCCTTGCTTAAATCATTGTTTTTTTTATAAATGATTATAGTTTGAATATAATACAAATATGTCACTTCATGAGCTCCCATTCTATCTATATATCTCTCTTGCTATCTCTCTATATATCACTTTCTATATCTTCATCTATCTCTCCAACTCCCCCTCTATCTCCTATATCTCTGCAATCTATATCACTCCCTCTCTCAACCTATCAATTTATCTGCCTCTTCCTCTCTACCTCCATCTTCCTCTATCTCTAGATTCAATTCATCACTCTGTCTCCTTCTCCCTTTTCCTAGACCCCTATATCTATATCTCTTTGCCCCTCTATCTCCATCCCTCCATATTTATTCTTTAATCTCTTCCCTATCTCTATTTCATTATCTATGCATCTCTCTCTATCACTATATCTCTCTCTCTCTCTCTACCTATCTCCATATATCAATTCCCATCTCTATCTTTATTTTTCTATGTACTCTAAACTAACTACACTATTGATAGGGACTAGATGCATTGCATCCCTTGTTGATATAAGGATCTACATCTAGCATATGTAACATCAATGTCACATACAAAGATATTGAAAATAATGAAAAATAATTTTAATTTTTACATGTAAATGAGTATAATAATATATCATATGGTGGAATGATGGTTGACAATAGAGCTCCAATGAACATTAATATAGAAACAAAAAGATATAAAGAAGATCAAGATAATAATTAATATACATAATTGTAGAGTTATCATGTATTAGCTAATAATTATTTATTTAATTATTAGTCTATTATCCTCTACGTTTAAGCTAAACTTAGGCATTTAATAATATTGTAGGTATTCAATAATTATAAGTATTCAATAATTATTCTAATTATAAGTATTCAATAATTATTCTAATTATTAAATACACATTATCCCTTTAGGGTTTCTTTAGGGTCGCATAATCTCGTTTTATAAGGATTGTATTGTATTTTCTTTTTTATTCCCTCTCTGAATGATAATCTTTTTCTTCAGAGCCATTATTGCTTTTTCGCCTCCATTCTTCTCTTGTGACAGATATTTTGCTAACAGGTGTTCTTGGGATCACTGAAGTTGTATTTCTCAACTTCTTCATGGTATCAAAGCCTACATCTGCTGCTACTTGTTCTTGATTTTTCAGAGGATTTTTTGGAGGCTAGGGTTTCAAGATTTTTAGATTTTGAATCTGGGGTGCTTATTTGTTTCTAGGCATTTTGGGCTCAAACGGACCTCACCGTTGAGCTCAAATCACCCAAAAATCCCCATTTTCATATAAAATTTGTCCAATTTGGACAACTTTGGCTTTAGATTTTTTTTTGGTTTTTTGCCCTTTTTTGGCACGAATTTCAAGAAAAATAAAAAAATAATTCAATTGTAGGTAGTTTAATGGCATACCCAGGCCGAATGCAACAAAAAAATTGTGAAAACCCTTTTTTTTTAAAAAGGGTTTAATTTTTTTTTTTAAAAGCACATTGGGGGGGGGGGGCTTTGCAGGTCTGTACGGCCATAGACCTTGCCCCACCACCTGCAGCAGGGCTCATCTTCGGCCCTCGTGCCTCGGGTCCATCGCCGCCTCCCGCCTTGTTTGGCCACCGCGCTGCCTTGGTTCCGTCAACTGCTGCTGCCCGAGCCTACCATTGCCACAGAAGCCTTGCTCTACTGCCAGTTTCTTTCTCTGGCCCCCGCTGATGTTTTCCGACCCCCACCGATTTTTTCCGGCAAGGTGGAATTTTTTGAGCGAGTTTTTTTAGGTGACAAATTTTTTTTGCTGGTAGAATGATTTTTCAAGCACGAGATTTTTTTTTCCGGCTATGTTTTCCGGTGGATGGATTGTTTTGGAAAGTGAAGGAATATTCTCAAAATATTCTGCTGCCATCAGCATGATGTCATGCTGACGTCAGCGGTACAGATGGCTTGCATGGCCCCCTGTGACCCTCTTTGTTCCTTAAAAGAGGGTTTTTTTTTCTTTTTGGCCATAACTTGGGCATATGATATTGTTTTTTGGCAAACGAGATTAATGCTTTGCAAAATGGAAGGATTGTTAGAAAAACATGTTTGATTGCTACACACACAAAGAGAAGCACAAGAAACAAGTGTTAGTCATTAGTGTTAGCAAATCAAAGATTAAACACTATCCTAAGCAAGCATATCAAGAAAGACACTACACAACAAATAAAAAGCTCAATGGTTCTAAGAAATGTAACTAAACATCTCCAAATGCTCTCTACCATGTTCGTAGCTTCTCCTTCCTTGTTCCTCTCCTCTCCAAGTTCCAAATGAGTGTAGCTCTCAACATCTTTTTGCACTATGGATGCCTTATGGAGGTTTAAGATATTAACTATGTAAATGCAAGTGCAAAACAAACTAATACTAGATGCTATGAAATGAAAATGATTTATTTTAGTCCAACATAACAATATATTAGTGATTTAGGCTAAATGCTCTCTCTAAAATTTGCTATAAGGTAAATGCATACAAGTTTTCAGGATCTGGATATTGAAGAAATGAGCTCTATTTATGGTAAAAAGAGCAATGGATGGTTGAGATTGAGTAATCTCAACAAGGGTCAGGTTTGAATGGTTTAAGATCCATGTAAGGACTTTCAACCCAATCCCAGGATGACAAGTGTCAACATGAGATGGGTTGAGAGGAGAGGGAAGAAGCATTAAATGCTTGACATGACCTGAGGGTTAACTTGGGAGGTAGGGTTAATGTTGTGTTGAGTGAATAAATTCATTATGCAAAGAATAATGCTTTTATCCAATGGATAAACTCTTGTGCAAGAGTTAGTGAGGATAACCATGGTCAAAGCAATAAATGCTTGAGGAGATACATGGGTTAAATGAGGGTTGAGTTAGGGGTCAAAGTCCCTAACCATGGGTGCAAGTGGATTTAACCATAAATGGTCATGTAAGAGCCATTAGTGGTTTAGAAGACTTTAGAGGTTAGCTTGTTGAACACATCAAGCCTTAAATGTTTTTCAAAGACTTTGGAGTCTTTGAGAAGTGACTCCAAGTTGCTTAGGAATGTGACAATATTTAGGGGATGGATTAAGATAATTAGGAAGGCTTTAGAAGAATCTAGAAGGGGTTTAGGATTGCAAGTGGGTTTGGTGGGTGAGGGAAAATAGGATTTTTATTAAAATAAAATTAATCTATTTCAACAAATAGGTGCAACTTGCATTTTTCGGAGAATGCAAGTGGGGGGATTTAATGATTTAAATAAATGTTTTATTTAATTTATTCAAAAGAGGAAAGGGGATTAAATTAAATAAATAGGATTTATTCATTTAATTGATTGTGAATTTGGTTTAATGAATTAATTAAAATAAATTGAATAATTTATTTAATTAATAGGAGAATATTTGAAGATGAATTAATTAAATGTTAATTTAATTAACTGATGGCTAGTGGGTTTTTAATCAAATAAATAGCAAATATTCATTTGATTAAAATGGACAGATTTATGTGACTACAGAGATATCATCAGAAAGCTAGTTTCGTCTGCTTTCCAGATTTGTGGGTTTCATCATCTGTTTTTGTTGCTAGTACATTCTACAACCATTTGAAGTCAGAGGTGTTGTTTTCAGTCCCGAGCTCATAACTTATCGCTAGTTTCTCCATTTTTCGTGATTCCAGCAGTGTTGAGACGATGTTTCAGATCTCTTCACAACTATCCATGCACTTTTTCCAGATTTTACTCCAGGTACATTTTATTCAGTTTTTTGTGTTTTCACACTTTGGTGAATTACTTGGACATATGAGCTCGTGGAAACTTCTCGTTTGGGTGGCATGACTTGTTGTTGGTTTTTCTTCATGTATTTCCATCATTTTGTCTTTTTTGGGCATTTGATACAACATTTTGTAAGCATTTTCCTTTTTTGCAAATGCACTGAGATAAAGTGCCACTATGCCTTGCATGCTTGGGATCTTGCACATCTTGTGCCTTATTGTACTTGCACTCCATTATAAAGTGCCATGGGGGGTTTGATGTTTGCCTTTGTTTGCCATCTACCTTTGTCACGTGAGTGTTCCTTCCACGACATTAGCCTCATGATGTGTATCAAGTGAGTGTTCCTTCCACAACACTAGCCTTTATATGTGTTTGTACTTTTTGTTACACTCTTGATGTTCCTGGTTCTTCGTCATGCATCTTTTCTTGGCATTTAGTTTCAATGTACCTTCCACCTCTCCCTTGTCAGCATTATGGGGGGGTTTCTCCTGTTGGTTGTTGGTTCTAATGCTTCCTTGGTTCATTGGAGTGAGCTATGTATTCAGTATTTGTTCCTATGTACTAGGTGGATGTAGTGGCTGGTCACCTATGCATTTCAATGAGATGGGCCATTTACCTTATGGACACTCTTTCATTCCTATTTTTGGAGGCAACCTTCCATCTTTGATTGATCAACTCTTCAAACTTTGGTGTTTTTTGCCATCTGTATCTTCGAGTTCAGTTGTTTGCCTTTGCGTGCCATTTGATTCAAGTATCTTTATTTGAGGGCACTCATGCAGATTACAATCTTCTCTACCTGATCATCTTCTATTTTAGTGGAGGTTCTTTAGATTGACAATTATTCTCGACAATGTTTGTAGCTTCATACTTCAGTGGTGTTCTTCATGTTCATCCTTTGTTCCTTTTTTGGGGGACATTCTCTTGTTTGGAGGCTTCTTCAGTCGTTCACTTGTATTTCTCTCTTTAGGAGAGGAGTTTTTCCCATGAGGTTTTCTCCTTTTCTCTAGTTGTGAGAGATCTTTTGTACTTGGGTACCTCATCAGGCCTAGTTGTCGAGACCCATTGTTACTTTCATGCATTTTGTTTACATGCATTTCTTAGTCCTTAGTAGTTTTTAGCTACTCTCTAAGTTCATCTTAAGGGGGGGTGTTAGAGTTATCATGTATTAGCTAATAATTATTTATTTAATTATTATTTATTATCTTCTACGCTTAAGCTAAACTTAGGCATTTAATAATATTGTAGGTATTTAATAATTATTTTAGTTATTAAATACATATTATCCCTTTAGGGTTGCATAATCTCCTTTTATAATGATTGTATTGTATTTTCTTATTGATTCCCTCTTTGAATGATAATCTTTTTCTTTAGAGCCATTATTGCTTTTTTGCCTCCATTCTTCTCTTGTGACAGGTATTTTGCTTGCAGGTGTTCTTGGGATCTCTGAAGTTGTATTTCTCAACTTCTTCAATAATTAATCACACGTTATTATAATAATGTTCAATATGCTAACAAGGGAAAAACATTTGAAAAATATAAAAAAATAAGTAGATAAACCAAAAAACCTAACATCTAAGTTAGTGTCTCCAAGGATAAAAGAAAAACTACCACATTTATATGCAACCTTTGTTCACAAAGACACGTATACATCATCAATCTCATATAGGCTCATAACATTACAAAGATAGTTCCATGGGGGTCATTGACTTATGTGACACATATTTTTCTCCTATTGAGATAGATCACCTACTATATTGACATTATGGGTTAGCCTCTTCCCATGTCTATCAATTTTTTTAACACATATTTACATATTATATTTACATGTGCTATGTTTGTGTTCTTTTGATCTTGCCTCTTGGATGACAAAGTGTCATTTCTTTTATGTGGGTTCCACCCGCTCATGCTTTATTTCCTTTTAGAATGCAAGAGGGGACATTTTTTTACACATAATTAAATATGTAAAGAGATAGAAAGATAATCAAGATACATAATTAATCATATATAGGTAAATATATCCTTAAATTTTCAAACAATTTTTATTTTCACTCTTTATTCTCTCCTTGATTTGTGGGCATTCTTACATGTAGTATACACAATTTAAGGGGGTGTATTAATTTCTATTTCTCGTTTATGTATAGTTTCAAATGTTGGTGCTTTTCTTTTAACACATGATAAGATTGATGGATGCCTACTACATGTTGGGCATAAGGGGACAAATGTTTGTTCAAATTGTTTAAATTTTTATATTATATAGACTAGTTATCAAAATTATTTCTTCCATTTATAGTTTACCATGTTCACTTACTTATATATGGATGTAAACCAACTATAGGGAACATATAAACAAGAAAAGTGCACACTTTACACTAAATTTCACTTCTTTGTTTTATACCACTCTATGTGGATGTTTTTAATGAATGATTCTAGCATGCGTTTTTATGTTCTTAAGGGGTCATTTTTAGGACTAGCTATCTTAAGTGGCCTTGGGTCCTAAAAGATTTTGAGTTATGTGTCTAGGGTTGTGCTTAAGGATGTAATCCTAAATCACTTTTATTATGGATTCTTAACATATTGTATCCATAAATATGATCACACACACCATTACTATTAGATTTAATTAGGACTATATACTCAACATTTAACATTCATTTTTCTCTATTTCAATATAGTCAAATCAACTTGGGAGCTTAACTATAATCATGAAAATCACTCTTTCTTCTATCCATAGTGGGATTCCAAAAGAATTTTTTAGCAGTACACTATTCTTTGACATAATGATACACTCAAAAAGCTATTTTTTACAATCACAAAAGGATAAATTACATATTACACAAAATTAGCCCCCTAAGATAAGATCTCACTTGCCACATCATGAGAATGATCTAAGCTCGAGTCCTAGAAAGTTCAAGATCTATCTATATTTAGTCTTTGAAAATTATGCTAGCTCATTTTAATTCTCAACTTTTTGTCATAGTACCATTGAATTTCACATCAATCCAATTTCTAGGTAAGCACCAATACCTCTCACTTACATTTATCATTTATCTATTTTCTAAAATCTTGACCCAAATTAATTTAGTCTATGAAAGAAAATTATAAAATATGATGTGGTGTATAATAATCATGCCTCAAATCAAATTATTTCTTTCTCTATCCATTGGTGTATCTCCTAATACATGTATTTAAGTGACATAATCACATATATCTTCATAATGTGAAGAGAAAAGTGATCTAACATGTAGTATTGCATCTACATGTCCACTAAGTACATCTCAATAGAAACATCATAAATGTATCTTTCACTAGTTTAAGAATATGCACATTAAAACTTTCAAGAACCAAATACTTGGAAACAATGAGTTATTAATAACTTCATGTAAGGGAAAGGATAAAGGAAACTTATCATTTAAGCAAGTATCACTAAGCTCCTCACTATTATTATCATCGATAAACCATGAACCTAAGGGTGAAGAAAAATATCATCATTAGATGTAGTAACATTATAACATGACTTATAATTGCTATGTGCATTAAGAAAACATGAGGTCAAGTCCCTATCATTTACCCCTAAAATATTGTGCACCCTCTATTCGATAAAGTTATATGATGTCCTTAAGGACCAAGGTGTTTGATCTAGCAACTTGTGAAAACACCTTAAGATTCTAAATGGGTCCATGAATACAGGCTAAGGATAAATGCTAATTAAGATCCATGACTAAGATATCAATTGTAATGAAAGGTACACAAAAGGGGGATTTGAAAAGTAAAATCAATAATAGATAGGGGAATGAAGGCTTAGTGAAAATCCAAGCTCACACAAATTTGAAAGTTAGACAACTAAAAAGTTTAACCCTAATAGATAGATGTGGAAGTTACAAGTTCACTAAAAATGTATGGAAAATAAATACACCCTCATTATTTTAGAAATTTCTAAATGGGGATACAAAATTAATCAATATAATTAGATCCTAAATCAATTTAATAGCTATGATTTGAAACATTGATACATAAATACAAACAGTAGTTCTCTAAAGCAAGAGGGAGTAGGGCTTACCTTACAATTGGTGCAATGTTAACTTTCGTTATTGTGATGCTATGATAGGAACCTATAAATTGAAACCTAGAGTTGGATCTAAAGTTAGAGTGTTGGAATAATCACAATTGGATAATCTCATGGCTTAGGACAAGATTGCACTTGTAATTTGGTTTGGACAAGATACAATCTTATCCAAAGTCAAGTTTTTCTTTTAGTACTTATTAATAATATTTGCCTTGATGTATATTTGTATTTGGAAACTACTTGGTTTTAATAAGTGTTATTGGGAGCTTATTAAGTATAAAGAAAAGCATGAAAATTTCAGGATGATAATCAAGTCCCTATGATTGGTTTGACAAGATCGAAATAGTGAGAGAAATTTTTTTGGACAATGATATTTTGATATAAGTATGCTTGATATAATAGTGATTGATACCACTAAGATAGAGATGTACATGATCAAATATGTAAATGTGAGATGCCAATAAAATGATTTCCTCTAAAAGTGTCCTAAGATGATCTTCTTAAATACATAACCCTGCATACAACTTGAGACCTTTTATGGCTCAAGATCACTCAAGTTAACTACTTTTATAATTTAATCCTTAGGAACATAAACATTCATACATGATTCATGCATTAGACATCCTTTCTCCTCAAGTTGAATACGCCTAATATAATGTGCATCTTGAAATTGCTTCCATGACTATAAAATCATCATATCTATCTGTACAATTTAATCTTAAATTAATTAGAAGGATTGTCCCACAACAATAATTAGAAGGGACCAATAGTCGTTAGGGCTAACTTCATCAACATGTAGCCGTCACATGGATTATCGCAAGACCTCCATTTTTTTTTAGAAATGTAAAATGGACACTTAACTATCTACAACTAAGGTTTGAAGGTGTGACTCATCATGTAACTCATCAAAATAACACATCTATTGCAAAGTGTCAAAAAAATGTCTTTTTAAAGATTCAACCAAAACTTGATCTAAAAAAGCCCAGTAATTGAATAAATATAGTTTCTTGTTAGTAAAATATCATATTTTTATTTAGAGGATAACTTATATGCAACAAATAGACCAAATACACATTAGTAACCACAAATATTTGTTATCTCTAGCTTGTAAATCCAACATAAATGGATCAATAGTTGAACATTTTATTTTGTTGCTATTATAGAAAAAAAACACATTATTATATAAAATAAAACTTATATCCAACACAAATGGACCAATAGTTGAACACTAAAACTTGTTGAAAATCCTTCTCATTTCATGGAAAAGTACAAGGTATTTTTTGTGCTCACCTTTTATATTTGTGATAGGACAAATTATTAATATGAAATACTCCAATGAATATACATTGCTACCCCAATAGTTGTACACATAGGAATACTATTTTTTCACTATGACAACAATACTTGCTTAAGCAAGTATCTTATTTTATTAAATGAGCATCTTACTTTTTAGTTCAAACAAAAAAACTATTTATTTCACTTGTTAATGAATGTATATTTGTACTTTTTATATAACATTTACAGGTTCTTATGTGTTCAAGTATCGGTATATTTTGACCAACATTTGGTTATTTTTTTATTTACATGTAGACTATTTATTTATAACATATAGTATAAATTTGTGATAAGATTGGATATTATGAGCACAAAATATTTAAAAATTAAAAAATAATAATTTAGCATTAATAATAAAATAAATAAATCTAATTAATTATTCATTAATTTAATATTTAATAATTAAGAATATATCTCAATAATAAATAGTAAATATAATTATATAATAAGTTTATTAATGTATAATATATATTATGTAAATAACAAATATGCATTTCAATTGATTATTAACAAATTAATATATAGATGAAATTATCAATTATAATTACATAATATTAATTTTAAATATTTTTTAATATAAATATGATTTTTAGTTAAACAATTATTACAATATTTCCATGTTAGTATTTATAGAGAATAATGAAAAAAAGTTGAAACTTTATAATTATTTATCAAATAATTAATTTTTTTAAAATTTCATAATAATTAATATGTAAAGTAGATTATAATTTAATTAACATATTATTTTAATATTTATAACAATTAATAATAATTTTTTAAATAAATATGCCAGACAACGAAAGATAAGGAAAGATAAGGAGGAGTGGCAGCATAAAAAAATCCTCCAAAAATCCGTCTATAACAAGTAAAACAATATTGTATAAGAAAAATAATTTTTCTAATTTGTAAACTTAAAAAATATACATATAGACTTTAAGAAAAGTAACAAAGTTAAAAAAATAAAAAATACTTGTTTCCAATTGATCTAATTACAATAGTATTGCAGACAAATACTAATAAGAAGTAAAGAACCCTCAAAATCTCACTCTGCGAAGGCAGACGGTTGTCTCGGAGTTTTTATAGTACGAGAGTGCTCAACAGTCTCATAAACACAGTGATCATTCATCTTGTTTTGCTTCCATGGCATCTTGTTTCAAATGTAGTGGAATTTATATACGAAATGCTGTGTACTGCGCGAGCAGTAGGATACATGATTCATGGGGACTGCGATACAAGACAACATCTAACCAATATGTGTTGCAGAGGACAAGAGATCCCACATTTGAAAAATTAATGAACAAACACAAAAACCTACTCAAAGTGGTCTTAGTGCAGACAATTGTATTAGGTAGCCAGGAAAAAGCTCTTCCCTTTCAGTATCTCTCCAGATTGCAGAACAAACTCCGCCTGAAGAGAGGTGCAGGACCATTCCTGAAAAAGTACCCTCACATTTTTGAGGTCTACAAGCACCCCACAAAGGGGAATCTCTGGTTCAGACTTACCCTCAAAGCCATGGACCTTGTTAATGCAGAAGACCAAGCAATCAAAGACGGCCAGCCGCTGGTCATTGAAAGATTGAAGAAATTGCTCCTGATTTCTACAGATGGAGTGCTCCCTCTCAAAGCTTTGTTAAAGGTAAGCAGACCTCTTGGCCTGCCCGATGACTTTGAAGATTCAATTATAACAGAAAACCCACATTGTTTTCGATGGATTAGGGGCACTACTAGAGATAATGACATGGTGGGTCTCGTGTCAAGAGACCCCGATTTAGCAGTCACAACAGTTGAAAAGTGGAGAAATTTACATTACACAAGAGAGGAACTTGAGAAGGATAAAGATGTTAGGTTTGCGTTCAAGCACCAGTACCCCCCCGGGTTTAGGATTAATAGGGGTTATAGGGACAAGGTAAAAAAATGGCAGAGGTTGTCTTATTGGTCACCTTATCAGGATATTAGTCTGGTTAAAATTCGTTCCAAGGGTGGGATTAAGCCTTTGGAAAAGAGGGCAGTTGCTATTCTCCATGAATTTTTGAGTTTGACTGTGGAGAAAATGGTACAGGTTGAGCAAATCAGTCATTTTAGGAAATCCTTCAATATGAAAATGAATATTAGGGATATTTTTCTGGATCATCCTGGCATATTCTATTTATGTACTAAGGGGAATGTTCATACCATCTTTCTAAGGGAGGCTTATCGAAGGGGTAGGTTGATCGAACGCAATCCTGTTCATTTCTTTAGGCAGAAGATGTTGGAGCTGGTAGAGCTTGGTCGTCATGTCATGAACTTGCAGCCTTCTTTCGATGAAAGTAAAGTAAATTTGGAGTGGAGTAAGGGAAACAGTGAACAAGCTTCAGTCACGGAGGAGAAAGGAGTGGTGGTGTCAGATAGCTTATGTCAGAGTGAATCTTGGGATTCAGACCATGGCAGTTCGAGTGATTCCTCACAAGATGGGGAGACTGAAGAATGGGATGTCGGGAGTGATGCAAGTGATTGGTCTGAAACATAGTTTCAGTACTTTTTCCTAAGCAGCCAACCATCGCAAGATGTGTAGGCTCTTAAAGAACGAAATAAATTCAATTGTCTTTCAAGTTTTAGGCTACTTATGAATTTGGATGTTTACCGTTAGTCCGAGCTGGGTGAATCGAGTCTGCATTTAATAAATTATAAACTCTAACTGCCAAGTTTTGCCCACTGCTGATTAAAAGGTAGTCTAATGCTCTCTGAGGTCTGCCTAGTGTCCAAGTCTTGTGGCTTTGGACTAAGAAACGAACTAATAAGCTTCTGCCTTTGGGAGGTGACATAAGGATCCAAGAGAATAAATATTATCTATATTTGGAAGTTTTGCACCCTATGCATTGACATGGAATTTTGGAAATAAATGTGCTTCATCAAAAGACAACAATTGAAGATGTCTTTAATTTCTGTCAAAATCTTGAACAAATAGACCTTGAAGGGTTGTACTGCATAAATATTTGTTTCATCTCTGATGCTAGGGCTAGGGTTTACCTCATATACCAAAGTTTCCTGGACTTGCACCTAGCCATGCCATTTGGTTGGGGCAGACCATTTTTAGAATGGGCCCTGGTAGATGAAATATCGCTTCACTGGTTTGGAAGTGAACTGAGGTCTAGTCGACACCTGAACAAGATGCATTTGTATTGCAAGCAGAGGAGTGTTTTTTCACTTCAAATAACCATGGAAAAAAGTTGCGTGTGGTTTTTTGGAAGATGAATATAGCCATTTATTGCATGGCAAGAGGGTCGTTCTGCGATCACTGATGAAGCAATAGAGTATTCCTTGTCTGTATATGTTTGACGAGTTCTTGAATATTGAGAGCTTTGTGAAAAGGATTTAAGATAATTTTAAGGTCCTTTTCTTAATCATCCTTTCTCTGGAAGACTTTAGAAGAAAGGTGAAGTTTTTTGTAATCTTGCTAGGGTGAATAGTAATATTTTTCATGTAGATAAATTTTCAAAATGACTAACATATTTCCCTAATATGGTGTTTATAAAGCTTCTCTCCATTCTATACATTTAGCAGCTAAGTCATTGAAGTTTGGCTGATAAATTACTTTTAAGGTCCTTTCTTAACATATGATCTATGTGTGTCCAGTATTAGATATACATATGTTCGTGGCTTTTGTTTTCTTTGTAAATCCAAATCATGGGATTTTGATGGAAACAAACTCTGGATGCCTAATGAAAGACAATCTAGGAACTTCAGCTAATTAAGAATTTATAAACATGATATTTTATTGAACTGGTAATTGTGAATAACAGTGGCTACAACTCAACAACTGAATAATATAACTAGCACAACCTCAGATTTCAAAAAGAAAACCAAAAGTCTACTTGAACTTGCGACTTCCACCAGATGATAGACCACATATGGATAACCATTTACTAGAATCTTCGCTTACATATTCTCATCATTCTTAGAGATAAATTAGTGACACTACATTCTCCCGATGTGCTACAGGCAACTCAATAATCCTGCAATTCAAACACATAAAACACTTCTTAAACTTAATAAATGCTGCGACCAACATTCATATGACTGCCAAGAAATGAATTACAACTACCATTTCTCCCTAATCACACTCAAAATTTCCCTCCTCAGATTGTCTTCTCTGAGATTCCCCTAACAAATTATTACACCACCTATTTTGTCTACTCTTGGCATTTAAAGTTGCAACCACTGCTCTGTTCCCTTTTTCTTTGCTGCATCATTCACTTTCTTTATAAGGAGTTTGCCTGTATCTGCCTTGTACCAATCAACAGTGTTAAACAAAGGAGGTGTTAAAATTAGGCGCTACCCCATCTAAGGATGTTACATCCATCTGACATCTCTACAAGCCACCATCCTAAAATAGAACTCATCATCTCCTGCTAGATGCTTCTGCAACAGATTTTCAAGGGGCTTTTGGAATCTTGCAAAAAGACTAATTAAGAGGTTGCTAATGTGAAATAATTATTGTGCATAAAATTAGATAAGCACGATACAAGCACCTTCATACTCATTGGAATTTTTTATCTTATTCAAACCCATTAAGGCTTAACAGTTCTTTCTAGAAGCTAAGAAATTATTTTTGTGCACACAACAGGTGATTTCTGTAGATACAAAATTTTTCAAGTTCGTAGACTTTTTATTGATTTCAAGGAAAGAAAATGTTAGTGCTTATATATCTCCAATATTATCCCACACTCTAATATAAAAAACATTCATACTGTACACAAAGGCTTTTCTCAGGTATCTGATGGAGTTACATTTTATATAAAGCATGTAATATTTACAAATTTGATTGAAGTATCTTGACTCTTTCATGACCCATGATTTATTTGTTTTGCTCATCTCTAACTATATTTGGTCTTTCATTCCTGGCTTGAAATTTTTGCTGTAGCCTGAAAATCATATGTCATTTACTTTAGTTAAGCTGAACTGCATCCCATATTTTTCTTGAAAAAAATTTAAAGTATTTTTAATAGCCCACCCTCTTATTCATCAAAGTTTAATCCAATGATTGGCAGGCATATGGGGTTTTTTAATGTGTCTGTCTTGAAAAGATTTCAAAGTTTCGCATAGCGAAAGATATCCTACACTGTTGGTTTAAAAGGCAGACTAAGAAAAAGATATTGAACATGATTTGTGCCTAGAGGGACAGTATATGTATGGAGCAAGAAAAAAGATACTGAACATACTTCGTGCCTATAGAAAAGTGACAACATCGCCATTTGATGATCTGGAGTCACACATTAATATGCATCATCAGGAAGATAAAAAGAGAAAGGAGAAGATCCTTTGTAGGTGTATCAAAAAAATCATATCAGAAAACAGCCAAGGATGCTACCAGAAAGGAGTATTACGTGTAGAACAAATAAGAAAATGATTCCGAGGCATACTGAAAATAGAATAACGATAGGTTGTGACATTTGAGCCAGTTTTTAGAACTTTGACAGATTATCCTCATAGCATATTTTGAATTTTGATGGCACATGTGAGCTTGTAATGCACCATGATTAATATGTGACATGATTTTGTGGCCTAGTTGCACTAATAATTGTTTAAATAGAGCCTTAGACTCCACAGTTAGGATGCTTTGAACAATTCCCTAGATTAAGTCTCAGCATTTTTTTCCTGTAAAGCTGTTAAGCCTTTGAAACTGAATGTAACTGTGCATGTTTTGAAGCACTTAATGCAATAATTTGTGGCTTCATTAAGCCCTTGGTATGATATGATTTGCAGATCCTTAGTCTTAGACTAGCATTGAATCTTGACCTCTACATTCTAGTTAGCTTTGTTTGTTTTAACTATTACATGAGTAGTTTTCTTTTTTACCATACTATTAAGATTTCTTGAAGGATAGCACCATTCCTATGCATACTACCATTACTAAAACTTCTTCTATAGTTTTTGCTCCATTTTCACCGTCAACATTTTATAGCACTGGATTAGGGGAGCCAGCCTGAATCCAAAGGTTGT
This sequence comes from Cryptomeria japonica, assembly GCF_030272615.1. Classification (NCBI taxonomy): domain Eukaryota; kingdom Viridiplantae; phylum Streptophyta; class Pinopsida; order Cupressales; family Cupressaceae; genus Cryptomeria; species Cryptomeria japonica. The sequence goes on from NC_081407.1 coordinate 146,619,629, forward strand.
TCTAAGATAGGAACAGCGTAGAATTTCCTGTTTTCACCATTTGATTGTGTGAATGAAATATCAGATGCGTAAGATGTAAGAGTTCTTTTCGAATCATATATATATATATATATATTGCCGTACCCATACCCAAGGAAAGAAAATTGCCGTATTGTCGTACTGGGTGTCGGTTCCGTACCCGCACCCATACCCAAATCAGCAACTTCGCCTTATTGTGAAACACCAATAAGGGTCTTTTTCTTCACTCTTTTTCCTTCAACCATGTTTGCTTCCAGCCATCTACCCCGCTTTGCATTGACCATCATTAACTATAGAGGGCTTTGCACCTCAAGCATCCTCTTAATAAAATGAAGTCATTGGCAAATCTAGTTTTCATAGGTTGAGAAAATGAGGTATAGTGGTGGCAAATGAACATTTCTCTATCTCTTTCTTCTGCCACTACTCCCTTCACCCAATTTATCTTCCGCATGTGTTTCAACGTGTCGATCTGCATGGGCATAACACAAGTTGATGCAGGCGAAATGCATAGCATAAAATTCATTTGTACTATTGAAAACAAAACACAAAAAAACTTAGAAAAATTCATTAATTTTGCTTCATTCCTCATTTCATTCCCCCTCTACAACTGAAAAAACCTCTTATATCTACTAATCCCAAAATTACCTTCTTTTGGTAGTTTTTGGCAACATTTTTTTAATTCGTCATTTTAGGTAATTTCGCATTCTTCTCCCCATGGCCATTAAGGTTGCCAATTACTTGAGACTAACTAAAGCGACACTAATTGTCAACTTTCTAATCTAATTACATGCAAGAGATCGAGATTAAATTAGATAAAAAAATCGGAAAAATGTCGAAAAATCACTAAAACTCAATTTGAGGTCCTTGATGAATGAAAATAGTCCTAGAAAAGTGTTGAGATGTGCTTCACTTGAACAAGTTCTATTGGTATCAGGTTCAACTCTTCGAGATACTTCTCCACGTAAAATTTCAGCTCAGTTGGACTTCCGAGTCAAAAGTTATGACCTCCGGAAGGTCCTGCATCAGTCTCCTCTAGTAGGAAAAACTCAACTGCTGCGAGTTGCTTTCCTAGAATTTGTGCCACTTGTCCTGATCCAGCTTCTTCAATTCCCATTTTGTAATCCACGTGTTATCTTTTTGTGCTAGTTCTTCCCATTGTACTAGATACTTGCTGTATTGATCTTGTCATGTGTACATTGCTTTTTTTTTCAGTTTCTGTGCAATCCTTTCCTTTTTCCTACTTGGAAGTTGTTGTTTGCAATCCACTTCTTTCTCACACTTTTCACCCTTTACCACTACATTTCCTTACTTCTATTCTCCTCTTGGCGATTTATCTATAGTAAAATCAGAAAAAACAATCTTTACAACTTTCTCCTTTGCTGCTGCAACATTCTCATCTTCATTCTCAGCTGCACTGTTATTTTCTAAAACTTTAACATTCTCCAAAGGACAATCGACTGCTTCTGTTGGTACTTGTATTTTTCACTTCCTTCTCTCTTCACCACTACTGCATAATACAAACCTGTTACCTTCATTTCTTTGACATGTTCTATTGTGGACAACATATTTTCAACTTTCTCTTCATCTTTAAGAGGTAATAAAATCACTTTAGAACCATCCTTCCAAAAAGTGTATGTATTCTTCTCTCCATCATGCATTACCTTCTTGTCATATTTCCATGGCCTTCTCAACAACACATGGCTTGCATCCATTGGAATGACATCACACCATACTTAATCCTTATAAATCTTTCCTATGGAAAACTTGATTAAGCATCTCTTATAAAAAATGACTTCTTTTTAAACCATGCAATACAGTAGGGTGGGGATATTTTTCACATTGCAATTTCAGTTTATCAACCATTTCTCTAGAAACCATGTTTTCACAATTGCCACCATCAATGATAACTTGACATAACTTTCCTCCTGAGTGCATTTGGTTTGAAAGATATTAGTTTGAAGTCAGGAATCATCACGTCCTCTAGTTTGCACTTGCTCTTCCTTTGGAATCAACATTGTCCTCATCATGAGACTCTCTCCCACATTTGGTGGAACCTCTAGATCTACCCCTTCTTCCTCATCCTCAGCTTGAACCATGTTCAATCTAGGTTGTTCTCCTTGTTTCTTTTCTTGCATGTGATAGTTTGGACATTCAAATGCCCTATAATCTTCTTCACCACAACTAATTAAATGAAAGGTTTTTGTGGATTTTCCCATCCTCGACCACCACTGTAATCTCTGCCTCTTTAAACCTTCTTCCTCTTGGTTCATTTTGAAAGTCTTGTTGGGTATCTTCTAATTTCTCTGCTCCTTGAGATGATTCTCCTCTACCATAATTTAAATCACCTTGCAATGGGGACTCTCTACCTCTTTTTGTGCCCTTTATTCCTTTGGAAATTCTGTTAACTATGTTTTTCTTCTGCCTCTAAAGCTAACTGGTATGCCTCTTCTATACTGCTAATCCTATGCATGCTCAATTCAGCTTGAATAGAGAATTTTAGACCATTTACATACCTTGCAGCCGTTTGTTCATTGGTCTCTTGATGGTCCACATGAATGGACAGTTTATAAAATTCATTTGTCTAGTCTTGCACAGTGAATAAGTTTTGCCTTGAATTCTGAAATTTGCGAAAAAGGGTTTGTGCATAATCCACATGGAAGAATTTCTCTCGTAACTTCTCCATTTTGCTCCATGTCCTGATTTCATTCTTTCCCTTTCTAACTCTTTCCTGTATCCCGTATAGGGACAAGAAAAAATTCCTAAGGGACATGTCCTTGTGGACTATAGCTTATTTTGGTTCTAACATGATTTGGCCTTCACCCATCTTGGGTAACTTTGTCTATATGGGAATTTTGAGATCAATTACCTTCTTCAAGCAATACATGTGAGAATGTAGGTGGATACACAAGAATGGAGGTAGCTCCAACTTGTAAGAAAGGCTTCTTACGTTGTAAACTAAGTTATTGGGTCCTTGTAGGTTGCTGTATTGAATGGGAGTGAGAGCAGAATTAGGATGTCAAGGGTTTGATTGTGCCATCTTGGGTACCCGATGGGTATGTCCTGGACGTATACATAGGGTATCTAGGATGGCAAGGCTGAACTTTGGGCAAACTTAGACTGTGCTTGATCATTTATGGGAGAGCCCAAGAAAAACACCAAAAAAACATTAAAAGAGACTTATTTTCAACGCACACCCGATTTGCTGCCCCTTGGGTTGTCTTTCTTCAATTGTTTGAGCTCCTGTGCCATGGACTACACGTACTTGTTGCTCTAATATACCCTACTGCGTGACCTGTTGCAGTTCCATCCACTTTTCCATTCTATCCTCTGCCCTTTCAATTCCAATTAATTTCTCCCCTTGAAGCTTGTCAAACTGTATCCTAAATCTCTTACAACTTTTTGACTGTTAATTATGTTAATGTTTTTAGGCTGGGTTTGTAGGATTAGAGATTTGAAGGTTCTTGTTATATATATATATATGGCCGTACCTAGCCATTTTGAACCCAGGAAAAAAGATCCCCTATCATACCTGACTCTTTACATGAATTAGCAACTTAATTGGAAAGTACCATATATATATGGCCGTACCTAGCCATTTTGAACCCAGGAAAAAAGATCCCCTATCATACCTGACTCTATACATGAATTGGCAACTAAATTGGAAAGTACCTTGTAGGGGCTAGAGCTTAGGGACCATTCTGTTCGCCCTTTGTTTCCACAAAGACGTGTTTATATGTCTGTACTTTGTAGACACAAAAACCAAATCTCCAAACTGAAAAAGATGCTTACTTCTATGTTGTTTGCTACGTGTTTCATTCTATTCTCTATCGTGGTCAAATTACTCTTGAGAATCTATACCATTACTTGCTGATGTTCAGTGTGATCTTCTATTGCTTGGACCCTGAAGTTTTATGCAACTAGTGGATGGTGGGGATTCGCTGTACAATGCTTCAAAGGGTGTCATTTTGGTTATTTCGTAATAGAACCTGTAATCATGTAATAACAACATTCTACTAGAGGTAACCATTGGGTCAATTGAGATTGCTATCAGAGGCCAAACGGTGAAGGTAGCCCCCAAGGCATCTGTTTACCCATCAAAATGTAGGTGATTAGAAGGGTTGTGTGTCAACTGACTGCCAAGAGTTGCAAACAAGTCTGCCCAGATCGGCAGCCTATCTTTCTACTATGAGGAGTTGTCCCTCAACACAACTCATGAGATCGGTTGGGATCTTGTTGTATCTTTTGAATGAGTTACCTAATCAAGGATTCTTGTTGTCATTCCAATTGAATTTGGATAGGTGACCAAACTGTGAAAAGGAGTTACTGGGCTTCTTTTTTAGAAAGTGCATCTTCCACCACATTTTGCTTCCCTCCCTATTATATGATATCAAAGTCGTACCCTTTCTTTTTTGAGATCCATTTTCCTTTTTTTTCTTATAAATGATGTGAAATGTGATTTATCTTAAATTTGACATGTTTTGCTTTGAGGTAATTATGTCTTGCTTAACTACATGAAACTCTGCCAACATTTATTTCTTGTATGTAGATCCTGTTACATGCCTTTCTTTCAGTTGTTGACTATCAAATGCTATTGATTGACTGATGAATCAAATTCTCTTGTCTGAAACATCTCACTTTCCCTTCAGTTATCAACTTTTAATGCTATTGATCGACTATCTTGTATTAAAACAAATCCAATTCCAATATCTGAGATTCTGAAGTGTCATATTCCACCATGAAAGTTTTGTTAGAGTCAGTTGTGTATAAACAGGAGTAGTACAAATGGCCTGTTTTAGAGCCTCTACTGTCTGTGTTGCCTCTGAAGTTCATACAACACCATTGTTTTTGAGGAGCAATTTAAGGGGATATGCAATGCGGTCAGAATTCGGGGTAGCATACAAAGCTTTGTATGCAGGAATCACAGGTATTGTGTGCTTTCACCATTTTATGATAGGATGCCAGTACTACATTTGAATTTTTTTATAGTGATTCAGATATGGATTCCCTTTAATGTGCTGTTGGTAGGGTAGTTTGTTTGGTTGGATCAAACATTCATGATGTCTAAAAAACAGAATACGACACTAAAGAGTATTATGTTGCTTGTAATTGTTGGAACTTGTTAAACTAGATGAAAAAATATGGAAGATAAACAAATGGATGTTTGGTTATTCCCACAATTAGTTTTAGATCTTTTGAGAAACAATGAGGATCTGCAGAGTCAACATTGAGGGTTTTTGTAGGGGCAAAATCTCGGCCTCAATATAATCATGGTTCTGCTGCGTATAATAATATAGTCAATATAGCTGGAGGTAGTTGGGTCTTGAAGCAATTGGCTCCTTCATAAATGGGCTAATTGCAAAAGGGTGTTCATTCGCAGTTAGGGCACTTTCATTTATGTGTTTCAGTTCTTATAAGAGTTTCACTGAAGGTTTAGTGGGTACATCCAATAAATTTGGATATTCAACTTGCATGGTTGCATCTTCTGATTGTGATTGGATTTTACAAGAAATGGCTAACAGAGAGAAATCTCTTAATGTATCTTTATCATGATGCATTTAACGCTCTGAGATGTTGACAAAGATGCTTCTTAGAGGCCAACAGGATCCTTGATGAGAATAGAGAAATTTGTGAGTGACCCAAATTCAAATTCTTACAATTGCACCCTAGGCACTTTATTTGAGGGGGAAGATTGCTGATGCTTGTCATCTGCTCAATTTGATGGAGAAGTGAGGCTATCAAATATATATGAGATATTGATTTGTCATGCGTGTAAAACAAATGAAATGGTTGTTACTTGAATTTCTCAATAAATTTATATAATGATCACAGATCGGTTGGCTGCCTATTTTAAAGTTGACTTTCACATCAAGCAGTTTGAAGAGGCCTACAATTTCATTGAGGAAATAAGTAAGAAGGATCAGAAGTATTCATGTGCAAATTTGATGAATTATAAGTTGCAGTTTTATTAAAAAATTCAGGGATGATAATCGAGGCCTTGAGAATTTTCCTCAAAATGGTCCATGTCTCATTCCTGTTGAGACATGGACCAGCTAGGACTCGAACCTAGGACCTTCCAACGCTGCTGGAGTGCTCTACCACTGAGCTATTGGCCCCTCTTGGACCAGTCCATCGTCGGTCCGGGTGTGGCTTATTTCCAACACCAACACCCACCCTTAAGCCACACCTCTTGTGTGCTTGGGGCTCCTAGCTTGGACCTGGCTCTGATACCATGTTAAGACATGGACCAACTAGGACTCTAACCTAGGACCTTCCATACGCTGCTGGAGTGCTCTACCACTGAGCTACTGGCCCCTCTTGGACCAGTCCATCGTCGGTCCGGGTGTGGCTTATTTCCAACACCAACAGTTTTCACTTTGCAGGAAAGCCAGTGCTTGTTTTTTTTTCAAATGGAAAGTGAGATATGGGGAAAGAATTATGCAAGTTTAATGAAATCAGAAATACTTTAACGAGGAATACACTAAAAAGAATAGTTGCAAAACTAGCCGAGTACTTTTGAGCTGTATTGCTAAGTGAGTTACTTGCCCAATAACTCATTGACAAGTTTTTGTAAAACTTGCGAGTCAATGCAAAAAATTGCAATTTTTTTGTGTTACCAACTTGTCCAAATCCGTATAAAAATCTTTTTCTTGCCTGTAGTTAAAAAGAAAATGCAATTTTCATTTCATTTTCACACATGATTGGCAACCTAGGCACGCAGCAACACGACGACTGGTGATGAAGGTTTGTGTGGTTTCAAAGGCCTTAATTTAGGGTCGGCGGTGGGGGCTCTGCCCCTTAACCCCACCCTATATCACGATAGGGAGCACAACCCCTCCCCCCAACGACACTACCCCTTGACCCACAAGGGGCGAAGCTCCCAGAACCCCATGAGGGGCACTGCCCCTCAACCCCATTGGGTCTCCACTCCCAAATCCCCATTAGTTATTGTGATCTCTTGTTAGATAAGAAACTTGATTACAATGACGGTCCATCGTCGGTCCGGGTGTGGCTTATTTCCAACACCAACAGTTTTCACTTTGCAGGAAAGCCAGTGCTTGTTTTTTTTTCAAATGGAAAGTGAGATATGGGGAAAGAATTATGCAAGTTTAATGAAATCAGAAATACTTTAACGAGGAATACACTAAAAAGAATAGTTGCAAAACTAGCCGAGTACTTTTGAGCTGTATTGCTAAGTGAGTTACTTGCCCAATAACTCATTGACAAGTTTTTGTAAAACTTGCGAGTCAATGCAAAAAATTGCAATTTTTTTGTGTTACCAACTTGTCCAAATCCGTATAAAAATCTTTTTCTTGCCTGTAGTTAAAAAGAAAATGCAATTTTCATTTCATTTTCACACATGATTGGCAACCTAGGCACGCAGCAACACGACGACTGGTGATGAAGGTTTGTGTGGTTTCAAAGGCCTTAATTTAGGGTCGGCGGTGGGGGCTCTGCCCCTTAACCCCACCCTATATCACGATAGGGAGCACAACCCCTCCCCCCAACGACACTACCCCTTGACCCACAAGGGGCGAAGCTCCCAGAACCCCATGAGGGGCACTGCCCCTCAACCCCATTGGGTCTCCACTCCCAAATCCCCATTAGTTATTGTGATCTCTTGTTAGATAAGAAACTTGATTACAATGACGGGGTGATGAGGAATTAGGATATACTATATAACTTTCAAATCTGCTAACTTAGATGTTATTATTGCACAACTTGCCAAAAATATTTTTAGATGGGGCAACTTCTACATATGACATGGCTAGTGGAAGTGGCATTGTAACTCATTTAGAGGTTGAACTCGTCTTTTGGTCTACAATATGTATTAAACTATTTATATATGATGGAAATTTGTAAATATGCTCTACAAATTTTGTAATGTGTTTTTGAACAATATTTTAAAAAATATATGTATTTCAAAATGTTCGATAGAAATTAGTAATATGCTTTACAAATCTTGTAATATGTGTGTTTTTGAAGAATATTTAAAAAAATAATGTCTTTTAAAATGTTCGATAAAATTGCCAAGTTTTTCCTCGAGTTTTTGTTGAGTTCAGAGTTTTTAAAATTTTGGGGCTTGCCGAGTCTGAGTTTTTCAACTATGCTACAAAGCATAAGTATTATAAATAAATTACTTATAAGACTACTCAATTTAGTATTTCTTGTCAGGTCTGTCTGGAAAAAAACTTTAGAGCTCATCGATCCGGAAATATTTGCACCATGCCCAAATTTTGCATCCATTTATGTGGATCCTGGCTGGCTGAAAATAAAATGAAGAATTTGCAAGAAAATTTTAGTGCATGTGTTTAAAGATGTTACTGTGACTTTCAGAGAATGCTATTTCAATGGGAATGTTCTATTGAGGATATAAGATACTGCTGGAGGCTTATGATCTACATTGATTTACTAGGTAGCGATTGGCTATTCATGTGAGTGGTTCAGGTAGAAACAAGACACTTTGTTGGGTAAATATTAGAGAGTCTTGCCGCTACCTGCATAGTCATGAAATTCCCAAGCTAAATGTTGTTTGTATGAACTTGGGACACTTTTTGGTTTCTAAAGCCAACACAAGGACAACTTTGATAAGATCCATCAACCTTATCTTGGTTTTGAGTATGCTGCTTATTGCTACACCTTCACCATTTTCATTAGCTAAGAGTAATTCCAAACCATATATGGAGACAAAGGATCTTCCAAGAACTCTGAAACAATCCCTTGTATTCTGGTTCTGTTAATAATGTGCATGAGCTCTTACCTGAACAGTCTTCCATCCTGATTTAATTTTTGGCCAGCCAGCTTACAGTACAAGCTATTAGGGAATTTTATAATATATTGGCCTTAAAAAATGGAGACACTTAGACAAAGTTTTAGAAATTTATTTGGTGTTTTAGCAACCTTTCTTACTAGATTTTCTGCCTCCAATTCATTGTGTTTTTTGAGATAGATTTTCAATGCAATTATATAATGCCTTAAGCATTTATTGCTGTTATAATGAGGATGAGTTCTAGTAGGTTTTAACACATTGAGCATAGGATATCCTCTGTCATGAGAATTCTTAATGGTAACAGATTGGGTTCATTTACAATATATTAAAAACAAAGGAGCCTAGGAGCTATATTTTAAGACAGATAGCTGATACTCTTTGTTTTGGCATAGGAGTCAAATCCTGCATTAATTGTATATGATGAAGAGGCAACCATAATATTTTGTGCTGATCCAGGGTTTTTTTGATGAGATCATGGGTTTAGGCTTTCCTCAAAATTCCTGGAAGAGAATTGATTTACCTGCCAAGATTACAAGCTGAGACTAGCCAATTTCTTTTCTGTTATACAAACAGCAGTGTCTTCCATTGAAGCATAGATTGAAAATTTTAACTTTATTTCATTATCTCATTTCTCCTTGGATAACTTTGTTCCCAATGGACCTTTTAACTCTCTATGGTTTCACAATTCAGAGTGTAAAAATAATAGCATCGACAGATAAAGAATCAACAATGAAATATATCAGTTTACCACCTCACTATTAATTATCATGATCGAATAAAGAATGCTTTCGATCTGCATGAATTAATATCATATTGATTTCATTATCGATCGAGTAATGATCGATCAACATTGAATGCCTTTCTTATTGGCATATTAAACATATGTTAGCGACTACTTAACTAATAGTAAGTGACTCTTCATAAAACGGTATTCATAATACTGTTTAAGTGCCATCGATGAGGAGGCACGTCTTGAGCGGGCTTTGTGGAGACATGTCCACTCAAGCCATGCACCCCCGATACAAGTATATATGCAGACCCGATAAGGCAATATTGAGCAATTAAAATCGAACATTCTCAGCCTTGTTTGGACCTGCAAAGCACAGTCTTCATTAGAATCATAAATCACATATATTCAGAAATATTAATTACAATCTATCAACTATCAAATCTGAGAGGAGTACGATCTGCATTTACACAGAGGAACATTAGTGATTTGGTCATTGTAAAACCTAACCTTGCATTATTTATTCTCATAAAGTTACAATCATCAGCTTTCATTTCAATCAATGAGGCAGTGTGCATAATTTGTCATTAACTGTTTAAAGCAAGTTGCCTGAGAAAATCCAGAGCAACTATGTGCTAGTGGATGCATCATTGCAGCATGCTGATATTAAAAAATATGAGGGTTTTTTAGCATGTGCTCTAGGAGTCTAGAGTGTCAAATTTAAGTACTTGACATCAAAGAAGGTGGCCACATGTTTAGCTTCCAGGAACTTATGAAGCAGCACTAGGAAGTACTTGAGGCCCAAACATTTTGGATACATTATCCACTCAAAATAGGTAATGGAAGTTTTGTGGATGTTGCCACAGATGCGAACAATAATTACAGGAAGGCTGTTAAACCCATGAAAAACATTGCAATGCATGAATAAAAGTCTACAGTCTCATGGTCATGGATATTCCATGTTGATGGCCCTGCCAAAAGAATGGAAAATAAGTGACATATTAAAGCAATCTTATTGATCAGTTCTATATGAAATTTTTCACTGGGATATCTTAATAATTTCAAGGCTAAAACCAATTAAAATAGTCTGAGATAATCACCAGTACAGGCCGGTGAAAACTAGTTCTTAAACAGTAAAATAAATTTGAATAGCGAACTTGTTTCTTCTCTGAAATCCAATAATTATTATACACAATAGACCACAAAAAAATTGATTAAAAAAACTGTTAAAAGCATTTTACTGCCATGATAAGTTTTTAATCATGGGTAAATGCAAGATCCTACGTATTTACAGTATTTAAAGTATTAAGATCCTGTATCTGTTTGATAAGGTTCACAAGTTAGGTAGAATCTACCCCTTACAACTGTCTATTGTACTATCAAGTATTATAATATTTAATGGTTGAGCAAGTACACAAATGCAAACAAAAGCAAGAAAGTTAGCTTGTTTATACTCGTATGTATTTTTTTTGTTTTATTACTATGTTCCACTAAGTTCCTGGGACATGGGGATGGGTTGACCCATTTCGGGAATGGGATTTTTTGAGGCCATTTTTGGGGACACACATACATATGTATATGTATTAGAAAAAAAAAGAAATTTCAAATATTCATATGATAACACTGATAAAGCATCCATCATATTGACATAGTCATATACATTATAGAATCCTGAAAAGACAACAATAGAGTTCACATAAGAGTCTAACAAATTAATATTTAATTGCTTCCATAATTGAAATAAGCTGGGCATCCAGTTAAAAAAATATCAGTAACATAAGAAGATTCCAGACAAACTTCCAAAGTTTAAGATATTCCCTACTAATCAAGTAAATTTGACAGAGAATTTACAAGAAAAGGTTAGAGCCCAAATTAGACAGTTCATTCTTTCAATTATGCAAATCCCTTTTGTTTCTTTGAGGTCTTAGAGGAAAATTTTAACATAGATTTACATACACAAGAATATAGGAAGGAACAGAATCCAAACACAGATTATCTGAGCCTTCCCAAAGCGATGATAGAATTTACGTCTGTAGAAGACACTAATTAAACAATAGCAAGATCCAAAAAAGAAAGCTTAAAAAAATTAGGGTACCCTTTTTTTTTTCTATTATCAATTGTAGCAAGCAGGTGGAATTGTGAATGTTTGTGTCAAGCCAAATATCCAAAACATGATCCAAGAAATTGTCTACCTCAAATATTGGATCTGCTGCAATAAACCCCTGAGACTCATAATAACTGTGGACTTCAATACCATTAAGAACACTAAGGAAAAGGGAGGAGGATCACGAGTCAACCACCAATGTGCCATTTCCTTGATTGATTTGATAGAAGAGTCGCAGATTGAAGATAATAAAAACTAAGACAGAAATACATATCAGAAAAATTAGATTGTGTGATTATCTCTACAGATTGGCTAAGCCACAAAGAATGATCAGAGCCAAAGTCAATGATTCCATGCGATTAGACCATTAACATATACTTCTCAACATTATTTTTGATAACACACGGACACAAAAATGACATATCAGTTTCAAAATGACATAGCTCAGATCACTAACCTATATTTTTTAGTTTTATGAGTGCTGGAAAAAGGGGATGGTTTTGTCCCTGGGACAGTTGGGATGTCCCCAATGTGTCCTAGGAATGGCCGGCCGTCCCCTTTTTGTCCCCCTATTGTCCTGCTGTTTCAGAAACGTTTCCAAAGGTTTTGAAAATTTTGGGGATGGCTGGGAAACATCCCCAAGCTGCCCCCCGTCCTTGAGATGTCCCTGGTGCGGGGACATGGGCCAAAAACCTTGGGGACGCATCCCTGTGTACCCTTGTTTTATTATACAGATTGTGGTACATTATTGGTACCATGAAGATTTTACCGTTTTAGATCTTGTGCCTTTTTGATAAGTTATCCAATTCTCCACAAAAACATTATGGTTCATGTTTTTAATTCTCTTTTCTAAACAAGCCTGAAAACTAAACTTGACAACTATGTATTCTACCCATTCAGTCCCTTCAATCTCATTCACTTTTAGATAAAAAGGAATTTGCCCAAAGATATGATAAAGGATTTGAGATCAGAAATTTTAAGACATAGTAACAGAAATGTTTTATAGAACCTAACAACTATGTATTCTACCCATTCAGTCCCATCAATACAATTCACTTTTAGATAAAAAGAAATTTGCCCAAAGATATGATAAAGGATTTGAGCTCAGAAATTTTAAGAAATAGTAACAGAAATGTTTTATAGAACCTTTGCTTACTCATATATCTGTCATTGAGGCTGTGGAGCTCATTCAAAATCTAGGTTATCTTAATATTGTTTCCATGGACTAATACAAATTGCTCACTCAAACATTGTAGCAAAAATATTCAAAACACTGCTTATGCTAATTAGTTTATAAATGTGACCTCTAATATATGGATGAATAGCTCCCAATCCGCACCTTTTCAATAACAAGTTTCTTAACTGTGATAACCTGGTTGGACTTCCTTATTGTGTGAGTGGCATGGGGTCTTGCGGTGATGAGATTCATGTCATACCTGTATGAGATTCATGTCATACCTGTAACCATGATACATAAACACACTTAATGATTATTAATTATTGTAGCCCTTAATAATTAGCAAAAAAGTTAGGGCAAAGTAGCATATGGGATGTGATAGTGAGGTGCTCCATGAACAAGTTAAGGTATGTTCAAAACCCAGATAAACCAACTACCCTCATCAAGAAGGATGTAGAATGATTACCATTTGGATGATTGATGGCTGATTGTTGAATTGCAACATAAAGTAGTGGTAATGCTTCAGCCATATATCACACCATTCAACTTGTATAGATCAAGAATGGTGCATGTCTTTTTGCTTTGAAAAAGTTAGGAACACAATCCATTTAATTAATACGTTAAACATAATGATCGAAAGTCTACAAATGTTTACGCTGAATGAACATATATCTTAAAAACATATGACGTCTGACATAAATCATCATAGTTGATCATGCTATGATTTGTTTTGAACCCATGAAGAGTGAGTGATGAAGACTAGTGGGTAAACCAATATCTTTCATTAAATGTGTGGTCTAAATCAAATTTGCATTAACATGAGCATTATATATAATCTAAGAAAAAGATCTTTACCTGTAGCAGTTCTTCAATAGTCAATCTTTGAAAATCTGGGAGCTTTTATAATATACTTTCCGTATTTATAAAACTTAGTAACTTTAGCATTTGTGTGACTAGATGAAGGCATGGACATCTTCAGTGACTTTAGAAAAGCAATGACATCATGTAATGGTTGGTAAAAAGGCCAAGGTACCAAACTGCACTCCCCTCAGAATATCAGGGGACAAAAACATACTGATACTACTATTTGAAACAATTATGACTATTAGAGCTGATCTCCAGACTATTATAAGCATTAGTGCAAAATAATCTATATATAACAACCTTCATAACTGAACGTAAACTTCATTGTCAACAACTTCAAAGTTGTCCATTTCAGCTTACCAAAAATTGCTCTGCTTCAAGTTCTCAAACCAAATTAGGAAGCAACAATAACCAACCTCGTATTATCATTCATATATAATCTTCCCTTGAAGAATCTAGCTTTCTTCCTACTTAAGAATTGAAACAACATAATATGCTTGGATAAGATGAAACTGTGAAAATGGAAAGGATAGGTTCTCTTTGGACAATAGTTGTCACTTCCATAATAATTCCATCATTGCCTCTAGTCGATGGCAACCAATTTCATTAATGCACCCTGTCAAATAATTAATGTGACTTTGTATGCATCATGAAAAATTTAAGTACTTATATGGTTTTGTGTGTGTTATGCCAAAGCTCCCTCTTTGGTCCGTGCTGAGGGAAGAGGAAGGATAATGCAAAACGAGAACTGATCAGATTAGACTCTTGGACAATGAATGAAAAAATGTCAAATGCAATAGTGTTTGGTTGATTTTAGTGTACTCCAACGATGTCCCTGGGGTTTTGTCAACATTCACCCATATGAGGATGTTTGGGGTATATGTGGATGGGACATAATATTCCCTCCCCGTCCCCATCGTACATAAATTAAGGGAACATTTCTCCAAACTAGAGGATGTTTCTTAGGATGTTTGCACACTATTGCACTATTTTGAAAACAACTTGCTGTCTCTTACATCCCCCTCCTATCACAATAAAGACTTGTTAAAAAAATACAAAACTAAAACCCGAAAGGTAGACAAGGCCCCCCACCAACCATGAATGTCCATGTGGCCTTGGAGGCTTTAATTTGGGCTTCGTGGTGGGGGGTCAACCCTCCAAGCCCGCCTTGTATGGCAACAAGTAATAGACGAAAAGTGCTTCCCTTGGACCTCCACTCTAGTTTTTAAAGAACATAAAAATGATTTGTATTTCACTAGATAAATATTAGAGTTTTTCACTATCAAATCCCAAATAATTGAAATTCATTTATATTTTTAGTTTGGCCGGTCAATTCCAAATTTGAGGGATGTTATTATGATATTAGACCATTTAGATTTATCTTTAATATTTATAATTTGACAATTGACATTGAGTTATCAATTATCATGTGTATTCTGAATTTTGTATGTTGTGTTAATTATATTTTTTGCACACACAAATTAAAGATTAGGCTATGCAATAATGACCAAATCAAATTATTATAGCTTATAAGTTGTCTGTTACTTCTCCAGGAATGATTCTTCATGTTTGTTATTTTAGAGGTTAGATTGCACAAAATTCCTCAATTTGTTCATGTTTTCGTGAAAAGGAACATTATCTTCTTGTGCCTAGTTTTAAATTTAAATTTCAATACCTTCATATGGAGGATTTGTGCTAGAGGGATGTGTTAAAGGACTTTTGTATAGTTGGTTTCTTATTTCATTGGCACACTTTTGGATTTGAAAAACTATGCAAGCCTAGGTGGCCCAATCAAAACACAAATTAGAAGCAATGCCAAAGGAAAACACATTGCTCACTATGATAGGTGCTGCGAGTGTATCTTGAGGTTTCTACTTAGGTTTTGGTCCACACTGAGATGATAACCAAACATTACTCACTAAAAATGGATGGGTGTCCCAATTCATGGGAGATCATAGTGGGTTTTTGTGACTTCAATGTGTATAAATATTCACTCAAATGCAAAGCAAAAGTATCTATCTCCCACCAAGTAGAAATTTAGGTTTGCAAGTTAGCAATCTAGAAAAAAAGACTAATTTTATAATTATATGACCTTGTGCCCGTTGAAGTGCTCATGTTTGTTTAGTAGAATTTTGCGATCTTTCGCATTCCCATGTTTTTGTGATTGCCCATGTGTGTTATACATTTTGGTTTGGTTTGATAATGCTTAATTAGGCTCTCAAACCTTGACCCGCCTCAAGTGATATCAAAATGAGGATTTGCTCATGTGTAGTGAAGTCCCACAAATATCTCCATAGTCCAAGTGCTCAATTTGTATGTGGGACTTGCAGTTGCAATTGTAGATTTGTTAAACCCATAGTTGAAAGTGCCTCCCAAAATAATTGCTACTAGAGGTCAAGACAAAGTTTACAACATGGTTGGGAGATTGGATTAAGTCACAAAGATGGTATGACTTGCAAATGAGAATGGACAAGATGGAAAAAGATTGACATAAATGGTTTGTCTCGAAGGAAGATCCTATTGATTCAAATGATGAGAACAAAGATCAAGGGAAAGTTGAGGCTTTGAACATGGAAACAAGCAAAGAGAGATTGTTGTGAACCATTTTAAGGATTGGCAAAGGTGCACACATTGAGGTGCCAAGTTTTTCTAGTACTTTGAGTCTAGAAGAGTTGATTTATTAGATCACTAAAATGAAGGAGTACTACTAGTTTGAGGACATCTTAGATTTGTAGAGGGTGAAGATAGTAGAGATCACGTCAAAAGGACATGTGATGCGAATGGGGTAAGGGAGTTTTATCAAATTGCCCTACCTTGCAGCTGCAATTGAATTGTAGACACAAAGAGAATGGAATCTAAACCTTATTAATTTGCAACATTTAACTTGTTTATACAATTACAATCAAATTGTTCCCAATTATAGTCTTAATAGGAATTGATGCATTGCAAAAAGGATGTGAGAAACACAAGATTCAAACGTTAGTGTTGTTAGTATCAATCAAAAACGAAAGATGAAAGAAACTACAATCCTAAGCATGCATATCAAGAGAGATATCAAACAAATTATGGAAAGCAAACAAAAATAGAAGAAAGACACTAAACCCTTCCAAATTCTTTCCAACATGCTCATAGCTGCTCCTCCCTTGTTCCTCCCCTCTCCAAGTTCCACATGAGTGTAACCCTCAATTTTTTGCACTATTATGGATGTCTTATGGAGATTCAAGATTATGAAAATGAAGATAAAAGATTATGCAAATGCAAACAAATTAAATATGAGAAAGCCTAATTAATCTATATTAATTTTATCCAAAATAACAAAGAAAAGTGCTCCTAGATGCTCTCTCAAATTTGGTATAAGTTTGATGCATACAAGATTTCTGGATCTGGATTAAGAAAGAATGGGCTCTATTTATAGGAAAAATGGAGAAAACATTGTAACCAAATCATCTCCTTGTTGGCTTCTATAGCAGCAACATACTCAGCTTCAATGGTTGAAAGTACAACAACCTTTTGCAGCCTAGAAATCCAATTGACTACAGTTCCCCTATAGTAAAAACATAAACTGTAGTACTCCTCCGTGAATCAATATCACTTGCCAGATCAGAGTCAACAAATCCACTCAAACCAACATTAGATCCTTTGAAACATAATGCCTTCGTAGTAGTTCCTTTCAAATACTGAAGAATCCATTTCACAGCATTCCAATGTTCCATATCTGGATTACTCAAAAACCTGCTCACAACTCCCACTGCATGTGCAATATCTGGCCTTGTGCATACCATTGCATACATCAGACTGCCAACAACTGATGAATACGGGATGTTAGACATTTTATTTACTTCTTCCTGTGCCTTTGGGCACATCTCCTTAGTCAATTTGAAATGACTAGACAAAGGTGTGCTAACTGCTTTTGCATCCTGCATGTTAAATATTTTCAACACCTTCTTTATATACTCACTTTGGGACAAATTCAAGGTTCTATTTTTCCTGTCCCGTGTAATCCTCATACCAAAAATTTGCTTAGCTGCACCCAAATGTTTCATAGCAAATGACCTGGCTAATTTCTGTTTAAGATCATTTATATGTTGCATGTTAGATCCAGCAACAAGCATGTCATCAACATAAAGCAACATGATAATATAATCGCCATTATCCAATCTCTTAAAATATACACAATGATCAGAATGACATCTATGATAATCGTGTGCAGCCATGAAACTATCAAATTTTAAATACCATTGTTGGGGTGCTTGCTTTAGGCCATACAAACTTTTCTTCAACTTGCACACCAAGTTCTCCTTACCTTTGACCTCATATCCCTGTGGTTGCAACATGTAAATTTCCTCCTCCAAATCTCCATGGAGAAAAGATGTTTTGACATCTAATTGCTCAAGATGTAAATCATTTGCAGCCACAAGACTAAGTACAGTTCCAATTGAAGTCATTTTTACAACTGGAGAAAATATTTCATCAAAATCTATACCCTTTTTCTATGCAGAACCTTTTACCACAAGTCTGGCTTTATATCTTTTTTGACCTCCTTCCTCCTCCTTTAGCCTATAAACCCATTTGTTAGGCAAGGCTCTTTTTTCTGCAGGTAAAGAGACTAAGTGCCAAGTCTTATTTTCCATCAAGGAGTCCATCTCCTCTTTCATGCCTAGCTCCCACTGTTGTTTGGCATCCACTTGCATTGCTTCTTCATATTCTTCTGGTTCACTAGAATCAGTTAATAAAATAGAATACAAAGAAGGAAAAAATCATTCAGGGGGTCTACTTAACCTTGTAGAATGTCTAACACTTGCAGGAGTTTGTGGGACAATATGTTGTTGCTGAGCATTAGGTACCTGTGGCATTTCATTTTTAGGAATCTCATCCAATACCACATATTCTTGTTTGTCCTATTCATACTTCTTTTCCTACATCTGTTCTTTATACATGACCTTCTCATTGAATATAATATCTCTACTTCTAATTATTTTCTTATTTTCAAAATCCCATAACCGATAGCCATATTCATCTATCCCATATCCAATGAAGGTACATTTCTGAGATTTAACATCAAGATTGGTTCTATATTCTTTATCAACATGGACAAAAGCTTCACAACCAAAGGTTTTCAGAGAAGAATAATTTACTTTTTTACCAGTCCATGCCTCCTCTGGAATACCACCATCCAAAGGGGTTGAAGGTCCTCTATTTATCAAATAGATAGCAGTATGTACATCATCTGCCCAAAAATGTAAGCGCAATCGAGCATGCAATCTCATGCTCCTCGCGCGTTCCATGATAGTCTTATTCATTCTCTCTGACACACCATTTTCCTGTGGAGTTCTTGGAACTGTCTTCTGCTTTCGAATCCCATTTAAGGAGCAGTAATCTTCAAATGCTTTGCTGCAATACTCACCTCCATTATTCGATTTGAGACACTTCAACATTTTTTCTGTCTCATTCTCAACCAAAGCTTTCCATTTCTTAAAAGTTTCAAAAAACATTTGATTTTTGTTTTAAGAAATATACCCATGTTTTTCTAGTTGAGTCATCAATAAAAATACCATAATAACAAGAGCCACCAAGAGATGATACTTGAGCCGGTCCCCATACATCTGAATGCACAAGTTCTAACTTCTCACTCTTCTTTTCTTTCCCAACCTTGAAAAATCTGACTCTTTTCTGTTTACCATAAACACAGTTTTCACAAAACTCTAAATCAATCTTCTTTAGTCCTGGCAATAGATTTTTGGAGCGAAGGATTTTCATCCCTTTCTCACTCATGTGCCCAAGCCTATGGTGCCACATTATCGAATCTGTTCTTGCAACATCTATTGTTGCTGTCCCTGCAGTACCTTTATCTGTAGTAGCTAAGGTAGAGTAAGTGTTACCAGTACACAGATATAACATGCCTACCTTCACACCTTTAGCTACTGCTAATGATCCTTTAGTGACCTTCCAGATACTGTCTGAGAAGGTAACTATGCAACCTTCACTACCTAGTTGCCTTGCAGAAATTAAATTTCTTCTTAAATTAGGAACATGTCTTACCTCCTACAAAAACCAATCATTTCCATTCTGCAACTTGATCTTTATCTTTCTTTTTCCAACAATTTGACAGGGTTCATCATCACCCAAATATACCTGTCCAAAATCACCTTGAACATAATCTAGAAAATATTTTCTATGGGGTGTAGCATGAAATGAAGCCCCATAATCTATTACCCAAAAATCATTAACATTATCCAAATATAAGATTAAAGCATCTTGTAAAGTATTACTTGCAATATTAACTTCCTTACTGCCATTTTTATTTTTGTCTCCTTCTTTATTTTTTCGAGACCAACAGTCTTTCTTTAGATGACCAGGCTTTCCGCAGTACCAGCAATCTTTCTTTCCTCTAGATTGAGAGCATCCTTTCTTTGACTTCCCTCGTGACTTCTCATTCCCAGGGCCTTTTCCTCTTTCCTTTGATCTTCCTTTGTTCTCCACATTCAAAACACTACTTGATGATGTTGAAGTCTCACCTGTGTTTTTCCTTCGCATTTCTTCGCTTAGGATAACAACAACAATATCATCAAATATCAAAGTATTTTTACCAGAGACAGAGTTACTTCCAGCCATAACGAAGCTATTCTAGCTTTCTGGCAAAGAACATAAAATCAAGAGAGCTCTAACCTCTTCTGCAAAAGTAATTTTTACCGAAGACAATTGACTAGTAATTGTATTAAATTCATTTAAGTGCTCCGCTACAGATCCTCCCTCACTCATTTTCAAATTAAACAAACGCTTCATAAGAAATACCTTATTCGAAGCCGAGGTTTCTCATACAACTTAGCCAATGTCATCATCAAATCTACAGTCGTTTTTGCTTTTGTTATATTGAATGCTACAAATGGTGCAAGGCACAATCGAATGGATCCCAGTGCCTTTCTATCTAAAATGTCCCACTCTTCATCTGACATTGTGGTCGCTTTCTTTGTCTTTCCTTCCAATGGCCGCCACAAATCCTTTTGATACAAGTAATCTTCCATCTGCATTTTCCATAACTGATAATTCTGGCCGTTAAACTTTTCGACCTTGAATTTGGAATCCTCCATTGTTCCCACTCAAATCTGAGAGTCCTGTCAATTTACAGAAAACCTCGCTTTGATACCAATTGTTAGGGTTTCAAGCAGATTCGAAGCAAATATGAACTAACAATTATATGCAGATTTAAATACAAAAGATAAAGGAATAAAATGACACAGATAACACAAAGATTTAATGTGGTTTACCCCGAATGGGTTACGTCTACCATACACAACCGTCCAATCTTTCTTATTATCCAGCAAAAACAATACATCAACCTCACAATTCCTTAAGCATCCTAGCCGCTTATAACATGCGTTTTTAAGGCAACAACAAAATCATCCTTTTTAGGGTTTTATTACAAAGTCGAGCATACATGCCAAGTGTACAGTACTTTGCTGATCAGTCACCACATATCAACAGGGAGGGTGAGGGGGGGGGATTCAATGTTAGATAGAAGATATGGAGGACCTAGGACTCATTCCTATGGAAGAAGATCGAAAAAAGAAAGTATCCATTGTCATTACTATGTATGAATGATATGCAACTATATGGATGTATGGATGGATGAAATGCAATATATACAAATGAGATGAAATGACGATCCATAGATTATTCACGGTGCTTTATTTTCATCTTCGAGCATGGTAGTATCGTTCTTGGCTGAGGTAGCAGGAACCAAGTTTGAGCATTTCACCTGTAAGCAAGCATCGCAGACAAGGAAAAGTTACCCTCCATTTTGGTTCATGCGCAAATGGTCTAGGTATATGTTGTAGTCAGTAAGCCATAGTGATCTATGATTGTATTTTGCATAGGATCACGTAGCTTAGTGAACTTCCCACGTAGACACCATTTGTACATGCCCCAAAACTTCATTGGATCAATCTACATACAACAAACAAAGAAAAAGATATCAGGAGCCATCCCGGCTACTCTAATCACTTGTGGATATCCTAGAGTAGCGGAGGAACCTAATATAAATAAACAAATAACAAATTGACCAAGTATTTATTAGCCAAACCAAATTTTGTTGTCAAATAAAATGTTACCATGTCTTGTCTGTGAGGAAGGATGCATCCTTGTGAAGACAGTTGTGTGTGGATGTTTTGATTGGTTGGTTGATTTGATAAATGGTCTTTGTTTGAGTAGCTCAAAATGTTTGTTTGGTGTCTGTTGTGATGCGTATGTACAAATAATTTTATATGTGTTGCAATGTTTTTGATTGATTTTGATGTTTTTGACATGTGTTTGGATTTTGTGAGTGTTTTTGAATGTTTTTGGTATTTTCTGAGTTTTTACGAATGTTTTTGGTATTATTTCCAGCCAATTTTGAATGAGGAACTCAATGAATCACAAGTAATGTAGAATCCACTTCCATCAGCAGGTTAAGAGCATTGCCCCTAGTTTAAACGTCGCTATGAAAGCGAGATGCGAGATGTAGGACATATGGAGGACTAACCTTGATTGCAGATCAATAACAAGCCATGGTTTGAATAACAGATGAATGGAAGCAATGGATGTGATCACAACGAGTTTGAAAGACAATGGAGCCATAGCCTTTATGAATTGTGCCTGTTTGCCAGGTTTTCACCATCGCACTTACACAAGGTGCCACCGTAGTGGTTTTCACCGTTTGGATGAATGATTTTTCTTTACTATGTTCTTGATTTTTTTGTATTTTCTTCAGGACATTTTCTGAATGTTTTTGGTATTTTCTGATATAGTGGAAGAACCTGATGCTCTGCACAACTTATGTATGAAACCGTTTGAGGTGCATGTTGTTGATCGGATCTGCTAGTGGTTCTCCTTCTAAAGTTGCCAATTGATATGCCTCAGACCCGAATACAACAGTGATCACATGCGGACCCAACTAGTTGGATTCAAACTTGCCCTGATGTTCTTTGTTTGGTTGATTATGAGGATTCTCCTTGAGAACAAGATCACCTACCTCAAATGTATGAGGTTTAACCCGATGATTGTAGCTTCTGCTCATGTGCTGCTAATTGGATTTGAGATGGTTGTATGTAGCTTGTCGCCTTTCATCAAGTAGTTTCAAGTCCTGAAGACGAGAGACTTGATATGCTTCATCATCAATCAGATTATGCAAAGAGACCCGTAGAGATGGTATTTCAACCTCAATAGGCAGGATGGCTTCTGCTCCATAAACTAGTGAGTAGGGAGTTGCATCTATAGGGGTTTGAATGCTAGTTCGATATGCCCATAGTGCTGGATTTAATCGAATGTGCCAATCACGACCAACATCATTGACTGTCCTTTTAAAGATTCTTAATATGTTCTTGTTTGATACTTTGGCTTGACCATTGCCTTGTGGGTAATATGGAGTGGAAAAACGGTGTTGGATGTGAAACTTCTCACAGAGCTCACAAACATCTTGATTTTTAAAAGGAAGCCCGTTATCTGTGATGATGGACATGGGTACACCATACCGATAGATGATGTAATTAAGGATGAATGAGGCGATCTGCTTGCCGGTAACTTGGGTAAGTGGAACAACTTCGATCGGTAATGAAAAATTTATGGCCGTTGGATGAAGATGGATGGATTTTACCCACAAGATCAAGTCCCCATTGACAAAAGAGCCATGGTGTTGTGATTGGTTGCAATTCCTATGCTGGTGCATGTATCAGGTCTCCGTGAACTTGACACTTCTTGCATTTTCTGACAAAATAGGAGTCTTTTTCCATGGTGGGCCAATAATATCTAGTGCGCATGATTTTCTTTGCTAGCGAAGGACTGCTTGAGTGAGTCCCACATATTCCTTCATGTACCTCTTTCAAAGCCTTTGTTATCTCATCTTGTTCCAAACATCGAAGGAGAGTACCATCAAGACTTCGCCTGTATAGGGTTTCGACAATGATGATGTATCGAGTTGTTTGGTAGATGAAGGTTTTTCGTTGGTTACTTGATTGGTTGGGAGGAAGTGTGTGATCGCAAAGGTAAGTGAAGAACTCACCGTACCATGGGGATTCAGAATCGACTAGGCGACATATCATTTCAGTTTCAGGGATATCATATGCGAGGATCCAAAGCTGTTCTACCAAGAACTCGTAGTGTGTTGAATTTTGTTGAAGATCCAAGAGAGATGCAATTGTAGCCATTGCGTCGGCAACTCAATTATGATCTCTGGGTACTTGCTCAAATGTGATAGTTGTAAATGATTCTTTGTAACTATCCACCATCTTTTTATATGGCATGAGCTTATCATCCTTAGTTTGGTACTCATCGGTGACTTGTCAGATGACTAGCTGAGAATCTCCATATACCTGTAGCTCTTTTATATGTAATTGTATAGCCAATCTGAGCCCTATGATCAAGGCCTCATATTTTTCTATATTATTGGTGCATGGGAAAGTGAGCCTATATGACTTCAGGATGTTGTCACCTTGAGGTGCGATAAAAAGAATACCTGCCCTCGAGCCATGTCTAGTGTACGAGCCATCAAAATATAGCTTCCAAGGTTGTGTAGCTGTGATCGTGAAGATCTCTTCATCTGGAAAATCGGAAACAAGAGGATGTTCACCTGCGAGGGGTGCATCAGCCAACTGATCTGCAATAACTTGCCCCTTGATAGCCTTGCGGTCCACATACTCTATATCAAATTCACTCAAGATCATAACCCATTTGGCCAGGTAGCCTGTCAATGCTGCCTGGCTGATTAGGTACTTGAGTGGATCTATTTTGGCGATGAGTTGTACCTTGTGCGTTAACATGTAGTGCCTTAATTTGGTGGCTGCCAAGATAACTGCTAGGCAAGCTCGCTCAATAGGGGTGTAATTGAGCTCATAGCCTACCAATGTGCGAGAGATATAGTATATAACACATTCTTTGCCTTCTGCATTGTGTTGTGCCAGCAGTACTCCTAATGCCGTATTTGTAGCTGAAATATATAGCAATAGAGATCTACTTGGATCTGGTGGGATCAACAAGGGTGTATGCATTAAGTAGTCTTTAAGCATTTGGAATGCTTGCTATTAGGATTCCCAAATATACTGAGAGGGGGGGTGAATCAATATCTAACCGGTTAACAAATTTTCTAACCTTATTAAATAAATTGCATTCCAAAACAGTGTACCGGTAAGCAAGAATTAATGCAATAAATATGAACAATAAACACAACATAGAAAGAACACCATAACACAAGATTTTTGGCGAGGAAACCCGGTGTGGGAAAAACCTCGGTGGGATTTGTGACCCACAATATTCACTCACTGACCAATGAATGGATATTACTTACAATAGGGGCCTGCACATGCAGGAAGGCCAACTGCCTAAAGCTCATTGCTTAATTACAAAAGAAGTCTCACTGACTTACAAAATGGATTATGAAAATCCAATATAATGTACTGCTTTAGTTTAGCATCTGTTATGCTAGGTTCAGTACCGGTTTAAGCTCATACAACAACCATAAACCTTACTCCAAAATCTTCCTTAATATTCGCACATTACTTTTGCAATAATCTTCCCATGTCTGCATCTTAAATGATCTACAAGATCTCATACTTATATATGAGTCTTATTACAATACGCCTTGTCGGCTTACAAAAAGATATTACAATTAAATACAAAATATAATAATCAAAATCCTGTCGGCTGGGGTGCCAGTAATCATCTTTGTCGCTGTCGGTGAACTATCTGCCAGTGTAGAGTGTGTCGGTGCTGGTGCCATAGGATTGCAAGGTTGCCATCAATGACAATACCTTCAATCATCTACAATTCTCATTGGAGTGTGCAATGCCAACACTTGCTGGCACTTTGTATCCCTTTGAAAGCAGATATTCTTGTGTAACAAATGTGTGAAGGGATGACACTTATCAACCAATTGTGCAATGATTCTCCGAATTGATTGTAGCCGCCCTTGTAGTGTCCTTAACTAAATGATGTTCTTTGGAGGTGGCATGTCCATGATTGCTTTGACTTTCATCGGATCTACTTCAATGCCTTTTCTTGAGACAATGTATCCTAAGAACTTCTCGGAGGTTACTCCAAAGACACATTTCTTTGGATTAAGACGGACATGATATTGCTCTAACCTGTCAAAGATTTGACCCAGTATTGCCAGATGACCCTCTCTTGTTAATGATTTAGCTAGTAAATCATCAACATAATATTCCATTATAGTGTGCATCATATCATGAAAGATGGTAGTCATAGCTCTTTGATAGGTCGCCCCTACATTCTTCAAACCAAATGGCATCACATTCCAACAGTAGGTTCCCCATGGGCATGTGAAAGCAGTTTTATGTTGATCCTCTGGAGCAATCTTGATTTGGTTGTACCCTGAAAAGTCGTCCATAAGAGAAAGCATTGCATGACCCGTTGTTAAATCAACAATCATGTCGATGTTTGGTAAGCGGAAGTCATCTTTAGGGCATGCCTTGTTCAAATCTCTGAAGTCTGTACAGATACAGATGCCCCCATTAGGTTTACCGATAGGTACAATATTGGAGATCCAATCTGCATAATCGATTGGTCTGATGAAACCGACATCCAAGAGATTTTTGAGTTCTGCTTTGACAAGAACAACAATCTATGGGTGCATCTTTTTGAGCTTTTGTTTAACAGGTTTAGCTCCTTTTGCCACAGTTAGGTGATGCATGACCAAATCAGATCCAAGCCAGACATGTCTGCATAAGACCATGCGAAGTTGATTTGATTCTTCTGGAAGAATTCCACAAATTTTGGCTATTCCTCTGGAGTTAATAGAGATGCCAAATGTATTTGGTGAGGAGTCTCCGGGGTCCCCACATTGAATTCTTTTGTTTCTTCGATTAAGATCGTCGATCTCTCCTGATTTATACTAGAGGGGAGGATGTAAAACCTTTCATCCTCAGGCGCCTCAGAGAGGTTTTCACCTTTGGATACACTCTTTATTTTTACTTTTTTGGGATCAACAAGTGCCACTGTGTGGTTTTCACTAGAAGATCCATGTTTTATTGTGATGTTTTTGCAACTGAAAGATTTGCCATCTGCCCAAAGTATGTTGCGTTGTTGAGTTTAATGGCAAACCCAACTTTATGATCCCCACTTGGTATGTTATCTCGTATTTCTAAGAAGTTGATGAGCGCCTCATCGTTTTGGAAATGATCAAGACATGGAGGGTTTGGCTGGTTCTAGTTGATGAGTTTGGGGTGGATGATAGGCATTACCTCATCGATTAAGTTGAGTTTAGAGGAGGCGTTAGTGAGGGTTAATATAGACAAGTGAAGTTCATCGATTGGTACTCTCCTTGTTAGATTCTAGTGTAGGATTTGACGTAGGGCCTATGGAAGTTGCTTCTTTCTCAGGAACCCAAAAGGTTTTAATCCACGCCTCTCCATAAATTGGGATATCTTTATGAGGTGGTGGAGGTGATGTGTCTTCCTCGTCTGAAGTATTTAGATTCACTGAATCCCATTCCCACTCATGCGAGTCTGTCTCTAAATCACTCTCTAACATTCGATTACTGTACCAGGTTGGGATGTCTTTTGAATTCAAGAGTGTATTGATTACAGGTTTATGCACTTTTATAGGTGGGATTGTTGGTGCTGCTGTTGGAAGTATCAGTGCTGTTGGTACAATTGGTGCTATTGCTGTTATTGATGGGATTATTGGTGCTGTTGATGCTGCTGATGGCTTTGATGCTATTGATGGGATTATCGGTGCTGTTGATGGCTTTGATGCTAGTGATGGGATTATTAGTTTTGTTAGTGCAATTGGTGTTGCTAATGTAATCAAGGATGGCCTCCTTGGAGTAACTGGTGGATACACGGGTTTGCTAGGTTTTCCTTTGAATCTAAGCTTAGGAAGAGATTCCTTTTGAAAACCTACTCCAGTTTTATCTTTGGGTTTAAACTCAGGTTGCAAGGGCTCGTGTCGTCCTTGTTTGCAATGTCCCAAAGCACTCTGGCCATCATAGCCCATTCTTTGCATGATAGTGAGGCCTTTGCCATATTTATCAGTGGGAAGCTTAGCCTTTGGGCTTTCTGTGTTGATAGGGTCTTTGTAGATCCATTCTGCTAGGTCCTCATCCATGGTTTCCTCCTCCTGACTCTTACTAGAGATGAATTGCGCCAAAGTGCATGCTTGCTTGGTCAGTGGTGTTTGAAGCAACTTTTGAGGTTTTCCATGAGTTCTAGGGGAGGTGAGTAATTTCTCAACACAAAAGAGTTGGCTAAGATTATATTCCTTGAGAGCTTCCTCAGCCATTTTCATTTTCAACTTCTCTTGCTTTGGTATAGGGGTGATCAAGCTGGAAAGAGAGGATGGATTAACATATGATGTGGAAGGGATAGCTTCTCTTTTGTTAGGTACAATGATCTCTAGTTGATGGTTAATATTGTTACAATACACAAATGGATTTGCATCGCCAAGGATTGTGATTTCTACACTATTATGGGGAAACTTGATACATTGGTGATAGGTGGATGGAACGGCTTGCATGGCATGTATCCAAGGTCTTCCTAACAAGAGATTATATGGCAAAGGAAGGTCTAGAACTTGACAGACTATATGCTTCACCACTAGCCCCATTCTGATAGGTAATACAACAATGCCTATGGAAGAACGCTCTGCATCATCATAGGCTTTAATGGTTATCTTTTTATTGACATCCATTGATTCTACCGCATACCCCAATGCTATGACCAACTGCAAGGTGCATATATTCAAGCCGACTCCATTGTCAATCAAGACTCGCTTGATTCAGTGTTGGTTTACAAATCCTTCAATGTGAAGGGATGCATTATGTGGTTGTTGGAAGGAAGCGTTGTCACTTTCAAAAAAAGTGAGGCATGGTGATGACTTGAGGCTACCAACCATGGCTTGAAATTGATTTGTGTTGAGGTTGGCGGGGACTGACGCTTCTTGAAGAGCTTGATCCAAGATTTTTCTGTGTGAGGGGGGTAAGTGCAAAAACTCTAATATGGAAATGAGTACGGGCGTTTTATCCAATTTCTCTACAAGATTATATTGCTTGGGGAGGGGTGTCATTCCTTGTGGTGCTGATCGAATGGTAATATTGCTACGACGTGTAACAATGTTGCATGCAGGATTTGGATCTTTGATGGTGAGAGTTGCAACTTGTTCATCAACGTCATAGAGGTGATTCATAGTGTAATTATATGTAGCTTGTGTATAATTAGTTGTAGTATCTGTGTTTTGCCGGAGGTGGAAGGACCCCTTTGATCATGCAATGGAAGTGGATTCTTGAACATTAGATGATCATCATTGGATGTTTTAGGGTCATGCCCTTCTATTTCAATTTCTCCTCTATCTATACGATCTTGAACAAGATCTTTTAGTTGATGACAATCACTCGTTTTATGCCCTTTTCCCTGGTGAAATTCATAATGTTCATTATCACACCACATGGAGGTTTGACTTGAGGTTCATAGTTAGAGGTTTTCGGTAAGGTCACAAGATTGGAAGAGACCAATTGACACAAGATTGTTTCGATGGGTTCCCCTAAGGGTGTGTATGTGTGTTTTGGTTTGTAGTTTTGTTGCCTTTGTTTTGGTTCTTCTTGTGGCGCATTGCGACCTTGATTTTGTGGATGAGTGATGGTGTTTTTTTTAGGAGGAGGATTTTGTCCTACAAATTTGACCATAGGTTGTGTAATTTTTACTGTTCGTGCATCCACTATCCTGTCATTGACAACGTTCTTGTTCTTGTTCCAAAAAAATGGTTTATCACTATTCTAACATGGATGAGGGCCATCTTTGGGTTCGTTGTAGATTTTGATAAGTCCCTTTTTGATAAGGGCTCTTTCACATTTTAGTCCTTGAGTGATCATCTCCTCAAAGGACTCTTTGCCCTTCATGTCTAAATGGAATTCCATCTCGTCATTCAAGTTGGAAATGAATATTTCCACTAGTTCTTGCTCTAGGTAAATGAAGAGAATGTCTGCTAGATAGTTGCCTCCACCATTGCAGGAAAGCTTAGAACAACTCCCCTGGTTTTTGTTTGGTGTTGGATAAATCTACCATGGTAACATCTCGATCTATGTTATGTGCATAATGAGCGATGAATTTTTGAATTAGTTCCTCAAATGTTCTAATGCCACATGGTAATCGGGAAAACCATTGTGTGGTTGTGCCTCCCAAACTTTGAGGAAAGAGGCGCATTAGATAGGTGTCCTCATAGGCCACCTCTAAACAAGCTGAGTGAAATTATCGTACATGATCTCTATGGTCTCCTTTGCCCCTATACTTTTCAAACTTGGGTGTTTCGAACCCTCGTGGAAAAGGTGGCATAAGCATGTTCCTATCAAAAGAATAGGGACAAATATCGTTAAGTGAAAACCGAGTAGTCTTCACACCACTATTGAGTTGTTGAGCTAAATTTTCTACTTGTTGTCTCAACATGTCTATTTCTGAAGGAGGTGGAGGATTCCCTTGATGATTAAGGTCATAGCGGAAGTAATCTCTACCTCTTCCACCATCGTTACGGCTATGTTTCTTAGATGTCTGTAGTATCTGTGCGGTATCAAAGTTAGAGGGTAGTTTAACACCCTCTTGAGCAAGTCTCAGAAAATGAGCATCTGCATTGTTTCTAAGGATTTTGTCAAAAATTCTATTGAATTTGGGATTGTGTTGTGCTCTTTCTATATCTTCGGGAGTTGGAGTGCTAGGATCTTCATGATTAGTGCCTCCTCCAATGGCCTCTTGAAAATCGTTGAGGTTTTCTTCCTCCCCGTCTTCGATCTCTGGTTGTCGGTTTCTCATTGATCTTGTGTGAGCCATGTTCTTGAAAGTTTGAGGTTGGTGATAGCGATAATGAGGTGGCGATGGAATGTTTGATAGAAGACAAGTTTTGTGAAATGTTTGTTGGAAGATGGATCTCTAACACTGAAGGTTCGATGTTAACAAAATTCTTTGTGAATTGCTCTTGTGTTTTTAACAATTTTGATGTGATGAGGTATAGCAAGGTTTGAGATGTGTTACAAACCAAGCTACCTAGCAATGAGAGGATGCACTCATAAACTAGTTTCAACCTGTGTAGAAATGCCTCTTAGGATGATTGATCCTAGATGTAGAAACACTCTAAAAGTGGTTTGTTGGTTTGATTTAAGAAAAAAGAACTAAGCATAAGAACCTTTTTGTTTTTTGAGAGTTGAATGGATTTGTGATATGTGGAAGTGAAAGTGGGTAGAATATGGACCTCAATAAAAACTTTCTATCACAAAGGGGGTTTCTACTTCTTCCTCCCTCTCAGGGGTTGGTGGTTCCCCTCGAGCTTTGTTGCAGGTGATACAAATTTTTTGAAAGAAAGAAGGGTTGATCTTGCCCCCTTTGTTTTTGTGATAATCCAAGGCTCTATACTGAGTAAAAGCTCTATTTTTCAAAGGCTCTTTGTCAAATTGGTTGGATTTGTCTTGAAGATACAAGTGCATATGGCACAAGAAGGCTCTGTGTGAGAGAAAAAAATGTCTATTGATATAGAAAAACTTCCTTCTTTTGATAAGAGCTTTTGAACTCAATTGTCTCTTTTTCAATGTGGTCTTTTGATGAAGACTCCTTTTTCTTAAGATGTGAGTGATGGTCATACAAACTGATACTTTGTTTCACTTGTTGATGTTTGTTTTGTTTATCAATGTTTGAGGTGGATTTGTTGGATGAATACTTGGTTTAAAATTGTTTTGAATTTCTTTGACAAGAAAACACAACAAGCACAAAAGCACAATAACCTTGCCCTTTTTAAACAAAAGGCAAAAGAATAGGTGTGGGTCTAAATCAACCCCATCATGAACTTTATTGACCCTTTTTACAAGCCTGCAGTCGACCCAAATTGTTACTGGTCTAACACAAGACAAAGACAACTCAAACACTTTTTATCCCTAAGGTCAATGGCCAGTTGCTATATTTTCAACCCACATCTTGATATTTCTTCGACTTTGGTACTACATACCTTATGAATCTCGCCGTGGTAGGAAAGGATGTGATATACTAAGTCTTGTGCGAGCATAACATATAGATGATCCCTATGATGGGGGAGTCATTACTTTCATCAAGCTACAAGTAGGCTTTCATAAAGCCTTGTTTCTACTCAAGGAAATATGTATGGTGAGTATCTTGGGAGCAAAACCATCTATCCTCTTGCACTGAACTTTTCACAAATATCCTCAATTAATAGAACGGGTGGGCTTCAATAATAAAAGGTGTTTAGTAATGTTCGATGCCTTTGGACATAAGTTCATTCTGTAGTGACTCACTTAAGAGCCTTGTAACTTGTGGTGGGGCCCATATGTCCTTTCGACAAGTTACACTATAGAAACAACTACACCCAAGGCTACAACTTTTGCTCTCACCTAATTTCTATAGCGGCTCAAAGGATTTTCCGCGCAAGATTGTTCCCAAGAGTGATGTGTCTCTTGGCAGACCTCTCTTAAAAATAAAAAATTTCGAGCGTTACTAACACTTTTCTCTTGCACCTAGAACCATGAGAGCCAAGGGAGAGGATAGTGTGTGTTAGAAATGAGACCACTCTACAGATTTTTGAACAAGTGTGCCAAGCACTAAAAACACTTGTTCTTTTTAACTGGTTTATCACAATGTGATCTATATGCTATTAGGAGATTTTGCTCCAACAACCATGGTGTTCTTTTTAACTTCACAAGGCAATTTGTTTTCTAACTAGGAAATTGAAAATCCTGGTCAATAAAATTGAAAGCACGTTGCTCAAAGTAAAAGCGATTTTGGAAACAAAATGGACAAGTTGTTTATTCTTTTTAACTTGAAAAATAAAAAGTTGATTGTGAATTTTATCATTGCAAGAAATGAAAGTTTGTTTGTTTGTTTTAAACCCAAAATGAAAATTTTGTCCCTAACTTGTAAGAAAACAAAGTTGTTTGTTTGATTTTGTGGTTCTTTTTAACTTTGCAAAATGAAATTCTTTTTAAGCCCCAAACATAAAATTTTGTTGATTTTTAATCCAAAATGAAAGATGAAGTTTGTTTTTAAACCAATAAGGGAAAGTGACTTCTTTTTAAATCTAACTTCAAAAGAAAAAGATTAGAAAGAAAAAAAAAAACTCCCTAACTCCTCGAATCCTGCAAAACAAGAAGTTAGAAAAACCTGCACAACAAAAGAAAACAGTTAGTGAAATGAAGGTTTTTGGTGGGCTTCTACAAGCCTAATTTTTATTTCGGTTACACAATAGTTTTTTTCAACTCTCTCTTACAAAAGCGCTACTCTGTATAAACACAAAAACACTACTTTAATACAAACACACTAAAGGACTGACAAAGGCGCTAAAACAACACCAACAACGCTACAAGATGGACAAAAACACTAATAAAATTTTTCAAACATAATGAAAATTCTATCAAGCAGAGAGCACAAATGTGCTAAAAGAGTGACAATAGCATTATTTAACCAACAATAGCGCTATAACTAGGACAAAGGCTCTAATTCTGAACCAAACACGCTAGAACTCGGACCAAAGCACTAAATCTTCAGCTGTCGAAGGCGTTAAAACACGTGTCAATAGTGCTAAAGCGCAACCTGTGTGTTGAAATTTTGGCAATTTTCACAAAATAAAGTTTTTGATTAGAAGGTTGCGTGTTCGATCCACATCGGGGTCACCAAATGATGCACTACAAAAAGGATGTGAGAAACACAAGATTCAAATGTTAGTGTTGTTAGTATCAATCAAAATGAAAGATAAAAGAAACTACAATTCTAAGCATGCATATCAAGAGAGATATCAAACAAATTATGGAAAGCACACAAAAATGGAAGAAAGACACTAAACCCTCCCAAATGCTCTCCAACATGCTCATAGCTCCTCCTCCCTTGTTCCTCTCCTCTCCAGGTTCCACAAGAGTGTAGCCCTCAAATTTTTGCACTACTATGGATGTCTTATGGAGATTCAAGATTATGAAAATGAAGATAAAAGATTATGCAAATGCAAACAAGCTAGATATGAGAAAGCCTAATTAATCTATGTTAATTTTATCCAAAATAACAAAGAAAAGTGCTCCTAGATGCTCTCTCAAATTTGGTATAAGTTTTATGCATACAAGATTTTTGGATCTGGATTAAGAAAGAATGGGTTCTATTTATAGGAAAAATGGAGAAATGGATTGAGATTGAGTAATCTCAACAAGGGCCAGGATTGATGGGTTTGTGATCCATGTGATGGCTTTCAACCCAATCCTAGGATGACAAATGCCAACATGAGATGACTTGAGAGGAGAGGGAAGAAGCATTAAATGCTTGAGATGACTTGAAGGTTACCTTGGGAGGTAAGGTTAGGCTTGAGTTGAATGAATAAAGCCTTTATCCAATGAGTAATGCCTTTATCCAATGGACAAACTCTTGTGCAATAGTTAGTGAGGATAACCATGGTCAAAGCAATAAATGCTTGAAGAGACCCATGAGTCAAATGAGGGTTGAGTTAGAGGAAAGTCTCTAACCATGTGGGTGAGTTGAGTTGAGTTTAACCATTAATAGTTATGTAAGAGCCATAAATGGTTATGTAAGAATCATTAATGATTTGAAAGACTTGAGGGGCTAACTTGTTGAAAACATAAAGCCTTTAATGCTTTTCAAAGACTTTGAGGCTTTGAGAAGTGACTCCAAGTTGCTTAGGAATGTGACAATAATTAGGGAGGGATTATGTTAATTAGGAATAGATTAGAAGAGTCTAGAATGGGTTAGAAGAGCAAGTGGGTTTGGTGGGTGAGAAAGAATAAGATTTTAGTTAAAATAAAATTACTTTATTTCAACCAAATAGGTTCAACTTGCATTTGTAGGAGAATGCAAGTGGGTGGGGGGGTAGTTTAGGGATTTAAATAAATATTTATTTATTTATTTAAAGGAGGAAAGGGGTTAAATTAAATAAATATGTTTTATTCATTTAATTGATTGTTAGAGTGCGGCTTAATGAATTAATTTAAATAAATTGAATAATTTATTTAGTTAATAGAAGAGGAGGTTGATGATGAAGTTGATTAAATATTAATTTAATTAACTGATTAGTGATGGTTAAATAATCAAATAAATAGTAAATATTCATTTAATTAAGTGGATAGATTTATGTGACTACAAGAACAAAATGAAATTGGTTTAAAATAACGTTCTTAAATGAAATTTTAAAACTTTTGAAAGAAATCGACCTTCAAACTATCCCCCAAATTAATTGCACCTCCAAATCCCAACCCTGAGTTCTAAAAAATTACACAATCTTTTCTTCTTCAAATTCTCGAATTCTTGAACCTTCTTTTCATTGTGTCTAAGATCCTTAAATATCCATCATTGGAAGTTGAACCCTTTGAGCTACATGATCTTGTTTTTGATTAAGAAAGCAGTGAAAACCATGGCACTGACCCTTTACATAGTCAAAACTATAAACAACACTTAAACAACACCATAACAACAAACTACCATAACAAGAGTCTTTCCGAGCTAGAAACAACAAAAATAACAGAGCAGCAGGGAACAAGGGAAAGCGTCTCCAAACACAAAAAACAACACAAGACCTAAGGGGTCGACTTGCGAACAATGACATTTTTCCAATCATCAAACAAGAACTTGTAGAGTTCCTTGGCTTCATCTTTGTCAACATCTTTTTCCACGATATGCTCTCTCAAGAGGGAGAGAGTGAGGGCCGAACTGTGAAGGACCTGTGTGTAGAAACTTTTGAGATAGACAATCTGGGAATCCCTAGCCTCCATATTATGTTTCAAAACCTTGACCTCCTCAAGAATGACCTTCATGTCCAACATCGGCCCCAGGTTTTCAATCCTCTACAAAATATCCCAAACATCCGAATGAATATTTTCAAGTTGTTCCATGATTGGGATCCCCTTGGGGATATCAATCTTTTTCTCCTCACCCTCCTTGTTAACAGACTCCGCCAGCAGGACATGTTTTTTTGATTCCATCGTCTTAGCCAAATCCACAACATGAGCACTGATCCCCTGGTCACCCAAATCCTCCAGGTCCGCCACATTCTTATTCTCATCACCCTCTCTATTCACAGTCTTTTTGCCACCGGGTCTACCTTTCCCTTGTCAGCCTTCTTATCCAAGTCCACAACTGGGGCTCTGGTCCCCTGGGCCCCCAACTCATCTGATTCCGCCATTTTCATCACTTCGTCTAGGTCCACTAGGTTGATAGTCACCATAGGTTCCATATCCGTCATGACACTAGTAGCCTCATTGAGGGTAGAGGAACCCAAATCTTTAAGATCCCCCCGCCTTGTCCTCAATCAAGCCATCATCAGGATCAGAGACATCTTTATATTTTGCCTTTTTCTCCGAGAAGCTTTTCGATGCCAACCTATGTGACCTCCTTCTGCCTTTAGTGTCAGGGGAAGGGCCTTCCTCTTCAAATTATTCAGATGAAGGATTATCCTCAATGATAATTCTTTTCTGTTTCAAAGGGGCTTTCCCTTTTCCTTTAGTGGGGGTGAGAGATTTGGTGGTCGAGGGAGACGACACAAGGTTAGGGGTTATCTCAGTGATGGACACCGAGGGAGGGAATTGAGCAGACACAAAGGCAGGGATATGAGAAGCCGCGAGGACACCCTGCAAAAATTGGAAAAACCTAGGTATATAGCCAAGCCAGATGAAAAGACCGAAAGCATGAGCGAGGTCGTGGCAGGGGATTGGACCAACATAAGAATGCGAGGAGGGCAGAGAGCTAGGTGAAAATTGTAGAGCCTATAGATTAAACCTTGGTGAAGCAAAAAAAGGGGGCTTGTCCTCATGCTTGGGATCAAGGGTATCTTTCACAAAGGTTTCCAGAGAATGCAAGAGGAAAAAAGGCAGACACAACAAGTCATTATTACGAAAATGGTTAAGCAAGGGAAGGTGGTAGTAGTAGAATACCTTAAAGTGACCTTCCAATATGAAGTATTTCATCACCATCAAACAAATTTGGTTCCATGGGTGGTTGAGTTACTCGCGGGCAAACCCTCCTTGCAACTTAACCGGTTCCTCTCTACTTTTGAAGAAGTGTTTAAGCCCTTCACTATTAAAAACAGGGCTAGTGCGCTTCCATCACCTTCCTTCCAGAGCAAGACTTGTCACCTGGGCAATGGATTCCTCTAAAACTTAAAAAGAAACACCACCCACCGTGACTCTCCGCCCAGACCAAGAAGCAACAAACTGGGCTGAAAGCTGCTCGTAGTGGACACGGAGGGACTCCAAAAAATCAGCCACACCTCCTTCAATGCAGTAGTTCCAGATGAGGGGGTCATTCTTAAAATCATCGGGTTTGTCAAGCTCATAGCGCACTCTATCACCCCCCTTTTCCTCAGTAGATAGAGCTTGTTTAGCAGATGTCATAAACAAGACCTCACAGAGGATGTCACATATGCAACCCTTAGTGAAAAAAACAATGTTAATCTCGGATAAATTTAGCCCAAGGTGACAATCAAGGTACAAAAAGTCAAAATGATTGCCACTAATAATCTTAGAAATAGGGGACTTGTGCGATCCATAAGCCATGAATTGAGACATGACTATAGAAACGTAGGAAATATTCCTAAAATAAAAAATTTCACGTATAGTAATGATCTTGGGGGTATGTGGCACAAGTTGCCCACGACAAGTTATTAAAACCATCCAACTCAGCCTAGAACCCATCATATCATCGCCCGTCTAGTACATCATTTTACAGTGACCCCCAAAAGCGGACCAAAAAATCATCTCACCTTTCATGGTTGATTTGGCAGTCCCAATCATCACATAACTAGCAGTAGTCTGATGAATATTCCCCATATTCAAATTTAAAAAATTACTCCTTCCAGGCTACCCAAAGGTGAGGAGGAGGGTGAAAATGAGGCTAAATAAGAGCTTCATCATTAATTTGAGTTCAAATTCTCTCTTCCGTTAAAAGGAAGTTGGCATGAGGCGGCAGAGAAGTGTGGCTCCTCCAACATCTTAGGCCAGTGATAGTTAAGCCCAGGGCAGCACGAGCATCAACAACCCCATTCTCTTCCTGAAACACATGCATAATCCGGAAGGAGTCAAGCCTAGAAATAAACTTGAGAGTGTCCCTAATGGGGCCTTCAATGGACCAATTGAGCCTGTTCCGCCCTTCGACAACATCAATGATGAGCTTAGGGTCCCCTTTTATGTCCATACACCTGATGGCCATGGAGAGAGAAAACCCGATCCCCCAAGCCAAGGCCATAGCTTCAACTTGATTACTAGAGTGGCCATTCAAATTCCCAGCATAAGCAACGACCAGGGCCCCATTGTGGGTTCTAATGACAACTCCCCCTGCTGCAAGACCTTGTTTGGCAACCCCATCAAAATTTAGTTTGTAGCAATTTCAAGGGGGGCACATGTATATTGTGAGTGTTAGATGTAAAGGAAACAACATACAATGTATGGAAAAGAAGAACCTAAACAAAGATCCATGATGTTGAATTTATAAGTAGATTATACTCAGCTTCAATGTGATTCGGTCTAGTAAGGTAAGGATATCTCTAACCATATACCAACCTTGGAGCCTTAGGATGCGTTTGGAGAAATCTATGTGAGCAAATGAAGGAGTAAGCTTCCATCTCCGAGCAATCTCCCAATCCCATATAGAGGGGGGCATAGGAGGCAATCAAAACCTGGTAACCGAGATGTTCTCCGAAATGAGTTTAAGGAAGCAAGCAAAGATAGTTTCCAAGGAGGCCTCCTTATCCCTAAATATCCTATTATTCGTTTCCTTCCATATGATCCAACAAAAATGGGGGGGATCTGTTGGAAGAGGGGTCCCGAACTCTTGCAACAAATGCATCATATTTTCATTTAGAGTCCAGCTAACATTAAGCTTATAGGAGACCATCCCCTAGAGATCCCTAGCAAAGACACAATGGAGAAAGAGATGGGAGGGGCTTTTAGCCTTGTTTTTGCAAAGGATACATCTGTTAGGGAACTGAAATCCCCGCTTAGCCAAGTTGTCCTGAGTCAAGATTTTGTTGTGAAGAACAGTCCACCAGAAGAAATTTATCTTTGGGATATTTTCAAAATTAAGTGCTAGCTGGATCTTAAATCCCCTTTAGGCACGATGAACTACCTTTTGTCAGGGTTCTTATTCCACAAGAAACTTTTGATGCATCTTTGTTGCTCTTGTTGGAGCATTTGATATTTGTCCTTATAGGGAATCAAATGCTCGATTGGAGTCTTCAAACAAATCGAGAACTCCACAAAGTGTATACTTTTGTGCCTTGTGTTGAGGGTTTCCATCCTAATAGAAACTATGAATCATTCCCTTCGAGCCTTCAAACTTGCACTCCCTTCCATTTTGTCGGGGATAATAGTGGTAATAAGAACCATCAAAGGTTTTTGAGGTTCTTGAAACTTGCTATACCTCTAACAAGCACTTGTCGGAGCTTTCCAAGAGAATTGGAACCATTAGGGGATTTCTGCCTCACTAGGAACCTTTTAAAAACTCTACAAAAGCTTTTATGTATGACTTTGATGCCCTCCAAAGGAAACATAATTATCAGAGAAGAAGTGGAAATGAGCATCCATTAGCGGTTCCAACCCAATTAGGAACTATGACATTGTTGGGGGTTTTGCTAGGAATTAGAACCTATCGATTCTTGGGGTTCTTGAAACACCCCAAACCTCTGACTTGTTGCCAAGGCAGCGCAAACCTCTAAATTAGCACAACTTGTTCAATTTTGTCATTTTCCCACCAAATTGAAACTATACATACCTATTGGGCCCCTCTATAAGATGATGCTTTTAAATTTTACAAAATTCCTTTTAGAAGCAAAAGCTACTAAAAATAACGAAAACAAAACAAAATTTAAATTGGATTTTTTTTTATTGATGTAGGATTGCCCATGAGCTCGGATGCTCTTGCATTAGACACCCCATGTAAATAAATTATTCCATGAATTGGAAACTCATTAACATTTGAAGGTGCTTGGAACGATAATCTCATTTTTGTTCTTTATCCAATTCTTTTCTTTATCACTTGAGCTCTTCCATTCCCTCTCTTCCTCCCTTGTTCTCCATCAGTAAATTTGGAAGATCCCTACCATGACTTAAAATGTTTCCTCCCTAAACTTCCACTTCCCTAGTAATTACCTCCAGTCTTCTTGCTTTTCTCCCTTTCTTTATATTGCAATGCCCAAAACTAGTATAGTTTCCTCTATTGCCAATTGTTGTCTCCTTTGTAGGAACCTTTATTAAACTATTCTCAATCTCTCTTGTCTACATTACTTGTTTTCCCGTACTGCGATAAATTATTGGGTCATAGTCCTTCACTTCTTTCTCCTTCTTCTTTAGAAAACTTAAAATATACTTTTGTTCATCCTTCACAATGGTGTATAAATTTCTTCTACTATCATAAACTGTCAAAGTCTTCTTAGCAACACATTAAAAAAACTCGTCGATATAATATTTTACAAAACTTCATTAATATAAGAACCAATCTAAAAATTGACCATACACTACTCATTCACCATCAATTCTTGTTCCTTTTGTAACTTAGAAACCTTACAAGGATTAGGGTGTTTTCTCTTTAAATCAACTTTCCTACCATTTCCGTCGAAACTAGGTTATCAGTAATACCACTATCTACAATTACCTTGCAAAACTTACCTCTAGACTCGCATATAGTTAAGAAAAGACATCTCTGAGATGGCCCATCCTCTTCTCCATTTGGTTTCACCAACCCTCCTCAACATGAGAGATTCTCCCTCCTCTGGTTCTTCGACTTTCGATGATGTCATACTTTCCTCTTCCTCCCGTGTTAGGTGATTTCTAGCTGTGCTTTTATTACCCACTCTCTTGTTGTATTTGTGAACACTCAAAAGGCCCTATGACTAGCTTCTCTACATTAGAAACATTTTCCAAAAAACCCCTTGCTGTTGCTACTATGTCCTCTTGTAGGATACTTCGTCTTGTTCCTTGTCTCGATTCTTTATTCCATTTAGGTTTGGCTTCTTCACATACTTGGTTCCCTTTATTTTTGCTTTCCTGTCTTCTTTTTGTCGAAAATCTTTCTACTTAAGGGTGGGGTCCCATGAAGGGGGGCTTGTTTAAAAAAAAAGGCAAGTGTTGCTGAGGATTTTCAGAAATATTTTAAATCTGGTGGTCCCATGAATTTAATATGCAGGTCGGCTTAAAAGTTTAAGCTCTGGAATTTAAGGAAACTAGTGGTCTCATGAATTTTTCTTCTAATACCTTTAAATAAATATTTAATTTCACAAAAAAAAATTATATCTGATAACATCACTTGAATAGTCTATTATATTTTACTCTACCACTCACTGTATGGATATATCTGCTTACACTTTTGCATATATTTGTTTTAAATTTAAAATCTTTAAATTATATTTAATTTGATAAAAAAAAATTGTTTACATCACATGATTAAATGTGCAGCCTTAAGCTCATTGATACATATCAAAATTAAAAAATTAAAACAACAAATTAAATCATTAAAAAATAACATTTACTTCAGTATAAAAGCCTATGAAGAACAACATCAAGTAGACTTTAAATAAATGAGAGATTTGTTTCTTTCATCAGTTGTAGAGCTCTCATGTTTAAGTTTATCAACAACAATGGAAGGCAAAACAATGATTCTCAAAACTTGGAATTGACAAGAATTCAATTTGGATGAAAGTGTGATGATGCAAACCCAATACCTTACTTCATACAAGACTATGACAATTATAAAATCAATTGGAACACAACATCAATAGTAATACCCATGTATGTCATCTCTTGCAGATTATTGGAGAAGTTGCTAAGTTATTGTAAAGATCATGCCAACAATACAACCCAGGAGGCTGTGAATGAATACGAATCATCTTTATTATCTATTATGTCAATGACTTACAGAATGCGAAAGCTACAATGGGCTCCAGCGAATATGCACCATACCCAATGTTAGAAAAGAGATCGACCACTTATTCAACCTTGTTCAAAACAAGGAAGACAAAATGATTCCTTGAACATCAGTTATGTTTTTTAATTGATTTATATGATATATCTTGTTGGATGAAATCTTAAAAAAAAGAGAGTAGACTTTAAATAAATAAAACCACCAGTGAAAAAATATCTCACATTTTTTGCAAATCAAGTCCATGTCAAATGCATCTCATTAATTATAATATTTTATTAAAAATTATACATAGTTTTGATTATGGCTCTACATGTCTAGATTGTTCATATCACCATTAATGCTTCTCATTGTTGCAACTTGATCAACTAATTCATTAAAATGCATATTTGTTCCATTCCTAACAGAAACATTATCATATGTATCATCTTCATCTTGTACAACATCCAATGTCATAGTATGCAATATACAACAACAAAGAATGACTTTTGGAAGTACCTCCAAATTTGGATGTCGCATTTTTTATTCCAAAATT
This sequence comes from Cryptomeria japonica, assembly GCF_030272615.1. NCBI lineage: Eukaryota > Viridiplantae > Streptophyta > Pinopsida > Cupressales > Cupressaceae > Cryptomeria > Cryptomeria japonica. The sequence continues at coordinate 146,661,687 of NC_081407.1, forward strand.
CGCCACAATTTTTTTAGCCTTCCAAATGCTTGCTCTACCACAATACATGTGATGACAACTTAAAATTGAATTCCCTTTGACTAAATGTTAGACCTCCACTAAAGGTGTAATTAGCCATGCCAGCAACAGATATCCACCATTATCAATAATGTATTCTCTAATATTTGATGAGCTAGTTGACACTACATGACCATTTAATCTTTGTCCACCTTCGCACATTCTATGAAAACCTGAATTTCGTAGAAGTCTAGAATCATTTATTGAACCGGGCCTTTAAAAAAAATGTCCATGAAATACATATTACTATCAACAATTGCTTGTAGTGACATACTATAATTATGATCACAATCGTACCAATTAAATGAACACTCATTAGGTGGAAGATGAAATTGAATGTGAGTTGCATCTATAGCCCCACAACAATTTGGAAATCTTTGTTTTTGACAAAAGTTTTCTCTCACATGCTCAAGGGCCATCTGGTTACTAAGCCACTGGATATGGCTATCAAATCAAATACAAAATACATTAATGTACTTATTTACAACTCTTACCACAGTTGACTTCCCACGACCAAATAGTTCATTAATGTTCGTAAAACTGCAAACGCAACTTGTTTTTCAACTAAAAGGACCCTACTTTAATAGTTGTAGCAAATGAATATGGTATTTCACCTAGCTTCAGGTCATCATGCAATTTTTCACAAATATTTTCAAATAATCCGTACGACAACTTGAAAATACTATGAAAATGTTCATCATCACATCTAACTTGAAAAATGTAGTGGTTCCACCAATATAAAGAGCATGGTTTGGCCTTTCCTTCCCACTGAGAAATAGATAAATCAGTTTTGACAATGTTACTTTCCAGTTCAGTAGTGATAGCATGAAGGACTGTTTCCAACATGTCATTTGATTCCATATTTGACAATTGTTTTATTTCAGATAAATCCATTTTACATTTCTTAAATTGTTTGTCTTTTCTGAATTTTGAATGTCATTCCAAATTTGTAGTGCCAGTTGACTAATATTTGATGAAACAATTAGAAAAAATTTCATTTTTTCTGTTGAATTAGAATCCATTATGCAATATTGATCTCTTCCCAGTTTGCAAGACTTATAAAATAATATGTAAGAAAAAGTAGAAACATATACTACGGAGAATTAATTTAAAAAAAAAAGAAATCATTAAAAGATCACCCCTGAGCTGCATCCAGTTATGTCTTTAAAAAACAACATGGTGCATGATTTCCTTCACGTTCGTTACATTTGATTATGTAGCCTGCAGTTCTATTAATATAATTTCAAATAGTCAGTCAGAAGGTTAAAAGAATATGATATTTGAAGGCAACTCAAAGATCCTGAAACTTATTTTTTGACGCCATCTCAGAGTGACAGAAGGGTATATGGAAATGTCAGCAGTTAATTTTGAGCATCCTTTAGATATCAGTTTCCATGTCTTATGATTCCCATTCTTAATAAGGAGACCAGTTTTGAATCCTTAGCTTATATGAAATGAAAGCTCAACTTAATGCATAATATATAAGCTTATCTTAATGCTCAAGTAAATGGAGATAGTATTGGGTTGGGTGGGAAATGCCCATTTAATTTTTGTGTCTAAACCCACCGTCTTGAATTATAGCTAAAGGAAAAAAATGTTGAGGTGGAAATTTCAGTAAAGCTAAACAAGTACTCAAATTTAAGATATTATAACAGTTTCAAAATGCTAAATGTTAATGGCATTGATGAACTATCCAATGCAAAAATGAGCAATTCATATTAAAGAATTTATTATTCCTTGAATTTAGAACCAATGGAGCTTTCTCTGTAATTCTGTTTTAAGATTTACTAATAGATAAACAATAAGGAAATAGAACCATATTATCCACAACCAGTCTACATCAAATAATTAGCCAACATCACTAGCTAAGTATTGACCATAATGACTAAAGAAGATTGTAACAGTAAAGCAGATATTCATTAGATTGGACACTGCTGCTACAATAAAAGTGAAAGGTGCACATTTAGCTGTCAAATTTGCAGAGGAAAATGACAAAAGGAGCTTGCTTGGAGAAGTAACTCAACAACAATGAATTGTTGAAAGAACACTTATTTTCACTACTTGAACTATTTACTCCAGTAGTCAAAATGAAATAAGTAGATGTCTATTGATTGTGCATCAAATTAATTATGATTCAAAGTTTTGCATTCACAATACTATATTGTCTCCAAGTAGTGACTTAAATTTGACTAGTAAAAAATAAATATAATTTCACATTATTTTCCAGCAAATTCAACTTGAGTTCATTATAGTTCTTGCAAATTGGTCCGGGATGAATCATAGCATATACAATAAGTAGAATAAAAATTCAGAATTTTACAAACAAAAATTTCTTATCAAAATTGATTGTATTGAAATAAGTCTGGAATGCAAATTATTTTTAACATTCTTATTTAAAGGTCATACAAAATTTTACTTAAATGCAAACATAGGCCAAAATAATTTTTCATTTGAAAACGATTTTGATATCTTAAGCATTGCTTGACCAATAGAATTTAGTGCAACAACCAAACTCATTCGCACATTCACTTTTTGCTCCTCCAATTTAATGAGCTTTTCATCATTTAATTCTTCATTATTTAAACACATTTCAATCAGAGAATACTCTTTTTCATGGCGTTTCATATGACTCTTTTCAACAATTTGCAATGTATAAACAACCATTTTGTTGTTTTCAAGAAGAGTGTCTTTCATACCAGTTGTTTTGGTTGTTGATTTGCACTTTTTACATGTGTAGCCTTTTTCTGTTTCATTGTCAATGTGTACTGATCCTTGACATGCTACATTCATCGTATCAAGTTTATCCATTGAAGAATTTTCATTTGGAGGTGATTTTTTTTCAATAAATGTAAAATTGTTCTCAGAAGTATTAGTAGTTATTTTTCCAGGATCCATAGCTCTATCACTCCCAAAATTGATCTCCATGGCATCCATAAGTTCACTAGGAAAGTTTGGTGGAAGTTTTCTTTCTACTCTCTGTTTGCTTCTCATATTCCAGTAACTATCATGGCCAAAGGGAATATGTGTCTCATAATCTCTCATCCTTTTAAAATCTAGCAGCCATCAATCTCGACATTGATTTGTTGTTCAAAAGACACCATGACAAGAATAATACTCCTGAACGATTTTCCGCTTTTTTGTAGCATTGTAAATTGTCCCCAATCCAATTTACACCTCATGTTTGTGCTCTCACTTTAGCATGTCCTATCCCGATCTCCTCTCTAGGTGTGATTTGACCCCATTCTCCATCTTTGAGACCATGAACACCACTTGGTGGGTCCCATGGCGAGGTACCCCTCCTAACACTATATTTTGGTCCTGTTTGCAGAGGGACTAGGGCATCAGAATGCCCTGGTCTGGACCATGGCACCCTAAAACGCCATAGTCCCTCTCAATTGGGCCCAAATTTGAATTGGGGCAAGTGTTGTATCTCCCCATCGAAAATTGATCCCCATGGCTACACATGACCATTGAAGGTCAACCTAATCGGTAAATTACCTAGGGAACCCTATATAAAGACATTATATCAATTCAATATTAGACCTAAGACTCTCCATAAGTTGCTTATTAAAGTATTCATGCATTTGTGAAGCATTCATCATCAAACATTTTTAGAGAACTTCAAGGTTGCATATTCATCCTTCAAGCATTGTGAAGCAAAATTACATCAATCTTGTGCAAGCATGTGTGTGTGATTAGGATTTTTCATGTTCACGTGTTTGTCATGCCATTAGATTCAACATTTGTGATTACAATCAAGAAACATTGCATCATCATCAACAACTGCAGATATGAGGTATATCTATTCAACATTTATTTTAATATTTGCATTATTTCATTCAAGATTAATTCCTAAACCAGGGTTTGACTCAGGAAAACCCCTATCCCCAACATCTTTCCCTTTCTATTGGTGTGTAGGAAATAGGTGTGGAGCTTTACTCAAGAGGATTGACAAAGTTCATAGAGATGAACAGGTTCAACTTTTGACGATGGAAAATTCAAAGGACCATGGTGAATTGATACAACTTGGTCCAAAAAAGTAAGGTTGAATTTCTGAGAACAACTTCCACACATCTTATTCTATCTTGATCCAGGTTGGTGGCTCTGTGGGACATTTGTAGGTTTACTGTTTCCATCACATCACTTCAATTATCACCTATTTTGCTCTAAATTCAATCAATTCAATTTAACCCCTAGGAAAGAGGAAGTCAAACCCCAACCCAAGTGAATCTAAGCAGAATTCTTAGCCCTTCCTTAGTAGGATTGAGGCTAGATCTATTAGATTCACCCCTTTTTCCTAATGTTTTGGGCAATTTGGGATTGTTTGTGGTTCTATCATTGAAACCCTAATTTTTAAATTTGAACCATTGCATTTTCAGTAGATTTTATGGTTTTCTTCATTGGCCCACCTTTGGAAATTGCATCTTCTCACTATGTTTTGCTTCAATGAGTATTATTGTGCTCAAAATGCTCCAATGTGTTCTTCCTTTCTGTGTAGGAGGAATCATAGGTATTTTTTCTTGACCTTTTGAATGTTTATTAGATGAAGAGTACGTGAATACTTCTTCATTTTCCCTTTCTATACTTGGAGTAAAATTAGGGATGATCGTCTCATTGGGTGTTTGAGTGTTTGGAACAAAATCACAAAGCTTATTATCTAAGGAATATAGATTGTCATCTTCTATATCATTTTTTTACAACATTGTTGTAAACCTCCTAGAATCACTCTTTGTAGGGATTATGTCTAAACTTAAAGAAGTTAACAAAAATGATGCCAGTGGTAGTGGACATGGATTTGGAGGTATCCCCATGCTTGAGTCACCCTCATCTCTCTTACAAAAACCAACCATACCCATCTAGAATTCCCAAATGCTTACCCAACATGACCAAAGTGAACCTTGTGTCAATACCCTTCATACATGAGATTAAAAGAACAACCAGTCACATAACAACAGTTGACCTCATGGCCAAAATCACAGTCATGCTTCTACCTGCCAATAATATGGTCCATCTAGTGATCAAAACCAAGCTCACACATTTAATACTAGTTATATCCATGACCATAATACCAACTAACAAATGTATCAACTCTACCAACAAGATCGATCTTATGTTCCTCCTCTAGGTGGCCAATACAATAATTATATTTCAGCTCCACCACCACTTGAAGATCAATACAACAACCTTGTTCCTCTACCTGGTCGCCAATATCGTACTTGTCTACCCCAACATTAATAACAATAATACCTCTAATTGAAATCTCAACCCGAGGTTTTGATATTCATATGGTAGAGTTTACTATTCTCATGGTTGGTGTTCATTTAGTTGTCAATCTAGGAACGTAAAACTTGAAATGGGTCTGCAAGATATATGCACTAAGCTCCTTGAATGATTATTCTCAATTAGTGGAAGAAAGGTAGGAATAAAAATCAGAAAGACTAAATGAAAGCTTTTCAAAATTCTGCTGAAATGAATTAACGGAAATAACAGGACTAACACTGTTCTGCCTTGGCTGCAGGAACAGTCAAAGGATCTGTTTCCAGTGGCTGCAGGAACATCCCAGTCATGAACTTCTATTGCAACTAAGTAAAAACTAACTTCAATAATCATAAACACAGGATCACTCACCAAGTGGGCCCCCTTGGATGAGTGATATCAAACTCTCTGTAAAGAACTCTTAACAGATCAAAATAACATGTTTTTTATTCATTTCTTCCTGAAAGATAATTATATATCCAAAAGATGAAAATCTAGAATACGTGACAAAACTGCTCAATCCTTTTCCATTCTGTCTAACACTCAGAAAAGAAGGGAGAGCTTATTAAATAGAAAAGACAAACTACAATGGATAACTACAATTACGCCCAGAAGAAAAGGTGGATCACTGCCAGATGAAGGGGATAACAGAGAGCTTGGCTGCAGGAACTGTGGATATGTAACCGAACCACAGTCCTTTGCATGCCAAAGAAATATTTTACAGATTAAACATGTACTGGAGTTAAACTCCCATGGTGAAGTACAACTACTTCGATTATGCCATAGATTGCGCTCGCTTGAATCTCCTTCAATTTGACCTCCAGCTCTCTAGCGTGATTCTCCAGTCCTTAGGCGCGGAAGAGAATTCTTCACTGCAACATCAATTATTACCTGCACTAAAACAGAAACAGAATACAAGGACTCGCATATGTATCTTACTTTAACTAATACATTCATTAACTCACATATGAAATCATCCTAAATAATCGGCATATCACAGAGACAAACCATTTGGCTGCAGGAATAAATTGGTATGGCTGCAGAAATAAATTGGCAAGGTTCAAACATGATTTCTTAAGTTCGGTTTTTAAAACATGGATTACATATAGTCAATGCACAATATTTTACTATCATAATGCAACCCAAAAGATACCAAAAACCTAAAAGTCCTAATAGAAACATGTCAATACACCGACTTATCATGCCCCCCAACTCTAAGGGTTTGCTGCTCCTGCAGCAAAAGGAAAATTTCTAACTTTTGCTGAGACTTTGAAATCACCCACAGTATTCTGTCCAGTTCCCTTGGAAGGCAAACTCTAGTAAAATCCCTTCATTTTCTCCAACCTGGACCATCTAGCTGTTTCTTTAACATTCACATCATAATTCTGTTCTGTTGGTTGGCATGCCAAAAGTGGCCACATTAGGATAGGAGGTTGAAAGATTAATGGTGACCAATTATTGGATTTCTCCCTTTCTAGCTGTATATATTTGGAGGCTCTCTGTATAGCTGCATGAAAATTCTGCAATGAATAGGGTTCTCCCAGTTTTAGATGATCTGGTAGATGATTCCAGCGTTGAGTTAGTCCCTCTAGTGTTGTTGTCCTGTGGGTCTGAACTAATTGCTCAAACGCTTGATATACTTCCTCTCTCATTGGAAGTACTATCTTTCTAACATCATCTCTTATTAATAACTTTTGCTAGTCATAATACAAAACTCTGGGTTCTTCTTCTTCCCTCCTCAATGGTAATGGACAATCAAGTTCCAGTTTTTCAAACTCCCTGGCTTGTGGTCCTATAATCATTTCATTTTGTATCCATGATATTAGAGCTCTGAGATGAATATCCCCAATGTATAGCAAGGGATTCCATTCTTTGTCTTGGGGCACAGCATAATTATGTAAATATAATTCACATAACAGGTTCTTTACAGAATGTGGGGAGGTTTGAAAAGCATGATAGAATTCCTCAGGTGTTTCCAAGGATGGGCTAAGGTCCCTTACTATGTGGTTTAATCTAAAATTCAGATACCGTTCTTTCAAGTGCACTGCATAAATTCTTGGGGGAGTTCTACACTGCATTATCTCAGGAACCATACTATAGATTTCTTCTACCTTAGTCTCCAATTCTTTAATTCTATTGTCTTTCTTCTCAATCTCTTTTTGCTACTTATTAATTATTCCTTGCAACCTATCCTTCTCTATTTCCCATTGCCTAAAGAATGTTAAAGCAATTGACAAGCTAGTCAGGGATGAAGGAGTTTTTATGGGTCCTACCTTAGACTGTGGAATTTATTCAATAACTTCCTCATTCTGGATTGGCATGTTTCCCATGTTTTCTTCAGGTTGTTGTGCAACATCATCAATTGTCTCCTTAGATTGCAATGCCACTGAAGCCAGATTTGCAAGCTTATCAATTACAATTTCTTCCTGAATTGCTTCTTGGATTTCTTCACCTACAGGATTTTCCTAAATTTCATCTTCTATAGGGTTTTCTTGCATTTCCCTATCTGTAGCATTCTCTTCTTCTGAAGTGTCTACTGCAGTGATCTCTGCTGGCTTACTCACTGGTTGAGTTTTCTGTGTCCTTCTTCTTGTTCTCCTAACATACACTTTTGAAACTGACGTAGGAGTTCTCATTTTTGTCCGACGCCTCTTGGCTGCAGGAGGAATATGCACTTCCTGTAGCTGAACAACAAATTCTTCACTTGACTCCTCCTTTTCTAATTCTTTTCCTTCCCTCTGTAAAATAGGTGAACCTCCTTGAAGAGAGGTAGAGGGTTGTCCTTCAGTTAGCCCTGCTTCAATATTTTCTTCTAAAATTATTGTAGCTCCTTCAGCAACTAACAAACCCTCTTCTTCACTAGAAAGATCTTCTGCAACTATCCCTTCTTGAACCGGAGGATTATCTTCAACAGGGGCGTCATCTACCCTAAATTACAGAATATCTTCAAACACACCCCATTCTATTTGTGAAACATCTCTCAGGGACCGTTGTACCAGCAACTTTACCAGTCTGTGATGGCTAATAGAGCAATTGCCATATTTTTTAGTCTCCTTAGCACTTATAGAAATGAGATGATACAAGAAATTTGGGATATTAACTCGTCGGTTATGACGCAGATGACTGAGTAGCTTGAAGTGAGGCGAGTGGAGATTTGAATACCGTCCTTCATAGGTGATATATTTCATAATATACAGAGCTACCTGAGGCCAGTGTGCTGGCAAAGAAACCCTTCTAGTTCCTTGCCTATCTACCATTAAGGGTTTGTCTATAGGAATTGTGAACTCTGCCCTGGCACTCCTTGCATCCTTCGATTCTGGAAAGAGTTCTCCTTCCTGCAACAAACCTGTGACCTCTGCTATTCTCTGCTCTGTAGAAATTACCCTCAACCCCTTAATTATAGCTTCTCCTTCGTCAAAGGAATGCATAAATTCCACAACTATTTCGTCATTGAAATCCCTAATCTTCAAGAAATACTCCAGCCAGCCGTGGTTTTGGAAATAGTGCACACAAATAACATCCTACAACAACCCTTCATGTACAGTCGGTTCATGGCGAATCAGATCACCTCCCATCTTCTACTCTGATATTTCCGCAGCTTCACCAAAATGTTTGAAAGATTCCAAAAGGCTAAAATCTACATATCTAAAATTAGGCGGCATAACTTAGTATTCACTCGTGTGAAATAATAATCATCATAAGTAATGCCAGTTAGGAAATCAGTTCGGGATAATAAATCTTACTAGGAAAAAGGACCATAAAGTACCCCCCCCCCAACTTAACCTAGCACGTGTCCACACAGGCCGATAGGATGTCGGGTTTGAAGCGGATTAAAACATGATTAAAGTCATAATGAACTAATAAATGCAAAATTAAAATAAAGTACAATATACACATACCTGCAATTGGGTGAAAATGATGGCGAAATGAAATGAAGTGATAGATAAGAAAGTGGGATGGAATGTAGTGGATGGAACTTTATGTACGGAGAACAATATTTCACATGGAAATATCTGATTATGATACGGTAAATAAGTTCACTACAAAAGCTGCAGGAACATCACTTTTATTAACATGCCCAAGTGCAATAGGAAGCTCATGAATTGTTACCGAACCATTATGAGTTGCTGCAGGAATATCACCAGTTGCTGCAGGAACTTCACTAGTTAATGCAGGAACTTGTGTTTCTTTTTGAGGAGCAAACTGCTGCAGAAACTCTTCTCTAGTAGCTGGCTTGTGATAAAGGTGTAGTCGGTGTCCATTCACTAAAAGTTTGAATCTAACAACATCTATGGTGGACAACCGAACTGCTCCATTATGAAAAACTTCTTCTATTTGATAAGGACCCAACCACCTTGTTTGGAGTTTTCCCTGAGCATCCTTATATCTGGATTCATACAAGAGTGCCCAATCACCCGCTTTGAATTTCTTTTCTCTGATATACTTATTATGCCATCTGTCTCTTTGGTTTTGAATCAACTCTATTTGTTGAACAACTATTTTTCTTCATTCATCTAAAGCATTTAACTGCTGAATGCGTTCCTTTTGTGCTTCAGATAATGCCATATTCAGTTGTAGGGCTGTTCTCAAGGTTTTATGCTCAAATTCAATACGCATCATTGCTGTTTTTTCATAGATCATCTCAAAAGGTGTGAATCCAATTGGTGTTTTCCAGGTTGTTCTATATGCCCAAATTGCCTCTGAAAGCCAATTAGACCAATCTTTCTTGTGGATAGACACTGTTTTTGTAAGAATACCCTCAAGTTCTCTGTTGGTAACCTCTACTTGACCGTTAGACTGTGGATGGTATGGAGTAGATTTCCTGTGTCTTATATTATATTCATTGACCAAAGCTTTTATCAATGTTGATGTAAATTGAGGTCCCTGATCTGAGACAATTTCCCTGGGTACTCCATACCTCGTAAATATTTCCTCATATAGAAACTCAGCTACCTTATTATCTCTTGCATGTTGCATAGCTTTAGCTTCTACCCATTTTGTCACATAGTCTGTACATACCAAGATATAAGATTTGCCATTAGAAGGTGGATCAATGGGGCCAACAAAATCTAATACCCATTTATCAAATGGTGTTATAGATATTTGAGGATATAGAGGTATTTCATCAGATTTTGTAAGTCCGCCCATTCACTGACACCTATCACACTTCCTTGTGTACTGAGCTGCATCCTTGTGTAGTGTAGGCCAATAATAACCAGTATTGAGTATTTTCAATGCTGTCCTTTTGGCAGCAAAATGACCTCCACATGGTTCATCATGACATGCATGCAAGATGTCATATGTTTCATCTTCTCTGACACATCTTTGCATAACTTGATCAGGTCCAATATAGAATAGACAATCAACAATCCATGAAAAATTAAAACTTTTTTCAACTAACAACCTTCTTTCCTTAGGAGAAAAAGAAATTGGCATCTTAGCTACAGCTAAATAGTTGGGAATATCAGCATACCAAGGTGTATGAGCCTGTATGAGAAACAAATGCTCATATAGAAAAGTGTCATCTATCATTGTAGAGTCTTCCTGCAATTGAAGACGTGAACGATAATCTACAACAACATTAAACTTCCCTGGCTTATCAACAATTGTGATATCAAATTCCTGCATCAACAATAACCAGCGAGCTAATCTACTGGGGATTGATGGCTTATTCATAAGATATCTAATTGCAGTATGATCTGTATGCACAAATATTGGATACCTTGTAATATAGTGTCTAAACTTGTTAAGGGCATATATGATAGCTAGCATTTCTTTTTCAGTAACTGCATAATTCAATTCAGGTCCTTGCAAATTCTTGCTGATATAATATATGGCATTTTCCAGCTTGTCAACTTTTTGTCCTAACACTACTCCTATAGCATAATCAGATGCATTCGTATGGATTTGAAATGGTAGAGACCAATTAGGTCCTTTAAGAACTGGTGCTTGAGTCAAAGCATGCTTAAGCTTTAAAAAAGCTTCATTGCATGCTGAGGTCCATTTAAATTTTGCATCTTTAGTAAGCAGTGTATATAAGGGACTTGCAATTTTGCTAAAATCTTTAATGAACCTTCTATAGTATCCAGCATGACCAAGAAAACTTTTCACATCATTCTGCTTCACAGGGTCATTAATTTGCTGAATAACCTCAATTTTTGCTTGATCCACCTGTATACCATGTACAGATATATGATGACCAAGGACTATTCCTTCTTCCATCATTATAAAACACTTTTCACTATTTAGAGACAAGTTGTAGTCTTCAAACCACTACAAAACTTTCTTCAAATTATCCAATGCTTGATCAAATTCAGAACCATAGGCTGTAAAGTCATCCATGTAAATCTCCATTATGTCTTGAGAGATATCAGAAAAAATACTGATGACTGCCCTTTGAAAAGTGGCTGAAGCATTACACAACCCAAAAGGAAGAATAGAATATGCATAAGTGCCCCATGGACAAGTAAATGTTGTTTTCTCCTGGTCCTCAGGGGCTATTTGTATTTGATTATAGCCACTGAATCCATCCAAAAATGAAAAATATTTCTTACCAGCAAGAGAATCCAATACATGATCTACAAAAGGTAGTGGAAAATGATCCTTCCTTGTGGCTAAGTTCAAGGCTCTATAATCAACACATACTCTCCATTTACCTCCCTTTTTAGGAACTATCACCAAAGGTGATACCCATTGACTGTCAGAAATAGGATAAATAAATCCAGCTTTCAACAATTTCTGCAATTCTTCTTTAACTATCTCTTTCAGGGCAGGATTGATTCTCCTTTGAGGTTGTCTAAGGGGACAACACTCATCCTTTATATAAATACGATGTGTACAAACTACCGGATCAATTCCATTCATATCCTTGTAATCCCATGCAAAGGCATTTCTATGGAGTTTTAGCAAGTCTACCAAGCTATCCTTCTGAATATCTGCTATATTCTTCTTGATGTTCAAATATTTATTCAATGCAACCTCTATCTTGGCAGTAATATCAATCTAATTTATATCAGAAACATGAGAATATGACAACTCCTGTGGCAACAAAGTGTGCAAAATATCAGTGGCTGTAGGAAAGTCCAATCCTGCAATATTCGGAACCAGTTCCTGCAATTCTCTGTCTTCTATCAATTCATTTGTCAGAACCTTATAAAGGATTGATTCCTCATCATATAACTACATGAGTGGTACTCGATTGATCATTATAAGATGACTAATAGAGTCTATCTCTTCAGATTCCTCTCCCAAAATAGGCCAAACAACCTGCTGCTGCTCAAGCTGAGGTTGTGTAGGGGAATACAAAGCCAATGTTTTTGTGGAACTACCATATGAGATAGTCATGTCTCCTGATCTACACCCAATATATGCATCTGCTGTGGCAAGCCATGGTCTTCCCAAAATAACTAGATATCCCCCCAATGTTGCTTTTGGGGATAAAATCATAAAGTCTGCAGGGTATTCCCAGGAATCTAGTATGACCACTATATCTTCTATTATACCATCAGGTCTTACTGCAGAGCCATCAACAAGTTGAAGAACTATAGGTGTAGCCCTTAAACTATCTATTTCAAGATGTTTCATTACTTCCCTTGTCATTACATTAATTGCTGCTCCTAGATCAATTAAAACATTCTTTATTTGACTGCCATTAATGACTATAGTCACAACAGGACTGCCTGGATCAGAATATTTTGGAATAGCAACTTTTCCCAACATAATATCAGCTAATTGACCCATAACATGAACTGTTTGTGGATCCTTTTTCTTTCTGCCAGGCTTCTTTAGGCATGCCTCTCTCAATGCCTTACCATATATTGGAACATCCTTTATTGCTTGCAGCAATGGAATTTTAACTTAAATGTGCTTCAGTTGGTCAAGAATATCAAAGCTTTATTGCTGTTCAGTTGAGACTTCTTTGTCAGACAATCTTTGAGGAAATGGTGGTAATATTTGATTCTGAGGTATTACATCATTAGGTTCAGAGGTTGGCTACTCTTCTGGTACCTCAATAATAAATGGCTGAGAGGGACTGGGCAGGGTTGTTCCAGATCAGAGGTGAATATCTTCTAGTGACAAAGAATAGGCTGGGTATTGGTTAGCATCAGCTAAATAAGCTTGTTGTTGTTGCTGAGATTTAATATTTGGATTAGGCAATGGTTGAGTAGGTAGCGGTGTTGGCTTTGGAGGTGGTGCAGTGGCTACAGGAGGTGGCATTAAAGCAGGAGGTTGTGGCTGCTGAGTAGGAGGCTGATATCCAGAAGATTGGGATGACCATGATGGGTTTCCCCTCCATTGAGAGTTAGGTTGCCAATTCCCTTGAAACTGGTTCCCTACACCCTAAGGTGGATACTATTTTCCTTGTGGCTGCTACCACTGGGGCATTTGATTAGCAAATTGCTGTCCTTGGCCTTGTGTCCCATACCAATGTGGATAATTACCAAAATTTTGAGAATACTGCAGTTGCCATTGGTTATTTGGTGCATAAGAACTACCATTATAACCAGAAAAGGAAAGTGGATCAGGTGGCATACCTTGTCTCAGAAAATTTGGTCTTCTCTGAGCAACATAGAAGACTTGTTCATCCTCCCCTTGAATTGGTTTGAAATTAGGTACTTCAACATTTGCAACCATTTTACATCTACAATCTTTCTTCCGCTGCTTACAATGAGGACAAAATTCTGCAAGGAATGCATCAGCTTCCTCATGCTTCTTCTTAGCTGCCAATGTATCCAACTGAGTAGCCATATTATTTATAATGTCCTCTTTGAAATCTTTTAACAAATGACTAAGTTCCAACCTAGAAACTCCATTTCCAGATGATGATGATGGTGCTCCTGGCTTAAATCTCCTATTCTTCTTAGAAGTAGATCTGAAATACTTCTTGCAAATTTGTTCTATTTCAGCCCAAGTAGATTGTGTAATGTCACCCCCCCCATGAGATCTAAGGAATCAGTACATTCATCACTGATACCCCTCAAGAATATCAATTTGAGGGAATCTTCATTCAAGGTACTATGCTTGGAATTCTTGACACTAAATGAAAACCTTTCCAGATAATCCTCAAGGCTCTCATCTGCAGTTTGTGTCATCCTAAAGATGTCATCCCCATGCCGATCAGTGCCTCTATAGTAATCCTTATATTTTGTAAGAAACAACCGTTTCATCTCATCCCATGTATTGATTGTGCTACTACCCAAACTCATAAACCATCTCAAGGATGACTCCTTCAAAGTGGCTGGAAAATTTTTGAGTCTATGGGCATCTGTGGTATAGTCAAAACTCCTACAGAGAACATCAAACTCAAATAGAAATGTATCAGGGTCCTCTGTGACCAACCCATAGAACTTAGATAGTGAAGATGCTGGAATGTTCTTGAGGTTAGCATTATCATGCTGGTTAGAGATTGGAAACTCAAATGTTGGACCAGGTGGTGGTGGTGGATTATTTCCAACAGGGGGTGGGTTCCCTTACATTGGACTTGTGGGGGTTATTACAATAGGCAACTCTTCTTCTTGAGGACCAAAGAGGAGCTGAAGACTATCTCCTGTAAATTCAGACTCAGGGTGATTCAAATTTTGTGGAACTTGATACAACTCAGAAAAAGGGTTTATATCTGAAGAACTATCTTTTGCTTGGGTAGTATGAGTGGGTAAAAATCTACCTCTAGCATCTCTTCTCCGATTATACATGCAAATTCATGAAATCCAAACAATTAACTAAAAACTAAAACAATCATAAAAGGCTCTTAGCTTGACACCATCCCCGACAACGGTGCCAAAAATGTCTACCCCAACATTAATAACAATAATATCTCTAATTGAAATCTCAACCCGAGGTTTGGATATTCATATGGTAGAGTTTACTATTCTCATGGTTGGTGTTCATTTAGTTGTCAATCTAGGAACGTAAAACTTGAAATGGGTCTGCAAGATATATGCACTAAACTCCTTGAATGATTATTCTCAATTACTGGAAGAAAGGTAGGAATAAAAATCAGAAAGACTAAATGAAAGCTTTTCAAAATTCTGCTGAAATGAATTAATGGAAATAACAGGACTAACACTGTTCTGTCTTGGCTGCAAGAACAGTCAAAGGATTTGTTTCCAGTGGTTGCAGGAACATCCCAGTCATGAATTTCTACTGCAACTAAGTAAAAACTAACTTCAATAATCATAAACACAAGATCACTCACCAAGTGGGCCCCCTTGGATGAGTGATATCAAACTCTCTGTAAAGAACTCTTAACAGATCAAAATAACATGTTTTTTATTCATTTCTTCCTGAAAGATAATTACATATCCAAAAGATGAAAATCTAGAATACGTGACAAAAACTGCTCAATCCTTTTCCATTCTGTCTAACACTCAAAAAAGAAGGGAGAGCTTATTAAATAGAAAAGACAAACTACAATGGATAACTAATTACGCCCAGAAGAAAAGGCGGATCACTGCCAGATGAAGGGGATAACAGAGAGCTTGGCTGCAGGAACTGTGGATATGTAACCGAACCACAGTCCTTTGTACACCAAAGAAATATTTTACAGATTAAACATGTACTGGAGTTAAAATCCCATGGTGAAGTACAACTACTCCGATTATGCCATAGATCGCGCTCGCTTGAATCTCCTTCAATTTGACCTCCAGCTCTCTGGCGTGATTCTCCAATCCTTAGGCGCGGAAGAGAATTCTTCACTGCAGCATCAATTATTACCTTCACTAAAAAAGAAATATAATACAAGGACACGCATATGTATCTTACTTTAACTAATACATTCATTAACTCACATATGAAATCATCCTAAATAATCGGCATATCATAGAGACAAACCATTTGGCTGCAGGAATAAATTGGTATGGTTGCAGGAATAAATTGGCAAGGTTCAAACATGATTTCTTAAGTTCGGTTTTTAAAACATGGATTACATATAGTCAATGCACAATATTTTACTATCATAATGCAACCCAAAAGATACCAAAAACCTAAAAGTCCTGATAAAAACGTGTCAATACATCGACTTATCAGTACTTATGTCCATCCTCTCAGTGGTCAGTACAATTACTACATTTCTCCTCCTCCTCCACTTGATGACTTAGGTATAGGGATGAATCAAGAAGATATGGCACAACCTAATGGGGATTTGACACAAGTGCAAGAATTACAACAAAAAATGACTATATGTGAATAGAGACCCCTATCAAGATTTAATTGATTCAGAGTATTAGTCCTTATCATTTTGATAGGTGTATTCCCATGCCACCTTTTCCCCCTAATTTTTATGCAACTAAATTTGACAAGTACAAGGGAAAAGGTGATCCTAAGGATCATATTAGAGAGTTCACCACTTGTATGGAGGTGGCCTACAATGATTCCTATCTAATGTGCCTCTTTCTACATAGCCTAAGTGGACAATCCATGGAGTGGTTTTTGTGATTGCCACCCAAGATTAAATCTTGGGGTGTGCTAGTTGAAAAATTCATCACACACTTCTCTTATAACATTGAGTATGAGGTCTCCGTGACAACATTATGCAATAGAAAGTAACTTAATGGAGAATCGTTTTCATATTTCTTACAAAGGTGGAGAATTTTGGCTAGTCATTTCCCTTGTCATGTCCCACAAAAGTAGATGGTTGAGATATTCATGCAAAACCTTCAAATTGTGAGATTGGATTTGAGATTTGTAAATAATGTTTGGTCACATTTCAAGAAGTCATTGAAAAGGGTCAATATGTTGGAAGAATCTTCCTTAAGAAAGGCACCATTAAGATATATATAAAGATAATAAGGATAACCCTAACTCAAGTAATAATGAAAAACCCCTCTTTTTGGAACAAGAACAAGAACACTTTCTGATGGAGTTGTAGATGTAAACATGGCTAAGACTACCCAATCAATGGTAATTTTTTTGGAAGCTAGCACATTGAACAATCAAGTTAATACTCAAAGGACAACAAAGCCTATGTCACAAAGAAAATTTACACTATTGGATGAACCTATTAAATTAGAGTTACAAAATATCATCTCTAATAAGATCATCACCTTGGCAGAGGTCAAAGAATTTGAACCTAGAATCAAACCTTCATGGTGGAATGATAATGAATATTGCAAATACCATGGTAACAAAGGACACAAGACTAGAAATTATCATAGGCTTAAGAATATTATCAAAGATATCATTGATAGTGGTGCAATTGAAGTTGAAGGTCATTCAGTCAATGAAGAATATGTGGTGTTTAAAGTTCCTTTACCTAAACATGAAAAAGAAAAATGTGCTATTGATAATAATTCTAGTTATGCCAATGTCTTAGGACTATGAGTACACAATCAATCACATTACTAAGATGGACCATCATGTTTCTACCATAATTATCAAAGATAAAACCCTTGAATGTAATGTAACCACTCGTTGGGGTAAAGTGACCTTACAAGGTATTGTATCCAAAACTACTTCCTCATCCAATTAGTATGAACTTGTTGATTAGCTTGGGAAAATACCTGCCCATATATCCATACTTGAGCTCCTACATATCTCCCCTTCGCATAAGGCCATCTTAAACAAATAGTTGCAAGAGATTTCCATACCTACCAACCTACATATGGACTAGTTTCGAGCCATGGTGGGACACATCTCTTCACCTCATTACCTTATGTACACCAATCAAGATGATTCATCTCCTCAACAACCCCATAATGCACCTCTCCACATCGAAGCTTTCATTCATAAACATCGAATAAAATGGGCCCTAATAGATGGAGGAGTGGGTTTGAATATTTGTACCTTAAAGTTGGTTCTTTCACTGACATTCTTTAAAGGGGTTGTAGATACAAATAATATAATAGTAAAAACTTATCATGATGGAGAATTCTCATCCAAAGGAACAATCACATTGCCAATTAGAGTTGGGCCAATAGTAAAGGACGTGGTTTGCCTAGTCTTAGTCCTTGATCTCACTTACAATATCCTCCTAGGATGACCATGGATCCATGCCATGCAAGACGTTCCCTCCACATACCATCAATGAATCAAATTCCCACACAATGGAGTAAAGGTTGCTATCCCAAGTGATACTAATCCATATCTTTATTGTAATAACATTGGTCCTAATCCCAAAGCTACTGTTCCTATTAATCAAGAAGCTAGTTCATTCACATCTTACATGGATCTCGCATCATTAAAAGCTTCTACATCCAAACAACTTGAGATCAAGACCAACATTAAGGGTAAAGGAATAAGAGAGTATAGATTATAACAATTCATGCATCTCATAAAACTTTTGGAATCCCCTACGACTTATGGCAAACCAAAGTCATCACAACATGTGTCAAAAGTTACTATCAAATGGAAACCAACCACCTTTACCAGATGGGGTGAGATGGAAGTTGAAGACCTTTTCAAAATGTTGTACAAGGAATCAAAGGAATAATTGAATCAAAATAATGTCAAGATACTTGTTGAAAACTATAATAAAGGTTTCAAGTTCTTACAAAAAATGGGATATGATGGAGAAGGTCCTCTTGGCTTATAGAAATAAGGAATTGTGGAAAAGCTCTAACTTGAGTTAGTACTTAAGAAGCAAATGACCAAAGGATTGGGATGAACACCTTTGAGGTTGCATGATCTTGGTACTAATCCTTGTTAGGGATTGCATGTAGAAGATATCAATTAAATGCAAATAAAGATTAAGCAGAGGAATAAAAACATAGAAATAATAACAATGAAGATATAATTTTTAATGTGGTTCACCCAAACTTGGGCTACATCCACCAAATAGAGAGTCCAATATTATTATCCAACAAATCAAACAGATTACAACCACACATCTCTTGCAACTCAATACCGCTACAAAATGCTACAAAAAATCTCCACAGAAAACCCAACCCTTAGTCATTTTATCAAGACTTATGTTGGTTACAAAAATAGGGTTAGAATATGTTAGCCAATAGAAAAAATAACTCGAGCGTCACCTTTATAAAATAATTAAAGTCATTTGAGATTTCGGGGGCAAGCTACCCCTCGACCCCACCTTGTACCACGATGCGCTAGGGGCGCTACCCCTGGACCCTGCAAAGGGTGTTGCTCCCAAATCCCTATTGAATAATTTGGGGGGAAATTGCACCGATAAAAGGGAAAAATTTAACCTCCAAGTCTGATGAGGCTCCATATAACAACAATCCTCCTACTCAAGAAATATTACAAATGGGTTAATCAAGTTCTACAGTTGATACTGCTAATGATAGTGAACAATCCAAAGAATATTGTCCAACAATAGATTCTAATGAATGGGAGTGGGATTTAGATAAATCCTCTAGCAGGTATGACCTTGAAGAAACCTTCAGAGAACCTAGTGAGCCTCCTTTTGAAGAAAAATTCAGAGCCGACCAAGCATGGATCACGCCATGAATAGACCATTCAATTCCCCAAGATAATCATGTAAGTGGTGAAGCATGAATTTTTTTTTTTTGGGATCCCAAACCCTCTATGTATCAAGGCTTAGGGTCTAAATCGTGAGAGTCAATGACCCTAGGTACTAAATGTGCTTCTAGTAGTGTCAGTTAAACTACCTCCATAATCAAAACTAACAAGGAGAGTACCATTGATGACCTTGATGATATCATTGATATCTATGATGATTCATGTGTCTTTAGCCTCACAACCTTTGATTTTGACCAAACTAATGACCTTCCACTTATTCATCCCTAACTCATAGATTGGGACCAACAAGGTCCTCCACAATTAGATACATTCCAAAATGACAAGGCTATTATAGATTATCTTGGACTTCAGGATGATCTTCCTATCAAGGATCATAGAGTAGGATTTTTCATTGAACTCAACATTGCAACTAGTTTTGGAGAGGGTGCCAAGCCTTTCAGTTGCAAAATATAAAAAACAAATAAAAGTTCTTGTAATAAAAACTGTACTGTGAAACTTTTAGATGATGAAAAATAAAAAAGAAAGGACAGATCCAATGATGAAAACCTCTCTGAGGCACTAAAGAATAGAAGGCTTGACACTCTCCCCTTAACAACATATCATGAGCGATCAACTGTGCTAATAGAAGAAACAATAGTCACTATTATTGGGACTGAGGAAGGTCCTCGCAACATCATTGACAAAACAAAAATTTCCCCTTTTTCAAGATTCTTTATAAAATGCCAAATTAATTTTGCAAGGTGTTGGTTGAAAATTTTGTAAACTAGAAGAGTTTTCAAAATTGTTTTTCCAACTATAGCAACACGAGATTAAATCTCTCCTAATTATTAAGGGAAGGCTCCCCTTGTGATTTACTACTCTACCTTTATAGAAATAAGAGACAAGTTTTCAACTCCTAATCTAACTTGGGCAGTACATCATCGTATCCTATTTTTTCAAGATAGATGTTATTCTTTTCCTCGCTTTTTAGGAAATAATTTACAATATAGAGCAGTAATAATTCTTACAATTTCACTATTACAAATTAACTTGGAAAACAAGAATGATACAATATAGATAAGAAAAGGAGGCAAAGTCCTCTATTGCTTCTCCGGGACGGGAAAGAGTGCCTAAGCTCAAAGTCTTAAAACTCACTACTGTCCTATCAATCCTTTATTTTTCTTAACAAATACTTCTATAACCCAATGTGTTAATTAAGAAAACCAAAGTAAAGCACAAAGTCTTTAAATTGATTCCTAATTATACTTTCGACAATATTTTTTCGAAATGATAATATGAAGCTCAAAGTCTTCAAGTTATAATTTCCTTTTCCAAGATGACACAATAAAGCGCAAAGTCTTCAAAGTGTAATCTTAATATGTATGTATGTATATGTATATGTATATGTATGCATATGTGTATATATGCACACACACACACACACACACACACACATATACATATATATGTATATATATATGTATATATATATATATACATCTATACATATATATGTGTATATGTATATGTATAGATATATATGTATATATTTATACACACACACACACACACACATATATATATATATACGTGTATATATATGTAAATGCACACACACACACACACACACACACACACACACACACATATATATGGACACACACACACACACACACATATATATGGACACACACACACACACAGATATATAATATGTATATGTACATGTACATATATATATATATATATATATATATATACACACACACACACACATATGTATATGTACATGTACATATATATATATATATATATATATATACACACACACACACATATGTATATGTACATATGTGTATGTATATATATGTGTGTGTGTGTGTGTGTACATTTATATATATATATATATATATATATATATATATATCCAATGATGAAAACCTCTCTAAGGCACTAAAGGATGGAAGGATTGACACTCTCCCCTTAACAACATATCATGAGCGATCAACTGTGCTAATAGAAGAAACAATAGTCACTAACATTGGGACCGAGGAAGGTCCTCACAACATCTATCTTGCAACATCATTGATAGGACAAGAATTTCCCCTTTTTCAAGATTCTTTATAGAATGCCAAATTAATTTTGCAAGGTGTTGGTTGAAAATTTTGCTAACTAGAAGAGTTTTCAAAATTGTGGTTCCAACTACAACAAAATGAGATTAAATCTCTCCTAATTATTAAGGGAAGGCTCCCCTTGTGATTTACTACTCTACCTTTATAGAAATAAGAGACAAGTTTTCAACTCCTAATCTAACTTGGGCAGTACATCATCGTATCCTCTTTTTTCAAGATATATGTTATTCTTTTCCTCTCTTTTTAGGAAATAATTTACAATATAGAGCAGTAATAATTCTTACAATTTCATTGTTACAAATTAACTTGGAAAAAAAGAATGATACAATATAGATAAGAACAAGAAGCAAAGTTTCTATAAAGGTGCAAAGTCACACACACACACACACGTGTGTGTGTGTGTGTATACATATATGTGTATATATATGTATATACATATACACACATATATGTATATATATATACACATATATGTGTATATATATGTATGTATATGTATATATATATATACACATATATACATACATATATACATATGTATATGTATGTATGTATATATTATGTATATATGTGTATGTATATATATGTATGTATATGTGTATATACACACACACATACATGTGTGTATATATCTATATGTATGTATGTATGTATGCATGTATGTATATATATTGGTGTACATTTACATATATATGTATGTATATGTACATGTACATGTGTATATATATGTGTGTACATTTACATATATATGTACATGTGTATATATATGTGTGTAAATTTACATATATATATATGTAAATGTACACACATATATATACATATTTACATGTATATATATATATACACACACACATATATATATACATATGTATACATATGTACATATATATATACATACATATACATGTGTGTGTGTGTGTGTACATATATATATATATATATATATATCCAATGATGAAAACCTCTCTGAGGCACTAAAGGATGGCAGGATTGACACTCTCCCCTTAACAACATATCATGAGCGATCAACTATGCTAATAGAAGAAACAATAGTCACTAACATTGGGACTGAGGAAGGTCCTCGCAACATCTATCTTGCAACATCATTGATAGAACAATAATTTCCCCTTTTACAAGATTCTTTATAGAATGCCAAATTAATTTTGCAAGGTGTTGGTTGAAAATTTTGCTAACTAGAAGAGTTTTCAAAATTGTGGTTCCAACTACAACAAAACGAGATTAAATCTCTCCTAATTATTAAGGGAAGGCTCCCCTTGTGATTTACTACTCTACCTTTATAGAAATAAGAGACAAGTTTTCAACTCCTAATCTAACTTGGGCAGTACATCATCGTGTCCTCTTTTTTCATGATATATGTTATTCTTTTCCTCTCTTTTTAGGAAATAATTTACAATATAGAGCAGTAATAATTCTTACAATTTCATTGTTACAAATTAACTTGAAAAACAAGAATGATACAATATAGATAAGAAAAAGAAGCAAAGTTTCTATAAAGATGCAAAGTCACACATATATAT
This sequence comes from Cryptomeria japonica, assembly GCF_030272615.1. Taxonomy (NCBI): domain Eukaryota; kingdom Viridiplantae; phylum Streptophyta; class Pinopsida; order Cupressales; family Cupressaceae; genus Cryptomeria; species Cryptomeria japonica. Next base: position 146,685,085 of record NC_081407.1, read on the forward strand.
TTATACATATACATATATACACACACACACATATGTGTGTGTGTATATATATATATACATATATGCGTATATATATGTATATACATTTACACATATATATATGTATATACATATACACATATATATGTGTATATATATGTGTGTGTGTATATGTATATATAAACACACACACACACATATATACATACATATATACACATATATACATACATATATATACATACATATATACGTATGTATGTATATATGTATGTATGTATGTATGTGTACGTATATATATGTATGTATATATATGTGTATATGTGTATATATACACACACACGCACACACACACACACACATATATATATATATACATGTGTGTATATATATGTATGTATGTATGTATGTATGTATATGTACATGTACATATGTGTATATGTGTGTGTACATTTACACACACACACACACACACACACACACACACACACACACACACACACACACACACACACATATATATATATATATATGTATGTACATGTATGTACACATATATACATGTATACATGTATATATGTGTGTGTACATTTACATATATATATATATGTACATTTACATATGTAAATGTACACACACACATGTATATATGTGTGTGTACATTTACATATATATAATACATATGTAAATGTACACACACACATGTATATATGTGTGTGTGTGTATATATATATATATATATATATATATATATATATGTAAATGTACATAGATATATATGTAAATGTACACACACATATACACATATGTACATGTACATATACATACATGCATGCATACATACATACATACATACATACACATATACACACACATACACATATATACATACATATACATACATACATACATACGTATATATGAATGTATATATGTATATATATGTGTTTATATATACATATATACATATGTAGATGCATATATATATATGTATATATATGCATATATATACATACACATGTATATACATATACATATATACACATATATATACATATATATATGTGTGTATATGTATATATATATACACACACATATATATGTGTGTATATGTATATATATGTGTGTGTGTATATTTATATGTATATATATAAATATATATACATATATATGTATATGCACACACACACACACACACACATGTGTGTGTGTGTGTGTGTATTTCAGCTAAATTTAACTTGAAAATACCAATATGAAGCACAAAGTCTTCAAAATGATATTACAATCACCAATTCCTAATTCTATTAACAAGAGTCAAAATATGACACAAAGTTCACAAATTTACAATTGCCTCCACACTTTAACAATATTCTCTTAACAACACCTTTACTCAAGCAAAATAAGAATTTATCATGAAAATGACACAAGAACAATCTCACTATAAACTACAAATAAATCCAATGCAAAGTTTGGATGCTAATGCTTTCTTCTTATTTCATCAAGTTTGTAAAATTGCAAGAGGAAAAAGAAGTTTCCCTTTTGTTCTTCACATTGACAAAGTTTTGGCATATAGATTAAATATTATGGATACATATTACAATAAGCAGCCTCATATATATATATATATAGGAGAGGTGCATTGAGAAAAACTAGGAAAAATTATGACTAATTCAAAGAAGAGTCCTAAGTGGCTTCAGACTCATGCATTGCCTAAGTGCAATAACTAAATACAAAATGACATTTGAGGTGTCAAAGTCTTATTTAAAAATGCATCTACTATGAAAAATACTAAGTGTCACTAGACACTCCATTTGATCCTGCTTCATGAACTCCTTGAAATTTTGTAGAACTACTTTCATCTGTTCGAGATCAAGTCCTTTAGTGTAACGTGTGATGGCCTTAACCCGAGTGATAGAATCTCCGAGGCTCATGTAGCTTTTCTTATAATTTTTTAGAAGAGAGGCTAGATCATCCATAATTTACTTGGATATCTATCAACTTATCGATTGAGGTCAATGAGAAAGCTTGTATGTCAATCTCTTCACCAATTAACAAGTTGAATTCTTTGATGATGATATCCCCAGGATGGAGATTTTGGTTCTCATGAAGAAAAGTGCAAGGAAGAGTTGATATCTTCTCGATGATGTCTTTCCCTTTATCATTACATTCTTTCTGTGCTTTTCTCAAATATTTGACAAGTACCTCTACTGTGTTTATTTGATGTTCTAGTATTTCTCTTTTTCGAATACATACATATCCCTAAAAGGAAGCACTCCATTATCAACCAGAAAATATAATTGAAAATCCTCTAACTTCAACCATGATTCGAAGTCCTTCTCATGTGTTTCCAATTAATTTGAAAACAATTTCAAATTTTTATCTATTTCAATTCTTACCTCCTCCAAGTTATTTACAAGAGTAACTGTTGGACATAGGAGATGAATTCCCTGGCTCAACAATCTATCCATCTATTCGTCAACTATTCTCCCATGAGAATTTACCTGTTCAACTTGTTTAACAATTTGCTCATCCACTAAAGAAGTGACTAGCTCAATTGCCTTTGATGATTTGGTAATCTTGATCAAGACCTCTGTGACCTAATCAACCTGTTTCTTTAACTCGTCTTTCTTCACCTTCTCTTCATTGAACATTTCCACATGATGCTGGAAAAAAGTTTGAGCATCTTCAACTTCTCATTCATGTGTTTGTTTTCCCAAATATTTTCTTTTGATAACATAGTCAGTAAGCTGCACTTTATCCAAATCTGTGTCAGGAGGTGGAATTGCCATCTATACATACTTGTTCTTTGATTGATCTATTCTCAATCTGGACAAAGTTTTGGCCTTCCTTGCGATCTTGGACTTGAGAAGTACCAATTAGTTGAAATAAAATTCATTTGGAGAGATGGCTTGCTTCTTTCTCTTAAGAGTATTATAAACTAGCCAAGGTGACAAAGGTGTGTCATCATCCACTCCAGTAGTCAACACTTGTGTTGCCAACTTCTGAGATTGAACACTTGTAGTAACAATGGGTGAAGTTGTAATGCCCCGCCAGGAAACCCCCAAATTTTTCCATCCTAAAAAAAATCAATCTCCCATATTTTTCCAAAAACCTAGGTTAAATGGGAGAAGTTTGACCAAATTTTTTATTTTGGATTTAAAATAAATCACAAAAAACATTCTTTTAAACTATATCAATAAATTAAACTTGCCTTTCAATTTAAAATTGATTTCCTCAATTAACTAAAATTAACCTTTCTATTTCCAAAATGCCAACAAGATTAAATTAATTCTATTGCAATTAAATTTAAATCTTTCTTTTCCAACCGCATAAACATAATAAACTTAACATTACAATTAACCATTTAATTGAACTTTCTACCAACTTGAATTGAGCAATTCAATTAATGATTAATCACATAAAAATGGAGCCTATTTAATTTAGTCCCCAAAAATACTAATGCGTAAACACACATTAAATCCAACTAGATAATAAGGATTAATTACTTGATTTAACCACACACAAAACACGCAACCCAGGAAAGCCAACAGACAAACGACCTGCATACCCAACCAAAGGGAATACCAACGACGACTGACGATGCTCACTTGAGCACGACTATGGTCAAACGAGGGTCTTATGACCACCTAATCCAAACTCTAAGGATCAAAGAGGTACACTCAAACCTATGAATTCAGGTGGAGACGAACCTCGCACCCATGCGGTACTGTACCTGAAATCTCCTGCAACCAAGAGTTATACATGCATACATATATAAACTTAATGAAAGCGTTAGCCCAAGATAATAACACGAAATAGGAGAATTAATAACTTGCATACAAACTGGTGTGAAAACCACATTAACAGGTATGTACTAAAATCAAAACATCCGACTATAATCATTATATTATGATAAACTAACCAAGGTCAAACTGAGATTAGAAATTGATTAGGGTAGGGGTACTACATTCTCCTCCCTAGATCCCGACTTACTCTTAGAAGTCGTAAGGTGAGATGGAGAACATGTCGCACGCATTAGCCCTGAAACTCATTCAACAAAAATCAAATTGCACATAGGAATCTTTCCATAAATAAATGAAACATTATTGCTAAATCCTCTACGAATGCCATTACCCATTGGCAAGATACATCTAAATCCATACATTTCTTATAACATTATAGGAATTATCCACATTCATAGTAGAGATACAAGAACTTTCTTCCTTTCATTACACCAAATTAAAGCATTAAAAGAGGTAAGCAACAATTACCATACTCATCTATCAAACATGACAAGAAAACATGCCATCATGATCAATTTCTTTTACCAACCCATCTTTTCACAAAATTTTATCGCATAGAACTAGCTTCAAAAATCAATTTCTACAACCAAGTTAACTTCCATGAAATAAGAGCAACATAGGTAACTCAATTGTTTATACTTTCCAGGCATATGAAAACCTTTCCAAAGACTATGTCCCATAACATAGTGACAAGTTAACACAATTTACTCCATGGTTACACATAATAACCATCCACATAATTGGAATGCACAACTCAAAAGGCCACATGTGAGCATGTCTAATGCTTGGTCAAAGATAACATGCACAATCAACATCTCTATGCCTGATCTTTGAACAATAATATGATCATAAATATCCAATATCTCACTCAAGGCTTGATGGTGCTAGGGCACACCATAGCGGTGCTACCTTCCATACAAGACCTTCGTGAACATCCCATGTTGAGTAAGGTGGTTAGCCTCGAAGAGATAGTCACCACACATAGGTAGGTAGTGGATCCTAGCTGCATCACAACCTCACATACCCCCATCCTCAAGGTTCCTTGCATCTACTTCCTTGTGCACACTCAACCAAGACCATCTCATACTTCCTTGGAGAGGAATTTCACATTTCAACACAAGACCAACATACGAAAACAATAAGGATAAACCAGTTTAGCCACCAAAGTATAGATGAATAAAGATAATAAATCATCAATTCCAATAGTAAGGCAAGAAAATAATCTGGAATTTGAAACACCAAATCAAGTAAGTAAAAGATCACAAGATCGTGGCTAAACCTTCAAAGTCAAAGTAGAATAAATTGGTGGTCCACAAAGAAATAAATAAGAATATCACAACTACACATAACATCACTATGTGACTAGCATCTAGCCACCAACGAGGAAAGAAGGAATAATCGAAAAACTGTCGCAGTAGATCGTCATGTGGTGCGGTGGTGCAGGATCACCCTTCAAAGAGATCCCACCATTTGTTTTTGATTGTGTTCTTGCTTCTTTATGAAGCCATTGTATATAAAATAAAGAGCCATTCGCTCATTTGGTCTTAGTTTAGGTCCTACTTGAGGTCCTAGGGTCATGAGTCAAAGTTGAGTTTTTTTTGGAAATAGAGGGTATGTGTGACTTAGAGGTGTTTAGGGGTCCTTCTTAGCATGGTGGTGTCCTTAGGTTAGCCCAATGTGGGTCTAGGAGTCAAGAAAAGCAACATTGAGAAAGTTGCTCAAAAGTTGCATGACAACTTTTAAAAGTTGTCAAGCAACTTTTCCACCATGAGGTCAAAATCTTTAATGTAGCATGGAAAACCCTAATATGGGCACATAGACCAAGGAAAGGGTAGTATAAGTAGTTTCAAACCCTAAGTTAATGGGTTGGATGTCAGAGGTTGTACGGCCCAAGCAAAGTGACTTGACTGTGATTGCAATTTTGTTGCCAGTCGGCACAAATGGAGTAAAGGAAGATTGTTAATGGATTTATTTTCATGCAAAACTATGTGGAGTGTCTTGTATGGTGTATTCACTTTCATTTTTAGAATTTAGATTAGGTTTTTATTTGTAAGTGAGGTGTGTTTGTAAATATTTTGTGAATTTGCTTCTTACTATCCAGTTTTGGACTGGTTTGTGTCAATGGGCTCATAACTCCATTCCCCATTGTGGAATCACCATGAAACCATGGGTAATGAGAGTATAGAACTTGTACTATAATCCAAAGCAAGCAGGGCCCTTGAAAATGCAAGGAGGCCATTTAAAGACCCACTCCTAGGCGAGACTGGATAGTGCCCGACTAGGAAGGGTTAAGTTGTAGAGGTCTTGGAGAGAAAGGAAGGTCAGAGGAGGAGGCACCCTTTGGAGGAGTTGTAGAGGGGTGAGTGAAGCACCATTGGTGTGAAGGAGGAGCTTCCACCAATCCAGACAAGGTGTCAAGAGTACCAAACCTACACTGTGACCCTGGCAGGCCTAAAAACCCTCTTAAAAAACCCTTAAAATTCACCTAGGGCAGTGTACGGACACTTGGAGGCCTAAAACATGAAAAATACTTGAGTCCTTGCCAAATGAATAGCATGTTTTTTGGGAGGTTTCACAAGCAAATGTATCATTTGCAAGAGGGAGCCCTAAAGGACTGGGTAGGAGGCCTAATTGGTCAAAATCCTTGTAGCCCTATTTTGTAGGCAAAACACAAAATAGTGAAATCGGTAAGGGGTTGAAAGCTTGAAACCTCTTGGGGGCACATGAATGAGTGGAAAAACCATGTATTAGACCTGACCTATCCTTGCTAAGACCTAGGAAGGTGTGGAGCAAGCCAAACCCTTATTAGCCTAAGGAAGGGTTCCTTGAAACTCATGAGTAGGTGAGACCTTAGGAGTAGTTTTTCAACTTGTTGGTGGGTGGATTGGGAAAGGTCAGGGGATTCCAAAAGCAGGGGAAGTCCTAGAGACCCTAGGGTGTGGTTAGAACACCTGGTGATCCAAGGAAAGGATCCAAGAGCATAGACTAGGCTAGTCTATCCCAAACCGCATCCCATCAGATTGGTATCAGAGCAAGTTAAAGATTTGGTGGACCGTGTATGTCTCTGTATTCTGGTGAATCAGTAGGGAAAGTACAATGGTCACTAATGCAGAGTTGGGTAGGGAGGTAGAAGAGTAGAAGGAGAAGAATAGACTCCTTGAAGAAGCTATGAGCGAGATAAGGGATAAGCTGCAGGAAATGGTGGATCAAAGGACACAAGGACCTTGGGGTGAAGACACCAAGGATAAAGGCAAGAAAAATATAGACATAAATGACATTATACTTGAACCAGATCCCTTGTTCAATGAAGAACCATTTGTAAAGGCTATTAAGGCTTTGAACACCAAAGCTTTTGAAGGATTGCCACATTTCAGTGGAAGGATGGACATAGACACTGTCATGGAATGGATTGAGGGTATGGAGAACCACTTTGAGTGTGAGGGAGTGATAGAGGCTCAAAAGGTTAAGGTTGGCAAATCAAGATTAAGGGGAGCAGCTTTGACATGGTGGAAGTACTTGCAAGAAGAGAGAGTTAGCATGGGGAAGCTACCTATTGCCAATTGGAAGGCCACGGTGAGTAAGATCAAGGAGAACTACTTACTAGAGGATTATGAAGTCCAAATTCATAAGAAGAGATAGGGATTGAAGAAAAAAGACCTTGATGTGACCTCCTACACTGAAGAATTTCAAAAGCTTTGTCTTAAATCCAAAGTCCAAGAAGATGAATCTATTAAGGTGGCTAGGTATTTAAGCGGCCTAAAGTGGAACATTCAAGAGGAGATAAGCCTATGGACTCCTACTACTGTTCAAAAATGTCATTAGCTTGCTGCCAAGGTGGAAGAGAGGAACAAAAGGAAAGGAGACTCTAATAACAGGGGTAGAGGCAGAGGTAGAGACCAAATGAATCACCGAGGTGGTTACCAAAGCAAGGCAAATGAGCAGAGGAACCAAGGAGAAGCCAAGTTGACTGAACATGGCAGTGAAACCAATCTCAGAGGGGGCCATTCTAGAGGAAGAGGTGCACAAGGTGGTCCAAATAGGGGTAGAGGTACCGACAGGCATAACTCTTACTTTGCAACTATGAAATGTTACAGTTGTGGTCAATTGGGACACCCGGCCTATAGATGCCTTGACAAGCCTACCTCATCAAACAGTGGAAAGAGGGTTGCTTATGCACATGAAGACTCTTCAAGCAGCAAGACACCTGAGGTGGAATATATTGAATTAGAGATTGGAGAAAATCTGATGTTCAATAGGGTCTTGATAAGACAACCAGTCAAGAATGAGCCTAAGCATAGGAGAGAATTGTTTAGGGTGAGATGCAAGATCCTTGATAAAGTTTGCAAGGTGATAGTTTATTCAGGGTCAACTGATAAGATAATATCAGAGGAGGCAACCAAGAAGTTGAAACTCACAAGGACACCCCACACTAACCCGTATAAGGTGACATGGTTGAATCATGAGCAGAGTGTGCTTGTCAATGAACAGACTTGGGTGGAGTTTTCTATTGGAGGATACAAGGATAAGATCCTTTGTGATGTGTTACCCATGGATTCCTGTCACCTATTACTAGGTAGACCCTGGCAAATTGATAAGAAGGTGATCTATGATGGAGAGGAGAACTCCATTTCCTTCAAGAAGGACAACAAGACCTTCAAGATTCAGTCCTTGACAGAGAATGAAGAGGGAACTTCAAGAACACCTAGTGTCTTATTGGTTACTGGTAAAGAGTTCTTACACTTGCTACATGAGGAGGAGATAGTGAAGTGTGCCATCTTTGTGAAGCCAAAGGAGGAAGAAGACAAGTTGCAGGCAGAGGTACCCAAGGGGGTGAAGCAAATGTTGCAAGAGTATAAGGACATAGTGAGTGATGGAGCACCTGCAACACTCCCACCAAAAAGGTCTATAAGCCATCAAATAGACTTTGTTCTTGGTGCATCCCTACCTAACAAAGCTGCATATAAGCTCACACCTGACCAAAACAAGGAGGTAGCAAGGCAAGTGCAGGAGTTATTGGAACAAGGACTGATTAAGAAGAGCATCAACCCATGTGCAGTCCCGGTAGTGATAGCATCAAAGAAGGGAGGCAAGTGGAGACTTTGCACTGACTCAAGGGCAATCAATAGGATCACCATAAGGTATAGGTTTCCTATTCCTAAAATAGAGGATTTGATGGACTGTTTAGGAGGTGCTATGTATTTCACTAAGTTGGACCTTAAAAGTGGTTATCACCATATTAGAATCAAGGAGGGAGATGAGTGGAAGACTACTTTCAAGACCATAGAAGGATTGCATGAATGGCTTGTGATGCCATTTGGACTCACCAATGCTCCAAGAACCTTCATGAGGTTGTTGAATGAGGTGTTAAAAGACTTCACAGGCAGGTTTGTGGTTGTGTACCTAGATGACATTCTCATCTATAGCATAACCAAAGAGGAGCACTTTGAGCATTTGAGGTTAGTCTTAGAGAGGTTGCATGAGGAGAAGTTATCCATCAACCTAGAGAAGTGTGTCTTCTTGAAGCAAGAGCTGGTCTACTTAGGATTTATGGTGTCTAAGTGAACCTTGAAGATGGATCCAAGCAAAGTGGAGGCAATCTTGAATTGGCCTGCACCTAGAATAGGGACTGAAGTTAGGAGTTTCCATGGTTTAGCTCAATTCTATAGGAATTTTGTGAGGAACTTCAGTGGCATATGTGCACTAGTCCTTGACACCATAAAAGGAGGCCTTAAAACTAAGTTCAAATGGACTGAACAGGCTGACAAAGCATTTCAATTGTTGAAGCAAGAAGTAGCCACAAAACCTATCCCACTCCTACCTACTTTTGACAAGCTATTCACATTGGAGTGTGATGCAAGTGGAATTGTAGTAGGTGGTGTATTGAGTCAAGAGGGAAGACCTGTGGCATTTTTTAGTGAGAAGCTTAATGAAGTAAAGAAGAAGTACTCAACCTATGACCTAGAGTTGTATGCATTAGTGCAGTCTCTTAAAAAATGGAGGCATTACATACTTTCAAAGGAATTTGTGGTGTTCACAGATAACCAGGCTTTGAGTTACATTAACACTCAAGAGAAGCTTAGCAATAGAAATCTGAAATGGATGGAATAACTCCAATCCTTCACCTTCACCATCAAGCATAAGAAGGGACAACTCAACAAGGTGGCAGATGCTTTAAGCAGGAAGTTGTTGATAGTTCAAGAACTATAGTTGCAGAGCATAGGAATAGAAGGTTTCAAGGACCTCTATGAAGGAGATGAAGACTTCTCATCAACTTACAAGGTTTGCAAGGAGTTTGAGAACCATTTCCATGGTGAGTATGCAGATTACACTCTCCAAAATGGTCTCTTGTTCAAAGGTAATCAGTTGTGTGTGCCAAGAGGATCCATGAGGGAAAACCTCATCCAAGAAAAACACAATGGTAGTTTAAGTGGACACTTTGGAGTCAACAAAACCTTGGATTTAGTACAGAGGTACTACTATTGGCCAAAGTTGCCAAGAGATGTGAAAAGGTATGTGGAGCAATATAGTGTGTGTCAAAGGGCAAAAGGAGGATCAAGCAATGCTGGTCTCTATCAACCATTGCTGGTCCCAAATAGGCCTTGGGAATGTGTAAGCATTGACTTTGTAGTAGGACTTCCCAAGACAAAGACAGGTATGGACAACATCTATGTGGTAGTAGATAGATTTTCCAAGATGAGCCATTTCATTCCATGTAAAACTACACATGATTCTAGCTATGTTGCACATCTCTTCTTTAAGGAGGTTGCTAGGATTCATGGACTCCCTTTAAGAATTGTTTCAGACAGGGACAACAAGTTCATGGGCCATTTTTGGCAAACTTTATGGAGGAGACTTGGAACTAATCTCTCATTTAGCTCAGCTTACCATCCACAAACTGATGGTCAGACTGAAGTCATCAATAGGGTGTTAGGCAACTTGTTGAGGTGTTTAACTAAGGAGTATGGGTAGACATGGGACCTAATCATTCCTCAAGAAGAGTATGCATATAATGATAGTGTGAATAGGACCACTAGAAGAAGTCCTTTTGAGGTTGTCTATGGTAGAGATCCAAGAGGAGTGTGTGAACTCAGGGAACTTGGTTCCATGGAGATGAAGAGTGGGCAAGCAGAGGACTTCACTCAAACCATCAAGGAAGTCCAAGAGAAAGTCAAGAAAGCCATCCTTGAATACACTCAAAAACTAAAGGCCAAAATGGATGAGAAAAGGAGAGAGGTTCAGTTCAAGGTGGGTGACTTTGTGATGGTCCATTTGAGCAAAGCTAGAATGCAAAGTGGCAAGCCTACTAAACTGCAAATGAAGAGGGTAGGACCTTGTAGAATTTTGGCAAAATATGGTGAGAATGATTATAAGGTTGAACTTCCTTTAGACTTAGCCATTTCACCAATCTTCAATGTTTCTTCTGATCATGTACAAGGGTGAGATAGAAGGGTAGACTGAGAACCAAGCCAAGGTACTACAAGACTTGGATGTGGATGCCTTACCTCAAGTGAATCAGCCTATAGAAGAGGAGATTTTGGAGTCAATGGTGAAGAAGTCTACTGGAAACCAGGTCTACATGGAGCACTTAGTGAAGTGGGTAGATCAACCTGTGTCTGAAGCTACTTGGGTGGAGGAGAGCAAGTTCAAGAAGCTTGGCATTGATCCGGCTCTTCTCACTCCCCTAATTTCTTAGTTTGTTGCAGAGGGGGAGAATGGTGCAGGAGAACCCTTCAAAGGGCTCCCACCATTTTTTTTTGATTGTGTTCTTGCTTCTTTATGAAGCCATTGTATATAAAACAAAGAGCCATGTGCTCATTTGGTCTTAGTTTAGGTCCTAGTTGAGGTCCTAGGGTCATGAGTCAAAGTTGAGTTTTTTTTGGAAATAGAGGGTATGTGTGCCTTTGAGGTGTTTAGGGGTCCTTTTTAGCATGGTGGTGTCCTTAGGTTAGCCCAATGTGGGTCTAGGAGTCAAGAAAAGCAACATTGAGAAAGTTGCTCAAAAGTTGCATGACAACTTTTAAAAGTTGTCAAGCAACTTTTCCACCATGAGGTCAAAATATTTAATGTAGCGTGGACAACCCTAATATGGGCACATAGACCGAGGAAAGGGTAGTATAAGTAGTTTCAAACCCTAAGTTAATGGGTTGGATATCAAAGGTTGTACGACCCAAGCAAAGTGACTTGACTGTGACTGCAATTTTGTTGCCAGTTGGCACAAATGGAGTAAAGGAAGATTGTTAATGGATTGATTTTCATGAAAAACTATGTGGAGTGTCTTTTATGGTGTATTAAATTTCATTTTGAGCATTTAGATTAGGTTTTTATTTGTAAGTGAGGTGTGTTTGTAAATATTTTGTGAATTTGCTTCTTACTGTCCAATTTTGGACTGGTTTGTGTCAATGGGCTCATAACTCCATTCCCCATTGTGGACTCACCATGAAACCATGGGGAATGAGAGTAAAAACCTTGTACTATAATCCAAAGCAAGCAGGGCCCTTGAAAATGCAAGGAGACCATTTAAAGACCCACTCCTAGGCGAGACTAGACAGTGCCCGGCTAGGAAGGGTTAAGTTGTAGAGGTCTTGGAGAGCAAGGAAGGTCAGAGGAGGAGGCACCCTTTGGAGGAGTTGTAGAGGGGTGAGTGAAGCACCATTGGTGTGAAGGAGGAGCTTCCACCAATCTAGACAAGGTGGCAAGAGTACCAAACCGACACTGTGACCCTGGCAGGCCTAAAATCCCTCTTAAAAAACTCTTAAAACCCTTAAAATCCACCTAGGGCAGTGTACGGACACTTGGAGGCATAAAACATGAAAAATCCTTGAGTCCTTACCAAATGAATAGCAAGTATTTTGGGAGGTTTCACAAGAAAATGCATCATTTTCAAAAGGGAGCCCTAAAGGACCGGGTAGGAGGCCTAATTGGTCAAAATCCTTGTAGCCCTATTTTTTAGGCAAAACACAAAATAGTGAAATCGGTAAGGGGTTGAAAGCTTGAAACCTCTTGGGGGCACATGAATGAGTGGAAAAACCATGTATTATACCTGACCTATCCTTGCTAAGACCTAGGAAGGTGTGGAGCAAGCCAAACCCTTATTAGCCTAAGTAAGGGTTCCTTGAAACTCATGAGTAGGTGAGACCTTAGGAGTAGTTTTTCAACTTGTTGGTGGGTGGATTGGGCAAGGTCAGGGGATTCCACAAGTAGGAGAAGTCCTAGAGACCCTAGGGTGTGGTTAGAACACCTGGTGATCCAAGGAAAGGATCCAAGAGCATAGACTAGGCTAGTCTATCCCAAACCTCATCCCATCATGTGGCCAAGTCACACATCCACAAGTCATGGAAGTGTGCACCTCAGGATCACCCCACATCATTTCATCACACGACATGGCAATACCCCAAGTGGAGAAGACATGCAATGGATGGATCCTGCATGGTAGTGTACCTCGCGGAAACAAGAACGCGCAGGTCAAGTCCCGCATAGCGATGTATCTATAAGGATACTCACCGTAAGCCAGAGGTATACATGACTAAGATCCACCCACATGTCCACCAACACATACTAACTGGCAGTTCATGTGGATAAACCTACCTTTCATGAAGATAAGGCAAGGGATCCCCCAAAATACACCATCACCATGCTCAAGAAATGCCATCAAAATGCTCAAATAAAGGAAAGGAATAGGCTGCCACACATAAACCTATAAATAGATTCATCAAAAGGGAAAGTATTGAGCACATTTTTGATACAGTCTTATAGTATAACTATATCACTCCTCGAAATAGAGAAGCTAAAGTCAGTTCGTGCCGACATTACTCGTACGCCAATCCATACTATTCAAGGAATGGTGACTTCGAATACTACCCCTTAACATACTGAATTACCCACAACCCGAGGTTTGGTACTCAGTAGGGAACAAATAAGCAACATCACATAAATAGTATGGTTTCCCATACTCATAAGCAACATATCCTCCATAGTTGATTACTTCACCAACCCATGGGCACATATAATAAGCACTGGTTTCTTACAATACACATGAATACACCAGTACTGGTTTAGTCACATTTACGGGGAGTACTTTTTAGTACGCTATCATCTACTCTAGGAAGGTTTTAATTATGCTTTCCAAATGAATGATTGAATAAAGTTTACTCTAGATACAAGTACTAAAATTATTAACAATTCACAATTACATAAGGAAATTACATCATTCCTATATCTTTCTCTAATTCCACTAAGCATTCATAGGTAAATTACTAACTATGCAAACTTCTTTCTGAAGCTTAAGACTTTCATCTTTCCATAAGAAGCCCAAAATGCAACAGTACAATTTCACGTGTTTTATAAACATTCTATTTAAATCAATGCATTCTTCGTAGCATTTCTAAAAATATTATAATCTAGGCAAAGGTAGAAGGAAAAGAGAGTTTGATGATCCAACTATTTCCTACAAAGACACAAGATCAACAAGATCATACTATATACTAAAATTTCTCACTATAAGCCTATCATTTTAATTGTACGGTTTTCATTTAGCTACCATTTTTAGAAGAATGCCAATTGGACTACATGACATCTCCAATTATCATGGTTGCAACATAATGTTCTAGTTTTCCAAACAATAGAGATCAAAATAGGCAATCTTTTCGATAATACCAGACCTCTTGCGAACACTCACTACTTTAATACAATACATACACATATCATAATTTGCAACCTACCATTGAAAATCAAATTACGATCAGAAGGTAAGCGAGGAGATATCAACAAAATAATACATATTAATGCATGCACATTAAACAAACTTTTCAGTTGCACTTTCTAAACATAATAATATAATTACATATATCCAAAAGCAAGTTCAATGGACCATTTGCTAAAATAGATCCTCAATCAAACTGGTTTAATGTAACACATAAAACAATCCTTCGTGGAACACATTATTACACTCTTGAAGCTACTATAACATGTTCTCTTTAATACTTCCTTTACAAACAAAGCAATTTCACATAACAATTATTTTCATATTAATGTACCTCACTTAAGATAGAATTTAATTATGTTACTCCTATATTATACATGGAGAATTCCTTAATGTAAACTTCCAGTTTTCTCCCAATAACCAATATGAACTTTTAAACCCATAGCCCCTTTTTATTATCTAAAAACACATAAGCATCACAAGGCTCACACAAGGGCTCAAGAAGTCACAACCTTTCTCTCGCAAAAAAGAAAACTCAAATTAGAGATAATTACACATATCCCAAACATTTTAATTTCTAGAGAGAGAGAGGAGGAAGGGTGATAATCATCCAATTTGCTATGAAATAAACATTTAATATCTACCATACAAGTCCTTCAAGTGGACAACACTAAGCTAGATCATAATCTTAACCAAGCATAATTCACACCTTCAAATTCAAGACAAGCACGAACCAACCCAAATGGATTAGTCCAAAGAGTACAACACTCAATAATGAAGGTACATACAACTCTCTTTCAGACTATGAGTAATCGTAGACCAAGATATCAATAAGAAAATAAGGCACATATAATCACTCAAAAACACCAACATCAAGAAGGTGAAAACAAGGTGTGAACACACACGTTACACACAAGTTAAGGTCTGCTCAATCACTCACATACAAAAAGGAGGACAAGCATGCACATAAGGTTGATACACCTCACACCAACTAAGGGCACACGCGACACTAGAGATCCCAATGTTTGCAACTTGGGCTCTGATACCAAATGTAATGCCCCGCCAGGAAACCCCCAAATTTTTCCATCCAAAAATATTTTCTAAAAAAAATCAATCTCCCATATTTTTCCAAAAACCTAGGTTAAATGGGAGAAGTTTGACCAAAATTTTTATTTTGGATTTAAAATAAATCACAAAAAACATTCTTTTAAACTATATCAATAAATTAAACTTGCCTTTCAATTTAAAATTGATTTCCTCAATTAACTAAAATTAACCTTTCTATTTCCAAAATGCCAACAAGATTAATATGCCGGTAGATAGTTTTAATAAGTAATTGCTATACCAGTAAGGATTAGTGCATGAAACATAAAGACAAAGTCATCCACAACACACAACACCAATATTTGTACATGGAAACCCTGTAAGGGGAAAAACCATGGTGGGAAACCTTACCCACAATCAGATGATACTACTGCAGATAGTAAGTGTACATAAATGGGGTTTGCACATGTAGAAAGGCCAAGCGCTTAGAGCTCATTGCTCAATCACAAAATGGGAGTCACACTGACTACAATTGGATGGTTAAATCCAATAAGAATGTACTGCTAAAATTAGCATCTTCATATGCTGGATTCAGTACCGGTGTAGTTCTAATTGTCTTCACAAAAACCCTCCTTCAATCTTCAAATGATGTTTGCATGTATAGCTCTATTTATTCTCGCGTATACCTTCACACAATCCTTTCTCGCATTCCACACTTGATCTTACAAATAAGATCTTACATTTATACCATAACCTAAGACCAATTTTAGTAGGTCGGCTCTACAAGATATTACAATAAAATTAATTTACATATCAATTAATACCCGATGCAATAACCAATTTAATATGTTGGCTTAATGCATTTACAACAATAATAAGTCATCTCCATAGTGTGCCATGCTGATCTAGAAAAGATAAACCTACCGGTGTAACCTGGACCTATTTGCCGGTAACAACAAATATGCAAATGCTAATGTACCAATAAACAAAACTCCAAGACACAGTATCCACACAATGTCTTCGACATAACCAAGTGTTTTCCATATCATTCCAAGTGCCGATGATCATTATATCTTGTTGGTGTACTAGATACCGGTGACTGTGCATGAGTCACTTGCTTGTCGGTGAATGTTGCTGATTCTCCAAAGTGCCAGAGTTGATAAGTGTTTAGTAGGTGTTGACATCAATGACAAAACCATACCAAAATACTAACAGTATCAAGATTGTCATGAGTTGTATCAAGGGTAGACTCACTTGTGGAAGTTAAAGGAATAATATGAATTTTAGGATCTTGCAATGAAATTGAAATCGTGGAACCTAAAGGAATAGTATAAATAACTAAGACTGAAGTAGTACCTGTAACATCACATGATGGAGGAGGAATACCT
Source organism: Cryptomeria japonica (assembly GCF_030272615.1). NCBI lineage: Eukaryota > Viridiplantae > Streptophyta > Pinopsida > Cupressales > Cupressaceae > Cryptomeria > Cryptomeria japonica. The sequence continues at coordinate 146,701,998 of NC_081407.1, forward strand.
TCTTCTGTTTCTTGAGATTGGGAAGTACTTGGTATTTTAGGTAATCCCTCCTCATCAAATTCTTCTTCCTCTTGTTCCTGCTCATTTTTTGGTTCATCTTCTTCTTGTTGTTCAACTTCATTTTCTTCTTCGTCTCCTTCAATATCATCATGAGTTTGAGTCTCTTGAGTTGAAGACTCACCTTGGTTATTACCTTTTCCAATAGTGAATTTGAATTTTGGACCTTTAAATAATCATAGGATCCCGTTTGTTCTTGGTCCTCAAATTAAAAGTCTTTCCTTTAGGTCCTGCGACATCATGCTCAAATGATTCGGTCTAGAAAGGCTTTAGCTGAACACCATGTAGATTTAACAAAACACTAGTATTATCAAGAATATTCCGGAACCTGGCCCTTATTGAAGTATTCTCCTTTTGAGACCATTGGATAAGAGGCAGAGGTAATCTAATAAGTTTATTTCTCTCATACATAGGATCAAGGATGTCTCCATCTTCTTCAAGATCCTCAGGAACTTCGACAAGATAAAAATTATCTATTTTCTCTACTATCAGATAACAATAATCCAATCTATGGATGTCCTCTTCAATTATGCAATTAGTCCATACATCCTCAATCCGATGGATATGATTGTAGTTCTTCTTGATCTTGTCCTTCATGCCCCTATAATCGAAAACATTCCTGGCTTTGAAAAATCTCATGATCACTCTCCTCATTTCCTCCTCCATGGCATGGGCCTTGTAGATGGAATTGATGGAATGTCTCCCTATAGTGATGGAGAAATTGAGACTTGTCTTATGAGCTCCAGATTGACGCTCATAGATAGATATCATTTGGTGAGCCATTTCCACAAGAATGATCTTATCTAATGGATACCTTGGGAGCATTAAGGGTTCTCCATCAAAGCATCCGATCTTGATATATTAAATGTGGGGGCCTATAAGAAAATACAACCATATTCACTCACCACCTTCTAAGCCTCATTTGACACTCTCTTGTTTTGAAGATCTTTATCAAATAAGCACATATAATGAGCAAAGAAGGAATAATTGGCTCTCCTAAAATGGTGCAAACTCTCCTTGAGAGTTAACAGTGTGGAATACTTATAAATAAGAACCCGACTCTTATCACATGTGGTAGATAAACCTAGAAAATACCTCATCGAGGCAACTTCATAGACAAGGTAACAAGTCATATAAAATTTCAAGGTGGTGGGTACCTAGGTCAACTGCTCACACAAAGCATCTATAATTTGCTTGCCCCAAAAGATCTTCTTTTTGTTTTGCCTGATAATGTGAATGTACTGATACATCCACTTGTGATATATGCTAGAGGTTGGGATACCTTTTACCCTACTGAGAAGAGTAAGGAGATCGTTGACCTCCTCAATGAAATCACTGTGGGGAAGAGTCTCAGGCCATCTTGAAATTGTAGATCTAGGTGTTTTTAAACCAATTATCATTAATGTTCTTCTTGCACTTTTGTGAATTGTTGTCAAAGTAAGTAACAACTGATTGCATATCAATATCTACATATTGACCTATGGGAGGACATTTGAAAATTGTGTCAAAGAAGTCCTCATCAAGCTTGATGAGTGTCTTCTTTCCATCTGCATCCTTCACTGATCTGGTTGTAGGGTCATATCTGTTAGCAAGAGCTAATACAAATTTTGGATTCTGTGTAGATATAGGAAAGGCCACCACCAGATGAATTCCACTATTAATGGTGGGCTCCATTTTGTAGGATATTGGCAGGGCTTTGACTCTTTTCAAGAATTCATCAAGATCCACATGGCCAATCTCTGTATCTCTGATATTATCAATATTGGATAATATGGATGAAGGAGGAAAAACTAGATGAATCTCTTTCTTCTTGAACTTCATTGATATTTTACTAGGTGAAGGCTCCATCATTTGCAATAAATGCACTACAACATGAAAATATCATCATTTGAGATGATTAGCCTTCAAAGGAATCTCACTTTGATAGGATAAAATCATCGATCAACCACAAATCGGTCAAAAAATATCAATTTACAAGTGTGTGTATTAGGTGTAAATCGGACTTATAAGTCCGATTTGCACTTAATCTTAGTGTAAATTCATCAACAGGAGCATATCGAACTTATAAGTTTGATTTTCACTTAATATAAAGCAAAAAATTAAAATAAGTGTATGTTAGGCCCAATATGGAAAGCTAATGTACTGAGAGGGGAGGGGTGAATCAGTACTCCAAAACTTTTCTTTAATAATAACCTTACTATTATGCATAAACAGAATAGTGCAGTAACATAAAATAAAGTTAAAACAAACAGATAACAATCATACATGATTCACTCCATAACACATATATTTTGGTCACGCAGAAACTCTTGGTTAGAGAGAAAAACTGTGGTGGGGATGGCACCCACAACTTCACTACTACAATAATAAAGATTGCTCGGTTAGAGATACATTTAGCTATTTCTGATAGCTTACCCTGTTAGGAGTAACAAGATCTATTAGATCTACCTTACTAAAGGATTTCACAACACTATATAAATGCTGCACCTGGTTAGAGGATTTACAATTTATAGACTTGGTTAGAGTCTTTTACCCTGTTAAAGGTATCTCTTACAACTTCAAAATATTACAATAGAGTCATTACAAATATCTGCAACTTTACATCTGAAATGTTATAGTAGATTCTATGTGCTCAGAATAAGATTACCTAGCTTGTAGCATACCTCGGTAACCCATATTGTAACTCGGTAAACCCTTCTGTTTACTCTATTCTTCGACTATTCACTGATAACCTTCTCAGTGACCTCTCTGTGTCTCTGTAATAGTCTTCCTTCATGCATACACACACATATACTCATACACATTCATCCATACTCATTTCTCTCTTCCCATGCTGTATAAATAGATCTCTTATAGCAGTGATCTAATTCATTGATTCGATCTTACAAAAAGATTCCTCGAATGAATAACTAAAAAAAATATTTTATTGGTTAGATTGACCTTGAAATCAAACATAATCTTCTAGTGCAATTTCCAATGTAAAAACGGTTAGATGTGCCTCGATCTTGTAACACATTTTCATGTGCATGTCCAGGTTCAATGTATCTGGTAAAACGTTTCACCTGATGAATATCAACTCGGTGAGGTATCTTTACTGCTTGGTAGCCATGAAACAATACTCGGTAAACAACTCGGTGAATACTGCGTTCTGTGACTGCTTTCTTCTGTAACCGACTAGACTATTCATACCGACTTCTCTGTGTGTACCAACTACATGATTAGGTAATACTAACCAACTAGAATATATAGTATGACTTTGAATATAAAACTAATGGCAATTTGATAAGTAGTAACAATGTATATCGGGTTTATATGTCCAATATGCACCAAGGGAAAAACATTAATTAAGTGTAAATCGGAGTTATAACTTTGATTTACATTGCTTAAGGGAAGAACCAAAACAAGGCATGGATTGGGGTTATACCCCCAATTTACACCTTAAAAATATTGATTTGGTGTAAAAAATGGAACTTAGGAAAGCAAAACATGGAAATGATGGTGGGTCGGGGTTATGAACCCGATCACCACTAGAGTCAAAGACTATGGTGGGAGTCGGGTTAGTAATGCCGCTTGACACTACTGCAAAACAAGGCAAGAAAAATACGGTGGGTGGAGGGGATGTATGCCCACCACACATGAAAAAGAGCATGCTATGGTGTATGACGGGCACGATCCCGATATCCACCATTAAGGGCATAATCAAAATATGATGTGTCAGATTTGAATCTGACACACATTAGAGCCAAAGCTTTGGTGTGTGTCGGGTTCAAAATATGGCTCACACTATCGACTAGGGTTTCTAAAACCAAGGGAAGAATGAACAATAGTTCTTGAATGATAACAATATACATTGAAGTAAGAACTTCACTGTATGTTTTTATCATTCCAAACCTGCATTGATCAAGCAAAGATTTGATAAATAAAAAGCAGGGGTAAGATCAAAACATACATGTGAAAGATGAATTCAATTTCAAACAAGAAGAGCCCCGATGGCTTATGAATCTCCAAGTAAACAAATGACAAGAAATAAGGGCATGAATCGATAATAAAAACATAAGATAAACAATTGCAATCAGAATCTTAAAGCAATAAATGGTAAATCATGCATAATGATGGTGTTATTCAGACTTATAAGCTCGATTGATACCAACATTAATCACCAAGGTGCAAGGTCGGGTTTAAAACTAGACTTGACACCATAAAAGGAAAGATAACCATTTAAGTTAAGATTTGAATTTTTAACTAAAAGGTGATTTTTTAACTAAAAGGACAAGATTCCAAGATTGAATACTAAGTATTCAAGGACAAATGGGATGACAAAAATGCCTCATTACTTGACTTAAGAGAAAATATGGCAATCTTTAGAAAAATTCATAGGGGTTATCTTGTTTTCACATAAAATGAAAACAAGGATACAAGGTCATATGCTGATGTGCCTTGTCTAGATCCTAATCTTGTCATGGACCACCTAATAGTAGCACTAGACACAAAACTTGTATAACATAAATTGAGAAATATGTATTTACAAGTAGAACTTTTGGTCAAGGCCAAGCTTCAAAAGTTACATACTACACCTATCCTTCATAGCATAATAATATACCATATCCATCATGGCTTTCTCTTGTTCTACTACCCTCCTCGAGTATTGTCCATTTGTCTGTAATAAAACTTTTTGTCACATTTTCTTCACCCATAATAATCAGGGCCTATCTCTAACTGGGTGCATATCATTGATGTAGCGATGGAATTGGATCCTTGGCATTGCATGTTATGAGGAAATTTTCTTTTTCTACCTTCCTTCTTATGCTCACAATCCATAATAAAGTTTCACTTTCACTGTCAATCTGCAATAAGTTTTTCATCTTTCTTCGTAATAAAGTATCCGTTTCATTGATCAAGGTACTATAGATGAACCTATGTAGTGTTTCACTTTAACCAAATCAATCTTATGACTGAAACCAAGATTTTTCCATGAATGACGATCATGTTTGCTTGAGAAGTATCTATCCTTTATTAGGACCCTATCAAAATCTAACCAGATCAAAATCCAAACTATGGCATGAAGCATTTGTGTCATGAGTATTTCATTGGTTGTTGGTTTAGGTCTTTGTTTTTCTTTTGATTTGATCTTTTGTGAGATGCTTACTATGATACTCAAGGATGTCTATGGAGTAGAGTGGCTGGGATGGGGCATGCTCACATGATTGATGTTTGTGGTTTGTTCTCTAGTAACACTATGACTTGTTTGAGGACATAATGGTATATGATCATTGAGGACCTATGAGTCTAGTGTGAATGAGGGAATTACTTTTCCGTGAGTGTCTTCTCTCTATACAAATGGTATGTGGATTGCTTGGGTCTAACTCATATCCATATAGTCGCATCTTGTTGCCATAAAAAGCTTAATGATGATAAAGCACCTAAAAGTTTGCACAAGAGCTCATCAACTGCCCATCCCACATCATTTCACTTTCATTCCTTTCTTCTATGGTCAATTGATCATCTCCCCTCCTTTATCTTGGTAGTCTCACATTAATTGACTGAGTATGTTGACACACCAAAAATACTAGGGGCATGTATTGCATTAGACACCATCCTACATCACCACATGTTAGGATTGCATTTATAGGCATCTGATATAGTATACCATATTTCGTCCACAATGGGCAAGATCATAATCATATCATATTATATCACATAATATCATACATTGTAGATCCATACAAACATCATAAATGCATCCATCTGTAGTATCATAGGACCATATCATAATCATCATCTCATAATCATAACAACCATCATAAGTATATGCACATATCCATTTAGAGAATCATATATCACAAAAATAATCACATAGGAACACATGCATACAATCGTCGCTAGGAATCATTTAATCTCATATATAAAAATGTTGGCATTAGATTGTCATTGATGTAAACAGTCGGAGGACAAAGTTGCAGAAATGTATAACACATCATGTTAGTCTCACATACTTACAGACAAAAGGAAAGATTGAAGTGTGTTATTGAGACATGCAATTGGACAATATTGACATAGGTCATTGTGTGGTGAATGCATTAGGCGTGCTGATCTGAATTAGAAAAAGTATAGTTGCAATTTGACTAACATGTCATGTTAGTTGCACCCTGTTGCATTGATTTGCGCAGAAGACACCGTGTTATCGCTATCACTATTTCATGGTGAACTCTCTTCGTTGAACAAAGACTACTACAAAAAGAGGAAGGAGATGCGCATAACATGCAGGTTGGAGATTTACATAACACACAAGTTATTTCTATCCTATGCCTTCCCTAGGCCATGATGAGAAAAGCTTAAGAAAGTTGGGCTTGCATGATAAGAAAATCAAAGTAGATAAAGGCATCCTCCCACCCCGCAAGGCTATGGATGCCAAAGTGAAACCAGTGCGGGCCAAAAGAAAAGTCAAAGGGTAAATAGAGTCCCCCGCTATCCCACAACATGGAAAAGAGAAATGCAATGGTCACACAGGGTAAGTAAGAACAAAGAGAATGATGTATCTTGCTATCCCACACCATATAAAATGGGTGTATGATGATCTTGCAGGGTAATACAAGGTGAAGGGAGATATGTCTTCCGCTATCTCATGCTGAGAAAAGCCAAAGTAAGAAGATTTCGTGGGGAAACAAAAGAAGAAATAGAAGGTGGAGCCCGCTATCTTGTAGCGTCAATGACAGGAGGCTAGATGCACTACGACGTAACAACTACAATGTTGATGCCTCTATCCTTCCATCCCACAATGATAGAGTCTAAGGTTGAATTGATCATTTGAGATGACTTTGACATCACGTTGGCAACCCAATAGACATAGGGGTCTAGGTGGTGATTGACCAAGTTTGACCAAGTGATTTGGACATCAGATGTGATGACATGTGGCTTCCTGGTGGTTGAAGAGGAAATCAGATTCACAGAAGTTGGTGATGATATAGGTAGTTGTCAATCTTTTCGGGAAAAGGCTGAAAGAGAATGGAGAATGCATTAATAGCGACTGCATTGTAGGTTGTTTGTGTGGCTTAAGGAAGGATACTAGATCTCTTCGGTCAGATGGATATTACTAAAGTTAGCAATCTATATGCAGAGAATAAATCAAGAGACAAAAAAGGATACATTTATTAATGGCAACTAGCTGTCCAAGAAGTATATACAGAGGATCAAATCGCTAGCAGATATGATTTCTCAAGAGCTCGAGAAGAATTATTTTTAAATTCTATTTTGGAGGGAAAATATTATGTATACTGAGATTGATGAGATTTGACAGTGGTAGGTGTGATTGTTGAGTAGGTAGAGGCAAACAAGTATATGATAATAAAAAGAGGAAGATTTTTATTTTTTGGATAATGGTAGTAGTCGTAGAGATATTGAAGAGTAGAGATAGGAGAGAGTCAAGAAACAGAGATTGAGACAAAGAGAAAGAAGAGAAAACTGTGAAGACTAGATAGTGGAGAGTCAAGGCAAATGACACAGTAGGTTAGTCACGCAGGGTGAAGGGAGAAAACAAATTAGAGGGAGAAGATCAAAAGGCAGAATGAACTATTTTTAGAAAGACAAAATTTGTAAGTGTTACAAAACACATTTGTAAAAAGGTTTTTCATTGCATTGTATAAATTTGATATTATTGTATTTCTCTAAGTGGGTGCTCAGAGCAAGGGTAAATGCTCCTTGAGTAGGTGCTCTAAATTGTTAGGAGGTTGGTGCTCCTTGAGTTGGTGGTAAAAATCATCAGGAGTTGGTGCTCCTCGGGTTGGTGCACTAAACATATTGTAATCAATGATTTTATTGTGAGGGTGGATTGGAGCAGTAAACTCCAACAACTATTGTCATTGAGGTTTTTCCCACATTGGGTTTTCCTTGTAAATCTTGTGTCCCATGATTTGATTTGTGTGTGTGTGTTCTTATTTTATTTTCATCTTTAGTATTTGCACACTTAGATTAAAAGTTTTCAAAGATTCATTGATTCACCCCCCTCTCAGTGACCTATTGTGTTCCTTCAATTGGTATCAGAGCCCTAGGTTCCCTATTTGAAAAGATTTCTCTACCTTGGGTAGATTCTGGCTAGTGAACACAATGGCTTGGAATGAATCCTCCTCTTCTAAATCACCTATGTTTGATAGCACAAACTATGCTTTTTGGAGCAGAAGAATGGAAAGTTATTTACCCTCTATAGATCCTGATGCTAAAAGAGAATGAGAAATGTTGGAGCCAAGAATGCCATCCTTAGTGGTTTATCTGATATGGAGTTTGTCAAAGTTATACAGTGTACATTTGCAAAAGAAACATGGGACACGCTGCAAACAATCTATGAAGGAAATGTCAAGGTAAAGGAGGCCAAACTGCAAAATCTTAGAGGTCAATTTGAAGGATTGAAAATGAAGGAAGAGGAGAAAATAGATGAATACATTCAAAGAGTAGATGAAATCGTAAATGCCATAAGAGGACTTGGAGAGGGTGTGACAGATGAAGTTATTGTCAAGAAGGTTATGAGATCATTAACCACTAGGTATGACACAAAGGTCTCTACAATATAAAAAGCTAAAGACCTAAAATATTTCTCCATGGATGAATTATTTGGCTCCTTATCAGCTTATGAGATGAGGACAATTGGTAGTGAAACCTCAAAGAGAGAATCTGCTTTCAATACTACAAATAAAAGAAAAGGAGAAGCTATCAATGTGGAGGAAGATGATTATGATGCTTCTATAGCCAACTTTGCAAGGAATCTCAGAAAGGGTTTAGGGAAATACAAAGATAAGATCCCTTTCAAATGTTTTAATTGTGGTAAGATAGGACACTTTGCTTCTAAATGTCCATATGAAGAAAAAGAAGATTATGAGAAGCACAATATGAAGATCCTTGGTAAATAAAAGATGAAGAAATCCTACAAACCAATGAGAAGGAATTTTAGAAGGAAGAATAGTCTTTACACCATTGAAGATGATGCCATTGATGAAGAAAGTGAGTCTGATGAATGTTGTAGTGAGGATGAAAGAGAAGTCAATCTCTTTATGGAACAAGGAGAGTTGAATGATGAACATATTGTTGATGATGAGGAAGAGGAAGTTGAAGCTAAGGTAATTCTTGAAGATGAACTTGTGAGTGCACTTGAAGAACTCAAAAAAGTGAGGAAAGAATACAAAAAGGTTAAGTATGCTATTGCAGAAGAACAAGACAGATTGAACAAATTTCTTGAGGAGTGTAAGCAAAACATTTCAGATTTGAGAACACAATTTGATGAAGCTAAGAGAATGTATGAGGCAACTAAAACAAATTTAGAGAATAAGGAGAAGGAGTCTCAAAATATGGAGGAATAAATTGTGAATCTCAGAAAGGGACTTGAAAAGTGAAAAGATGAACTCAAGGTGAGAATCAAGTATGAGGGCAACACTATTGCATTTGATAAAAAAAAAGTAATCCAAAGACATAGAGGGTGTTGGATTTGATGCTGGTCAATTCTATAAAGGTGAAGACTCATCTAGTAAAGAAATACACTTTACCTCATCAAGTGAAATTGGAAACAAACACACTTTTACAGTCAACAAAAACACTGAGAGAAAGACATATGCTGTTGCTACAAAGAACAAACATGAGGATCCAAAAAGAAAAGCCAAGGTAGATGATGGAGGCTTCACAAAGGTCAAGGACACAAGGAAGAATTCAAGAAGACTGAGTTTTGCTACTTCAAGAAGACCAATGAGAAACACATTAAACAATAATTGGTATGTACCCCAATTCCATGACTACTGCTATAAATATAATACTTATGGTCATAGAATTGCTGATTGTAAGCTTATGTGTAGGTCTCCTCCTAGTTATGAAAGTAGGAATCCTTTTGCTACTCTTAGAAATGTTGACATCATTTGTTATTATTGCAATGGTGCTAGTCATAGAAGTTATGAGTGTAAGAGAAAAGTGTCTTAGTCGTATAGCAATTTTCCAAGTTCATCACTCAATAGGAATGATAAATGTTATCATTGTCAAAAATTAGGTCATATAGAAAAGTATTGTAAACTTAGAGCGGGTAAAAAAAAGAAGAAAATGTCACCTTTGGAACCAAAGATAAAATTAGATCAAAATGTGACAGTAGAGAAGAAGAAAGAAACAAAACAAGTTTGGATGGAAAAGGAGGACAAAAAGGAGTCAAGTTTGATTGTCCAAACTGCCCTACATGCAGAAAGAAAGAACTCATGGGTAGTAGACAGTGGCTTCTCTAACCACACAACTGGTGACAAGAAAAAGTTCATTAATCTTGAAGATTGGGATGGAGGCTTAGTAAGGTTTGGAGACAAATCTTCAATTAAAATAAAAGGCAAGGGTACACTAAGCATAGATGGAAAATTAAAAGCTCATGATGTATATTATGTGGAATGTCTAAAACACAACCTGCTGAGTGTAAGTCATATGTGTGAGAAAGGATACAAGTTTACTTTTAACTCAAATGGACATGAAATTAGAAGAGAGAGAAATGCCCAATTAGTTGCAGAAGGAAAAAAGGACCGATGGAAATGTATACAACTTGAAAGAATCTTTTGAAGCACAATGCACAATGGGACAGGTTGATGAGAGTTGGTTGTGGCATAGAAGATTAGGTCATATTAATTTTTGACAATCTTGTTAAGGTCAGTAAGAGAGGGAATGTGAGGCACATACCACAGATCGTCAAGCCAACAAGCACTTTTTGTTATGAATGTCAAAGAGGAAAGCTAAATAAGGTGAACTTCAAGTTTAAAGAATATTCAACTACAAGGCCACTAGAGCTTGTACATACTGATTTATGTGGTTCTACTCAGATAATAACACTAAATGGAGAAAAATATTTCATGCTGCTCATAGATGAATTTTCAAGAATGACATGGGTCACCTTCTTGCAAGACAAGTCACAAGCATTTGAAAGATTCAAAATTTTCAGAAGATTGGTTGAAAAAGAAAATGGTTATAAAGTGAAATGTTTGAGATCAGATCGTGGAGGTGAATTCTGTTGTCCTCGATTTCAGCACGACCAAAATCATGAGGCAACCCTATGAAACTGGTCTATTTCGTACCTTACGACCTCTGGGAGAGCTTGATCGACTCCGTCGGTTAGCTCGTTTAGCTTTTTGCTTTTCATTTTTAGTGTTTTCTAAGTTTTTTTAAGGTTTGCAGTTTTACCTGCAGGTCGGACTTTAAAGTCTGACCTGTAGGGACTTTCTTTGCAAAGTTCAGTGCACATCGGACTTTACTTTAAAGTCTGATGTGCACATGTTGGTTTTCAGCCTACAAATTGGACTTTAAAGTCTGACCTACAGGTAATCATTCCCCTGCAGATCAGACTTTAAAGTCCGACCTATAGGTAATCTTTCCCCTGCAGTTCAGACTTTAAAGTCTGACCTGCAGGTTGTCTGGTCGGAAAGTGCATGTCAAAATTTAAAGTCCGACTCACAAAGGTTTTTAGCTTGTATGTCGGACTTTAAACTCGGACATGCACTGCATGTTGGTAATTAATTCCGCATTTATTGCTAATTTGAGGGGTTTATTTATTAATTTTGGAGTTCATTTCTTCATTATTGTTTATGTTTTTTCTCTCTCTGCGCGTGTCCTCAGTTTTTGCTCACCAATCTTGTGGATTTGTCACATCTTCATTGAATTTTTCCTCTCATTTTGGCAGAAAAGGTATGTTTGTGCTTTTGTTTTAGGTTTTGCATGGTTCTTCACATTTTTTTTTTCGTTTTTCCTTTGTTCCCCTCTACCTTGTTTTGTTTTTTGCTTGGTGGTGTATCGAGAGGGTAATCGGACTTTAAACTCCGATTTCCCTCCCAATCTTTTCTTCCCCTTAGCCTGCATATCGGATTTTAAAATCCGATATGTAGGCTGATCAATGAAGCTCTCTTCGCACATCAAACTTTAAAGTTTGATATGTAGGAGGGTAACCTTCACATATCAAACTTTAAATTTCGATACGCGAAGAGGAGAGGATTTGATTGACATGTTGGGTTTCAAAACCCAACATGTCAATCAATCGTTTTTCCCCGATCAGAACATCGGACTTAAAAGTCCGATGTGTTGGTTTTTTCGAAAGGTTTTACACTTGCACATCAGACTTTAAAGTCTGACGTGCTAATGATCTTCCTTGGATTGCACATCGGACTTTAAAGTCCAATGTGCTGATGACTTACCCAAAATTGCACATCGTAATTTAAAGTCCAATGTGCTAATTAAGATGTTCATCCTTGCACATCAGACTTTAAAGTCCGATGTGCAAATTTTATTTTCTAAAAGAGCATGTCGAACTTTTTTCCTTGACCTGCTGTTTTTGGCAGTTTTACTCCTAAGCCTGTTTTGAGTCTGATTTTTTGATCCGATTGAGAAAAATTGATTTTGATGACGATGATAACTATAAAAAGAGATAATCCTCAGTGCTAAATATAGTCATCATGAATGTCAAATCTCCCTCAAGATAAATCCGAGCCTTCCACGAGTCAGTTGGAATCTTCTCCGGGTAAAACATCAACAAAAAAGATGAAGTGCAAGTATGACAAGTACTTGAATATGTACCCAGAGAGTTCAGTGGACTCGAATATCAAGGAGATCAAAGATACTCAGATTGGACATGTCAATATGCAATAATTTATTGACCGAGTTGAGAAAAATCCTACTCGCCTAACCAATCCGATCAAATCTGAGTTGCATAAATATGCATCTTTCCCAGTTGCAGCTCATGATCCAAAATTTGTACTTGTAGTAACAGATCACTTTGACCCGAATACAAGATAGGTAAAGGATGTTGGTCAGAATGTTATCATGACTCTGGATAGTGTATTTTTCAATAGTGTCTTCAAAGGCTCTCCAGTTGAAGAGGTAGCTGACATTTCTCAAGAAAGTGCTCAAGAGTACTATGAGAAAAATGAGGCTAAATGCAAGAAGTGTACCTCTCTGCTACTAGACATTCCACTACCACACGATGGCCCAAGTTATTCCACAAAAGTGACTTTAATGAGGAATACAATGACATGGTCACCATGTTGTCGAGAGTGAAGGGGCTAAAAGACTCTCATTACTTTCAAACCTAGATGTGTTACTACATGAATATAATTAGGAAAGGGGCTGCAAGAACTGTCTAGGGTGAATAGATCAATGATGCGCTCTGTGCTCAATTGAAGGAGGTCAAAGTAACACTGAAATTTTAGATGATCTCATACCTGGTTTATGCAGCTGCTTCTATGAGGCAATATACTGGTTTATCTACCAAGGGTGATAGGAGATTGGTGCCTGTCTGGGAGTATTATGATCAACTTACCATCAAGAATCAAGGTAGCCACTTCAGAAGAGTTAATGATGCCTTCTTTTCTGTATGGAAGTGCATGTTTGATAAGAGCCTACATAAGCAAAGATTATTAGAGGCTTCTTATAACATGACATCTCACTTTGGATGTGTTTTCCTTCAATTCCCTACATTCACTTACATCCGGATTGGGTGTTTCTTAGGTGAGCCTTTTATTCTAGCAAGGTTTCCTTCTGATAAGATCATTCTCATGGAGTTGTGTAGACAACTAATTTATGTGCTTGAAAAGCAATCACAAGCACATAAGAGTGGGTTGAAGTTCCCATAATCAATTGGCAGGTACTCAGTCCTAACGAACCCTAAAGCCAAAAACATGGAGGAAGAAATACAATGGAATACTATGAGAAGATTCAAGGCACGAAACAATTTTGAATTTCATGGCATAAAGAACAAACTCAAGAGGAGTTATACCCATGTCTACAGGTTTGAAGATGTATGGGCAAACTGCTAGAATGAGGAAGATATAAGAAGGATGGATTTTAGTTGACTTACCCTGGAACAGATTGAAAACTTGGATTTAGCAAAAATTCCAATGACCATGGAAGACACAAATGACATAATAGACCCTGTCTATTATGAGAAGGAGATTGCTGATTCTCCACTCCCACTAGTGCAATGGTCAAAGAAGGAAAGTAAATTTGTCACCCAAAGGGTCGCTCCCATCCTAACAAACACCAATGCTTGGCTGTTTAAAAATAATCTTAGGATGAAACAAATTCCTTCTAGTTCTAGGGATGATGATAATAGTGATGGCCCATTTGGCAAGACGACTACATCTGAGACAAGAATAAAGAGCAGGGCAGATCCACAAGCACTATCCTCAGCTCCCATAGTACAATCTAAGGGGAAAGGGCCCAAAATTAAATTTATAATTAAAGGGTCTAAGAAGGGCGAGTCATCATCAACAGTGCAGAGGACAGTCACAAATGAGCTAGAACAACCGCCTACCATTGAAATTGAAAAAGAGAAGGGGACTAAAGAAGGTGAAATTCCTCCACAAGAGGAAGCATAGGTTGAAGAAACATCACATCTAGGTGAAGTTGATGCCCATATCACTTCATAGGTACCGATTCATTCTGAGGTGATTGTCCACTCTATTGATTTTGACTCTGATCAAGAGGATGAGGATTTTCAAGATGGGGATCTAGGTATGGGCATGAAGCAGTCAGAGGCTGCTCAATAGTTTTTCACATTAACCAATTTCTCCAATTTGGATGATTTTCCTTCATCCACCATTGAATCTAAGATGATGGATTTTAATGAAGCCTTGGAAGGGGCATTTGAAGAACAATCTACAGTGAACTTACCTGTTACTACAATCACAATAGAAATTCCACCATTGGTAAGTACTGAGGTTGCATCCATAGTGCCTTCAATTCTCCCATATGTGACTAAAGAGATGTTAGCAGCAACAATTGTTGTAACATTGATAGGTGTCCCACAAGATACTTCAACATTGATGCCAATGACAACACTCATAACTGCTGTGAGCTCCAGTCAACCTGCTCCCGAAATCATAATTGAATATTAGCAAGAAGCTAATACTCCATTAGCCAATCCAGAATTACCACCTTGGATGGAAGTAGTGGCCCCTAAGAGGAAAAAATAGGTAATTTCTCCAGATGAGTTTGATTTTGAGCAGTTGGTTCCTCCGAAACCCAAGGGAACAAAGAAGCCAAAGACAGTATCTCAAGTGCTAGTAGACCCGACTTCTAAGAGAAAGTATATTGAGCTCATGGTGCCATCATCAGATAAAGATAAAGGCAACATATGACCTGAGGATTACACCATGCAAACCATAGAGCTCGGGGTGGAAACACATGAGAGTGTTAAGTTGGATTCTCAGATAGCTTTCAACTCTTTGTTACGAAGATTTGATCAAGAGAGGGATGAGAAGAAGGAATTGAAGAAGAAATGTGAACAATTGACCAATGTTCTTTTGAAGGTCACATAATCTTCTCAAGAAGTTGAGCCCATATGATCCTCAATGGACACTGAATCTCTAAAGAAAATTGAATAGGTAGGAGCCAAGGGCTGAGTGATGGATGAGTGGATTTCATGGCTAAGGTCAGAAGGCTCTCATCTTCTAAGTTCAACAATTGGACTATTGGAGGATTTTGAAGTAATCCAAAGTCAAATGCAAGGACTCAAAACTTTATTATCGTAGGAGATTGAGGAAGTTGAGAAAAGTACAACCCTTTGGGGCAAGATGGAGGACTTCAGGATAAATGTCCTTGTTGAAAATAAAGTAATTCCTATGAGGGAAAACTATATCCAAATTTTTTCATTATTGTCTCATAAGCAAGAGACAATAAGGTTAATGATTGTGGAGCTGGACCGAGAGAAGAAAGAAGGTGATGATGAGATTGATCTCTGTATATGGTGAAAATGGATAACAATAATAACAAATATTGAAAGGCTAAATGAATTCAACCACCAAACCCTAGCCTAACAATCAACAAAGATCCACCATAACATATGAAGATTACCTAAGACAATGCAAATAACTCAAAATCACAAAGATTATACCATCACATGTCCAATAGGGTTTTGATCTCCATTCTTCCTATCTCCATTGATCTTGCTTGATATATTTGCTCTCAGATTTTTATATGCACAAGAGCTCAACAAAGAATGGAATGTGGTTACAAGTAGGATCGTAGTGTAGCCAAGTACTCCAAAATCAGTCATTAGGCATTAGGGTTTGACAATGAAGAGAGCATCTCCTTAAATAGAAGACACAATAAGAAATGGAGGGTTAAGATTGAGAGGTGTAGAAAGAGAGGTCGGCTAGGATTAGAGGGTAGGTAGAGAAAATAGTAAAATAATGAAAGGGGTAGGTAGTGTATGAATTAAGAGATGAATGACATGTGTCATGTGTAGAAAAAGATAATGAATTAATTAAATAAATAAAGATTTATTTAATTAATAGAAGAAATAGGATAATTAAATAAATAAAATATTTATTTAATTTAGGAAAGGGATAATTTAAATAAATAAATGTATTTATTTAAATGAGAAATAAGGCTAGAAGAGGATAAATGAATTAATTAAATAAATAAAAATTTATTTAATTAATAGAAGAATTAGGCTTAGATAATTAAATAAATAAAATATTTATTTAATTAGACTGGACAATTTTGGGTGTCTACATTTTGCCCCTCTTTGAGACAATGCGGCTTGTTGCGTTGTTTCAAAGAAGATAAGATGAACTGATACAGAGTTGCCCCAAAATGGGAATGATATGCCCCCTCGAGAGATTGGATGAAAATGTCTGAAAAGATTGCAGACAATCTCTCGATAAGAAAGAAAGGCTAGAATGGACTGATCAGATAAAGTGACAAAGTCATGGGATAAGGAAGACTGACTCGGGAAATGAAGGCGAGGGCTAGGATAGGCTATAAGATAGACCACGGGCAAAAGACATCCTCATTGTCATTCACACCCTTATAAGATCACAGTGCAGAGCGAGAAAAAGAGCAGCAGCAGTCAGCAGCGATGGCCTTCATACACAGATTCGACCGCGTTCGCCGATTCCAGAGGCCAGCAGATGCAGGAGAGCCGGTAAGTACCAGAAAACCTCCTCGTACTTTCATGCATTTCAAGTTTTGTCATTAATGCTCAATAGGTAGCAATAAATGCGCTAGGAATAGGGTAGTTAAAAAAATGCAAAAACGCGCAACCGCGTCTGTGTCAGTGCCAGGCGCGTCTGTGTCCAACAGGCGCATCTGTGTCGGGTCCAGGTGCGTCTATGCCTGGGACCGCGTTTGTGAGTAATGCGAGCGCGTTTGTGAATTCCAGACGCGTTTGTGCTCTTTAGGGGCGTCTGTGTTCCCTGGCCGCGTTTATGAAGGATTTAGGCACGTATGTGTTCAGAAAGCGCGTCTATGTTGCAGAAGCGCGTTTGTGCAGTCTATAAGCGCGTTTATGAGTTTAAAGCGCGTTTGTGTGTCGAAAATGCATAGTTTGAGTCGTCTAGGTCAAATCGGCAGTTCTGTGATGAACATACACTGTCGATTGGATAAGCTGCTGAGAGGATACACTCAAGCAAGTCCTCTAGGAAGACTAGGATAGATCAAGGCACTTTGTGATGAACATGGAGCACCAAGATAGGCAGCACTTTGTGATGAATAGGGAGTGCGAATGTGAGTAACACTTTGTGATGAATAGGGAATGTCACACACGTAGTACTTTGTGATGAACAAGGAGCACTACTAGGATAGATAGCAACACTTTGTGATGAACAGTGAGTGTCACTAGGATAGGTAAGCGTATGCATTTAGATAGTGAGTAGCATTTTGTGATAAACAGTGAATGCCACTATAACTGACATGATTGAGTTGCTTGACTGCAGGAGTATCTGCCTATGCTGGAGTCACGGGAGAGATTCCCGTCGACTCAGAGATTGCGACCAGAGTTGTAGATTCAGGACAGGATTGCTATTGAGGAGATGGGCCTCAGACATGTGCTATATGTGCCCGAGTTTCGGGCAAACATGGGTTTGCTGACTACACTGGCGGAGAGATGGCACTCCGAGACTTGCACGTTTCACTTGCCTATGGGAGAGATGACAGTGACCCTCGAGGATGTGTACAGGATACTGCATATACCGATCGATGGAGAGATGATTCCATATGATCGAGATGGAGACAGGGAGGCGCTTAGACGGGTATTCCAGGATCCTGGTTTGGAGATGAGAGCAGGGCACGTGGCATGGGATACCATGACCACGACAGGGTTAGCGCTGCCAGCTGTTATTGGAGGGGCCATCAGTGGTTTCTTATGTGCAGACAGGGCTACACGGGGATTGGCAGTGGGCTGGGGAGGAGCACTGGAGATACTGGTGACTGAGCACACTAGATATGCATTGGGGCCATGTGTCCTGGCACACTTATATTATGAGCTGCATCAGTTTGTCTATCACGGATCAGTAGGACTGGGCTGCGGAGTGACTCTGTTACAGGTGTGGGCATATGAGCACCTTCCTATCACACGGCCTATTCATTTCAGGGGCAGAGGACATGGATGGAGTTTTGTACATTTGTATGATATGATTACGTCACAGCCTCGGATTGGCCGGCTGGAGCACTGGAGGCGGGTTATAGATGACATTGACATGGTCATCTGGAGGCCGTACCTGGGGTGCGAGGAGTGGGAGGACGATGCCGTGGAGTTTCCCTATACATTCAGGAGCAGGTATCTGATTGGGCGTACGCCCTACATACTGGAGAGGCAGCTGGTTGACAGGGTTGGGAGACAGTTCGGCAGGATCCAGAGGATGTCGCGAGGCTCGGGCATGTATGCCCGCATAGTCAGGGATCAGGCTCAGTTCAGACCACTGTTATCATATGATCAGGCCGTGACATAGATGACAGAGATGCTGCCACTACCTTGGGATATGTGGCCAGAGGTGGAGGATGCAAGGATGGACGCAGAGTATGCTGCGTATTGGGCAGAGCATCCATTTCCGAGGTTGACAGATCCGGGAGAGCTGTTGGAGGGAGAGGTTGGAGGGGATGATGATGATGATGGTGGAGAGGATGGAGGCAGGGGCCGACGGAGGCGGAGAGGAGTAGTGGGGGAGAGGCGAGTGGCACCTCGGAGGGAGGGAGGACAGGAGGGAGCAGCCCAGGTGGTGAGGGGTCGAATTGGATTGCCCCTACATGTACGAGCAGCACAGGGTCCTAGAGAACAGGGACCTAGACAGGTGCAGGGACAGGGACAGGTGTAGGCTCCCAGGCAGGGTCAGAGACAGGTACCTATTCAGGCACCTAGACAGGTACAGGGGGAGGCACAGGTGCAGGCACCTGCAGAGGAGGAGCCACAGGCAGAGGCTGAGGGTGGTGAACCTGAGGAGGATGAGCTGCTAGAGCTGAGAGAGATCTGCCAGGGCCAGGCAGACGAGATTACGGATTTGGAGTGGGAGAGGGATCGCCTCAGGATCAGGCTCCGAGACACAGAGCGAGAGAGAGACCAGGCCATCCAGCGATATACTGAGGCTGAGGCAGCTCTGAGGGCAGGGAGGCAGGCGGCAGAGGACGCAGGGGCAGGCTACGCATATGTGCTGCGAGCTGGAGAGGAGATTGGGTATTGGAGGGACCTGTACTATGGTGCCGTGCCAGCGGATCAGTGGGCGAGGAGCTTCCATAGATCGTCACGCACAGCGACGACTACGGGAGGGAGTCGTAGGAGGCAGGCATCTAGCGGTGGGGTCATGGGTCCTCCACCACCACCAGACAGGCAGGGTGATCCTGGAGCAGGTCCATCTACAGCTCAGCGTCCGTCGAGGCCAGGCGGCTCCGAGGGAGGGAGTTCATCATAGCCATAGAGGGCTCCCCTTTGTATCAGTATTTGTACCATTTTTGTATTGTAGACACCTGTGGGTGATTTTGTAGCCATATGATTCTTTTGACATCATTGTATCATGACACACTTGATTATATATGAGAGATGATCCATTTTTGCGACAACTATATGCATGTGTACCTTATGTGATGAAATGTTCTTATGTGATACATGTTTTATGATATGGATGCTTATATGATGCAATGCAATATATTTTTGTTCTTTTATGTTTTATATGTGATGCATGATGCAAATGTGAATGTATGTAATGCAAATGAATATGATAATGCCAATGATTATTTACATGATGAAAATGTAAGATGTGCTAACATGTGTTGTATGCAGGATGTGATGCAATTGTGATATCTATATGTATGTATGAAATGCTTATATGTGGTGATGCAGGTGTAAACTATATGAAATGCAAATGTTTTTGATGTGTCATTATACTCAGTCATGTGATAGCAGGCTACGCGGACTCGAGAAGGATGATGGAAGTCAATCAAGAAAGGGGGATGAAAGATAGAAGATATGAAAGTGAAAGAGCTTCTTGTGTGTTATCATCATTGAGCTTTATTATGGCAAGTAGGTTATGACAATCGAGGCATATGTTTGACCCAGAAAGTCATTGTACCCGTTTGCATGGAGATAAGACAGTCACAAACAAGGAATGCCCCAGTTCATACTAGACTCATAGTGTCCTCATATCCTTGGACAAGTCATAGCATTACTAAGAGACAATCCACAGACAGCAAACAAAATAGGTGACGATACCCCATCCTCGCCTTTCTAGTCAAAGACATCCTAGAGATAGAATCTCTAGTCAAAGACATCTTGGAAAAGCTAAAAGACATGTCACCAAAAGATAAAATCAAAAGAAAACCAAGACTCGACACCAACATCCACTGTAGTCCTCAAGTTTAGTGTCTTTTGTCACTTGTATAAGTCTTATTTGATTGTGGTCACAATGTTCACTTTCACAAAAAGGATAGATAGCACTGAACCATATGTTGTCTGAGTCTGTTGAAAGATTTGATTTTGTTGAAGCCCATTGTTGCTACTGTATCTCATCTGAAACTGACTAAATCCATGAAACTGATACTTTATTGCGAAGAAGATGAAACTTTATTGCGGATTTGTGATGCAAATGTTGCTTTATTGCGGATTGTGCGCAGATAGACTTGAAGGAAGCTGGAAGAAACTGTACTCCTCGAAACATGTGATGTTCTCAGTTCCACACCCATCACTAGACGTAGGAATTGGCCGTAGTCACAGATAAGATCTGATTTATTATGGATGGAAAGGGATGTGAAAAGAGAGGGTTATGGATGGCTAACCAATCTTAGGTAGATCAATAATAAGCCATGATGGGAATGGGTAAGTTTATTGTGGATGAATAGGTTGTGAGTGTGTGTGAAGTGAAAGGATGAAAGAGAATCCTGAAGGAGGGAGGAGCAATGTCTCTACGCATGGCGCTGGTGACCTAGTTTTCACCATGGTACTTGCCTAGGGCGCCACCGAAGTGGTTTTCACCGTTGGACGAAATTATTTCTCTTTACTTTTTTCGATTTTTCAATTTTTTTTTGTGTCACAAGGCGCCTGTTTGCCAGGTTTTCACCAAGTAACGATTTTTTTTGTTTTTATAATTTTTTTTGTATTTTTGAATTAGGATACTTTGAAGAGCTATGTGTAAAACCTGCGAAGGTGCATGCTGTTGATAGGATCCTCCAAGGGTTGACCTTCTGTAGTTGAGAGCTGATATGCCCCAGATCCATATACCGCTGTAATGATGTAAGGACCAAGCCAGTTTGGTTCGAACTTGCCCTTCTTATCTCTGTCTTGCTGATTCTTGGGGTTCTCTCTGAGGACTAAGTCACCTACTTCAAATGTGCAAGGCTTGACTTTGTGATTGTAACTGCGACTCATTCTTTGTTGGTAAGCCTTGAGATGATTAAAAGCAGTGTGTCTTCGTTCCTCCAATAGTTCTAGTTCTTGTAAGCGAGAGACCCTGTAATCTTCATCGTTGATTATGTTTCTCAAAGAGACCCGTAAAGAAGGTAACTCAACCTCAATAGGAAAGATGGCTTCAACGCCGTAGACAAGTGAGTAGGGTGTAGCTCCTGTAGGTGTGCGAACACTTGTACGATAGGCCCAAAGTGCAGGATTGAGTTGGATATGCCAGTTACGGCCAGCGTCATCGATTGTCTTTTTAAGGATTTTGAGAATTGTTTTGTTAGACGCCTCAGCTTGGCCATTACCTTGGGGGTAATATGGTGTGGAGAAACGGTGAGAGATATGGAAGCGGTCACAGAGTTCACGAACATCCTGATTTTTGAAGGGACGCCCGTTATCAGTGATAATGGAAGTAGGAATCCCGTATCGGCAAATGATGTAATTAAGGATGAAGGTAGCAATTTGTTTTCCAGTGACTTGTGTGAGAGGCACGGCTTCAATCCATTTTGTAAAATACTCTATGGCTGTGATAATGAATTTATGACCATTAGAAGAAGGAGGGTGAATCTTGCCTATGAGATCGAGTCCCCACTGACAAAAGGGCCAAGGAGACGCAAGTGGTTGTAGTTCTTGTGCCGGCGCATGTATGAGGTCTCCATGAATTTGACACTGCTTACACTTCTTGACAAACTGATATGCATCTTTTTCCATAGTAGGCCAGTAGTATCCAGTCCTGATAAGTTTCTTGGCCAAGGTAGGACCACTAGTATGCGGGCCACATATCCCTTCATGCACTTCTCGTAACGCAATCTGAGCTTCGTCACTCTCTAAACATCTAAGAAGGGTGCCATCTAGACCTCGTCGGTATAGGATATCAGCTAAAATGACGTATCGAGAGGATTGGCGAATGAAAGTGCGGCGTTGATTGTTTGATAGATCGGGAGGTAAGATATTGTCGCGAAGGTATGTGAATATGGAACCATATAACTGGGATTCAGGACCAACAACACATATCATTTCCGTAGGAGTGATCTCATATGATGGAATCAGCAAGTTGTCTACCAGGAACTCATAACAGGTCTCATTTTGCGGCAGATCAATGAGCGAAGCAATTGTAGCCATGGCATCTGCAACACGATTCTGTTCTCTTGGTATCTGCTCAAAATCTATCTTTGTAAAGTGCTGTTTCAGATCATCTACCAGTTGTTTGTAAGGCATTAGTTTTTCATCTTTTGTTTGGTAATCATCAGTTGCTTGCCGTATGACCAGTTGAGAATCCCCAAAAACACGAAGTTCCTGGATCTTCCACTGAACTGCAATTCTTAATCCAGTTGTTAATGCCTCATATTCCGCTATATTGTTGGTGCAAGGAAATGATAAGCAGTATGATTTTAGTATAGAATCGCCTTGAGGAGTTATAAAGAGTATACCCGCTCCTGCCTCGTGCTATGTATATGAGCCGTCAAAATATAATTGCCATGACTTTGCAGGTGATATTGTTAGAATGGACTCATCTGAAAATTCTGACTGTAGAGGAACATCATCTATCATGGGAGCATCTGCCAATTGATCTGCAATGGCTTGTCCTTTGATTTCTTTCCTGTCCACGTACTCAATGTCAAATTCACTCAGAATCATTACCCACTTGGCCAGCCGCCCAGTAAGTGTAGCTTTGTTGAGAAGATATTTTAGTGGATCAATTCTGGCAATCAACTTAGTCTTGTGAGTGAGCATATAATGTCATAACTTCTGTGAAGAAAAGACCACAGTGAGACATGCACGTTCGATTGGAGTGTAGTTTAGCTCATATCCCACCAATGTGCGACTGATATAGTAGACTGCTTTTTCCTTGCCGTCAGGTATTTGTTGTGCTAGGAGTTCCCCCAGTGCCGTTGGAGTAGCTGATATGTAAAGTAACAACGGTTGATCTGGAATGGGTGGCATTAAGACTGGTGGGTTCAAAAGATAGTCTTTGAGCGTCTGAAAAGCCTGTTGACAGTTCTCATCCCATTTGAACTTGATATTTTTATGTAGCAGGTGCTGAGAAGGAGTACACTTATCTGCAAGTTGTGCTATGAATCTTCGTATGGACTGGAGTCTCCCTTGTAAAGATCAAAGTTGACTGATATTCTTGGGTGGCGGCATGTCCAAGATAGCCTTTACTTTTGTTGGATCGGCCTCGATTCCCCCTTTAGACACAATGAATCCTAGGAGCTTCTCGGAGGTTACTCCAAAGACACATTTCTTTGGATTTAGTCTGACCTTATATTTTTCTAGTCGATCAAAGACAACTGAAAGTATGTCCAAGTGGGTGTCTCTGTCTATTGATTTTCCCAAAAGATCGTCAACATAATCTTCCACGGTTATGTGCATGAGATCATGAAAGATAGTCGTCATCGCTCGTTGATACATGGCACCTGCATTTTTCAGCCCAAAGGGCATGACGTTCCAATAGAAGGTTCCCCATGGACAAGTGAATGATGTTTTATGTTGATCTTCGGGTGCAATCCTGATTTGATTATATCCAGAAAATCCGTCCATTAAGGATAACATTTCATGACCTGCTGTGAGATCAACGATCAAGTCTATGTTTGGTAATGGGAAATCGTCCTTTGGGCAAGCCTTGTTGATATCTCTGAAGTCTGTACATATTCGGATACTACGATCTGGTTTGCTGATAGGTACCAAATTGGAGATCCATTCGGGATAATCAATTGGTCGTATGAATCCGACATCCAATAATTTCTCCAGTTCTGCCTTGACGAGTAATGCCACTTGTGGATGCATTTTCCTCAATTTCTGTTTTACTGGTTTTGCCCCCGGTTTGACTGTCAAATGATGCATAACCAAATCCGGATCCAGTCCAGGCATATCAGCATATGACCATGCAAAGTTGACTTGTCGTTCCTTGAAGAAGCTTATGAATTTTGTCCTTTCGGCCTCTGTCAAAGATTGCGCCAAAAATATGTTGTGTGGAACCTCTTCTGTACCAATATTTGTCTTTATAGTCTCCTCTACCAACATGGATGATTTTTCCTCATATGATGCTGGGAGAATGTCGAGCCTTCCATCTTCGGGTGCCTCAGAGAGGTTTTTGCCCTCAAATACGTCCTTTCTTTTTACTTTTTTGGGGTCAGATAGCGCCACAGTGTGGTTTTCGCCATAAGACCCTTGTTTTGTTTTTATCTTCACATTTTTGCGACTAGAAGGCCCAACACCCTCACCAAAGTATGCCCCATTGTTGAGTTCTATGGTGTATCCTGCTTTGTGGTCTCCAGGGGGAAGATCATCTCAAATGCCAAGATAGTCGACAATAGCTTCGTCATTTTGAAATGTATCAAATTGTGCTGGTCCTTCATGATCCTAGTCAATGAGTTGGGGGTGAACAAGGGGAAGGTCATTAGTGTTTTCAGAGTTTGTTGGACTAATAGTGAAGATGTGGTTATATTCAGGTATGTCAAGGCAATCGTCGAGGTCATCGATGGCACTCTCCTCATCAGTTTTTTTCATGAGCGAATCCAAATTGTCATCACTAGTAGCGCCTTCTGGGACAGGTGTCCTCATCCTATGCGATTTCAACCTAGGACCTTGAAATGAAGACTGTACGGGATCCTTATGGGTTGGTTCTTGACCAACTCTGAACTTTTTGTAAAATTCCTCCTCCTCTGTAGGTTCATCTGGCTCTCTGAATGTCTCGGTAAGCTCATAGTCACTGGAGGATTTGTCTGAACCCCTTTCCCACTCATTAGAATCTGTGGAAGGATAATCCTCTTATTGAACTTCGACAACTTTGATTCGCCATGCCTCTTTTGTTCTTTTATTGTGAATCTTGGAATTCAGAAAACCGAGTCCCTTGGAGCGTTCTCTTCTTGTAGTTAGCTCAGGTTGTAAGGGCTCCATGACACCTTCTTTGCGTAACCCGAGAGGGATTTTTCCATCATACCCGAATTTTTGTAGAATTTTAAAGCCTTTGCCATAGTTCTCACAGGGTATAATAGTCTAATCATGTGTGTCCTCTTCACTATCTTTATAAAGCATTTTGTATAAATTTTCCTCTTCTAGTTCGCCCCATCTTTGAAAGATGGTAGGATCCCATTTGAGTATCATGATGGAGATTTGCTTGTTAGGATGTGGCCTCCCATATTCTTTTGGGGAGCTCAGGACTTGTCATAAAAACATTGTTTGATTCAAAGTGTATTCTCCCATGCCTTTGTCTTGAAACTTGCCTCTAAGTTCACCTTGTTTGGATGTCGAGGGTTTTAATGACTCAGGATCGATGTATGCTGAAGAAGGAGTAGCCTCACGATTACTGGGAATGATAGTTTCATTATGTGACCTCAAGTTATTGCAATATATGAATGGATTTGGATCACCGTTGACTGTTACCTCGACTCCATTATGAGGAAACTTAATGCATTGATGGTATGTTGATGGGACTGCCCTCATTTCATGAATCCAAGGATGTCCTAGCAATATGTTATACGTGAGATCTAGATCTAGGACTTGACAAACCACATCCTTTGTGACTGGCCCAATTCTTAGCGGTAAGGTGACCGTGCCCTTGGATGAGCGCTCTTCATCATCATAAGCCTTGATGGTGATTTGGTTTGTAGCATTCACAGCCTTGTCAGAATATTCCAATTGTCTTATGGTACTCAAGGTACAAATATTTAGACCTGCTCCTCCATCTATTAGGACTCGCTTGATTCTATGTTTATGTATGAAAGCTTCAACGTGTAAAGGTGCATTATGTGGCTGACTTATGGAGGCGTCATCGGCTTCTGTAAATGTAAGGGAATGTGGAATGGATAGGTATCCCACCATGGCTTGAAACTGATCCACGTTCAGATCCGTAGGGACAGCAGTGTCTCTCAAGATTTTGTCAAGGATAGCTTTATGTGCAGGGGATATACGTAGAAGCTCCAAAATGGAGATGAGCGCGGGTGTCTTCCCTAATTGTTCTACAAGGTCGTACTCAGGCTTGATTGATAAAGGATTGGTATTCTTAGTGGAGGTACCTGGCAATGTAATCTTACCTCGATGGGTTGTAACATGACATTCAGAGGTAGATTCGGAGGAAGATCCCACACCTTTTAGGACAATCTTGGGTCTCTGAGAAGGATTCTCAGGATTTTTGTTTTTGATAGTGATAGTAGAAATATGATTGTCCATTGAGATGTGATTGATAGTAGAATCATAATTGTAAGGTGCTCTAGTGTAATTGGCTTGATCATCTGTGACTTTGCCTTTTCCTTTGTCATGTTTTGGGAATGGTTCCTTAAACATCTCATGCTCTTGATTAGATGAATGTCCCTCAATCTCAATGTCGCCTCTATCAATGAGATCTTGCACAATGTTTTTCAATCGATGGCAATTACTTGTCTTATGACCCTTTCTCTTATGAAACTCACAAAATTCATCATCATTCCACCAATTTGGTTTGACCTTTGGTTCATATGGAGGAAAATCTAGAACTGTGATCACTTTGTTTGCCACAAGCTTTTTGAATACTGATTCAAGTGGTTCTCCCAATGGGGTGTACTTCCTTCGCGGTTTAGCAGTTGTTTGATTGTTCACCTGATTGTTGGTAGAACTTGATCGAGAAAAGACGAACTTTGGTCTCACTGTATTGGCATCAACAACGCCATCATTAACTGTGTTCTTGTTCTTGTTCCAAAATTTTGGTTTGTCCTTTCCCTTAAAGTCCTCTTTGTTTTCTTTGAATAGCTTGATAACTCCTTGTTCAATTAAGACCTTTTCTGTTGCTAGGCCCTTTTCAATAACATCCTTGAATGTAGACAAACAAGCTTTCTTGAGATCATATCCAATAGCCTTGTTAACATTTTGTGTGAACATTTCTACCATTTGTTTTTGCGGGATTTCGCAAGAGCATCTGCTAGCTAAGTTTCTCCATCTCTGTAAAAATGTTGCGAAAGATTCTCCTTCCTTTTGTTTAGTATTGCACAGGGTAGTAACTGAGACATCTGTTTCAATGTTGTAAGAGAAATGCTGAATGAATGCCTCTGCCAAGTCGCCCCATGACTTAATACCAGGGGGTAATTGAGAAAACCATTCCATAGCTTGATCGCCTAAGCTCTGTGGGAACAACCTCATCAAGTATGTTTCTTCTGCCGCTACCTCAATGCAAGCTGTGAAGAATTGTCTTATATGTGCCTTGGGGTCTCCTCTCCCTCTATATTTGTCAAATTTTGGCGTTACAAAGTGTGGAGGAAATGGAGGCATTGGAATGCTCTTATCAAAGGGATAAGGACATATATCTCTCATAGTGTATGTAGGTTTTGATGTACTCATGTCCTCCATTTTCTTTTGTAGATCCCTAATTTGTTGCTCCAAATTATTCTTGGGAGGGGATTGATTTCTTGTAGCATACCCCATGTTTGAAATGCCCATTTGAGGAGGAGCTTGTTGCATGTATGGATGATACTGATCGTAGACATGTCCATATGGAGGTCTATATTGTTGCGACATATATGGAGCACTTGGCATAACTTCATGTTGAGGGACTCCATATCTGTTTTGTGTATATAAACCATATTGAATAGGCCTTTCATTTTCCATTGTGTTGCCCCCAATTTTGACATGAGGTCTCCTTGTGTCAAAATTTTGAGGATGTCCTTGAGTATCCACTTGTTTTGATTGATCCACACCTTGAGCATGTGTTTGAGCATAAGGCCTCCATGATGGTCTTTGAGTGTAAGTATCATATGTTTGAGCTTGTGTATGTGGGATTGCTGGTTTTTGAAGCAAAACTGATGGTGACTCAGGCATCATATTATTCAGTCCTCTATTTCCTCCACTATTTGGTCTCCTTTGATCCATGTTGAGTTGAGTTTGCTGTGAGGGTCGACTTTCTATAAGTTGAGATAAGTCAAAATCATGCGGTATTTTAGCTCCACTTTGTGCCATCATGTGTAAAAAGTATTGATGATCTCTCCTCATTATCTCTTCAACCAATCTATTGAATTGAGGATTCATTATGGATTCTTCTATGTCTGCTGATAGTATTGAAGAATTGTCAACATTGTCATTGTGCGTAGCATTGTTGTTTATAGTGTTTGTGCTTTCCACATTTGGATTATGTCTATAAAAATTCATGTCTGGTAATGTAGTGTGCTCAGGATTGTAGAATAGATCATTGTCATACTCATAAGAACTCATGTTTACGGATTCTTGAGCTTCTTTAGCTATTCTCCTAGATTTTTGAAGGCGGGTTTCAACCATGAACTAGGTGTTTGACCAATATGTGAGAGACTAGATGAAAAATGACAAGAGTATGGAAGACCAAGAGTTGTATGGAGTGTAAATGAATCTTGAGGTGTACTTGCAATGTCCAAAGTGTAAGAACAAGTATGTAAGTAGTAGAGTAGGTGTGACTTCCAAAGAGAGGATAGTTTCTCTTGATGAGGTAAGCTGACCTTGACTCTAAGTAAGACCAAATGAGACCCAAAGGTAAGAAACCTTGATGAGGGACCACTTAGAAAAGTGTAGTAGTATGTAGTGTGTTGACAAAGTATG
The DNA here is from genome assembly GCF_030272615.1 of Cryptomeria japonica. NCBI lineage: Eukaryota > Viridiplantae > Streptophyta > Pinopsida > Cupressales > Cupressaceae > Cryptomeria > Cryptomeria japonica. Next base: position 146,731,237 of record NC_081407.1, read on the forward strand.
ATGAGGACAAGCAAGTGACCTTTTGACTCAAGTTTAGACAATTGTGAATGTAAAATGAGATATGAAGCAATGATGGACTATGTGAGACCTTAGAATAGGCTGAATGCTAGATGAAACCTGGAGAAACAACCTAGGAAGCTCAAGTATGCCGAAACTGATTTTCTTTGTTCGTTGGACTATTAAAGTTTTCAATTCCTGACACAGACGCCTCTGTATACTTCACAGACGCGTTTCCCAGACACAGACGCTTCTCTGTTTGACACATACGCTGATAAAAACATAGACGCTATTCTGCCCCTCACAGACGCGCTTATATGACGTAGACGCAGTTAAAACATACACAGACGCGTTTCTGTAACCTTAGTGCAATTTTTTTTTTCAATGTGTGAAGTTGTTTTGTTGTGACCAAATCCGACTGTTTGACTGTTTTTCGTGACAAGAGGACACAATGTTGATGACCCATTGTTTGCAAACTGTTTAGACTCCAAAAGTGTGTTGTTTGATGTAAAAAGTTTTGCATACACTTGAAGACACAAAAGACACAATGTTTTGCTGTTTGGTCTTAATTGTTTGAGTGTTTAGCATAAGACAAGCACAAATCTTAGGGCTGGCCAAGACAATAGTTGTTGATCCCACATAGGGTTTTACCCCCGAGGCTACGCTATTCAGAGCGGATACTTAGATGCTTGACCTCACTGGCTCCACCCTCGGCACTCACTTCTCGGGTCAGCCAAGCATCAGTCCCCATGAAAACTCCCCATGGCGAACTTTGTATCTCTACTAAGAACCGTATGTGTGTGGGCCGCTACCAGAGGTCCGACCTCCTGCCTCAACAACTAGAAGGATTTGGGCTTCTAAAACAAAAAGGTGCTAGTAAGGGCATCCGCTCGTGTGGCCATACATGCGGCACTTTCAGCTTTGTAAATACAGAAGGCTCCCAGCTGGTAGGGGTTACGCCCTACAAATGATCAAATAAATTTGATCAAACGGGTTTATGGGGAGACATAGTGTCGGTATGAACTAATCAGCACACGTTATTCATAGTTTTCACCATGAATACATTTGATTATAGTGGTTCAGAAGAGGTGGGTTTTCCTCGCTACCACTTGGGTCGTTCTCTTCTCACTAGTAGTCCTAATGACCACACGGGAAGACAGGCCCTCTAAAGATTAAACAAAAAGAGCCTATTGCTCAAGACACAAAAGACAATGATTCAATTTTAGTGCACCAATTGAAGTGTTTGCTAATCTATGAAAACAAGGCACACAACAAAACTACAAAAACCCTAGCTAAGGCCCTGCAACAAAATTGTTAGTAGTTTGGGTTGTTTCAAATGGTTGCCGATCTTCCTTGTTATTTATATGATGGCAATCAGAATCTGGTTATTGGTGAAGCTATCACACATGAATTCCTTTCTCTAATGGATCATTGCATGGGACAGGATTTCTCACTTGACACATTTGATAATTTATTGGAGATTTAGGTCTGTTTTGAAGTCCTTGCATCCATGCTGAAGGATGTAAAAAAGAAATAGGTAAAGATTGAAGATGCGATTTCTTGTGTTTACGTGATCACAAGTTCTACCCCAATGTCAGATGAAGAAGAGATGAAAGCCATCCTAACAAAGTTCGAAGAGTTCCATAAATCAAACGAGGAGGAGAAAGATGAATAAAGCGTCCCCTTTTAGCTTTTTCTTTTTATGCAGTTGCATCATTAGATGCTGCTAGTTTTCTCGCAGCTGCACATTTTCCTTATGCTGTAGTTGTAGTAAAGTGGGACTGTACAGTTGAATTAGTCAACTGTGCCCATATTTTTCTCCATTCTTTTCCTATTTAAGGAGGACCCCATTTATAAATATTGATCTTTTCCATGCTAAGCAAAACTCTGTAGAATTTTTACCTCAACTAAGACTTTGGGCTTTTGTTGTGAAGATTCTATCAAGCAAATAAAGAAAACAATTTTTGTTTGATCTCAAACTTTGTGTTTTGTCAAGAAAATTATTTATATGAGTTAATGTTCTTATGTCCATTACTCATATATGTTCTTTACTTCTTTGATATTGAAGATATTGTTATGTGGGTAAAAGAGCTCCTGAATCATGCAAGTAGACTGTGTGCTCCTAGCATATTTGGGAAATCTTCTGATAAATTAAGTAATTAGTGGTAGGCTTTATATTACTACAGTTACTTTTAGTTTAAAGGATTGGGAATTCGTACTTGAAGAATTTGAGTTGCGAGTTAAATTTCTAACTTTTTGTAATAATCAGTTTGATTTAGTATTACATTCAAGAGAGACTTTGTGCTACTTGATTGTAAGTTTTAGCGTAGTTTGTTAGATTCATTGTTCTTTTCTTTAAGTATCTAAAACAATAGAGAAATTGTAACAAGGTGGAGGGAAAATACATAGACTCTGAAAAAGAGAGTTATATGCCCAATACCAACCCATAGATTTTGATTTCTTATTAATTAGAGAAGAAATTTCAAAGGGAACCTCCCCTTGATGAGAGGAGAGATTAATTTCTCAACATAGTTGTGTGTGAATTATATATTTTTCCATTGGTATGCTAGTGATAAAATATTCACCCAACAAATTCACATCAAATGAATTTCATGAAGACTATTCTGAAAGACATGGAATCAGAAGACATTATTTATCCCCTAGGACACCACAACAAAATGATGTTGTGGAAAGGAAAAGTAGAACAATCAAGGAAATGGAAAGAACAATGTTAAATGAAGCAGATCTGCCTAATGTTTATTGGAAAGAGGTAGTCCACACAACTGTATACACCTTAAACAGAGTACAACTAAGAGTGAATAACAAAATGACACCTTATGAGTTATGATATGATAGGAAACCCTCAGTCAAGTACTTCAATGTGTTTGGTAGAAAATGCTTTATCAAATGAGATGAGGGTGGATTAGGTAACTTTGAGTCAAGATGTGATGAAGGTATCTTATTGTAGTACTCTACTCATAACAAGGCTTACAAATACTCCAACAAAAGACTAAAGAAAATAGTTTAGTGTATTAATGTCAAAATTGATGAGGATTTACACAAAGAAAAGCAAAACATAGAAAATAAGATTGAAGAACCATATATTGAAGATGAAGAGCAATATGAAAGTGAACAAGAAAAAGTACCTATAAATAATGAACAAGTGAATTTATGCCTTACAATTGAAATAGAACCAAGAAATTGTAGTGAGGCCAGCAAGAGTGAAAAGTGGATGAAAGCTATGGAGGAAGAGTTACAACAGATTGAAAAGAACAAGACTTAGGAATTGGTTCCTAGACAGGGCTGACAAAAACGTCATTAGAACTAAATGGGTCTATAAGAACAAGATGAATGAAGAAGGAAAAGTGATAAGAAACAAAGCCAGATTAGTATTCAAGGGATATGCTCAAGTTGAAGAGATAGAATTTGAGGAGACATTAACACTAGTTGCAAGACTTGAAGCAATTAGAATGTTTTTGGCACTTTCAACATACAAGGGATACAAAGTATGTCAAATGGATGTCAACTCTGCCTTCTTAAATGGAAATCTTGAAGAAGAGGTATACATAGAACAACCTAAAGGGTTTGAACTGCATGGAGATAAGAAATTTGTATGTAGATTAAGAAAAGAATTATATGGTCTAAAGAAGGCACCAAGACCATGGTATTCCAGGTTAGATAAGTATCTACATTAGTAAGGTTTTGTTGGTAAATAGATTTGTCACTGTGAATTCTCTTTCAAAATTGACCCTATTTGCCCAAAGAACAGTGACAACCATTCCAACAGTTGGAGAGATTGCAATCAAACTGCAATCTTCCTATATATTTGAGAGGGGTAACTCCCTCGTATGATGGAGGTTTTTAGGATTTTTTTGTACTTTTTACGCAAAAGTAGAAAAATGAGACAAAACTAAACTAAAGAAAGGTGAATAACCGAAACCCCAATGACAAACATATAAATACCATTTAAGATTTACAATGAATAACAAATACAAAAGGGGTTTAATCATGAGATATGGTTGAGATATGTAATGTTGATGAAAAAAAGACAACAAACCTCAATATATGAAGAAATAAGCTGTACTAACACACACATTTCAGGATACTAGGAAATAATGTGTTTCATCAAAATGCTTTATTTTGGGAATTGAAAACCAATGGATTCCACCAATAGAAAAAATGGATTACTAATTTAACATATGAGAAATTAGTAATAATAAATCATGAATAGATTCAAGACATATGAACTCAATGCATTCTTCATTGTTCTTTTGAAAATATACAAGTTAAAAAGCATTGTGTACCAAAAGTTCTCTAGCATGTCCCCCTTTGTCAGTGATTTGTGAAAGTTGGACAACTTCCCAATAATTTCAAATATCGATTGTGTTTGAAGGGAGGCTTTTAAAACAAACCAACAACTTTTCTCATTTTGTGGCCTTTATGAATTTGGTAACTTGTGCAAGTTTTAAAACCATCTGACTTAGCCAACATAACTTAGGCCAACTTACCAACTTAAACCACTGATAGCCATGTTTTCCTCAGTCTTCATAAGTTGTTTTAAACTTCTATTGGAAACTTGTGAGTCTTGGGAAAAACACTGATTTATAGCCAATGAAGAGATTAATATGACTAACTCTTTCATACTGAGAAAGAGTATGTATCATTGTTTCAATAACTTTGCAAACTTAGGTGAACTGTCGAAGATGATGCAAATAGAATCAACTTGCCAACTTATTGCAAATACATATCGGCCCCTTCATCCTTCACTCTAACTTGTCAATTTATCCTTTCATTGTCGAAGCCTTCCACATAGGTAGTTTCATGTATGCTTGTTAGTTGATTGAATTGGCTTCTTTTATTATTTATTCAACTCAACAATAGGTCGATTGGAGTTAACCTTCTCTTGCCACTTTGTCCATGTCTAGAATTGACTCTGCAAGTACTTGGAGTGGAACGTTATCTTGAACCAGATGGATACTCATCACCCTGATGTCTACTAAAACAAAAGCTTTTATTTTTGGCAATTCTTTATATCAACATGATTCCTTTCTAGAATGATAGGAAACTAAGAATTTTAGGATGATAGGAAACCTTCCAAACCAACAATTATCTCACATAATATTTCAAATGCCAATATTTTAAAATTTGTCAAGTTCAAAAATAGGGGCTAATAGCTGGCTCTATTTGGGGACAAGGACTGCAAGGGATGAAGGAGGAACCCAAAATATTAACCGATAAAGATAATCACACTATCTATTGGGCAATACAGTCAAGGGGAATAAAAAAAAGAGACTAACTAGAGAGATCAAACACAAACCAAAAATGGGATAAACACAACGAAAACTTCTACCTAAATATGTACATGGTAGGTACCCCTTCCTTAGGCTACTCAGGATTGTCATACAAAACCATTCACAGGTTGAGAGAAATAGGCATCTCTATGAAAAAGTGACATGCATCCATGTGACACCTGTAAGCTTAGTAGGTTGGCAACATTGACAAATGTGAGATGTGGAAGAATTTTGAACAAGCCGAGTAACCATATCTCATCATAAAATTGTGACTCCTCTTGAATGACATTGGTGCCTCTTTCTATAGTGTTGATAATGTGTTTTGGCATTGTGCTAAGCATATCAAATTCCTCTACTGAAGATCCTTTTGATTATTTGGATTGAGAAATATCGACCCACGAATGGGACAACCTTTATACAATTTGTGACTTGAAGACACTTGTGCTGGTACAAGCATTGAATCTTTTCTTTGAATGTCAACTTCTATAGAACAACATTCATTTGATAATAGAGGATTGATGTAGATGTTTTCACCATAGAAGGAATCATCATTTAGAGATTTCAAGCACTAATCTGGGTTACAAACATTATGAGAGTTAATTTCATTGGCTTCCTTTATTAGATCATTCATTACCTAATTCCTCGCTTCGTTGTTGGCACAAATCTCAAAGCTATCCTCAGATATAGGGGAGTCTTTTTGATCTAAAGATTCAAAAATAGGATTACTTTGAACCTTGAATACACCATAAGGCATAAATTGTAATTCCATCAAGATAGGGACATTTGTTGATATATCTACATAGCTTTCATTTTCAACTTGCTCATAGATATTTGCATAAATTTTTATTTTATCTTGTCCCAATGATTCCTCTTCATCACACCCTTTATGAAATTCAAAAAATTCATACTCTGGTGGCATATATGATAAAGAGTGGTTGCCTGATGGTTCATCTTCTTTCACTTGGGCTTGATATGGAAGATCATCAATATCTTCAAAAGTAAAGGTCTCTAATTCTGAAGGAAAAGAAGATATTTGTAAAGTTTCAATTGTAGTTGCCTTTCCATTGGTCATGGTAATGAAAGGTTGCTTATAATTAATTGAAACTTTGTCATTATCAATGCTACCATCATCTCCATTAATTAGTGATGGAATAATAGGAATGTCTTCTCCACAATGAAAGTCATCATTTAAAGCATTGATAAACCAATTGGGAATAAAGACTACTTGAGATTCATCTTGGGATGCTCTTTCTTCATCATCATTTCTGATTTGGGGCTGCATGGAAGTCTTGAAATAATTCATTTCTCCTTCAAGCTCCCTATTTTCAAGTTCATGGAAGACTTCTTCCTTGCCGTGGTAATCTTCATAATGCTCATGGAATCCATGGATGCAGTCTTATTTTTCTTCATCACTCACTTCCTCTTGATCTTTCTTTTGAAATGTATCCTTATGAGCTGATATAACTTCATCTTCCTTGACACATGCATATTGTGGTGGGTCATTTTCAAAACTTGGATCATAAAACATCTCATCTGGAATGTGTTCATCATCAAGAAAATATTTATTTCCTTCATCTTTTTGTTCAATCTCTTGCAATGCTTGAAGTAGAGAAGGATGCACTTTGTTAGGATCAAGTTGCCTAATGCCATAGAAGCTTTTCAAAAAATGATCTTGTTCAACATCATTAAGATCTTGATTTATTTGAGAAGCAAGTGAAATAGAAGGATCTTTTTCTTCATCATTGTTGTTGCTTACCTCTGGTTCAAGTGAATGATCATGAGCAAGAAACAAGTTTACCCTTACTTCTTTCTCTTTAATTACTTGCAAAGATTGGAGTAGAGAAGGATGAATGTTATTAGGATCATCAAGATTTTGATTATGTTGAGGAACTGGTACAGGAGAAAGATCAATTTTATCTTCATCTCTCTTGATTGTTGTTGATTTGGGTAAATGATCACAAGAAAGAAAACCAATCTCTTTTCCATGCTTTTCTTCAATATCTTTCAACACTTGACACAAGGAAGGGCGAATCTTATCAGGAGTAAACTGCATGCCACCATAGAAGCTCTTCAAGAATTCAACTTATATGGGCTCATTAGGAACTTGCTTCTTTTGATATGAGTAGTCTTCATCATCACTTTCACTGTCACTTTCCAACTTTCCTTTGTACCAAACCATTGTTCTAAATTCAATCTTTTAGATGAGTCACCAACCTTCATTCTGAAGTAGGTCCCTTGAAATTTTTGAGGAACAAAACACACTGGTATTTCACTCCCCAGCAAAGTTGCCAAAAATATGTTGGTAAATAGATTTGTCATTGTGAATTCTCTTTCAAAATTGACCCTATTTGCCCAAAGAGTAGTGACAACCATTCCAACAGTTGGAGAGATTGCAATCAAATTGCAATCTTCCTCTGCATTTGAGAGGGACATCTCCCTCGTATGATGGTTGTTTTTAGGATTTTTATGTACTTTTTACCTGAAAGTACAAAAAGGAGACAAAACTAAACTAAAGAAAGGTGAAGAACAGAAACCCCAATGACAGACATACGAATACCATTTGAGATTTACAATAAATAACAATTACAAAAGGGGTTTAAGCATGAGATATATTTTAGATATGCAATATTGATGAAAGAAAGACAACAAACTTCAACATACAAAGAAATAAGCTGTACTAACACACACATTTCAGGATACCAAGAAATGATGCGTTTCATCAAAATGCATATATTTTGGAATTAAAAGCCAATGGATTCCACCAATACACAAAATGGATTACTAATTTAACATACGAGAAACTTGTAATAATAAATAATGAATACATTCAAGACATAGGAACTCAATTCATTCTTCATTGTTCTTTTGAAAATATACAAGTTCAAAAGCATTGTGTACCAAAATGTAAAAAACCAAAAGCTCTCCAACATCTCCCCTTCTGCCAGTGATTTGTGAAAGTTGGCCAACTTCCCAATAATTTTAAATATTGATTGTGTTTGAAGGGCAGTTTTTAAAACAAACCAACAACTTTCCTCATCTTATGGCCTTTATGAATTCAGTAACTTGTGTAAGTTTTAAAACCATCTGACTTGGCCAACATAACTTAGGCCAACTTACCAACTTAGATAAACCACCGATAGCCATGTTTTTTTTAATAAGTAAATAGTTGCAGAGGGGCAGCACCCTTGTATTAATAAAAAAGGAGAATACAAGGCCTGATTTAGTGAGAGCGGTAGGGGGAAAGAACCAGGAAGAAAACCCCCTACCTTAGCTCTATTCCTTAAACAAAGAAAAACCAGCACTGAAGGCTAGATTAGTACAAGACAACAGATGGCAACCTCTTAGAAGTAGATAATAGAGGCTTTAAAACAACAACAGACAATAAAAAAATCAAAGCAGCCAGAGAGAATAATGACAACCAGAGTCAAAGGGAGTCTTTAGAAGCACCATCCACAGGAGCATGAGCCACATCTAGGACAATAGGGCATTCAATGCTACAATTCGAGTGAGCCGCCAATTTTGCCTTCTCCCTAGGGAGTCGATAGTCATTTGGGAACTACTCCTCACCTAGCCCAAACCCCCAGTCATTACCAACCACCAAGTCTCCATTCTCCAAACTCCCAAAATCAATAACACTCGCTAGTTCTTCATCACAAAGAAATTTTGCCCTCCATTCTGACATGAAGCCGTTTTGTATGCCAGCCACTTTAAATAGGAATTCAATGTTCCTGGTAATGACAGGCTAGGTTGCTTGAAGAGTATCAAAATCCAGGGAGTTAAAAATCACAAGCTTCCTCATCTTAGCCCTGTTGCCTAAGGACATATAGTAATTTTGGGGAAGTGGAATTCTCAGATTGGAATCAATATTGTCCAATACAGCATCAATTTCCCCCAACAGACAATGTTTAAACATCATTTGAGTTAACAGTTTTGTTCTCTGCTTGCTAGTACCCATGTATATTATCATTGTAAGAAGAAATGCCGGGATATCGGCATTGACTTTGTAGCTGTGATAAGCCATAAGGAATTCCTTTCCCAGAATCCTCTTAAGGCTGTGGAGAATAAGAGGATGTTGAGAGAAGAGGACCTCTTGTAGACGTCTGTCCGTGATTTCACCCAGGAAAGCCATCTGGCGACAAGTAGCTTCAAGGAGAATTGGGGTCTCCATAGCAAGTCACCGAGAAAAGAAAGCAACTGTTTGATGGAAGAATGAGGGCATTCCATTGTTAAATAGCAGGACATCAAACCAAAGAATACAACACCTTGCAAGTATTTCATGCCAATTGAATACACACATGCATGAAATGCCAGTGTCCAAACAACATTTGAGCCAAAGCTCATCAACTTAATGTCGATCGACTTTAACCATCAGGTGATTATAAGCAAATCTTGAAAGGATCTAGTCATAACTAGATATTAATTAAAGTACACTTATATCCACTTGCCATGGGGCCCAAACTAGCACAGATCAATGATGACGACAATCTGTCACATCTCGGTGACAAGAAGAAAACTTAATAGGATATCAAGTCAGTCGGTCGATCTATCCATCGAAAACCATGACCATTAGGTTGAGCGAGAGTAAAGTGGCAACCAGGGAGCAATACACCGGTTTGCACCACAACCCGTGATTAATACAGAGAGAAACTCAATCGGAAGAAGAGAGAAGAACACAACCGACAAGAGACCTAACCAGAGAGAACCCCCCTTAATGAGATAGTGAGAATACTGTAGACACCTAAAATTGTCATGTCTAATTAAATAAATATTTTATTTATTTAATTATCTAAGCCTAATTCTTCTATTAATTAAATAAATCCTTATTTATTTAATTAATTCATTTATCCTCTTCTAGCCTTATTTCTCATTTAAATAAATACATTTATTTATTTAAATTATCCTTTTCCTAAATTAAATAAATATTTTATTTAATTATCCTACTTCTTCTATTAATTAAATAAATATTTATTTATTTAATTAATTCATTAGCTTTTTCTACACATGACACATGTCATTCATCTCTTAATTCCTACACTACCTACCTCTTTCATTATTTTGGTATTTCTTTTACCTACCCTCTAATCCTAGCTGACCTCTCTTTTTACACCTCTCAATCTTATCCCTCCATTTCCTATTGTGTCTTCTATTTAAGGAGATGCTTCCTTCATTGTCAAACCCTAATGACTGATTTTGGAGTACTTGGCTACACTACGATCCTACTTGCAACCACATTCCGTTCTTTGTTGAGCTCTTGTGCATATAAAAATCTGAGAGCAAATATATCAAGCAAGATCAATGGAGATAGGAAGAATGGAGATCAAAACCCTATTGGACATGTGATTGGTATAATCTTTGTGATTTTGAGTTATTTCCATTGTCTTAGGTAATCTTCATATGTTATGGTGGATCTTTGTTCATTGTTAGGCTAGGGTTTGGTGGTTGAATTCATTTAGTCTTTCAATATTATTATTATTGTTATCCATTTTCACCATATACATTTTGGCACGCCCGGTGGGACTCTTGTCCCTTTGCATTTAACATTTTTGTTGCAAATTTCGCATTTTTGAAGTTGCAGATCAGACAATTTTCGACGACATTTTAGGTTTTTCCATGTCTGCGAGCGTTCGGATCGCGTTTTTGTGTTTCAGAAGCGTCTGCAATATCTTGAATCACGTCTGTGTTTTTTGCCAAATTTTATTTTTGCAGGTTTCTGGAACCGCGTCTGTGAATTCAAACCGCGTCTATGATTGATCTTATCGCGTCTGTGTTCGGGAATAGCGTCTGAGGTATCCAAGTGCGTCTGTGCATAACAGAACCGTGTCTGCATTGTACAGACGCGTCTGTGTCTGGTATAACTGCGTCTGTGTTTTCTGTTTTGCAAGTTTGTCAATTTTCTTTGATTCGGGTTTTCGGATTTTGTACTAAGAGTTTCAGATCTGGTTTATTTTTGGCTAACCCTTGCAGATCTAGCTAACCAAGTTTGTGCAGCTTTCTTTGGAGGCAAAAATGTTTTTGTTGAAGGCCCCTTTTCACAAAGTCTTTTGGGTTTTCTAAAATTTACCTAACTTGTGTGCTTGCAGGAAGGGGTGATCATTTGAAACAACCCAAACTACTAACAATTTTGTTGCAGGGCCTTAGCTAGGGTTTTGTAGTTTTGTTGTGTGCCTTGTTTTCATAGATTAGCAAACACTTCCATTGGTGCACTAAAATTGAATCATTGTCTTTTGTGTCTTGAGCAATAGGCTCTTTTTGTTTGATCTTTAGAGGGCCTGTCTTCCCATGTGGTCATTAGGACTACTAGTGAGAAGAGAACGACCCAAGTGGTAGCGAGGAAAACCCACCTCATCCAAACCACTATAATCAAATGTATTCATGGTGAAAACTATGAATAACGTGTGTTGATTAGTTCATACCGACACTATGTCTCCCCATAAACCCGTTTGATCAAATTTATTTGATCATTTGTAGGGCGTAACCCCTATCGGCTGGGAGCCTTCTGTATTTACAGAGCTGAAAGTGCCGCATGTATGGCCACACGAGCGGATGCCCTTACTAGCACCTCTTTGTTTTAGATGCCCAAATCCTTCTAGTTGTTGAGGCAGGAGGTCGGACCTCTGGTAGCGGCCCACACACATACGGTTCTTAGTAGAGATACAAAGTTCGCCATGGAGAGTTTTCATGGGGACTGATGCTTGGCTGACCCGAGAAGTGAGTGCCGAGGGTGGAGCCAGTGAGGTCAAGCATCTAAGTATCCGCTCTGAATAGCGTAGCCTCGGGGGTAAAACCCTATGTGGGATCAACAACTATTGTCTTGGCCAGCCCTAAGATTTGTGCTTGTCTTATGCTAAACACTCAAACATTCAAGACTAAACAACAAAACATTGTGTCTTTTGTGTCTTCAAGTGTATGCAAAACTTTTTACATCAAACAACACACTTTTGGAGTCTAAACAGTTTGCAAACATTGGGTCATCAACATTGTGTCCTCTTGTCACGAAAAATAGTCAAACAGTCGGATTTGGTCACAACAAAACAATTTCACACATTGGAAAAAATTGCACTAAGGTTACAGAAACGTGTCTGTGTCTGTTTGAACCGCGTCTGCATCATATAAGCGTGTCTGTGAGGGGCAGAATAGCGTCTGTGTTTTTATTAGCGTCTGTGTCAAACAGAGAAGCGTCTGTGTCTAGGAAACGCGTCTGTGAAGTATACAGAGGCGTCTGTGTCAGGAATTGAAAACTTTAACAGTCCAGCGAACAAAGAAAATCAGTTTCGGCATACTTGAGCTTCCTAGGTTGTCTCTTCAGGTTTCATCTAGCGTTCAGCTTGTTCTAAGGTCTCACATAGTCCATCATTGCTTCACATCTCATTTTACATTCACAATTGTCTAAACTTGAGTCAAAAGGTCACTTGCTTGTCCTCACTATACTTTGTCAACACACTACATACAACTACACTTTGCTAAGTGGTCCCTCATCAAGGCTTCTTACCCTTGGGTCTCATTTGGTCTTACTTAGAGTCAAGGTCAGCTTACCTCATCAAGAGAAATGATCCTCTCTTTGGAAGTCACACCTACTCTACTACTTACATACTTGGTCTTACACTTTGGACATTGCAAGTACACCTCAAGATTCACTTACACTCCATACAACTCTTGGTCTTCCATACTCTTTTCACTTTTTCATCTAGTCTTTCACATCTTGGTCAAACACCTAGTTCATGGTTGAAACCCGTCTTCAAAAATCTAGGAGAATAGCTAAAGAAGCTCAAGAATCCGTAAACATGAGTTCTTATGAGTATGACAATGATCTATTCTACAATCCTGAGCACACTACATTACCAGACATGAATGTTTATAGACATAATCCAAATGTGGAAAGCACAAACACTATAAACAACAATGCTACGCACAATGACAATGTTGACAATTCTTCAATACTATCAGTAGACATAGAAGAATCCATAATGAATCCTCAATTCAATAGATTGGTTGAAGAGATAATGAGGAGAGATCGTCAATAATTTTTACACATGATGGCACAAAGTGGAGCTAAAATACCGTATGATTTTGACTTATCTCAACTTATAGAAAGTCGACCCTCACAGCAAACTCAACTCAACATGGATCAAAGGAGACCAAATAGTGGAGGAAATAGAGGACCGAATAATATGATGCCTGAGTCACCATCAGTTTTGCTTCAAAAACCAGCAATCCCACATACACAAGCTCAAACATATGATACTTACACTCAAAGACCATCATGGAGGCCTTATGCTCAGACACATGCTCAAGGTGTGGATCAATCAAAACAAGTTGATACTCAAGGACATCCTCAAAATTTTGACACAAAGAGACCTCATGTCAAAATTGGGGGCAACACAATGGAAAATGAAAGGCGTATTGAATATGGTTTATATACACAAAACAGATATGGAGTCCCTCAACATGAAGTTATGCCAAGTGCTCCATATATGTCGCAACAATATAGACCTCCATATGGACATGTCTACGATCAGTATCATCCATACATGCAACAAGCTCCTCCTCAAATGGGCATTTCAAACATGGGGTATGCTACAAGAAATCAATCCCCTCCCAAAAATAATTTGGAGCAACAAATTAGGGATCTACAAAAGAAAATGGAGGACATGAGTACACCAAAACCTACATACACTATGAGAGATATATGTCCTTATCCCTTTGATAAGAGCATTCCAATGCCTCCATTTCCTCCACACTTTGTAACGCCAAAATTTGACAAATATAGAGGGAGAGGAGACCCCAAGGCACACATACGACAATTCTTCACAGCTTGCATTGAGGTAGCGGCAGAAGAAACATACTTGATGAGGTTGTTCCCATAGAGCTTAGGCGATCAAGCTATGGAATGGTTTTCTCAATTACCTCTTGGTATTAAGTCATGGGGCGACCTAGCAGAGGCATTCATTCAACATTTCTCTTACAACATTGAAACAGATGTCTCAGTTACTACCTTGTGCAATACGAAACAAAAGGAAGGAGAATCTTTCACAACATTTTTACAAAGATGGAGAAACTTAGCTAGCAGATGCTCTTGCGAAATCCCGCAAAAACAAATGGTAGAAATGTTCACACAAAATGTTAACAAGGCTATTGGATATGATCTCAGGAAAGCTTGTTTGTCTACATTCAAGGATGTTATTGAAAAGGGCCTAGCGACAGAAAAAGTCTAAATTGAACAAGGAGTTATCAAGCTATTCAAAGAAAACAAAGAGGACTTTAAGGGAAAGGACAAACCAAAATTTTGGAATAAAAACAAGAACACAATCAATGATGGTGTTGTTGATGCCAACACAGTGCGACCCAAATTCATTTTTTTTGGATCAAGTTCTACCAACAATCAGGTGAACACTCAAACAACTTCTAGACCATGAAGGAAGTACACCCCATTGGGAGAACCACTTGAATCAGTATTCAAAAAGCTTGTGGCAAACAAAGTGATCACAGTTCCAGATTTTCCTCCATATGAACCAAAGGTCAAACCAAATTGGTGGAATGATGATGAGTTTTGTGAGTTTCATAAGAGCAAGGGTCATAAGACAAGTAATTGCCATCGATTGAAAAACATTGTGCAAGATCTCATTGATAGAGGCGACATTGAGATTGAGGGACATTCATCTAATCAAGAGCATGAGATGTTTAAGGAACCATTCCCAAAACATGACAAAGGAAAAGGCAAAGTCACAGATGATCAAGCTAATTACACTAGACCACCTTACAATTATGATTCTACTATCAATCACATCTCGATGGACAATCATATTTCTACTATCACTATCAAAAACAAAAATCCTGAGAATCCTTCTCAGAGACCCAAGATTGTCCTAAAAGGTGTGGGATCTTCCTCCGAATCTACCTCTGAATGTCATGTTACAACTCGTCGAGGTAAGATTACATTGCCAGGTACCTCCACTAAGAATACCAATCCTTTATCAATCAAGCCTGAGTGCGACCTTGTAGAACAATTAGGGAAGACACCCACGCTCATCTCCATTCTGGAGCTTCTACGTATATCCCCTGCACATAAAGCCATCCTTGACAAAATCTTGAGAGACACGGCCGTCCCTACTGATCTGAATGTGGACCAGTTTCAAGCCATGGTGGGATACCTATCTATTCCACATTCCCTTACGTTTATAGAAGCCAATGACGCCTCCATAAGTCAGCCACATAATGCACCTTTACACGTTGAAGCTTTCATACATAAACACCGAATAAAGCGAGTCCTGATAGATGGAGGAGCAGGTCTAAATATTTGTACCTTGAGTACCATAAGACAATTGGGATATTCTGACAGGGCTGTGAATGCTACAAACCAAATCACCATCAAGGCTTATGATGATGAAGAGCGCTCGTCCAAGGGCATAGTCACCTTACCGCTAAGAATAGGGCCAGTCACAAAGGATGTGGTTTGTCAAGTCCTAGATCTTGATCTCACATACAACATATTGCTAGGACGTCCTTGGATTCATGAAATGAGGGCAGTCCCATCAACATACCATCAATGCATTAAGTTTCCTCATAATGGAGTCGAGGTAACAGTCAATGGTGATCCAAATCCATTCATATATTGCAATAACTTGAGGTCACATACTTAAACTATCATTCCCAGTAATCGTGAGGCTACTCCTTCTTCAGCATACATCGATCCTGAGTCATTAAAACCCTCGACATCCAAACAAGGTGAACTTAGAGGCAAGTTTCAAGACAAAGGCATGGGAGAATACACTTTGAATCAGACAATGTTTTTACGACAAGTCCTGAGCTCCCCAAAAGAATATGGGAGGCCACATCCTAACAAGCAAATCTCCATCATGATACTCAAATGGGATCCTACCATCTTTCAAAGATGGGGCGAACTAGAAGAGGAAAATTTATATAAAATGCTTTATAAAGATAGTGAAGAGGACACACATGATCAGACTATTATACCCTGTGAGAACTATGGCAAAGGCTTCAAAATTCTGCAAAGATTCGGGTATGATGGAAAAAGCCCTCTCGGGTTACGCAAAGAAGGCGTCATGGAGCCCTTACAACCTGAGTTAACTACAAGAAGGGAACGCTCAAAGGGACTTGGTTTTCTGAATTCCAAGATACACAATAAAAGAACAAAAGAGGCATCGCGAATCAAAGTTGCCAAAATTCAAGGAGAGGACTACTATTCCACAGATTCTAATGAGTGGGAATGGGGTTCAGACAAATCCTCCAGTGACTATGAGCTCACCGAGACATTCAGAGAGCCAGATGAACCTACAGAGGAGGAGGAATTTTACAAAAAGTTCAGAGTTGGTCAAGAACCAACCCATAAGGATCCCGCACAGTCTTCGTTTCAAGGTCCTAGGTTGAAATCACATAGGATGAGGACACCTGTCCCAGAAGGTGCTACTAGTGATGACAATTTGGATTCGCTCACGATCGAAACTGATGAGGAGAGTGCCATTGATGACCTCGACGATTGCCTTGACATACCCGAATATAACCACATCTTCACTCTTAGCCCTGCAAACTCTGAAAACACTAATGACCTTCCCCTTGTTCACCCCCAACTCATTGACTGGGATCATGAAGGACCAGCACAATTTGATACATTTCAAAATGACGAAGCTATTGTCGACTATCTTGGCATTCGAGATGATCTTCCCCCTGGAGACCACAAAGCAGGATACACCATAGATATCAACAACATGGCATACTTCGGTGAGGGTGTCAGGCCTTCTAGTCGCAAAAATGTGAAAATAAGAACAAAACAAGGGTCTTATGGTGAAAACCACACTGTGGCGTTATCTGACCCCAAAAAAGTAAAAAGAAAGGATGTATCTGAGGGCGAAAACCTCTCTGAGGCACCCGAAGATGGAAGGCTCGATATTCTCCCAGCATCATATGAGGAAAAATAATCCATGTTGGTAGAGGAGACTATAAAGACAAATATTGGTACAGAAGAGGTTCCACACAACATATTCTTGGCGCAATCTTTGACAGAGGCCGAAAGAACAAAATTCATAAGCTTCTTCAAGGAATGACAAGTCAACTTTGCATGGTCATACGTTGATATGCCTGGACTGGATCCGGATTTGGTTATGCATCATTTGACAGTCAAACCGGGGGCAAAGCCAGTAAAACAGAAACTGAGGAAAATGCACCCACAAGTGGCATTACTCGTCAAGGCAGAGCTGGAGAAATTATTGAATGTCGGATTCATACGACCAATTGATTATCCCGAATGGATCTCCAATTTGGTACCTGTCAGCAAACCAGATCGCAGTATCCGAATATGTATAGACTTCAGAGATATCAACAAGGCTTGCCCAAAGGACGATTTCCCATTACCAAACATAGACTTGATCGTTGATCTCACAGCAGGTCATGAAATGTTATCCTTAATGGACGGATTTTCTGGATATAATCAAATCAGGATTGCACCTGAAGATCAACATAAAACATCATTCACTTGTCCATGGGGAACCTTCTGTTGGAACGTCATGCCCTTTGGGCTGAAAAATGTAGGCGCCACTTATCAACGAGCGATGACTACTATCTTTCATGATCTCATGCACATAACCGTGGAAGATTATGTTGACGATCTTTTAGGAAAGTCAATAGACAGAGACACCCACTTGGAAATACTTTCAGTTGTCTTTGATCGGCTGGAAAAGTACAAGGTAAGACTAAATCCAAAGAAATGTGTCTTTGGAGTAACCTCCGGGAAGCTCCTAGGATTCATTGTGTCTAAAAGAGGAATTGAGGCCGATCCAGCGAAAGTAAAGGCTATCTTGGACATGCCGCCACCCAAGAATATCAGTCAACTTCGGTCTTTATAAGGGAGACTCTAGTCCATACGAAGATTCATAGCACAACTTGCAGATAAGTGTAATCCTTTCCAGCACCTGCTACACAAAAACATCAAGTTCAAATGGGATGAGAACTGTCAACAGGCTTTTCAGGTGCTCAAAGATTATCTTTTGAACCCACCAGTCTTGATGCCACCAATTCCAGATCAACCTTTGTTACTCTACATATCAGCTACTCCAACGGCACTGGGGGCACTCCTAGCACAACAAATACCTGACGGCAAGGAAAAAGCAGTCTACTATATCAATCGCACATTGGTGGGATATGAGCTAAACTACACTCCAATTGAACGTGCATGTCTCGCTATGGTCTTTGCTTCACAGAAGTTACGACATTATATGCTCACTCACAAGACTAAGTTGATTGCCAGAATTGATCCACTAAAATATCTTCTCAACAAAGCTACACTTACTGGGCGGCTGGCCAAGTGGGTAATGATTCTGAGTGAATTTGACATTGAGTACGTGGACAGGAAAGCAATCAAAGGACAAGCCATTGTAGATCAATTGGCAGATGCTCCCATGATAGATGATGTTCCTCTACAGTCAGAATTTCCAGATGAGTCCATTCTAACAATATCACCTGCAAAGTCATGGCAATTATATTTTGATGGCTCATATACACAGCACGGGGCAGGAGCGGGTATACTCTTTATAACTCCTCAAGGCGATGCTATACCAAAATCATACCGCTTGTCATTTCCTTGCACCAACAATATAGCGGAATATGAGGCATTAACAACTGGATTAAGAATTGCAGTTCAGTGGAAGATCCAGGAACTTCATGTTTTTGGGGATTCTCAACTTGTCATCTGTCAAGCAACTGATGATTACCAAACAAAAGATGAAAAACTAATGCCCTACAAACAACTGGTAGATGATCTGAAACATCACTTTGCAAAGATAGAGTTTGAGCAGATACCAAGAGAACAGAATCGTGCTGCAGATGCCATGGCTACAATTGCTTCGCTCATTGATCTGCCGCAAAATGAGACCTGCTATGAGGTCCTGGTAGACAACTTGCTGATTCCATCATATGAGATCACTCCTACGGAAATGATATGTGTTGTTGGTCCTGAATCCCAGTTATATGGTTCCATATTCACATACCTTCGCGACAATATCTTACCTCCCGATCTATCAAACAATCAACGCCGCACTTTCATTCGCCAATCCTCTCGATACGTCATTTTAGCTGATATCCTATACCGACGAGGTCTAGATGGCACCCTTCTTAGATGTTTAGAGAGTGACGAAGCTCAGATTGCGTTATGAGAAGTGCATGAAGGGATATGTGGCCCGCATACTAGTGGTCCTACCTTGGCCAAGAAACTTATCAGGATTGGATACTACTGGCCTACTATGGAAAAAGATGCATATCAGTTTGTCAAGAAGTGTAAGCAGTGTCAAATTCATGGAGACCTCATACATGCGCCGGCACAAGAACTACAACCACTTGCGTCTCCTTGGCCCTTTTGTCAGTGGGGACTCGATCTCATAGGCAAGATTCACCCTCCTTCTTCTAATGGTCATAAATTCATTATCACAGCCACAGAGTATTTTACAAAATGGATTGAAGCCGTGCCTCTCACACAAGTCACTGGAAAACAAATTGCTACCTTCATCCTTAATTACATCATTTGCCGATACGGGATTCCTACTTCTATTATTACCGATAACGGGCGTCCCTTCAAAAATCAGGATGTTCGTGAACTCTGTGACCGCTTCCATATCTCTCACCATTTCTCCACACCATATTACCCCCAAGGTAATGGCCAAGCTGAGGCGTCTAATAAAACAATTCTCAAAATCCTTAAAAAGACAGTCGACGACGCTGGCCGTAACTGGCATATCCAACTCAATCCTGCACTTTGGGCCTATCGCACAAGTGTCCGCACACCTACAGAAGCTACACCCTACTCACTTGTCTACGGCGCTGAAGCCATCTTGCCTATTGAGGTCGAGTTACCTTCTTTATAGGTCTCTTTGAGAAACATAATCAACGATGAAGATTACAGGGTCTCTCGCTTACAAGAACTAGAACTGCTGGAGGAACGAAGACACACTGCTTTTAATCATCTCAAGGCTTACCAACAAAGAATGAGTCGCAGCTACAATCACAAAGTTAAGCCTCGCACATTTGAAGTAGGTGACTTAGTCCTCAGAGAGAACCCCAAGAATCAGCAAGACAGAGATAAGAAGGGCAAGTTCGAACCAAACTGGCTTGGTCCTTACATCATCACAGCGGTATATGGATCTGGGGCATATCAACTCTCAACTACAGAAGGTGAACCTTTGGAGGATCCTATCAACAGCATGCACCTTCGCAGGTTCTACACATAAGCTCTTCGGAACATCCTAATTCAAAAATACAAAAAAAAAAAAAAAATCAAAAATACAAAAAAAATTATAAAACAAAAAAATTGTTACTTGGTGAAAACCTGGCAAACAGGCGCCTTGTGACACAAAAAACATTGAAAAATTGAAAAAATTAAAGAGAAATAATTTCGTCCAACGGTGAAAACCACTTCGGTGGCGCCCTGGGCAAGTACCATGGTGAAAACTGGGTCACCAGCGCCATGCGTAGAGACATTGCTCCTCCCTCTTTCAGGATTCTCTTTCATCCTTTCACTTCGCACACACTCACAACCTATTCATCCACAATAAACTTACCCATTCCCATCATGGTTTGTTATTGATCTACCTAAGATTGGTTAGCCATCCATAAACCTCCCTTTTCACATCCCTTTCCATCCACAATAAATCAGATCCTATCTGTGACTACGGCCAATTCCTACGTCTAGTGATGGGTGTGGAACTGAGAACATCACATGTTTCGAGGAGTACAGTTTCTTCCAACTTTCTTCAGTCTATTCGCGCACAATCCGCAATAAAGCAAAATTCGCATCACAGATCCGCAATAAAGTTTCATCTTCTCCGCAATAAAGTATCAGTTTCATGGATTTAGTCAGTTTCAGATGAGACACAGCAGCAACAATGGGCTTCAACAAAATCAAATCTTTCAACAGACTCAGACAACATATGGTTTAGTGCTATCTATCCTTTTTGTGAAAGTGAACATTGTGACCACAATCAAATAAGACTTATACAAGTGACAAGAGACACTAAACTTGAGGACTACAGTGGATGTTGGTGTCGAGTCTTGATTTTCTTTTGATTTCATCTTTTGGTGACATGTCTTTTAGCTTTTCCAGGATGTCTTTGACTAGAAAGGCGAGGATGGGGTATCGTCACCTATTTGCATTTGTTGTCTGTGGATTGTCTCTTAGTAATGCTATGACTTGTCCAAGGATATGAGGACACTGTGAGTCTAGTATGAATTGGGGCATTCCTTGTTTGTGACTGTCTTATCTCCATGCAAACAGGTACAATGACTTTCTGGGCCGAACAAATGCCTCGATTGTCATAACCTATTTTGCCTTAATAAAGCTCAATGATGATAATGCACAAGAAGCTCTTTCAATTTCATATCTTTTGTCTTTCATCCCCCTTTCTTGATTGACTTCCATTGTTCTTCTCGAGTCCGCGTAGCCCGCTATCACATGACTGAGTATAATGACACACCAAAAACATTTGCATTTCATATAGTCACACCTGCATCACCACATATAAGCATTTCATACATACATATAGATATCACAATTGCATCACATCCTGCATACAACACATGTTAGCACATCTCACATTTTCATTATGTAAATAATCATTTGCATTATCATATTCATTTGCATTACATACATTCACATTTGCATCATGCATCACATATACAACATAAAAGAACAAAAATATATTGCATTGCATCATATAAGCATCCATATCATAAAACATGTATCACATAAGAACATACATCACATAAGGTACACATGCATATAGCTGCCGCAAAAATGGATCATCTCTCATATATATAATCAAAATGTGTCATGATATAATGATGTCAAAAGAATCATATAGCTACAAAATCACCCGCAGGTGTCTATAATACAAAAATGGTACATATACTGATACAAAGGGGAGCCCTCTATGGCTATGATGAACTCCCTCCCTCGGAGCCGCCTGGCCTCGATGGACGCTGAGCTGTAGATGGACCCGCTCCAGGATCCCCCTTCCTGTCTGGTGGTGGTGGAGGACCCATGACCCCACCACTAGATGCTTGCCTCCTACGACTCCCTCCCGTAGCCGTCGCTGTGCACGACGATCTATGGAAGCTCCTCGCCCACTGATCCGCTGGCACGACACCATAGTACAGGTCTCTCCAATAGCCAATCTCCTCTCTGGCTCGCAGCACATATGCGTAGCTTGCTCCTACGTCCTCTGCCGCCTGCCTCCCTGCCCTCAGAGCTGCCTCGGCCTCAGTATATCGCTGGATGGCCTGGTCTCTCTCTCGCTCTGTGTCCCTGAGCCTGATCCTGAGGCGATCCCTCTCCCGCTCCAAATCCGCAATCTCGTCTGCCTGGCCCTAGCAGATCTCTCTCAGCTCTAGCAGCTCATCCTGCTCAGGATCACCACCCTCAACCTCTGCCTGTGGCTCCTCCTCTGCAGGTGCCTGCACATGTGCCTCCCCCTGTACCTGTCTAGGTTCCTGAATAGGTACCTGTCTCTGACCTTGCCTGGGAGCCTGCACCTGTCTCTGCACCTGTCCCTGTCCCTGCACCTGTCTGGGTCCCTGTGCTCTAGGACCCTTTGCTGCTGGTACATGTAGGGGCAATCCACCTCGGCCCCTCACCACCTGAGCTGCTCCCTCCTGTCCTCCCTCCCTCCGAGGTGCCACTCGCCTCTCCCCCACTACTCCCCTCCGCCTCCGTCGGCCCCTGCCTCCATCCCCTCCACCATCATCATCATCATCCCCTCCAGCCTCTCCCTCCAACAGCTCTCCCGGATCTGTCAACCTCGGAAATGGATGCTCTGCCCAATACGCAGCATACTCTGCGTCCATCCCTGCATCCTCCACCTCTGGCCACATATCCCAAGGTAGTGGTAGCATCTCTGTCATCTGTGTCACGGCCTGATCATATGATAACAGTGGTCCGAATTGAGCCTGATCCCTGACTGTACGGGCATACATGCCCGAGCCTCGCGGCATCATCTGGATCCTGCCGAACTGTCTCCCAACTCTGTCAACCAGCTGCCTCTCCAGTATGTAGGGCGTACACCCAATCAGATACCTGCTCCACGACATCATCCTCCCACTCCTCGCACCCCAGGTACGGCCTCCAGATAACCATATCAATGTCATCTATGACACGCCTCCAGTGCTCCAGTCGACCAATCCGAGGCTATGATGTAATCATATCATACAGGTGTACAAAACTCCGTCCCTGTCCTCTGCCTCTGAAGTGGATAGGCCGTGTGATCGGAAGGTGCTCATAAGCCCATACCTATAACAGTGTCACTCCGCAACCCAAGCCCACTGATCCATGGTAAACAAACTGATGTAGCTCATAGTACAGATGCGCCAAGACACATGGCCCCCATGCATATCTGGTGTGCTCAGTCACCAGTGTCTCTAGTTCTCCTCCCCAGCCCACTGCCAACCCCCGTGTAGCCCTGTCTGGACACAAGAAACCACTGATGGCTCCTCCAATAACAGCTGGCAGCGCTAACCCTGTCACGGTCATGGTATCCCATGCCATGTGCCCTGCTCTCATCTCCAAACCGGGATCCTGGAATACCCGTCTAAGCACCTCCCTGTCTCCATCTCGATCATATGGAATCAGCTCTCCATCGATCGGTATATGCAGTATCCTGTACACATCCTCGAGGGTCACTGTCATCTCCCCCATAGGCAAGTGAAACGTGCAAGTCTCGGAGTGCCATCTCTCCGCCAGTGCAGTCAGCAAACCCATGTTTGCCCGAAACTCGGGCACATATAGCACATGTCTGAGGCCCATCTCCTCAATAGCAATCCTGTCCTGAATTGACAACTTTGATCGCAATCTCTGAGTCGACGGGAATCTCTTCCGTGACTCCAGCATAGGCAGATACTCCTGCAGTCAAGCAACTGAATCATGTCAATTATCGTGGCATTCACTGTTCATCACAAAATGCTACTTGCTACCTAAATGCATACACTTACCTATCCTAGTGACACTCACTGTTCATCACAAAATGTTGCTATCTATCCTAGTAGTGCTCCCTGTTCATCACAAAGTACTACGTGTGTGACATTCCCTGTTCATCACAATGTGTTACTCACATTCGCACTCCCTGTTCATCACAAAGTGCTGCCTATCTTGGTACTCACTGTTCATCACAAAGTGCCTTGATCTATCCTAGTCTTCCTAGAGGACCTGCTTGAGTGTATCCTCTCAGCAGCTTATCCAATCGACAGCGTATGTTCATCACAGAACTGCCGATTTGACCTAGAAGATGCAAATTCATACTTTTCAAATACAAACGCACTTACATGACATAAACGTGCATTTATTACATTACCTAGTATGCATTAATGACAACAATAAATGCATCAAAGTACGAGGAGGTTTTCTGGTACTTACCAGCTCTCCTGCATCTGCTGGCCTCTGAAATCGGCGAATGCGGTCGAATCTATGAACGAAGGCCATTGCTGCTGACTGCTGCTACTCTTTTCTCGCTCTGCACTGTGATCTTGTAAGGGTGTAGATGACAATGAGGATGTCTTTTGCCCGTGGTCTATCTTATAGCCTACTCTAGCCCTCGCCTTCATTTCCTGAGTCAGTCTTCCTTATCCCGTGACTTTGTCACTTCATTCGGTCAACCCATTCTAGCCTTTCTTTCTTATTGAGAGATTGTCTGCAATCTTTTCAGACATTTTCATCCAATCTCTCGAGGGGGCATATCATTCCCATTCTGGGGCAACTCTGTATCAGTTCATCTTATCTTCTTTGAAACAACGCGACAAGCCGCATTGTCTCAAAGAGGGGCAAAATGTAGACACCTAAAATTGTCATGTCTAATTAAATAAATATTTTATTTATTTAATTATCTAAGCCTAATTCTTCTATTAATTAAATAAATCCTTATTTATTTAATTAATTCATTTATCCTCTTCTAGCCTTATTTCTCATTTAAATAAATACATTTATTTATTTAAATTATCCTTTTCCTAAATTAAATAAATATTTTATTTAATTATCCTACTTCTTCTATTAATTAAATAAATATTTATTTATTTAATTAATTCATTAGCTTTTTCTACACATGACACATGTCATTCATCTCTTAATTCCTACACTACCTACCTCTTTCATTATTTTGGTATTTCTTTTACCTACCCTCTAATCCTAGCCGACCTCTCTTTTTACACCTCTCAATCTTATCCCTCCATTTCCTATTGTGTCTTCTATTTAAGGAGATGCTTCCTTCATTGTCAAACCCTAATGACTGATTTTGGAGTACTTGGCTACACTACGATCCTACTTGCAACCACATTCCGTTCTTTGTTGAGCTCTTGTGCATATAAAAATCTGAGAGCAAATATATCAAGCAAGATCAATGGAGATAGGAAGAATGGAGATCAAAACCCTATTGGACATGTGATTGGTATAATCTTTGTGATTTTGAGTTATTTCCATTGTCTTAGGTAATCTTCATATGTTATGGTGGATCTTTGTTCATTGTTAGGCTAGGGTTTGGTGGTTGAATTCATTTAGTCTTTCAATATTATTATTATTGTTATCCATTTTCACCATATACAAATACTATGTCAACCGGTGGAGGGAATACTACGTCACCAACCGGCCTAACATAGAACCATCATCTGGGGGGACAAGACAATCGGTAGAAGCCACTACCAATAAACTCAATCGGAAAACAAATTGCTTGGCAGGACAAGCATGCCATAACACCGGTGGAAGGTTAGGGGGGGTCACCAACGGCTAGCGCCAATTTAAAGAGTCTATCAACCTCTCCATTACCTTCCCTATAGATGTGGCTAACCCAAAATTCATCAAAGGTGGCTAACAACACTAGAATCGGTTGAAGCCACTGGTTAAGGCACCAATTTGGGATTTTATTACAGCAGATCACATTAACCACATTTAATGAGTCTCCCTCTAGATGAATTCTCTGCACCCCAAGTTCCTTTCCTAACTGAAGACCTCTTAAAGCTGCTCTGAATTCAGCTTCATTGTTAGTAGCAACTCCAATCTTTTCAGAGATTTTTTTTATATAGAAACCATCAGAGTCCCTCAAAATACAACCAATACCACTTTGACCTGGATTTATTGTAGAAGTGCCATCGAAGTTTACCTTGCTCCACCCAGACTCTGGCACAACCCATTTCACACCCACTCTTGGATTGACCTGATCTATCGGGGTTACCAAGCTAAAAAGTAGTGGAATGAGTATATTTGGAAGAGCCAGCTTAATCTTACAATCCCAATCTGTGTACAGATTTTTCTTTAATGATTTGGATTGAGGAGCCTCATTCAGGAGCTCAGTCAAGTGATTCTCAATTTTCTCACAAATAGACATTAAGCTTATCTCTTTACCTTGGAAGATTCTACGATTCCCTTCTTTCCAAATTTCCCAAATCAGAAGCGATGGTAGGATATAAAGCAAATCAGCGAAAATATCCTTACCTGTCGGTTTAGACCATTGCGAAAACCACTTATCTAGCTCAGATGGGAAGGGGCCAAAGATTCTCAATTTTCTCATGAAATGCCACCAACAGTGGTTGGAGAATTTGCAGTGGAGAAGTAGATGACCTGCAGTCTCTTCCTACTCTAGACATAAAGTGCATCTGCTGGGTCCATTGATACCCATTGAATGGAGTCTGCTTTGGGAAGGAGGTGGCGATGCCAAAAAAGATTAGCAGGCCAATCTTTTTTGTCTATGGCTGCTTCTTTCAATTTGTAACCAAAACATACTTTGTATTTACCATCAGAGGAACCACACCACCTAATAATGTCCTTTTCAGGGGAAGGGAAAATAATCCTTTTGCTGAGAATGTTGGCAAACAAGTCTTTCTGATGCTGATCCAAGTTTGGGCATCCAAGGAGTTCCATTTCCATTTAGCAATACCATTTTCTTGGATAGGATAACCATAATCACACATATTGTGTCCCCAAAGGTGATAGGTTTCTACCATAATAGGTTGCAATGAGGGATTGAGACATAGGGCAGCTTCACCAGCCCAAGAGTCAATCCAAAAGGAGGAGTCCCTACCATTCCTGACATCCTAGGTAACTTGATCACTTATGATTTCCTTGCTATCCACAATAAAATTCTAGATGGCCATGCCTCTAGGGGGTTGTTTATAGTAAGAATCATTTTTGGCTCCAGGGAGTCCGAATATTTATGTTTCAGAAGCCTTGCCCATTTTTGCTTCCCACCACTACAGATTTCCCAAACCAATTTTGCACCCATAGCTAAATTCATAATCGAGATTTGGCGAATGCCAGCACCCCCTGCCTTTTTTGGTTGGCAGATCTTTTTCCAAGCTACCAAAGGAAATTTCCCTTTGTCATCCGAACCATTCCAAAGGAGCTTTCTCATTAGAGAGATCAATTCATCTTCAATTGCCACCGGTAATCTCAAGCAAGCCATGGAAAAAACCAGTAGCGCAGAAAGGACCGATTTTATCACAGTGAGTTTCCCAGTAGAGGATAACCAGTTGCCTTTCCACATTGCAAGCTTGGATTTGTACTTATCAATAAGATGCTTCAAATAGTGAGTTCTATTACTGTCAATGAAGAGGGGGGTTCCAAGAAATTTCCCTAGGAAGTTTGCAACTGAGAGATTAAGAATCCTTGATAAAACACCTTGCAAGTTAATCAGAGTGTTGATAAAACACACTTCAGATTTGTGCTAGTTGATTTTCTGCCCAGAAGCCATACAGTAATCATCGAGGCATGATTTAATTGTTCTTGCCTCCCTCCTGCATGCTGAACCAAACATAATGGTATCATCAACAAACTGCAAATGAGTCATTTTTTCAACCCCTGTTGCCATGTTGACTCCAATCCAATGATCATCTTGCTGAAGAGCTCTTATTGATCGACCTAAGGCTTCAACCATTATGATAAACATAAAAGGTGATATTGGATCACCTTGTCAAATTCCTCTTGTCAAGGAAAATAAGCCATGAGATGAGCCATTAACCAAAATAGAGAATTTGGGGGAGGATAGACAACTCGTAACCCATGTGATCCATTCCTTGTAAAAACCAAATTTATTAAGAACATCAAATAAGAAACCCCCGTCCACCATATCATAAGCTTTTAGAATATCCATTTTTAAAATCATATAGGAATCCTTGGTTTTCCTGGCCGTGTGAAGTGTTTCATGAGCAATGATGATGCCTTCCACAGTGGATCTTCGAGGGGCAAAACCACTTTGTTCATCTGATATGATGTGTTTAAGGAGGGGATTCAATCTATTGGCTATGATCTTTGTTACAATCTTATATACCGTGTTGCATAGAGAAATGGGCCTAAATTCACTCATCTGTTGAGGGTTTTTCTTCTTTGGGATTAGAGTAAAAAAAGTGTGATTAATAGCACCTAACATAGTCATTTTCTTTCTTGATTCTTCTACTGCAAGATGTAAATCTCGAGCGATGATATCCCAGAAATGATGGAAAAAGGAAGTAGAGAAGCCATCAGGGCTAGGAGTCTTATCAGGTTTCAGCTGGAAGGTAGTTTTCCTTACTTCATCAATTGAAATAGGAGTACAGAGAGCTGTATTTTGACTATCAGATATTACGGATGGGATTGAGTTAAGAATTCTAGCTCTTGCTTCATGATCGATCTGGTGATCACCATTTAACAAAGAATCTTACAACTTCTTGCGCAATGTCCTCATAGTTCCTGACAGTGACTCCATCCGGTCTCATAATCTCCAATATTCTGTTTCTATTTCGAATGGCAATGGCCAACCGGTGGAAGAATTTGGTGTTTTTGTCACCTTCCTTTAGCCATAACTCCCTTGATTTTTGATGCCAATTGATTTCCTCACACTGAAGGATGTCATTTAGATCATATTTGAGAGTATTTTCATTGATAAATAAATCCTCATTCATTCCTGAAGTAATAACAGAGTTGGTTATTTCTTCCAGCTTAGCCTTAATTCTTAATTCCTCCATATGAATATTCTTGAATTGGCTCTTATTCCATTCTTTGATCTTAACCTTAATATACTTGAGCTTTTTATTGAGTATGAATAGTCTCAAATGGTTCCCAAGAATCGGTTCATTCTACCAAACATATATAAGATCATATAGCTCAGGCACTCTGAACCACATTTTCTCAAACCAGAAAGGAGTACCTCCCTCTGCTTGACCCATAGCGACCTCCAGACAAATTGATAGTGATATGATCCGATAGGCGGGAGAATCGACGAATCTAAAGCTAGATTTTGTCCTAGCCACTCACTAGTAACAAGAAACCAGTCAAGTCATTCAGCAATATTAGTAAAACCCCCTCTCCTATTCATCCATGTGAAAACTCCATTTTTAGGAACAATGTCTAGAAGGTGATTCTTCTCAACAAATTCCAAAAAGTCCTTCTGGGACGTACTGGTCTACTGAATACCCCCACTTTTCTCAATGCCGGAAAGGATCGCATTGAAGTCCCTGGCTACCACACAACTGCCATCAGTAATACTCTTTAGTTTGATGGATAAGAGATCCCAGAGGGCACGTTTATCACCAGTAGAAGATGGTCCATAAACATTGAAAAGATTGAAATTCTCATTCCGTCCAAGAATAATAACCAGACAATGTTGCCAATACTTATCTTCCCCAACAAGAGAGATCCTAACACTCATGGGATTCCAAATGATTCCCAAGCCACCAAAGGATCCATCTGATTGCCTAAACAACCCATTCCACTATTTTCAAACTCTCATTTTAGCATCAGTCTCAGCCTTACTCCATTTAGTTTCTTGTAGTAGCCAAATATCTCCTTTGGTGTCATCAATTTGGCACTTAACCAAGCACTGGTTTTCAAGGGCATTGCCACCCCTGACATTCCAAGATAAGAGTTTCATTGGGTTGGCATTATGTGAACCGGCATGAGCCTTATGTAAACTGGCATGAAGACATAATGATATTGTATGTTGTCAATATGAGACATGGTAAGAACCGACACATGTGATAGGTGAAGAGAGAGGAACTAGCATATGTATGAACTGATTTATATGCCAAAGTGAAGTGGCACATTTTTTCAAGGTGAACCGGCACATGGAAGCACTGTATGGTTACCGGGTTGTAGGTAGCTTCCAATTCAGGTTTTCCGGTTGGAGCAACTCAAGTGACTCAATCGGTAATCTTTGTGTGATGAGTTAGCAGTATGATGGAGGACAGATCATGTTGCCACGTAAGATCTATGCGCATGAAGGATCTTGCATGAAGAAGACTATTCCTATCCACCTCGGGAAAGTGCGAAGTCTGTCAAATGGTGATAATGCATGATGGGTAATCAGCCGCCATGAAAACGGTGGATAATGGACAATGGAGAATGTCTTGAGATCGATTCAAGATTGTTGCATTTAATGCAGTATGATTCAACGGTCAGGATCAAACCGTTTGAATTGCTTAACCTAACAGGTTTAGGGTTTAGGTTTTTTTGCTACCAACCTATATGTTTCCTATCAGGTCTATGTTGGGTTTCTATCTGAGGTTGTTGGCAAAAGTTGTGAGTGTGTATCCAAGGAAAGTGATATGAGATTCTTGCCAGACCATAGGAGAGAAGAGATACCTGCAAAGTGAATGTGCAGAAGGAAAAGAGGAGCCTAAATGGATCTGCATTAGCATTAAGTGTTGTTAACAGATCATTGTAATACCTGTTGATTTCTAACCACTTCAACAACTGTAAAATCCCCTAACAGGGTAGCCTTAACTGGCTTGATTCAAAATCCCTTAAATCGGGTGGTCTTAACCGGCTTGCTTCAAATCCCTTAACCGGGTAACTCGAGGCTAATGAGTTCTGAGAAGCTTGAGAATCTTTGGAGATCCTTTCAGCTATTGAGTTCTTGAAATCCTCTAACAAGGTGACCCTACCGGGTTTAACCCTTAACCAGGTATCCCTTAACCGGGTGATCCCTAACAGGATCAGTTCCTACCAGAACCTATTGTAATGTCCTTAACTAGACAAGGCTCCTAACAGAGCAGACTTCTAAAGAGTTCAAAAAGTAGCTTGTGGGTATTCATCCCCACCGTGGTTTTTCCCAGTTGGGTTTCCACATGAAAAATATGTGTGTCATGTGAAATGCTTTTGTCTTGTGATGCTTTGTCTTACCTGTTAAGCATATGAAGGTTCTATGTTTTATGCCTATCTATAAAACACATTGAACTCACTATTGTGAAGATCTGATGGTTAAGTTTACTTATTTATGCATGAGAATATAATGATACTGTGGTATTGAGCCAAGAGGAAAGCTTATTGAGTGACCGGTTCATGACTGGTTGAGCTATACTGGATGTTGCCGGTTGCACTTTGTTTTACTGGTATCCCTATTTGTTAGTCTTTTGGAGTATTTGCTATCAAACCGGTTTTGGATGATATTGGTGTTTGTACTGATTCACCCCCCCCCTCAGAGTACTAGTTTGGTACTAGTGGTTCATCATTGAGTTATCAATTGGTATCAAAGCACTCCAGGTCCTCTGTGTGTTGCAAGCTTAACTGCTTGAGGAAAAGATCCTAGCCAAATGATGAAGAGGGAAGGTCCAAAGTTCAACAGGGAAAACTTTGGTATATGGAAGGACAGGATGAAGATATTCATCAAAAGCATGGGTGTTCAACACTGGAGTTATGTTGAACATGTATATGTTGTTCCTACCGGTACTCTCACCGATGACCAAAAGAGAGAGATACAAGAAAATGGGCAAGTCATGGAAGCCCTCATCAGTAGTCTTTCTGACATTGAGTTTATTGATGTTCAGGACAAGGCAAATCCCAAAGAGGTATGGGATGCTCTTGAAAATATCTATGGTGGTGATGAGTATGTAAAACATGCTAAGGAAGAGAGCCTGAGAGGAAAGTTTGAAGACATGAGAATGGTTGAAGGAGAGACCATTCAGCAGTATGGAATAAGAATCAAAATAGTTGTTGGAGAAATAAAGAGTGCAGGTGGCAAAATAGAAGATTCCACTGTGATAAGTAAAGTCCTGAGATCCCTATTGCCGGTCTATACAATAAGGGTTGCTGTTATTCAGGAGCTGAGATCAATAGACAAGTCTAAGGCATCCTTGGACTCCATCATAGCCAAGTTGACAGCCTATGAGTTGAATAGCTTTGATGGTAGTGTTCAAAATTCAGAATCAGCTTTTAAAGCTTTTGCTATACCATCTAGAAAAGAAAAGAGGCTAGCACTAGTGGGGAACCCAATCAAAACAGATAAATGAAGGATGAAGAGTTTCTGATGGAATTTGAAGCTCTTCTTACCAGGAGATTTCCAAAAGGGACTGGTAAATACAAAGGTAAGCTTCCTTTGAAATGTTTCTCTTATAACCAGATAGGACATATTACTATGAACTGTCCTATTAGTGACAACAAGGACAAACTGAAAAGGTTCAAGAAATTCAAAGGAGGAAACTGGAGAAATTGTTTTGTGGCAGTTGATGAAGGTGTCACAGATGAGGAATCAGAAGACGAAGAGAATGAAGACATTGTGTTCGTTGCTGTAAAGGAAGATGTGGTAGACAAGAAGGCTCTTGTCTCCCAGTTTGATAATTCCAATGAGTGGATCATTGACAGTGGCTACTCTCACCATATGACTAGTGACCGAAGCAAGTTTCTATCATTAGAAGAGTATGATGGTGGTGTGGTTCGCTTTGGCAATGATGCACCATGCATGGTCAAAGGCAGAGGGTCCATCTCCTTGAATGGAAAGAGTAGTGCTGACAATGTGTATTGGGTTGATGGTCTCAGACACAATCTTCTAAGTGTTGCCCAATTAAATGACAGTGGACTCACTCTGCAATTCAAGAATGGAGTTTGCAGAATCAAAGGTGAAGATGGTAAATTGGTAGCCACTGGCATGCAGACTAAAGGTAACCTATTTCATCTAAATGCTAATATAAGTACATGTCTTATGGCTAAGCTTGATGATAGCGGGATATGGCATAAGAGATTCTGTCATGTGAACTTTGACAACATTGTGAAGGCTAGTAAGATCAAGGCAGTTAGAGGGTTGCCGGTGCTGAGCAAACCGGATAATACCTTGTGTAGAGAATATCAATTGGGGAAAATGTCTTCCTCAACTTTTAAAGGTAAATCTTTCACTGCTGACAACTTGCTTGATCTTGTGCATACTGATTTATGTGGTCCTATGAAAACTAGAAGTGTGCAGGGTGATAGGTACTTCATGATTTTCACTGATGATTGCTCAAGAATGATGTGGGTCACATTCTTGAAAGAAAAGTCTGAAGCTTTTGGGAAATTCAAAGCTTTCAGAGCATTAGTGGAGAAGGAAAGTGGTAAAAGGATCAAGTGTCTCAGAACTGATCAAGGAGGGGAATTCACTTCCAGTGAATTCAACAAGTACTGTGAAGAATTTGGCATTAAGAGACAGCTATCTGCCCCCCGGACTCCACAACAGAATGGCCTAGCAGAGAGGAATAACCGGAATATGGTTGAAGCAGCTAGAACTATGTTGATCTAAGGAAAGGTTGCTCACACCT
This sequence comes from Cryptomeria japonica, assembly GCF_030272615.1. Classification (NCBI taxonomy): domain Eukaryota; kingdom Viridiplantae; phylum Streptophyta; class Pinopsida; order Cupressales; family Cupressaceae; genus Cryptomeria; species Cryptomeria japonica. The sequence goes on from NC_081407.1 coordinate 146,765,034, forward strand.
TTTGGAGAGAAGCGGTGAGCACTGCAGTCTACACTATGAATCGGGTACTCATCAAAAAGGGTAAGGACAAAACTCCTTATGAGTATTGGATCGGTAAGACATCTGTGGTTAACTACTTTAAGGTATTTGGTAGCAAATGTTACATCAAGAGGAGTGAACATCAAGGCAAATTTGAAGCTAAAAGTGATGAAGGAATATTTCTAGGATATTCCACCAAGAGTAAAGCTTTCAAGTGCTACAACAATAGGACTCAGAGAATTATGGAAAGCATCAATGTAAGAGTTGATGAATCCTCTGAGAAGACTGAGGAAACCGATAGTGAGAAAGTTGTAAATGAACTGGTTGCAACCTTCTGGGAACCAGTTGTCAGTCAACCTAGTACCGGTAATAGTGTTCCTGAACCGATGAATGCTGATATTGATGAAGATGAGGATGAAGAAGAAAAGCAAGAAGAACCAGTTAAGATCATTCCTCGGTATGTCAAGTTGAATCATGATCCTAAGAAGATCATAGGTGATAAGGATGTAGGAATCCTTACCAGAAGAAAGATTAGAGAAAACTCATGTATGATTTCTGAATTTGAGCCCAAGTCATTCAAAGAGGCTCATAAAGATGAAGACCGGATCAAGGCAATGGAAGAAGAACTTGACCAGATAGAGAAAAATGGTACATGGTCCTTGGTACCTAGACCAGAGCATAAAAATGTCATTGGCACCAAATGGGTGTTTAGAAATAAGTTGAATGAGGATGGCACAGTGATTAGGAGTAAAGCCAGACTGGTATGCAAAGGATATGCTCAAGAAGAAGGTGAAAACTATGGGGAAACCTTTACTCTTGTAGCGAGATTGGAAGGAGTTCGTATGCTTCTTGCATATGCAGCTTTTAAGAGATTCAAGGTATATCAAATGGATGTAAAATCCACATTCCTAAATGGTGTACTTGAAGAGGAGGTGTATATTGAGCAATCGGATGGGTTTACCCTATCTGAAGATAGTGACATGGTATGTAGGCTACACAAAGCATTATATGGTCTAAAGCAAGCACCTAGGGCATGGTATGAGCGCCTACATTCCCATCTTGTGAAGATTGGATTTGAGAGAACAAGTGAAGATAGCAATATCTACTTGAAGTCTAAAGAAGATCAGATCCCGATCTGTGAAGTTTTTGTTGATGACATTATCTTTGGAGGAGATGACAAGATGAGTCATGAGTTTGTTGATGAATTGAAGAAAGAGTTTGAGATGTCACTCATAGGGGAGATTAAGTTCTTCATTAGACTGCAGATCCAGCAGATGAATGATGGAATCTTCATCACTCAGTCCAAATATGTCAAAGAGGTGTTGAAGACTTTTGGCATGGAAGATAGCAAACTGGTTGGTACACCAATGGTGATCGGTTGCAAATTGACAAAACAGGATGATTCTGCACCGGTTGATGAGAAGGAATACCGGTCAATGATTGGTAAGTTGCATTATGTAGTGCATAGCAGACCGGATATTGCACATGCAGTTGGCATCACTGCAAGGTTCTAGAAGAGTCCAAGAGAATCTCACTTGAGTGCAGTCAAGCGGATTCTTAGGTATCTGAAGGGAACAATTGACTATGGATTGTGGTACCCATACAACAATAATTTCAATCTGAAAGTATTCACAGATGCTGATTGGGCCGGTAATGTGGATGACCGGAAGAGTACAACCGGTGGTGCATTCTTTCTCGGTGGTAGACTGGTCTCATGGATGAGTAAAAAGCAAAGTTGCATCTCTCAGTCTACAGCAGAAGCAGAGTATGTTGTAGCTTTCATGAACTGCACTCAGATAATCTGGATGAAGCATGTATTGGAAGGCTTCAAGATCCCTATATCTGAACCGGTAAGTATATTCTATGATAACACAAGTGCTATCAATATATCAAAGAATCCGGTTTTACATTCTAGAACCAAGCATTTTGAGCTTAAGTATCATTTCTTAAGGGAAAAGGTTCAGAACAAAGATATTGCACTGGAGCATGTGTCCAGTAAGGAGCAGTTAGCAGACATATTCACCAAGCCTCTCCCAAAGACAACATTTGTGCATTTGAGAGGTGAATTAGGGGTATTGCCCCTTTAGGAGGTGAACTAAAAGTGATTGTTCCACATCAGTCAGGTACTGAAAAGTCAAATCTTCTGTTGATTGGTATGTTTATGGATGCTACTCCTCAGGGGGAGCAATATGATGAAACAGTGATGATTGTACCTCCACTTTGACATTGTTGTCAAAGGAGGAGAAGGAGTGAGAGTGAAGCAAAAAGATATCTGCAGCAAATAGGGAGAAGATATCTTTTGTATATTGCCATCAATGCCAAAGGGGGAGATTGTTGGCATTATGTGAACCGACATGAGCCTTATGTAAACTAGCATGAAGACATAATGATATTGTTGTTGTCATTGATGTCAATATGAGACATGGTAAGAACCAGCACATGTGATAGGTGAAGAGAGAGGAACCGACATATGTATGAACCGATTTATATGCCAAAGTGAAGCGACACATTTGTTCAAGGTGAACCGGCATGTAGTTATGTGAACCGGCACATGGAAGCACTGTATTGTTACCAAGTTGTAGGTAGCTTCCACTTTAGGGTTTCCGGTTGGAGCAACTCAAGTGACTCAATTGGTAATCTTCGTGTGATGAGTTAGCAGTATGATGGAGGATAGATCGTGTTGCCACGTAAGCTCTATGCGCGTGAAGGATCTTGCATGAAGAAGACTATTCCTATCCACCTCGGGAAAGTGCGAAGTTTGTCAAACGGTGATAATGCGTGATGGGTAATCAGCCGCCATGAAAATGGTGGATAATGGACGATGGAGAATGTCTTGAGATTGATTCAAGATTGTTGCATTTAATGCAGTATGATTCAATGATCAGGATCAAATCGTTTGAATTGCTTAACCTAACAGGTTTAGGGTTTAGGTTTTTTTGCTACCAACCTGTATGTTTCCTATAAGGTCGATGTTGGGTTTCTATCTGAGGTTGTTGGCAAAAGTTGTGAGTGTGTATCCAAGGAAAGTGATACGAGATTCTTGCCAGACCATAGGAGAGAAGAGATACTTGCAAAGTGAATGTGCAGAAGGAAAAGAGGAGCCTAAACGGATCTGCATTAGCATTAAGTGCTATTAACAGATCATTGTAATACCTGTTGATTTCTAACCACTTCAATAGCTGTAAAATCCCCTAACAGGGTAGCCTTAACTGGCTTGATTCAAAATCCCTTAAATCGGGTGGTCTTAACCGACTTTTTTCAAATCCCTTAACCGGGTAACTCGAGGCTAATGAGTTCTGAGAAGCTTGAGAAGCTTAGGAGATCCTTTCAGCTATTGAGTTCTTGAAATCCTCTAACAAGGTGACCCTATCGGGTTTAACCCTTAACCGGGTGATCCCTAATAGGATCGGTTCCTACAAGAACCTATTGTAATGTCCTTAACCGGACAAGGCTCCTAAAATAGCAGATTTCTAAAGAGTTCAAAAAGAAGCTTGTGGGTATTCATCCCCACCGTGGTTTTTCCCAGTTGGGTTTCCACGTGAAAAATATGTGTGTCATGTGAAATGCTTTTGTCTTGTGATGCTTTGTCTTACCTGTTAAGCATATGAAGGTTCTATGTTTTATGCGTATCTATAAAACACATTGAACTCACTGTTGTGAAGATCTGATTGTTAATTTTACTTATTTATGCATGAGAATATAATGATACTGTGGTATTGAGCCAAGAGGAAAGCTTATTGAGTGACCGGTTCATGACTGGTTGAGCTATACTGGATGTTGCTGGTTGCACTCTGTTTTACCAGTATCCCTATTTGTTAGTCTTTTGGAGTATTTGTTGTCAAACCTATTTTGGATGATATTGGTGTTTGTATTGATTCACCCCCCCCTCTCAGTACCGGTTTGGTACTAGTGGTTCATCATTGAGTTATCACATTGCTCCTGGGGAAGGGCATTTCCCTTCCCTAAATTAAGTTTGGTTTGACCACTGGCAGCACTAGCCACTGTTAGCATAATTTTTTTGGATTTACGCCCCCGCACACCTTTTGGCTTAAGATTTGGTTTGTCAATAGTTGAATCCGAGTTCCCAAAACCTTTTGTAGTAACCTCCAATATAAGATCAGAGTCTGGTTCAAAGTCTTCATTCCCCTCCGAGGAGGAAGATTCAATTTCCCCATCTTCCAACTCAATACCTACCGAGGAGAAAATCTTCCCTCCCATCTCCCTAGAATGCTAGCCTCCGTAACTTGAGTGTGAAAATCATAATCTTCAATTACCATTTGATTCCTAGGCACAAGAGGGGAGGGTGGAAGTGAATCCGCTAACTTGGATTCAATATCTGCCTGTAAGGTTTTAGCCTTTTCCAGAAGCATGAGAAGATCTTGTTGGCTATCACTTTGACCAGAGGAGGGAGGAGCTATGTTCAAAGGAGTTGCCTCTGTCAATGGAACATTCTCATTAACATGAGTTTAATTGCAAAAATCTTCCCCTATATCAGTGGAGATAGGAGGTTCTAGTTGCAGATTTTCTTCAATAGGAAATTGCATATAGGAATAACTTCACTATATCATAGCCAAAGCATCACAACTAATGCCGATGTGGTCCAAGGAGAAGCATTTAGGAAAAATATGCAACTAATCTTCTCTATCAATCTTCTAGATCTAGATCTTCCCCGCACCAATAATTTTGACTTCATCGAGGATCTTGGTGATTTGATCTGTGCTAATGCAAATTCTGAGGAAGCTTCTCCATAATTTATCCTCCAAAATGTCATCAACCGATACAAAGGTGCCAAAGTTTTTACATATATCCATAATGACATCAATGTGCCAGTAATCCAAGGGATAGTTGTATAATCTTATCCATACCTTGCTGTCCGGTAATACATGCATTTGGGGATTGAAATTGGGCTGCTAATCAATGATGTGAACTTCAATGCCATCCAAGATATATGGACCTTTGTTTTTAGCTTGCCATTTCTCCTCATTGCTCATAAATTCAATCATATAGAAATCATTTGGGAGAATATTAATGTTAATATCCTTTCCCCATTGTGCTCTACACCAGGATTCAAAGTTGTCCTTAACTCGTTTTCCACCACCCCACTTGATGACAAGGCAAAACTCAAGAAAACTCGACCTAACAGAATTAATTTTATTTTCATCCAAAAAGATGGTAGGTCTTGAGGTTTTTCTTACCAGTTTAGGATGATGGGGTCGCTGAGGGAGGAAGGTCCGTCTTCAGAAGTCAGGGCAACTCTCTCGATTCGACCAAGGGTTCTGAATTTTAGGACGAAAGTTGGATCTCCAAAACCTGGCATGATCCACCCTTGAGTTATCTTTCCCAAAGCGCCCATTCCACATTTGGAAATTACCATGAGCTTTCAGAGGGACCAAAATAGGATCAGAATGAGGATTGCCTCTCTCAATTTCTGTGTCGAGGATGCTAGATTCAGGCGATGGATACCAGTTTCGAGGGGCCTTGGAAGCAGGATGCTTAGCCTTGTGAAACCAGCCTTTGTTATTCCAAATCAAACCATTTTCCTTCCATTTATGCGGGTCAATAGGGCTCTAGTTACCACTTGAATATGGATTTCCATAGTTCATCCGCGGTCTGGAATATCTGTTACCCTGGAACATGTCTACTTTCCCAGCATTAACCAGTTCCTGAACATATTGCAATCTACTTGTTTCGATGGGAAAGGCAATATCTACTTCATCGCTCCATGATCCAACCTTCGCGGCCTGAGCACCAGAATTTTGCACATCGATAGGCCTGCTCCTATCTCCACTACCGATCCTGCTACCTTCCAACTCTGCCATTTTTCTCCTCCTGATGTCTCTCTTGTATTTTATTTTATAAGAATTATTAGAATTATTGTTTGGAGTTTGAAAAAAATAAAATTTGAGGTAAATTATGGTTTGAACCAAGGATGTAAGCACTATAGGAAAGAAGCTCCACTATTTCTCCAAGGTTCTCCCCAAGGTAAGGGTACTCCATTTTTAACACAGTAGAGATGAACCCATGGGGGTTTGAACCTAGGTTGTAGGCACTACAGGCAAGAAGCCCCACCATTTCACCAAAGGGTCATCCCCCTACCGATAGCCACGTTTTCATCGGTCTTCATATGTTGTTTTAAACTTCTATTGGCAACTTGCGAGTCTTGGGAAAAACATCGATTTATAGCTAATGAAGAGATTAATATGATTAATTCTTTCATAGTGAGAAAGAGTATGTATCATTGTTTCAAACACTTTGCAAACTTAGGTGAACTATTGACGATGGTGCAAATAGAATCAACTTGCCAACTTATCGCAAATACATATCGCCCCCTTCATCCTTCACTCTAACTTGTCAATTTATTCTTTATTCAACTCAACAATAGGTCGATTGGAGTTAACCTTCTCTTGCCACTTTGTCCATGTCTAGAATTGACTCTGCAAGTTCTTGGAGTAGAGCATTATCTTGAACTAGATGGATACTCATCACCTCGATGTCTACTAAAACAAAATCCTTTATTTTTGGCATTTCTTTATATAACCATGATTCCATTCTAGAATGATAGGAAACTAAGAATTTTAGGATGATAGGAAACCTTCCAAACCAATAATTATCTCACACAACATTTCAAATGCAAATATTTTAAAATTTGTCAAGTTCAAAAATAGGGGCCAATAGGTTTCAAAAAGGGGTGTGCTGACAGCAACTTGTATATCAAGGCAGATGACAATCTTATGATCATAGTGGTTGTTTATGTTGATGAGATTATATTTGTAGGTAGTAAGGATGCCATATGCAAGGAGATTGCAGATCAAATGTAGTCTGAATTTGAAATGTCTTTGTTTGGTGAGCTGTCATATTTTCTTGGTTTGGAGATTTCTCAGTTAGGTTAAGGAATATTTATATCACAAACCAAGTATGCCAAAGATATGTTAAAGAAATTTCAAATGGATGACAACAAGCCGGTTAGTACCCGCATGTGATAGGATGCAAATTAAGTAAAGATGATGAGTCACCTAGTGTAGATCAGACCTTGTAGAGATCCATGATTGGCAGTCTATTGTATCTCACAACTTCAAGGCTTGATATAGTTCAAGCAATATGCATGGTGGCTAGATTTCAAGAAGCTCCTAAGAAATCACATGTTAATGCAATAAGAAGAATATTCAAGTATCTACAAGGAACACTTAATTATGGCCTATGGTATCCAAATAATGGCGAGTTCACTCTACAAGCCTACACTGATGCTGATTGGGCTGGTTGTATTGATGATAGGAAGAGTACCAGGGGTGGAGCCTTCTTCCTTGGAAATAGGTTGGTTTCATGGCATATCAAGAAGCAAGAGTCAATCTCCTTATCCAATACTGAAGCTAAATACATTGCTATTGCAACATGTTGTTCTCAAGTGTTATGGATGAACAAGACACTCAAGGACATTCAGGTAGAGTTTTAAGACCCCATTCCCATCATGTGTGACAATTCAAGTGCTATAAATATATAAAAGATCCCTATCATGCAATCTAGGACAAAGCAAATTGCAATTGAGTATCATTTTCTCAAGGAAAAGGTTGTAGAGAAAGAGGTAAAAGTTGAATATGTGTGCACTGGTGAACAAGTAGTTGATATCTTCACTAAGCCACTACCAAAAGATAGCTTTGAATATTTGAGACAAAAATTGGGTTTTGTTCCACCTTCAACTTTTAATCATTTTTTTATGTAGTTTGTGGTTCAGGGGAGCTTAATGTTTTACACTTTTTTCATTTGAACCTCATGCTTAGTCTCAGGGGGAGATCAGAAAATTTTATAAGCAATATGGACACTACTTTTTATATTGTAATAATGGTTCATCTAGCTTTCAGGTAGTACAAGAAGTCCAAATTTATGTATGCAAAGATGGTCAAAGGGGGAGATTGAATATTTCCAGTAGGATATCAATCTTTTTGTTTCTCAACGAGGGAGAAGAACATGTCTGAGTGTGTTGTCTGTCAGGCCCTTTGCCATTGTTGTCAAAGGGGGAGAAGATTAGCATGGTTGACATTAATGCCAAAGGGGGAGATTGTTGGCATTAGATTATCATTGATGTCAATAGTCGAAGGACAAAGTTGCAGAAATGTATAACACATCATGTTAGTCACACACAATTACAGATAGAAGGAAATATTGAAGTGTGTTATTGGGACGTGCAATTGGACAAGATTGACATAGGTCATTGTGTGGTGAATGCATTAGGCGTGCTGATTTGAATTAGAAAAACTATGGTTGCAGTTTGACTAACATGTCATGTTAGTCGCATCTTGCTGCATCGATTTGTGCATAACACACCGTGTTTTCGCTATCGCTATTTCATTGTCAACTCTCTACATTGAACAAAGGCTACTATGAAAGGAGAAATGAGATGATCATAAAACACAGATTGCACATAACACATAGGTTGGAGATGCACATAACATGCAGGTTATTGCTATCCCGCACCCTCGCTATCTTGTGATAAGAAAAGATTAAGAAAGTTGGGCTTGCGGGATAAGAAAATCAAAGTAGATAAAGGCCTCCTACCACCCCACAAGGGTATAGAGGCCAAAGTGAAACCAATTCGGGACAAAAAAGTCAAAGAGGAAACAAAGTCCCCCACTATCCCACAAGATGGAAAAGAGAAATGCGATGGTCGCACAAGGTAAGTAAGAACAAAGAGAACAATGTATCCTGCTATCCCGCACCATGTAAAATGGGTGTATGATGATCTTGTGGGGTAACACAAGGTGAAGGGAGAGATGTCTCCCGCTATCCTGTGCTGAGAAAAGCCAAAGTAAGAAGGCCTCATGGGAAAATAAATGAAGAAACAAAAGGTGGAGCCCACTATCCGGCAACGTCGGTGACCAGAGGCCAGATGCATTGCGGGTAACAACTATAGTGTTGGTGCTTGCATCCCGTAGCGACAGAGTCTGAGGTTGGTGTGATCAGTTGAGATGACTTTGTCGACATGATGGCAACCCGATAGAAATAGGGGTCCAGGTGGTAGCTGACCAAGTTTGACCAAGTGATTTGGACGTCAGATGTGATGACATGTGGCTTCCTAGTGCTTGAAGAGGAAATCAGATTCATAGATGTCGGTTATGATAGAGGTAGTTGTCAATATTTTTGGGGTAGGTTGAAAGAGAATGGATAATGCATTAATGAAAATCACATTGCAGGTTGTCTATGTGGCTCGAGGAAGGATACCAAATCTCTTTGGTAAAATGGAGATTACTAAAGTTAGCAATTTGTACATAGAGAATAAATTAAGAGACAAAAGGGATATATTTATTAATGGCAGCTACCTGTCCAAGAAGTATGTACAGAGGATCGAATCGCTTGTAGATATGATTTCTCAGGAGCTCGAGAAGAATTATTTTTAAATTCTATTTTGGTGGGAAAATCTTATGTATAGTGAGATTGATGAGATTTGACAATGGTAGGTGTGATTGTTGAGTAGGCAGAGGCAAATGAGTGTATGGAGATAAAAAGTGAGGAAGATTTTTTTGTTTTGGACAATGGTTGTAGTCATAGAACTATTGAAGAGCATAGACATGAGAGAGTCAAGAAGCAGAGACCAAGACAAAGAGAAAGAAGATAAAATAATAGAAGTGAGCAGTAGACATCGAAGACCAGATAGTGGAGAGTCAAGGAAAATGACACAGTAGGTTAGTCACGCAGGGTAAAGGGGGAAAACAAATTAGAGGGAGAAGATCAGAAGGTAGAATGAACTATTTTTAGAAAGACAAAATTTGTAAGTGTTACAAAACACATTTGTAACAAGGTTTTTCATTGCATTGTAGAAATTTGATATTATTGTATTTCTCTAAGTGGGTGCTCAGAGCAGGGGTAGGTGCTCCTTGAGTAAGTTCTCTAAATTGTTAGGAGGGTGGTGCTCCTTGAGTTGGTGGTCAAAATCATCAGGGGTTGGTTCTCCTTGGGTTGGTGCACTAAACATATTGTAATCAATGATTTTATTGTGAGGCTGGATTGGAGCAATAAACTCCAGCATCTATTGTCACCGAGGTTTTTCCCACATTGGGTTTTCCTCATAAATCTTGTGTCCTTTGATTTGATTTGTGTGTGTGCGTTCTTATTTGATTTTCATCTTTAGTATTTGCACACTAGATTAAAAGTTTTTAAAGATTCACTGATTCACCCCCCTCTCAGTGACCTATTATGTTGCTTAAAAGAAAATGTGTCAGATACAATGATATAAAAAATCATAAATGGCTATTAGGTGCCTCAAAATCATATCTCATAAGTGTCTGCACATCAAACAAAAATAATACGTAAAGGCCAAAATGAGTTATGATGTGCTCCCTCCCTCTGAACTAGATGGTCTCAAAGCTCATTGAGGTCTTGAAGGTCATGCCCCTCTTGCTCCTCCTATCCTTGGAGGTTGGGTTGGTGCCCCTCCCACTGATCTTACATCTGCATCCCCATATTTCTCATAGACAACCAACTCCCATGCTATCGATATCTTTAGTATTCTGCAAACATCCTCCAAGGTTATCAACATCTCCACAATTGGGAGATGGAAAGACCTATGCTTATTGTTCCACCTCTTAGCTAGCACATACAACATCCCTAGGTTTGCCCTAATCTTGGGCATAAAGGTTGCGTGCCATAGATTGAATAAAGACAAGACCTCGTGATCACCCTCGGTTAGTGACGACCACATCTACCGCGTGCATGTAAATCTCTCTCATGAAATCAATGTTGCCCTTATATTGTGAAATAACTTTTATTGACTGTTGATTTCAAAATTATAAATCGCTAAAAAAATGATAAGAGAAATTTGGTTGGCTTTATTAGGGTTTCCGAATAGGATTCAAAATTCAGCATAAGCACAACTCATTTTACATAATAGTTATAAGATAAAGATGAGAAAAAGTAAGGTCACATCAATAATAGACTATATTTCACCACATGGACTAAACCACACATGTGACCCTATCCACATAATTATATATTTTTTTAAAATTATATTATTTCACTTTGATCATCATTTGACAATTAGATTCCTCAATCCGATTATTTGATATAATGCAAAGTAATCAAATACAAGATCAAAACAAACTCTTCATAAAAAAGTACTCATATCCCATTCATACTTCAGTCTTTAACTGACATACACAAATCTAATTCAATTTAGTCACTAAATTCTATTATTTGATAGATCTAAATTTACAAATTATTTTATTCCCTTGCATATATAAATTAATCCTAGAATAAAAACATCTATACTCATATAAAACTTAAAGAAAGACAAAATTTATATTTTATTAAATAATATTAAAAATAGATTCACATACATATTTCTTACAAATCTTTATTAAAAATATTTTATGTAAACATCAAACAATTTAATAACATGATTTAAAAAAATATAAAAAAATAAAATAAAATATTTAATGTTCAAACAAAAATAATAACTAATTGTCTATAGTTTTTTAATGTTTAAAAATACCCCACCCCATAAGTCTCATGCATAAATTTCCATCCATATTGAGAATAAACCGAGAGCATAAGACAATTAATTTGATAATGATGGATTTAATATTTTGATTAAATACAAAGCTGAAAACAATTATATTTTTCTTGTATTGACTCCTAAAAACATGTTTATCTTGTAAAATACATTAAAATCAATTTTGATATAACTTTTATGTTTTTGACTGCGAATTCAGCGATTTTTTTGGGGTTTCTTCTTCCGGGTGCATATTCTTAGCAATAAATGGAAAATTGGTGAACTTGGTGAGCAATTGCCCATTTAGGGCCAAAGAGAAGTGCCTACATGTGTTGGTGGCTTCGCCGGACCAGAATTCAATGCGGGGAAACGACAGGGTTTGGATGGATTCCAGTGGCTTCATGTAGTGATTGCACGGATTGACTCTGCTCTGCTCATCATGCACTGCACTATGGTTGCACTTCAAAGAAGAAAGTTCATGACTGAGATAATTACATACGCATTCAAATTTTACTGTAAATTCATGACCGAGGACTGTTAGATTTAGATCGGGGGGAATAAGGCAAAGGGGCATTTTCATTTTCATTTTCATTTTCACTGTAGCAGTAAAGAGAAGGACATTCGCATAGCTCATGACCCATTTAATTCGCATGACCGTGTATTTAATCTGATGGACCCTTGGTATTGTTATCCAGATGCAGCCCTGGTAATCTGATACAAAATTCAAGTTTTGTTCCACAAAAGTATGGGTGAAACTAGGGTTATTGGAGAGTGGGCTGATGTGGGTTGGGATGATACGCTGCATGTCCCACAGCTGGTTGTCACGAAGGGCAAATGGGTAGATATGGCGGCACATAATTGGTTGAGAGCAGACTTACGAAATTTTAAATCAGTCTCCAAGTACTTTCGGGGCTTTTTAGAGGTCCAAGCAGTGGAAATTGGCAGAGTATGGACATATCTGGTGAATGGCATCGACGATTTTTGGATCGTAGGCATTTTGGTTAGGGCCCGCGACAAAAGTTTATCCCAAATCATTTAAAGGGGCTTCCAAGTAAACAATCTACAGAGCTGGGAGGAAAATCGTCCTATGCAAAAGTTGTGAAGTTTTCATCTGGTAAATGAGGCAATTAGGGTTTCTTGGTTGAACGCTGGTGAAAAGATGATGGAAAAATAGTCTAATAGTAACCCGCTTGAGTTATCTTCATCACATCAAAGGGGGGATAAGGTAAGGGAAAAAGACGATAAGGTAAGTGAAAATCAAACCAGCTCTGATTTAGGAGGTGGCTCTTCACAGGTATGGGCTCCTGTTCCATGCATTGATTTACTTGATTCTGTTGTGGATTTGAAAGCTCGTTGTTTGCATACACATGCTATTTCTGGGGAAATATGGGGAGATGCAACTTGTTTATCTAAATTTCATCATAAATTGCAGAAAAAGTGGTCTGATATGCGTTATTTTCAATTACTCTTTGCAAATGCATTTATTATTGTTTTCAACTCTTCTTCTGTTAGGGATGAAGTTTTAAAATCTTCACATTACTGGTTTGGTAAAAAATTAGTGTTTGTTTTGGCTTGGAAACCATTTTGTGTCCCTGCTTGGTCAAGCTTTAAATTAGTTCCTTTCTGGTTTGGATTGCCCAAATTACCATTTGAATTTATGGACCAGAGGTTTTGGAACAAATTGGTAATACTTGTGGTTCTTTCTTATCATCAAGATTTGATTTTGTGGAGGGGGAGGTTTTGGTAAAAATATGTATCCTGACTAACCCTAATAATGTTTGCCCTCAGACCTGTATCATTAAATCTCATGAGGGTATCTGGAAACAACCAATTAATAAGTTGGAGAAAGACTTTGGTAAAACTTCCTTGCAATTGGATGCTCCTTTTCTTATGGATTTTTCGAAATCCTCTATTCTGGATAAGGCAGAACATTGCTTGGGTAGTAACGATAATCCATTTCTGGATAAACTATTAGTTAATGGTTCCATTGGGAAACCTCCCGCTACTTTTGAGGTTAACTAGGCTATGAGGGATGTTGGGAAGCGAGAGGTTTATGTTGTATCTCACGATACAGAGTCTGTAGGATTATTTACAAGTAAGGATAAGACATTATCTCACCAAAATATTGTGGTTTCGGGGGACAACAATGTGGATGATCTTCTTCCAAATCTCACTACCTCGAATTCCTTGGATAAGTCACTAAATGATGGTGGTGGGAATCCTGTGTGTCCTATAAAGTCAAAAGAATACTTAGAAAGTTGTCAGGGGATTGGTCATATTTTTGCGAAGAATGATGGGGTTGTTTCAGAGTCTAATGGTGGGTTTTCTTCTCTAGGGTTTCCTGATGATGCTATCCTTGCTCAACAAGTCAAAGAATTGGTGTCTAATTCTTCACAGCATGTTGATGTGGATGTAGATAATAACGCCGCCTTAGGAAATAATATTCAATTGGGGGACATTCCTATTATTGTGCCAGATGAAAATCTGGTTCACCAAGTAAATGATCTTTTTAAAGATCATGAGCATCAGATTGATGAGGACATTACGAATAGGGTTATCTGTTCCATTGAGAATGACTTGGGGGGAATTAAATTGACCCTTCCTATTTCTGCATCTGCTAACCCTTTTGAGGTTTTGGCCTCATTAGAAGTGGGCATCATAGATAATTTAGCCATGACTTCTCCTAATTCAAGTAAGAGTTCACCAATTGTTCAAACTATTATAATTAGGGCTTCATCTGTGGTTTCTCCTGGTAGGGGTAGGCCTCCAAAGAATCAAAAGACTCAATTGGAAATTGATGCTGGGATTCAGTAGACTTTTTCTCTTTCTCCTGGTGTTGGGAAAGGGAAGCATTCGGTTTCTTTTGGTGACGCTATGAAAGGAAGTGGTACTCCTAAGGATAAGAGGAGTAAGAGGTCTATTATCAATCCTCCTGTGACTAGGTCGGGGGCTGTGAAGTGTAATCTTCAAAGTAGTTATGGAGAAGGAAAGTCTTCTCTGTCTAAAGGAAAGAGGGGAGCCTCGATCTCCCCTCGAGAGCAATGAGAATTATATCTTGGAATGTTAGGGGCTTAAATGCCCCTAACAAGAGGCGCTTAATTAAGTCCCAGATGGACTTAGTTAAGTGTGATATTTTCATGTCGCAAGAGACAAAATTGTCAAAGGAGTCTACTGATTTGGTTTTTTCTTCTTGGAGAAAGTGGGAATTCCTCTCCTCTCCAGCTTGTGGTGCGTCAGGGGGTTTGGCATTGCTTTGGAATAACTATGACATTGAGGTTGAGATAGTTGCTTCTACTGTAAACTGGATGTTGGCCTTAGTTAAAAGCAAGCTTTCAAAGGTTAAGGTTTGGCTTTTTAATATTTATGCTCCTTCTGGTATTCAAAGGAAGACTAAATTATGGGGAGATCTTAAGAGAATTTCCTCCCCTTTAAGGCATGGTCCCTTTATAATATTTGGGGGGGATTTTAATGCTATCACTGACTTGGGAGAAAAGAACGGAGGTATTCTTCCTAATAAAAAAATTATGGAAGACTTTGGGATGTTCATTAAGGACATGGGTCTTTTTGATTGTCAGTTTTAGAATGGGATTTTCACATGGACAAATATGCGAAGAGATTTTTCTCAGATTGCGGAAAAGTTAGACCGGTTTTTGTTATCAGATGTTTGGATTGATTTAGAGTTCGAATTGTTTTCCTCCATTCTTCCAGTTTCGGGGTCAGATCATTTTCCAATTTCCCTATCAATTCTAAAAGATAAATCTCCTTTTAAGTCACCTTTTAAATTTGAACCTATGTGGTTTAGAGATTCTTCCTTTTTGTGTTTGCTCAAAAAATGGTGGAGTTCTGCTCCTTATTGCTCTGGATCCCGAATGTTTCAAATTGCATTTTAAGAACATCTTTCAGAAAAAATAGAGGATTCAAGATATGATTGAATGTCTTAATTCACATGTGATTCAACATGGTATGGTGCCTCTTATTTTTGATGAACTAAAATTACTAAAAGTAGAGCTTGAAGAAGTTTTGTCCAAAGAAGAAATCTATTGGAGACAGAAATCAAGGGAGATCTGGCTTTCAGATGGTGATAGAAATACAAATTTTTTTCACTCTTCAACAAAAATCAAGAGAAGTAAAAATAGGATATCTTGTATTGAGTGTCCAAATGGCAGACTTTTAATAGAATAGGAGGATATTGCTTCAGAGGCAGTTAGGCTTTTTAAGTCACTATTGTCTTCAGAGCATGGAGATCTTCATAATAACATTTCTTCTAATATTCCTTCTTTAGTATCTTCGGAAGATAATAAAATGTTGATGTCTCCTTTTTCTTTGGATGAAGTTAAGCATGCTGTTTTTGCAATGAACCCTGATAAGGCTCCAGGTTCGGATGGCTTTACTCCTATATTTTTTCAGAAATGCTAGATTTTGTGGGAAATGATGTTTAATCGGCCCTTGAGGAAGCTAGAAGGAATAGGTCTGTTTTGAAAGAGCTTAATAATACAATGATTACAATTATTCCTAAAAAAGAGGTTACCAAGACATTTGCTGATTTTCACCCTATTGCTTTATGTAATACTTTGTACAAGATTTTTGCCAAGGCTATTTCTTTAAGGTTGAGTAAAATTTTACCTAAGATCATTTCTTTAGAACAAGGTGGTTTTGTTCTAGGAAGGGAGATGACAGAGGGAGCTATAGTGGCACATGAGGTTCTGCATTCTATTTCTACTCAGAGAATCCCGGCCATGATCCTCAAATTAGATATGATTAAAGCATATGATAGAGTAGAATGGGGGGCATTGTGTGTTGTTCTACTTAAATTGGGCTTTTCCAAGGCATGGGTCGAATAGATTCGTGCTTGTATTTCTTCTGCAAGGTTCTCAGTTCTAATTAATGGCTCCCCTTGTGGTTTTTTCTCCTCTTCTAGGGGTTTGAGGCAGGGGGATCCCCTGTCTCCTTTCTTGTTCATTCTTCTAGCTGAAACGTTCAGTTGGGCTATAAGAGCCGCTAAAATGGGAGGGTTTTGGAAGGGGATTAGGATTTAGAATGTTCTACAAAGCATTTCACATTGCTTGTTTGCAGATGATACCTTGTTATTTGGTCATGCCTCTTTGGGTGAGGCAAGAGTGATAAAGGGGATAATACAAAATTATGCATCCTTTTCTGGTTAGAGAGTCAATGTTGATAAGTCAAAGATTTTTTTCCTTCATGCTTCACAATTGGTTCAGGATAGATTGAAGTTTTTTTTGGGATTTGCATCTGGAAATCTTCCTTGTTCTTATCTTGGTATACCTTTCTTCATTAAGCAGGATAGAGTTGAGTTTTGGGATAAGATCATTTCAGCTATCTCTAGAAGGATCCTATCCTAGAATCATAGATGGTCATCTTTGGCTGGTAAGATTGTTCTTATTAAGTCTATCCTAAATGCTGTTCCTATTTATCTCATGTCTGTTTTACAGTCTCCAAAAGTGGTTCTTGTTAGTTTGCAAGATACTCTTAGGTCCTTCCTTTGGAGTAATAATAAAGATGATAAGAAGAAACTCCCTTTGGTAGCATGGGATAAAGTTTGTTTGCCTAAAAACCTTGGGGGCACAAGCATTAGGAGTTTGGAAAGTCAGAATTTAGCCTTAGGTGCTAAGTTGGTTTGGAAATTGTATGAGAGACCATTCTCCTTTTGGGCACAGATTATGTTTGCTAAATATTTAAATAATGGACCAAGAGAATATATTTTTCAAGTTTCTAATTTACCATCTGGTTCAGCTATTTGGAAGTTTCTATGTAAATGTAGATCAGTGATTTTGCCTCATCTCTCATGGATTGTACATAATGGTAGAAAGGTCAGGTTTTGGGAGGAAGTTTGGAATGGACATCCCCCTTTGGTGAACTTGAGGGATTGGTCTCCTTTAATTTCCACTCTTTCTTCCCTTTGGGGTGTCTTTGTGGCTGATTATTTTGAAATTGAGTATAGTGGGAATCTTAAGGTGGCAAAATGGAAATCAATTGATTTTTTAGATATTGATCAAAATGTGAAATTGGAATATGAAAAGATGCTGGCGGAGAGAGTAATAATTCTTTCTGATGCTGACGATGAGCTTATTTGGACAAGGAATATTTCTGGTAAGTAGACAATTAAGGATGGCTATAATTCTCTCTTGGTTGATAAAGATTTATCTACTTGGCCATACAAGCTGTTTTGGCATATGGCTTGCCTCCCAAAGGCTGGTGCTTTTGCTTGGTTAGCAGTGCAGGATAGGGTCCTTACAGGAATGATGTTGGACAGGTTGGGTATTACTGCAGTATTTTCTTGTGTCTTTTGTAATAAAAATTTAGAATCCTTTGCACACTTGTTTCTTCACTATGATTTTGCCTATGCTTGCTGGTAGTGGTTGTTTGAAAAGCTTAATCTATCCTTTGTTATTGGTAAGGATCTCCTTTCCCACTTTAGAGCCTGGCCTCTCCTATTTGCCTCATCTTTCTATGCATGTCTTTGGATTATTTCTCCATCTATTGTGATTTGGAATATTTGGTTAGAGCGTAATAATAGGATTTTTAAACAAACATGTTCTTCCTTGGCTGAGGTTTTATTGAGGATTGAATCTTCCATCTCTGAAGTTGCTTTGTCTTTTATCTATAAGAATTTGGAAACCCTTACCTCTTTTTCTCATTAGGATGGTAGGGTAACTCGAGTTTGGAGAATGTTATCAGTCTTACCTTCTCATGGATCTATTTTGAGTAAGGCTAATTCTATAAGTAAGGGAAATTTTGCTTGTTGGAAACCTCCTCCGCAAGGGCACTTTAAATTGAATTTTGATGGTGCTTCTCGTGGGAACCCTAGCCTGGCAGGGGCAAGTATGGTAATTTATGATCATAAGGTAAGATTTATTCAGTCTCGTTGTCATGCGATTGGTTTCAAGTCTAACAATTGTGCAAAATTCTTTGCTTTGTCCTTTGGTTTGGATATGGCTATATCTTTGGGAATTAAGGACTTGATAATTCAGGGTGATTCTATGGTTATTATTCGAAGTGTCATGAAACAGAAGTCGAATTGTTGGCAATTACAATATATACTTGATCATATTTTCCAAAAATTAGACTTTTTTGATTCCTTCTTGATTTCCCACTGTTATAGGGAAGTGAATAAGATTGCAGATTTCTTGGCTAATTTAGCCATTGATAGTGATGCTAATATGCGGGAGGTAAGTGTGGATGAGATCCCTTCCTCGGTTTTGGAATATTTGAAGTAAAGAAGGGCATAGTTGTAGTCTTCATCAACCTCCTTATTTGGTGTGGCTTTTCTTTGGTGTGGGTTCTGCTATGCTTGATCACAATGTTTATTTTGACAGGGTTTCTGATTATGGTTTCATTTTTGCTATGTGGTATAATTCTAACTAGTGGTTGGAGAATTGTGTTTCATAGATAGGGGTGGTTCAGACTGGTGTTTTTTGGCAGCAATGGATATGCATCCTTCGGCGATCATACTTTAATCTTCCTTCTATATGCTTCTATTGGCAGCTTCCTTTATATCTAATGTAGCTTATGTAATTGGGATGGGTTTTTTGATGTACTATGCCAATGGGCATTTGGTATTGGGTAGAATAGGCTTGTGTTACTTAAGCAATACTAAAGAGTTTTCTTACTAGTTCTTTCCCTTCAGTGCTTTTTGAACCAGACATTGTAAAAAACTTTTAAAATTTAATATAGTTAAGTGGTTCTATCCCCTTTTATAAAAAAAACAAACAAACATGTTTATCTTGGATTTTATAATACAAAATCTGATACACTAGCGTGCACCCAAAAAAAATCCTCACATTTAAAAAAAAAAAATTCCAATTGAGCACACATATTTTGAAGTATATGTAAAATTTCCAAACTTACCAACAACACAAGTGGTCACATCCTCACGAGTCAAAGATAATTTATTCTTGATGTGTGTATGCTTAGAAAATCTACAAAATTTGTTCAAGGAGAAATGTTTGAGATTTTTTAAAGTAGCTAAATGCTATTACATAATATAAATATTTATATATAATTTTTTTAAATATTAGTTGTTAATTGGTATATAATTTTTTGTGTTAGATTATGCAGTTGTAAAATAATTTTTTTTGGTTTGTTTATATATATATATATATCATTTTATTCTAATTATTAATTTTATTTGGGTATCATATTTTAATCAATAAAATACTTTGATTATCATGATCTATATGATGTGACTAATATGTTCTACTCTAGAAAATTAACTTGTAGCTATAACTATCAGTGGGTGATGTAAATTTAGACATCTATGTACATATTTAAATTTATTTTATTAAAAATTGTATCCTAATCACAAAGAAATTAAAGAACACAATTTGTGTAGATCTCATTTTTTGTTTTTGTGCCTTATTTCACTTTAAAGATACGTGTTTTAAAAAACATTCTAAGAGAAAAATTGTCTAGTGCAAAGTGTTTTCTAAACAAATAAGAACTATCATATTTTGAATCTAATAAATGCTTGAGTATATAAAAAGGAAGATTCCTGATTTTATTATCATGACACTTTAATTCAAGGGTAGAGGGGGAGTCTTAAAGGTGAAGTGGGTTCCTTTCTTCATCATAAATATAAATAAGGAATCTTATATTCTTGAAATAATTAAGAAATCATGCCTAATATCATAAGGGTTAAGGTTGAGATCACGACTATATAGATTTGATGGAGTGAACCATTAGTCCTTGAAACTTGGGGAAAAAAGTCAATTTGTCTAACACTATATTGACCTTTTGATACCCTTTAATCCTTGATGCTAACTCAAATAACTGTAATAACAAACACTACATATCATACAACTTCTTTTACTATATTTTGCACCCATTTTAGATGTTAACAACTTTGCATGTTTTTCTAGCTTTGTTTTCCCCTTTTTGACACCTAGATTAGCCTTATTAATCCCTTTTTTCCCCTTATGTGTTTACTTATCATGTGCTTTTTTTCTATTTTGTAGTGTTATTTTTATTCAATCCACCTATTATTTATCCTTTTTGCTTATCTACATATGTTCTACTCCTCCTTTTACACTATTTTTCCTATTTCTTGTATTGTGGGGACCCCTTTTGCACAAAATCACTTCCTTTGTCCTTATTTGTCTCTTATCCTTATTTATTGGAATTATGAGGATCCTAGAATTAAATGCCAAGTTTACCTCTATAGCAAGAGATCTCCACCCCTTGGGATGGTCTTCATACTTGTGACCAATTTTCCCAAAAATGGGGGTTGGTTATTGATGATCTACCTACAACATTTTTTGGCCTTCTTTTTCTATAAAACTATCCAAATATATATAAATAAACCTATCTTCTTCTCACTCTATCCATACATAGTCACCATTCTTCTTGTTTTACTATGCTTATACTTTTAGAGAATTCTTAGTAGAGATTGGGGCTTCTCTTTCTTCGGAGCCATTTGTGGATCAATGAGCATCCCCCCCTCCCCCCCCCCACCCCCCCCCCCTCTCTCTCTCTCTCTCTATCTATCTGTCTGTCTCATCATATTGTTGTGATGTTTGATTTCCAACTCCTTTAGCCCTCAAATCCTTATTTTCCTTTCTATTTTTGCATAGTTTCATTGTCACATCATTCCTTTCCCTTTATTTATTCCCATGTCTTCTTGTCAATCATATTTTCCTTATTTTCCTTCTTTCCATGTCCAAGTTGAAAGGAAAATTGCAACCACATAATAATAATTTCCACATAACCCAAAAGATAAATCTATGCAAACAAGTATTCAAAATCCACATGCAAGAGAATAGACAACATACCCATCAAATATGGCACAAGATATACCCGAGGAAAATCCCCATAGAGGGGAAAATCAAACATCCAAAAACATCCATGCTCAATCTATTATTTAGCAACAAGCTTTAGAGCCTCTATGAAAACCTCTAAAACATCAATCCTCTCCAATGCCATGCCCATGTGTCCAAGTATGAATCAACACATCCAATGCCATGCTTCACATATGCACTCTTTAGTAGAAGACTCAAAAACCCAACTAGCCAACCTTAGGCAACTATCCTTGTGTTTGTTTTTATTGAAAAAATATCACATTAAACCACCAAGTGGTATTACATAAAACCATGTGACTGAAACCATGAGATTACATAATAATAAATTAACTTTATAAAGATTATGCAAGGTATACATCACTTACTTCCTAACATTCTCCAACATGTTGTATACATTGCATAAGGGGTAACAAGTAACCTCAAACATAAACACGAGAACAATCCCTATAGCCATATATACCATCAAGAAATAGAAGTGCTCCATGTTCTCTATCAAGATATGTATAAGAAGAAATAAAGTGACTACCATCCCAAACATGAATGCTCTCATCCTCTACAATGCCACTACACAAAATAAGAATCCATATAAAGAGAAGCCACACTATTTGTCATAATGAAGCATAAGTCTTGCCTCAACTGCTATCCCAAACACATACAGTCAAACCAAAGGTATCAATATGGATCCATACTTGTCAATCTACAATATCCATAGCTAAAATAGCACCCACAACAAGTGCTAACACATTCAACTATACATACCTCAAAGGTATACAAAACTTAGTAAGCTCATGCCCTCAATATGTAGAACCCATGAGCCGCAATCACAAGCTCCATGTGCAAACCTACCAAAGAGTAACATATACATCTAGGAACTCCCGCTGCATGGGTAATGCAAATCTAAAAATGATCAAGGCATATCAAGTCTACTAATAGCATCACATAAAAGATGTAATTAATATCATATAGTACCAAGGAACATGCGCAATGATATGCAAATCTTGTAACAAATAACCTATAAATACAACTTTCACCACAACTATCCAAAGCTCTCTCATGTTATTTACACCCAACAAAGGAAAGAGATAAAGGAATAACATGGAATCTCCATGTTATGACCCAAATATAAGTGAAAACACATGACCACAAACAAATGATCACCCTAAGAATATTATCCTTCATTTTCTTAAACCAAAAGTATTAAAGAGTTACTTGCTCTTATTATGGTTGATTTCTATCTTCTCAATTTACATTGTGGTGTATGTTTATCACCTAAGTCAACATGTATTCTACATCTAACATTCCTTCTAGCCTTGGATTCATAATATCCAACTCTTCATTTCTATGGTATAGTCTTCGAATTTGCAGCAGTAAACTTATTTAACATAAATAAAGTCATATTTTTAATGAAACTTAGAGGTGAACCTGGTACTTGACAAAAGTTACATAACCATAAAGAGTTTTGTTTTGGAGACACATTCCAACTATCAGTAGTCTCTAGAATGACTAATCCATAGTTGTACGTCAGTTGTTTTCTTAGTTGATTACGGACTGCATATTATAGAGTCATATATATACCCTTTGCATTACTTAGAACTCAAAGCAATCTAAATACATTCTTTAAAATTTATTCACTGTACGAATTAGAAAAAATTTCATGAGCTAGAAAATGAAAGAGTTTTTATTTACTTTCAAATGTGTTTTGCCATTGTGCTATTTCTTTCCTCTTCTTAATCATCCCTACTGTTCTTTCACATCCTTTCTTATGTTGCACTTACCCCTGTGCTTCTCCAGTCATTCAGCACGTTCTGTAAATGGGTTCTGAACTCTTTAATTTCGTGGAATTTTTTATTTTTTAAATAAACTTGTTCATAGGTATCCAACTTATTGAAGCTACTAGGAGCTACAAGTTGCAATCTCAAGTAAAATGTGGTAATCAAATTGGTTGTTTTTGCGTTGGTAATGGTATAATTTGTGATGGTTAATTCATATCATTGTGGTTTTGTTATCAAGGTTCAAACATTATTTGGGTGTGAGTGTTTATGTTGGTAGAGTCTCACAGTGACAATCTCGATTAAATGTGTTGGATAAGTGGAAGGTGGTGGCACCGATCCTGGATAGAAAAATGCACCTCTTAGAATAGTATGATGATTGACCCTTTTGTCATTTTACCCAGAAATTATTGAATGCTCATATAGAAAATAAAATCTCTTAATATATGACCTCACAGATTCATAACTCCTATGAAAGGTATTAACTCTAAAAAAAAAAAGAACACAAAAATAAATTTGATTTTTTTTTTTTCCTCCTTTTTTCTGATAATGGCATGTGGGCCACATTCAATCATGCCCCGCGTTGAACAACTATTGAAGCTCCCTATATAAACAAGACTTTTCCTGCAACGCATGAATGCTTCAATTAACAGCCCAGGGCTAAAGCACAAAGAAGAGAAACAATGCTCAGTGTTAAGCCCAAACAGGGTACTCACACCACCATAAATAGTCCTGCTCCACAACTATTCACCGTTTGGAAAAAAGCCTTGTTTTTCAGTGGCACGGGTTTTACAGTTTTCGATTCATCTGGCAACATTATCTTGAGGGTAGAAGATTACATTCCCACCGTTAAACACCAGCTGCTTCTCATGGATGCCTCTGGCAATCCTCTTTTCTTTCTACGCCGCAAGGTAAGTCTAATTCATTTGCCTTGCACCCATTACTTTTAGGGCAACTATTCTAGTTTTAGGGCAATGATTTTATTTATGTGGGTAGGTTGTGAGTCTTCACCACAGGTGGGACGGCTTTATCTGCAGTGAAAAAGATAAAGGCAGATTGGGCAAAGTGTGGGTATTCACAATCAAAAGATCATCCATTATTTCTGCAAAAACATCTGTGGATATATTTCTTACTTGTTCTTATACCAATTATTTGAGAAAGCAGTCTGATTATCACATCGAGGGCTCCTTCAAAGAACGCTCCTGTGTAATTTATAACCGGGCACGGAGCATGGTGGCACAGGTATGTAATATATTATCTATATTGTGGGTTATTAGTCAGAGAGTTCTGGGACATGAAGTATTTGTCATTTTGGATGTGGGAAAAAAAACAATTGAATTTCTAGCCATCTGTTTGCAGTTGAAACGGAAAGAAAGCTGTGATAATTTAATGGAGAAGGACGTGTTTAGTGTAGAGATTTATCGTGGTTTTGATCCAGCTTTGATTATGAGTTGGGTTGTTGTAGTTGATCACATTAACAGTGAGGATCTCCGTGTTGTTACAAAGGCGGCGCTGTACTGCAGAATCAGATCATATCAATTTCTTAGACTAGTGAATACGAAAAGAAAAGGGGTTTGTATTGCCAAGGGAACTCGTGTTAAGGAAATTAAACTTTCCAACCTGAAGCGACGAATGGCTGCAAAGTCCACACTTAACACAGACCTTAACTCCAAGGTTTTACAGTAGGTGGTAGTGAAAAGTAAGATTATTTGGAGTTTTTTCTTTCTTTCTTCCCTAAAAATGAAACTCTTCTGGATTTCAGAGTAAATTAAAGACTTGAAGAAATTCTAAGATACGAGAAACTTTGAATTAGGATTTTTTTTAAGATGTAATATGTAATGATAACGAGCAGGTGTGGCTGCCATTAAGTATGCAGGAATAATCAGTAATCAACTATAGTTGGGTTGTGACACGAATTTCTGAGTTGTATACCAGATTTCTACTATTTAAATCAAAAAATAAAGTGTGTAGTGTTATGTTTTCCTTTATTTCATTGTGCTTGTGATTGTGTGTGTTAGAAATAATTTGTTGGGATATTGGATATTGTTAGTTATACATTCTTTCATAGTATTAGAGCCAAGGTTTTTTTTAAGTATTAAAGTGTTACTAGAACAATTTATTTTCAGTCAGATTGGTGATTTGAAATGGTTTTTTTTTCATTTATAGAAGTAAAAGTTCAAATTGAAAAGTAATTATGGAGTATTGTTAATGAAGAGGCAGCGAAGCTTCAAGATTGAAAAGAAAATGATTAGCAAGCTTGATCAAGTAAGAGGAATTATCCTCAATCTAAAAGGATGATTTGTTGATTTAGATGATTCGTTAAAATTATTAAAATAAGTTAAATGAAGATTAAGAATACCGATCTTATTAATTTGTTTGAGATAAAAATAAAATCCTTAAATGTAGAACTTGTAGATTTTGAAAAGAAATGGGTTAGTTAATGAAGTTTCTTATTCAAATGTTCAATTAAAAGAAATAGATGCTTAAAAGTATGTTGCATTCAAGCTTTAAAGTTGTCGAAGACTCTATATCTCAAATCTCTCTAAGAGTCTTTTGATTAATTAGTAAATCAATTTTTAATGAAAAGTTTCAAATCATTAAGGTGGAACTTATTAAGAAAGTCCATATATATGTTGTAAATGGAAAAAAAAAATTCTATTTTTTTTGAGATGAATAAAAAACTTATCATTGATGTAAGAAAAATTGAAAGGTTTGTTAAATAATTGGAATGATAATTTAGTGAAGTAGAATAGGGATCTATAATTTTTTTGCAAGTAATATGGAGTCATAATCACAAGAATTTTTTTTTATCAATAAGTAGTTAGATTGAAGGAATCAATATAACTCTAAAGCGCAACAAAGACATTGAGAAAGAAAAGAGGATAAATGAACTAAGAATTGTATTGTCTTGAGAGTGACGTTCAATGAATATGAGAGATTTAACATGAACTATTCCAAGGTAAATTTTAAACCAAAAATAAAATCTATTCTTCATCATCAAGGGGAGTACATTATTTTGGATTTTAAAGAATATACTATAGGCTTAGATATATTTTTTCTAATGGTTAGTTATATATGATTATTTGTTTTTGATCAAGGGTAAACAGGTTTTGAGGGGACCAGAAACCCCGTAAACAGGTTTTGAGGGGACTAGAAACCCCGTAAACAGGTTTTGAGGGGACCCAAAACCCCCAGGTTTTGAAGGGACCCAAAACCCTCAGATTTTACCAGGATTTGGAACCCACATAACAATGCTGCTAAAAGAAAAAAACATCAGGGAACTAGCAACCAAGCTAGAAAATAGACACAAAGTGTCCCTAACACATAAACAAGGGTTTTACAAGGCTCCCTAAACCTACAAAATATTGGGGTTTTGAAAGGCTCCCCTAACCTTCATCAAGGATTTTAAATTGGCTCGCAAAACTAGCAAACAAGGGTTTTCCCAGACTCCCATAACCAGTAACATAGACATCAGCTTACCAACAGTACAACTAACCCTTAACCAAAAACCATCACTGGCCAGACCGAGCCCTTTAAAATTGTTAGCATCCAGCATGCCTGTGGAATGAACAAAACACACATGGGGGTTTTGAAAGGCTCCCCTAACCTTCATGACATACACAAGGAGGGTTTTTGAAGGCTCCCTCAAACCCCCTAAAAAACTAAAAAGCATGGTTAAAAAAACCTAGCCCTAACCATGAAAGTAATGGCAGGTGGCCTCAACCAGCAACTCGAGCAACATCCTCACTCAAAAGACCTTCTCCCACCAACTTACCACCTCAATATGGAAGAAGTCCACCTCGATAGGAATAGAAAGAAGGGAAAACTTTAGCTTCAGAGACTCTCTTGTAGCAAGAAGAAACCCAACTGCTCTCAACCACCAAATCTCTGCCCCCATAGGAGAAAGGGCCACTTCAGACAGGCTAGGAAGAGAGCAATCCAAAAGCCCCCACAAAACAGCCATGAACCAGCAAAGAAAAAGCTCCTCCACCTTAGAAGAAGGAATATCCAGAATAGGGAAGAGAAAAGGGGATTTAGCAGAGGAAACCCTAACCTAGAATAAAATATAAGAAAACCAGAGGGTTTGCTCACCCTTGAAACAATAGAACCCCTCCAAAACAACAATACTCTACCATGACCACATAGAGCCCTGCTTCCTGAGACCCAAAGAAACAAAAAGGGACAAGGGATCATCCCACATAGGCCCGAGAAAGAAAAATCCACATAGAACAGTCTACAGCCCATCGCGGGGCAGCAAGGAAAAACCTGCACCACCAAAAAGATAGGACCGGACAAAGAGGGTGGGAAAAAAAACTCCACCAATCCCTGAAAGAGACCCATAGCCTGGCCTGACACAGGGCACCAAAGCCAAAACACCTTTGTGCGAGATCAAAGACACCCAACAAGGAACATCTCCTGTGGGCAAAGAACCGTAGCCAGTCGGAAGCACAACGATCTCACCGCACAAAAACATGAAAAGGGGCAAGGACACACTGCCCATCTCAGCGCGATCAAACCACACAATCTGCGAACCAAAAAAGCCTGCGCCAAAATCAGGGCAACCGACCTGGGCCAAAGAGAAGAGACCCCCCCCTTCACCATCTTCCTCGCAATCGTCCTCATCTCCATCGCCTGAATCAGTAGGCGTTGAAACCCTAGCTTTCCTCGCTCCTCCTTTCCCACTCATCGCTATTCAACTATTAAGATGATTTAGTTAAGGATGATGGTATAATTCAAGAATTATTTGTTGATTTAGTTAAGGATGATGGTATAATTCAAGAAATACTTGCTATAAATATAATAAAATTAATTATTAAGGTTTTAAAATTATTGATTTTATGAATGGTATTTTAAAAAGAAATTCAAATATTAAAAGATCAATCTCATCTCAATACAAAATTTGTTTGACAGTTATAAATTCTTCAACTTATTAAATTATTATTATAGAAAGAAAATACGAAAATAAAGTAGTTTCATACATCAAAAGTATTTATTTATCATATATTTTATAGTATTTCTAAAACTGAAATAACTCAATAATTAAAGATCTCAAAGGCATAAGCAATTGTTTGCTGGTTATAATGAAAAATAAAAGTATTCTAAGTTATATAATTTGGTTAAAAAAAATGGTATTTATTAATAGATATGTCAATTTTATGAAAAATCACATCTCATGGATTCACAACTTTAACAAAGAAATTCTTTTATTTCTTTGCCATGTTGAAACAAAGTAGCTCTATTATTTTTTATTTTGATGATTATACTGATGCACACAAATATTTTAGGAGACAACGATGATAGAAATCAAACTACTTTTGTATTTGAAGATCATATTATAAAAATGGAAACAGTTCTTCTAAAAAAAATAAAGGAGCATTCAAAATATTTATAAACATGAAGAAATGCAATTTGGAAGTGCATTTACGGAAAAAAATGATTCAAATTAACAATCTACTCTCTAATGTAGAATCTAGAATTAAGTAAGAATGTAAACAAGCCTTACAAGTGAAATATGATACTTTGATGAAGAATCAAAGTTAAAATATTATGCCTTTTCAAATAGGAAAAATTGGCTTCAAATGGATTTAAAAAAAATCAATTAGATGGTGTCAATTTTTTTTTTTAAAGCTAGATTAGTTACTAATGGTTTTAATCAAAGGGATGTGCTAATTTTGATTAAATATTCATGTCTATCATTTGAATCAATTTTGTTAGAATTATTCTATCTAAAATATATATTCTTTGTTTTCATATTCCTTTTTTGAATGAATATCTTGATAAAGGGATCGATATAGATTAGCCATCTAGTTTTTGTGGATAAAGTTATCCTAACTTTTTTTTTGAGTTAAATAATTAACTATAAGGTGTTGATGCACCAGGACTGTGTTGCAAGACAAACCACAAACCTCCACCAAACAATGAGTAGCAACCACAAGCCATTTCACTAGTCAGATGCTATTCCACCAAATGAGAAAATGTATTGAGTTCTTCTTGCAGATTGGTTCTTGGGTAAGGTGGAAACACTAACACATGGTCTTAAATTTCAAGAGAGTGTAATAAGAAGATTGACAAGCATTTTAGATTCCTAGGTTCTAGAAGTCTAGATTAAATTTTAATATTCATTTAAAGAGAGTCCAAGCTAAGATTATTATTATGTAATTTATGTGGATGATTGACTATTACTAGTTATAAAATAAAGTTCATAAATATTTTAAAATAAAATCTAAAGGATACGTTTGATATAAATGATTTGGGTGAGTTGAAATATTTTCTTAGTTTGCAAGTTTGAATACTTAAAGATGGACTACTTCTTTCATAGTCAAAATATGTATTAGATCTATTAGAAAAGTTAAGAATGATTGCTTCAAAACCCACTTCTACTCCATTTCAATCTAGATTATAATATTACTAAAGACTATAATTTCAAGAAGGTAGATGCAACTTTATATAGAAAATTTATAGTCTAGTATATATATATAATTTCAAGAATGTAGATGCAACTTTATATTGTACAAACAATTGCTATATTTACCAAGATCACAATAAATTTTGGTATTGAATAGACTACCTGGCATGATAAAGGTGATTATTAAATGGGGATAATAATATAATGTTCCCATTTCATTTATAACTACTCTTTAATTTGTGAAAAATTCATGGAACAATTCATTATGGCATTCGTTATGCTACCAAATCCGTAAATGAAGTAACAAAATGAAATAACTACTTCATTGTCTTATTGGAAGAAAAATAAATGGGTTTAGATTCAAAATATTTTATGGGAGCTTGGCCTTAAACCAACACTCTACTTCTACAATATTTGTGATATTAAAATTGTCATGGAGTTTGTTAACAGTTTAAATTTTCATGCTCAAATAAATCATCCGAAGGTTCTTTCTATTACAATCAAGATTTAATTTTAGTTCAAGTTATCAATTTGCAATATTGTCTCAATGTTAAACAAACAACATATATATTCATCACGAACATGACAATAATCAAATTTTGTTACTCCATAGACTACTTGACACGACAAAGGTGTGCATTAAGCTTGGACAATAACATAGCATTCCACTTTCATTTGAACCTCTTTATTTTGTAATTTGTTGTAGTCATTCCTTAAGAGAGAATGCAAGCATGAAAGTATGATTGTTTAATATTTAAAAAAAAAGATAAATTAGAGACTACTAAAAACCTTAGGATATTAGAAATTTGAAGATGTGAACATTTTTAGATCTAATATACAATTATAAAAAAGAAGTATGGTCTGACTACTAAAATATAAAAGGAAAAATATGGTCAACAAAAAGAAAATGAGTTAAATTAAGTATGGATTCTTAATGTAGCTAAATTTTCTTTACTATATTTTATTATATTGTTTGCACTACCTTATTTTTCTTTTTTAATTCTACATGTATTAAGCAGAAATAGTTTTGGTGGAATATTGCTACTTTCAAATTCATTTTAGCAAGTTGAACAAGGATAGTCAATATCCTAAGTTTTTAATAGTAGTTTAGACCCACGACTAAAAGATCTAGAAGAAAGAATGATAACAAACATTAGGAAATACAGAAAATCAAGGCAATTGTGAGTTAAAGTATACTCTGTTAACAAAACCAAAGATCCGGTGAATCCATTGCTGAAGTGAAGTTGCTGGAATTATATTGTTTGTATTTGGAGAAAACAGTTTTTTTATAGTCAAGTTGCTAAAGGTAATTTGTTCGCATCTGGAGAAAATATATTTTGGTCTACACAAACGTTGTTTAGTATTAAAGTTACGTATATGCGGTGAGATCTCGTGTGTATATAGACATTCGAATCCTAAGGAATGTAGTAGGGTTACAGGCAATGTTGAACAACGTATAAAAAACAAGCGTCTTGTGAGGTTTAGAAGTCTCTTTCAGTGCATTTGGAATAATATAAAATACAACAAAATCTTTGAAATAAGTTCACGTATGATTCGACTTCTGTACAACCAATCTTGTAGATACGTGCAACCCAGATAAGATGACGTAGTGAAGTGCGAGAGATATAGTGTTGATAGACCAGGAAGTGTGGCAGCAGGTGAGACACCCATTGCATCAAACTAATCTGTGTTAATAATGGCTACTTGGGTATTTAAAAGGAAGGAAAGATCTACGCGGATATTCGAGAGATGGAGACAATAGCTTGTTTCAATCCCCCCTGGCATAATTTACGGCATGTTGGGCATAAAAAGTTGGGAATAGTACGCATTGAACCACCAAAGATTTGTGAGTATTGTCTGACATGAAATTGTGTTGGAGAAATGAATCATATTAGAATTGTAATAAGGTACTTAACAAAAAGTTTTAGTAACAACTTGGATCAGAAGTTGGTAGAGCATCTCGTATTTGTGTTGGGTAGAAGTTTTAGGTTTAAGTTTAAGTTGGTTGATAGAAAGAATTCCTATTAAAATGTGGATTTGGAGGGTACTGGAAAAATGATTTAAGAGGGCTGCCTTGGATTGGTAGATATCTAAACAAGCAGATATAAAGCCTTAGATTGACAAAACAATAATATTAAATACAGTTAAATCACTTCCATGATGATCAATATTCAAATACAATTATTATAGTTAGAAGCTAATTAGTAGATCATCATATAGAAAGCCTTAGGTTAATCTTAACTTATTTATGCAAAATAATAATAAAGAATACACTTAAATCACTTTCATGATTATCAATATTCAAACACAAATATTATAGTTAGATAAGAATAGGTTTGATTTAGGAAAAAATATTAGTGTATATAATAGAGTGTTCATGTAGAAGAATAACGAAGTAGTATATAATTAAATCATTTTTATAACTATTAATATTTTATTACAATTTGCAATGTGTAAAATTAGGGTTTTCACAATTAGATATATGAAAACTGCTAATATTTAAATTTAGGGACCATTACATTAAAAGAGGAGTGAACCCAATAGATCTAGGCAGAAACCAACAAGGATAGGGCTGAGAATTTTTATTGGATTCATTTTTTTTGGTGAGGGGGTAATCCTCTTTAATTGAATTGTGAAAATACTGAAATTAGGGTAAATGTGCTCCAGAATTGAAGTAAAAGCACATGAACAGTAACTACAATCATCGTATCAAGCCACAAACTTAGATATGAGGAATGGAAGTGTATTCAGATCTATTCCCAGAAGAAGCTCTTGAAATGTTAGGACCGATATGCTCGTCACATTGGTCCTCCACACTTTTTGTTGTCTAAAGGGGATTTGTTCATCACTATAAATAAAGTCAATTCTAAAGATTACAACTTCGGACTGGTTCTTTCACACACTAGAGAAGGGAAATAGGTTGAGAATAGGGGTTTGTGTTAGGTCAAACCCTGGTTTTGGAATTAATCATAAAATAGAAATGAAATGTAATTGAATTGCAGTAATGGAAATGTTTTCCTTTTGAGGGAGATGCTGAATAATGACTGAAACACTAGTGCTATAGCTTCTAATGGAGTTTTGTTTGTCTCCACAAGGAATTAGTGTTTCATGAAGTCTTCATAAACATAGAATATGAATTCCAACTCCAATGCTTAAATATTGACCTTACTTTTGCTCCAATGATTGTAAGAAGATTGATTTCTTGCTCACTTGAATGATTGATTGAATATGTTTGCTGGATTCAAATTTTATAGCAAAATGAGAGGGGTAGATCTCCTTTTATACTTTGCCATAAAAAAGCAACTTAACTTTCTAACATGAGCCGACACAATATCTAGGTCCTCGCAAAATGATGTGACTGTTAAGGGGCTCAAAAATGGGCCGTGATTGGGAGGACCAGGGCACTGGATGCTCTGGTCCTTGAGGACCAAGGCGCTAGTCCCTAGACCTAACCAATAAAGAACCAAGGAACAAAGGGGAAATGAAGTTCAAGGTAAAAATAATGAAGAATTTGTATGGTGTGAGAAAAATCAAGGCTCCATTTAGGCCTCAAGACATGAACACCAAGGTGAGGGCCCAAATGAAGACAAACTTGTAAGGGAGTACAATTTAGGATGCTACATTTAGCCCCCACTTGAGTGGGAGTATGAGACTAAGCATACTCTCAGTAAAATACAAAGTTTCATACTCTCGGTACAAAATACAAAGGTTCAATTAATTTTTTTTATTAGGATATCAAAGAGACAAGACACACTAAGCCCCTAGTGGACTTTAAGATCTTACTACATCAACATAAAGATAAAAAGGATGTCATAAGAGAAAGAGGAGGATAACCACGACTACCAGCCTAGTAAGGTTCACTTAGTGTGAGTCATGGAAAGAAAAATTTCCAAAATTATAGAGGAACAAACTAAGTTTGCAAAGTAACATGAGTATTGAGTTATGCAAAAGAGTGAAGAAATGAGCGGAGTGTACACCACCATGTTAAAGTAATTGTGTACACCTTATCGGGAGAAAAGGCTTTAAGGTAGCATGCATCCTAAAGACAAGCACATTGCCGCAATGATATGCACCCAAGGACACATCAAAGGATAATGATCACAAAACACAAAATAAATAAGGGTTCTACTTAGATTTAGGGTTATTATGCTCTTGTTGTTGTTAAAATGGTGTCTGAACCTTGCATTTAGGTGAGGTTACTATTTATAGGAAGTTTTTGTTTGAGTATAAAATGGTGCGAAATTCTCCCTGAAGCTTCCAGTTCACTAGATGAGCATGCTGGTAAATTTTTGTTGTAAGATCATAGTTAATTTTAAAGATATTAAAGTTTCTATTTTTGGAGGGTGCGATGAAAGGTTTAAAATTAATTTTGAGGACTTTAGAGGTTCTGAAATGTCATAAAAAGTGGGCATAAATAGAATAGTGGTTTACGAGGTCATGGAGAACTTCACGAGCTTTCCGATGCTTCAAATAGTTTGTTAATCAGACACAAGATTCACAAGTTATGGCCTCCGAAAGTTTGGAGTCTTGAATGGGAAATATAAATTGCATCAGACATATTAATGAGCTGTAAAATGGAGGAACACATGTTGATGTGAGTTTTGACACATCATAAGGCATCTAGAATGGAGATAAGATCGACTCTACTTTATTGGGTGGTTTTATCCCATGCTTATGTAATACCGTTTGATGGTTTCTTGTATTGTATCTCCCATATATGAGATGCGTGAGATAGAGGGTGTGTGTAAGAGTCTTATGGATATTGAGTTACCCCTAAGTCTCTGATTAGTGGTAATCCTATGAAGAGCTTTGTCTACAAGTATACTATAATATGTTATTGAATGCTAAATAATATATTGATATGCTTTTAGAGTGTTGGGTTCTTCTCCCGAAAGGGTTTTCCCCACGTAAACCACTATACTATTGTGTTGTGGTATGCATGATATTTTATTTGTTTTTGTTAAGTTAAAATAACCGTTGTAGAGATCTATAAATTTTTTTGCATTACCCTCCTCTCAAGGTTAGTGTAGGAAGTTGTTCTGCTACTTAACTTCCTTACAAGTGGTATTAGACGTTGATCACT
Source organism: Cryptomeria japonica (assembly GCF_030272615.1). Lineage (NCBI taxonomy): Eukaryota > Viridiplantae > Streptophyta > Pinopsida > Cupressales > Cupressaceae > Cryptomeria > Cryptomeria japonica. The sequence continues at coordinate 146,799,601 of NC_081407.1, forward strand.
TTTCGTTTCAGTTGTGGGTTGTTGGGTTTTTTGAACTAATCTAGATTTGAGTGGGAGCTTGTGCAGAAGATACTTTTTGATCTTGTTGCAGGAATTTTCAGATGGCAAGTTTGTCAAGGAGAATAGAGGTGGAGAAATTTAATGGTAGTAATTTTGAGATGTGGAAGCTGAAGATGGAAGGTTTTCTAATAGATCGAGATCTGTGGGATGCTATTGATCTGAATGTCTCAAGACCCTTAGATCCTACTACAGTTGCTCAATATGATGTTATGGACCGTAAAACCAAGGGTCTAATTATATTGTGCCTGGTAGACCTTGTTCTGATCAATGTCTATGAAGAGAACTCTGCATAGAAGCTATGGACTAAGCTTGGTGAAATGTATTAAGTGAAATCTTTATTCAATTAGTTTTTCTTGAGGAAATATTGTATTCCTTGAGAATGAAAGAGGGTGGATGGATTACAAACCATTGGGAAGAATTTAATATGTTGGTGGCTCAATTGACATCTATTGGTGTTAAGATGGATGAAAAAGAGAAATGTCAGATCTTGCTTTGTTCTTTGCCAGATTCATGGGATTCTCTTGTTATGGCTATCGGTAATACTTCTATTGTTTTGAAGTCTGAAGATGTGGTGGGTTCCCTACTTGGAGAAGAGATGAGAAGAAAGGTATCCATTAGTTCAAAGGAAGCCCTAATTGTTTATGGAAGAATTAAAGAAAAATGCAAGAAGAATGAGAAGCTTAATAAGTCCAAATCCAAAGGGAGATCAAAATCTCTTGGAAAGTCCAAAGTCATTTACTGAAATCGCGGTAATTTAGGTTACATCTGTAAGGACTGCAAAGAAGAAAAGAAGAAGAAAAAGAAGAAAAAGAAAAAGTTCAATTCTAATTCGGAGTCCAAGAAGGAAGATGGTGATGCATTCATTGTAGCTTTGGCTACTCATGCAGGTAATGATGCATGGTTAATTGACTCAGGTGCATCTTTTCATATGACTTCCAATAAAAATTAGTTTTCAGAATATGAAGAACTTAATGGAGGCAAGGTGTACTTTGGTGATGATTCACATTTAGATATTGTTGGTCGAGGTAAAGTTAGGATCGAGTTTCTTGATGGTAGAATAAAAAGGATTAGCACTGTGTTGCATATCCCTAGATTAAAATGAAATTTATTATTTGTGAGAAAAATGATAGATGCGGGTGTGCAGGTAGTCTTTTATGATGCAAGATGTAAGATGATTAAGGGTGCTATGGTGATTGCTAGAGGTGTTAGGTTCAACACTTTGTATAAGCTAAAGGCATACACTGTTGAGTGTAATAGCACTTCTATAAAAAGTAAATTTGTGGATACTTCATCGAAATATTTGAGGGTTTCACCTTTAGCAGATGGACATGGATTTTGGCATACCTAAGGGTGCTCTTTCTTCTAAAGAAAAGTTATCTACAAAGAAGACTATGTTATGTCACCAAAGACTTGGACACATTGGAGAAAAGGGTTTGAGCACCTTGAAAAATAAAAACCTCATTGAAGTTTTGAATGATTGTAATCTTGACTTTGATTTCTATGAGCATTGCATTTACGAAAAACAAAACCATGCTTATTTTTATTCGAGTCCTCATAAATCTTGTGGTGTTTTGGATCTTATTCATTCTAATGTGTTCGGTCTTGTAGATGTTCCTTTGATTGGAAAATACACATATTATGTTTCATTTATCGATGATTTTAGTAGGATATTGGTATACTTTCTGAAGAGTAAATCTAAAGTTTTCAGTCATTTTAAAGAATTTAAAGCAATGGTTGAGTTGCACGCTGGAAAAAAAATTAAATGTTTGAGGATTGATAATGGCGGTCAATTTTTCTCTAATGATTTTGATAGATTTTGTAAAGACTATGACATCAACAAAGAAAAGACAACTCTGTATTCTCTATAGTAGAAGAGAGTTGCAGAAGGAATGAATAGGACACTGGTGGAGAAGGTTAGGAGTATGCTAAGTGGTGCTGGTCTCGAATAAAAGTTTTGGGGTGAAGCTGTTGCCACTACTTTCTACCTGATCAACAGGTCTCCTATAATAGCTCTTGTTGATAATATGCTTGTGGAAGCATGGTCAGATCACAAGCCTTCATTGAGACATCTTAGAGTTTTTGGTTGTGAGTCATATGCACATGTGCCAAAGGAGAAGCAAACAAAGTTGGAGAACAAGGTTGTGAAATGTATCTTCATCGGTTACAGTTATGGGTGAAAGGATACAAGCTTTGGGATTTTGTTGCACAAAAGGTAATTCATAGTAGAAGTATTATTTTTTAGAGAAATTAAGTGTCCTTCTATTACATTGCATCTAGAACAAACTAAAAAGGAAGATGTGATTCAATTCCCTTCTACACCTAAAAGAGTTGAATCGAGACCATTTGATAGGCAAGAAGTTGAGGAGAGCTCATCTAGCTCTGAATCTTCAGAAGAGGAGGAAGAACCTCCAACTAGCTTGTTCGAAGGTCTACAAGACATAGACAACCACTTGAAAGGTATTCACCCGATGATTGGAGATTTATTTTTGCTTTGAATACTAATGTTGATGAACCTAGATTCATAGAAGAGAGATTAGGTATGATTGACATGTAGAATCCTAAAATATTGCTATGGAAGAAGAAATGACAACTTTGAAAAAGAATGATACATGGGATCTTGTACCATTGCCTAAAGGATGGAAGCCTGTTGGTTGAAAATGGGTGTTCAAGAAAAAGACTAGTTTAGATGGAAGCATCGAGAAGTAAAAAGAAAGGTTGGTTGCAAAAGGTTACTCTTAGGTTGAGGGTGTTGATTATGGTGAGATATTTTCTCCTGTTGCAAAAATGACGTCCATTATATTTTTTCTTTCTATTGCTGCTGCTTATGATTTAGAGGTTGAGAAAATGGATGTGAAAACTGCTTTCCTTCATGGTGATTTGGAGGAGGATATCTATATGATGCAACCAGAGCACTATGTGGTGAAAGGTAAAAGTAATATGGTCTATAAATTGAAGAAATATTTGTATGGCCTTAAACAGAGTCCTAGGATGTGGTAGCACAAATTTGATACGTCTGTGTTGATATTGGGATTTGAGCATTCTAAAGTAGATCACTATGTTTATTATAAATCAGATGGTGATCATTTCTTGTAAATATCATTATATATTTTTGATATGTTATTCATTGGTAAAGGGAAACACACAATTTTAGAACTAAAATCTCAACTTGCTGCTAAATTTGAAATGAAAGATCTTGGTGCAATAGAATAGATTCTTGGGATGGAAATTAGAAGAGATAGAGTGAACAAAAAGATGTTGCTAGGCTAGAGTAAGTATGTGAATTTAGTATTACAGAGGTTCAACATGTAGGATTGTAGACCATTATGTGTTCGCTTCATAGTTGGAACGAAATTATCTATTTCAGATTGTCCTACATCTCCATCAGAGATGAAGACATGAGCATAGTTCCTTACAAGTGTGCAGTTGGAAGTTTGGTGTATGCTATGGTCTGTACTAGACCAAACATTTCCTAAGTAGTGGGAGTTCTTTCGAGATATATGTCTAATCTTGGTAGAGTTCATTGGGATGTAGTCAAAAGAGTCTTTAGATATTTGAAGGGTACCATAGAGTATTATTTGTGTTATCATGGTAATTTAGTTGGAGACGTGATTTCCCTTGATATTCCTGGTTATGTAGATTGAGACTAGGCATGCGATATTGATAGTAGAAAATCCACTCGTGCTTATTTGTTTACTTTATTTGGTAGTGCAATTAGTTGGATGAGTAAGTGACAGGCTGTGGTTGCTTTGTCCATTACAGAAGTAGAGTATATGGTAGCTACTCATGCTTGTAAAAAATCTATTTGGATTAAAATATTATGTTCATATATTGAAATAAAACAAGGTGCAGTGACAATTTTTTGTGACAGTTAGAGTGTGATCTTCCTAGATAAGAACCCAACATTTCATGCCCGAACCAAATAAATTGATGTTCAGTATCATTTTATCAGAGATATGGTTGAATATGGCAAGTTGAATCTGGTTAAGGTATAGACTTTGATGACTTCTATAGATTCTTTAACTAAGGCTGTGAGCACAGAGAAGTTCAGATGGTGTTTAGAGTCTATGGGCCTCATGACCCCTAACAATTAAATTATTGTGTTGATACTCCCTTTTCTCTTGCAAGGTGTTCGACAAGTGGAAGAATGTTGGGAAAATGGTGTCTCAATCTTGCATTTAAATGAGGTTACTATTTATAGTAAGTTTTTGTTTGAGCACAAAATTATGCAAAATTCTCCTTGAAGCTTCTGGTTGCCTAGAAGAGCATGCTGGTAAATTTTCATCTCAAGCTCATAACTAGTTTTGAAGATATTAAAGTTTCCATTTTTGGAAGGTGCGATGAAAGATATAAAATTAATTTTGAGGACTTTAGAGGCTCTGAAATTCCCTAAAAAGTGGGTGTTAATGACAACATTTTACGAGGTGATAGAGTACATTGTGATCTTTTCGGTGCTTCAAACGGTTCATCAATCAGACACACAATTCACAAGTTATGGCCTCTAGAAGTTTGGACTTTTGAAATGGGTAATATAAGTTGCATCAGACACATAAATGAGTAGTATATGGGATCAACAAATGTTTATGTCTGTTTTGATACGTCAATGTAGGTAATCTAGAATTCCAGAGATAAGGTCAACTCTACTTTATTGGGTAGTTTTAGCCTATGGTTTTTTAATACCATTTGATGGTTTCTTGTATTGTATCTCCTATATATGAGGTGCATGAGATAGAGGTTGTATATAAAATTATTATGTCTATTAGTTACCTTTGAGTCTTTGATTAGTGGCACTCTTGTGAAGAGCTTTCTGTGCAAGTATATTGTAATCTGTTATTGATTGCTGAATAATATATTGATCTTCTTTTGAAGTATGGGGTTTTACTTTTGAAAGTTTTTTTCCCACTTAAATCACTATGTTTCTATGTTGTGGTATGCATGATATTTTGTTTGTTTCTGTTAAGTTTCTGTAATTGTTGTAACAATCTGTAAAAGTTTTTTACCCTCCTCTCAAGGTTAGTGTAGGAAGTTGTTGTGCTACTTAACTTCCTTACACTTATGATAAATAGTGTATATCATTTATATATATATTTGCAATAAAATTTTTCAAATCCCCCAAATAAAGTAGAACAACATGGAAGAAGGGAACATGTGTCTTTTGAGTCAACATGGGAGAGACCAATAGAGATCTCAATGCTTTGCATCATCCTGAATTAGACAACGCTAGGGGCAACAAATAAAAGAATTGAGAAACAAATAGAAGAAGATTACGTACAAGTAGTAGAAGAGAGAGAATCTATGACACAAATAAAGATAATCAAGAAAATCATCCACCTCTCAATCGTGCTCAATATTGTTTTGGGAAGGTAGACAAGATGCAAGAGAAAGAACTTTGAGCATTGTAGATGGAGCTGTTAGACAGTATAGATAACCGAAAGACAACTGAGAGGGGGGGTGAATCAGTTGTCAGAGATTACCGAAAGCATTATCAATTCAAAACAATAATATGAGAATAGTAGTTAATCTAATTAAGCATAGACAATAAGCACAAAATAAAAGCCATCCACACAACACCAAGATTTGTATGTGAAAAACCCGGTAAAGGAAAAAACCATGGTGGGAAGCCTACCCACAGTCAAATAATACTTCTACAGTAAGTGTGTGAATTTACAATGAAGGGGCCTACACTTTCAGGAAGGCCAATAGCCTAGAGCACACTGCTCATCACAAAAGGAGTCTCACTGACTACATACAAATCCAGACTACAATATGGAGAAGTGTTGAATTGCAAAAGATATCATCTCCTATGCCCGAGTATAGTTCCGGTTAAACTCAATACCGAAGGACTAAATCCTCTTACAAACCCAATTCGATCTCCATTGATCGACCAACTCCTCTGTCTAAATGATATTACAATATTCACACATTATATTCCTTGACCATGACCTCTTACAATAACCATGATGGTCTACAATAAGATCTTAAATCTTATTTATACAAACCCTCAACCATAAACAATCAGGTAGGCCACCAACCAATAAAGCAATTACATAATATGTCGGCCTTAGACTAAAACAAATAATATCCAACACATAAGATATCTCAAAAATACAATAATAATTCCTGTCCACACGTTACGTTAATGCCGATCCATAACCTAGATCAACCGAGACCAAGTATAGGTCCACATGCTTCAACAATTATCTCCAAATGCCAAGTCTCAAACAAGATTATCAACAACATCTTGAAAATCTATCAGAAGCTACACCAACACCAATTATGCAATGCATCCAAGATCTCCACCAAAAGATCTGATGGTGAAACCCTCACCAGAACTAGAAACCAATCATCTGTGTAAGAAGGATAACATCCAATCACCAGACTGAAACCAACTAACCAAATATGGGTATAGGCATTATGAAGAAGCCAATTCCATCACTAGATTATACCAGAGTTAACCAGTTCATGCCAGATCCAAGTTAACCAAAAACCACCCAACCTACCGGGACCAGAAGGGTGCTGGTAAAGCATCCAAATAGATAGTGTTGACATCAATGACAAAAAATCAATGCAACACATAATCAATTCAACCAAAAGTCCAACAATCTCCCCCTTTGGCATTGATGGCAACACTAGATGTGAAAAACATCTAAGTACCAAGAAATGCCAAACAAGTCTCCCCTTGTGGAAGAGGACCAACAATCTCCTATATATAGCTCTGAATATCAATGTCTCCTCCCCTGTAAATAATATCTCTATAAAGTTATGACTTTCTTTTTCACATCGCTATCTCTCCCCCTTTGACATTAATGCCAGAAATCGGACAAAAATATCAAAGCAAAAACATAAGCCTCTGAATCTCAAAGCTGACTACTCCCCTTGAGCAGTAGCATCCCACATCAGTGCCAGAATGAATAATGTTTCTAATAATTCATACCAGATTGATGCCAAACTGCATCAATCAAGTCTCTGCTGGAGGGGCAGAAACCCCCAATCTGTCTCTCAGGTACCCAAAAGATTCCTTGGATAAAGGTTTAGTAAAAATATCTGCAATCTATTCTTTAGTGTTAACATAAACTAGTTTAACTTCATTTACTTCCACCTTCTCCTTCAAAAAGTTGTACTTGATATATATGTGCTTTGTCTTAGAGTGAAATAACAAATTCTTTGATATATCAATAGTAGTAGAGTTATCATAGTGAATAACTACTGGTGCATCGTAATCCACCTTTATATCCTTCAACATTTTCTTCATCCATAAAACTTATGTACAATTAGTAGCAACAACAACATATTTAGCTTCAGCAGTAGATAAAGAAGTACGTGCCTGTTTCTTGCTGATCCATGAAACCAACTTCTTTCCAAGAAAGAAAGCTCCACCAGACGTACTTTTCTGGTCATCAACATCTCCTGCCCAGTCAGCATCTGTATATGCACATAAAGTGAAGTTATCATCCTTAGGATACCACAAAACATATTTTGATGTACCTTGCAAGTATTTAAAAATCCTTTTGACTCCTATCTCATGATTTTCTCTAGGATCGCTCTGAAATCTTGAAACAATACAAACAACATTCATAATGTTAGGTCTAGTCTGAGTTAAATAAAGTAGACCTCCAATCATAGATTTGTATCTTGTAGGATTTATCTGTGTAGAAACATTTTTCGTTGTCAATTTCTCACTTGTAACCATAGGTGTACTTACTGGTTTAGAATATCCCATACCAAATTTATTCAACAATTCCTTAGCATATTTAGTTTTACAAATAAAAATACCTTTGTCAGTTTGAGTAATCTACAAACCTAAGAAAAATTTCATCTCACCAATCATAGACGTCTCAAATTCTTTCTCCATGTTCTTAAAAAATTCTATGCTTAATTTATCTTCACCTCCAAAAATAATATCATCAACAAATACTATAACAATCAGTATATCATCATCAGTGATTTTATAATATAAATTATTGTCAGCACTGCCCTTAGTAAAACCAAGCTTCAAAAGATATTTATCCAACCTTGCATACCAAGCTCTAGGTGCTTGTTTCAATCCATATAAAGCTTTCCTTAACCTACAAACCATATCAGCATCTGATAGTGAAAAGCCATTAGGTTGCTCAATATGAACTTCCTCATCAAGATCCCCATTCAAGAATGTACATTTAACATCCATCAGATAAACCTTGTAGTTTTTATAAGCAACATAGGCAAGAAATAATCTTACAACTTCAATCCTAGCGACAGGTGAAAAAGTTTCTCCATAATCAATTCCTTCTTTCTGATAATATCCTTTACAAACCAATCTAGCCTTATTCCTTATAACTTTACCATTCTCATTCAATTTATTCCTAAGAACCCATTTAGTTGTAATAAATTTTTTATTTTTAGGCCAGGGAACCGAAGTCCATGTATTATTTTTTTCAATTTGATCTAATTCTTCTTCCATAGCTTTTAACCAAAATTCATCTTTACATGCCTCAATTACTGATACCGGTTCAACTTGTGAAATTAAACATACCTCATTAGTTGCCAGTCTTCTTCTTGTCATCACTCCATTTATCTTATCCCCAATGATTTAATCTTCAGAATGATTCAATCTCACATACCTAGGAGTCTTCTGACTCTTTGTTCCTTTTCCCTATTCTTTAGTTACTGTAGAATTTTCTGATGTTGCTGGAGTAACTGGTTCAACTCTCTATTCCGATAAAGGTGCTACTGGTTCAGATATAATCATTTGCATTGCCGGTTCCTTCTCATAAATTCTGATTTGACTTTTTCTTAGCTCATCTACTTTGACATTAGCACTCTCCACTATTTTCTACAATCTCTTGTTATAACATCTATATGCTTTTCTTTCATTAGAATAACTAAGAAATATGCCTTCATCACTTCTAGGATCAAATTTCCCAATAGCATCATCACTCCTGATATAACATTTACTACCAAAGATTCTAAAATACTTAACTGTAGGTTTATTGCCAATCCATAATTCATAAGGTGTCTTACCAATTTCTCCTTTGATATGTACTCTGTTAAATGTATAAACCGCTGTACTAATTGCTTCTCTCCAATAGATATGAGGCATATTTGCTTCCATCATCATTGTTCTAGCAGCATCCAAGATAGTTCCATTTTTACTTTCCACAACTCCATTCTGCTGAGGTGTCTGGGGAGCATAAAATTGTCTTCTTATACCATGCTTGTCACAAAAAGTTACTAAACTCACCAGATGTGAATTTTCCACCATGATCTGATATCAAACATTTAATCTTCAATCCTGTCTTAGTTTCCACTTTAGCCTTAAAGATTTTAAATTTTTCAAATGCTTCAGATTTTTCTCTCAAAAAAGTAACCCATATTATTCTAGAATAGTCATCAATGATTGGCATGAAATATCTATCACCATGAAAACTTTTAACTCTAGCAAGGCCACATAAATCAGTGCGAATAAGATCAAGAACATCATTTTATTTATCTTGTATACTCCTAAAAGAGGTTTTGACCTGTTTACCCATTTGACATTCTTTACATACTGGATTATAGGGCTTCATAATCTTAGGTATATCTCTAACAGCCTTAGTTGAACTGATCTTCACATTGCAATCAAATTTTACATGACACAACCTTTTATGCCATAACCAACTTTCATCAATCTATGTAATCAAACATGTCTTCTCATCGGAGTTCAAATGAAATATGTTACCTTTTGTCTGCATACCGGTTGCAATATCCAAGCCAGACCTATTAATGATTTTGCATTTTCTATCCTTGAACTATAATTAAAATCCCTTATCTACCAATTGTCCTACACTCAAAAGATTATGCTTCAAACCTTCAACATAATAAACATTGTTAGTATTGTTCTTACCATCCAATGATATAGTTCCTTTTCCCTAAATCATACATGACTTGTCATCTCCAAATCTAACTAATCCACCATCAATTTCTTGCAAAGATAGAAACTTTCCTTTATCTCCAGTCATATGATGTGAACAACCACTGTCAATTACCCATTCATCCTTATCCTCAATTTTAGCAGCAAGTGCCTTCTCCTCAAGTACGTTCTCTTCCAGTGCCAGATCATCTTCCTTGATAGCCAAGAATACCCATTCTTTCCTATTTCCGGATCCACTAGCAGAGTCTTCTATCGGTTCATCATCTAAATTATTAATGCCTTACTCATCCACTATGTAGCATAATTTGTTTTTCTTGAAACATTTAAAGGGTGCTTTTCCTTCATACTTACTTCCTACCAGTCCTTTCGATGCTTTTCTAGCAAATAGTTCTTCAAGTTGCTCAAACTCTTCATCTTCTCTCTTCATATGTTCTAATTATTTTGCATATAAAACTCTCCAATCTTTCTTACCGGTTGTAGATGTAGATTCATGAAAAGTAGGTTCAGTTTTCACAGCTCCAAAAGGTCCAAATTCCTCACAGCTCCAAAAGGTCTAAATTCCTCAAGCTCAAAACCAAATAGTTTCCCAAGCAAAGTATCTCTTTTGAAAGATGTATTAGCCATTGTTCTCAACTCATTAATAACAACAACCTTCATTTTTTAAGCTGGTGGTAGGGCTCTCAGGACTTTAGAAACAATCTCATCTTCACTCAGAGTTCCACCACAACATTGAATTCCCATAACAATCTCATTTACTCTTTCCATGAATGCAATAATCCTTTCATCTTCTAAGATCCTTAGATTTTCATATCTCACTCAATAACCATCAAGTTTAGCAATCTTCACTGTAGGGTTATCTTCATTAAGGGTCTGCAATTTATCCCATATAGCCTTTCCAGATGATTTATCTATTAATCCCATAATTTGCAGATCAAAAAGTGCACACAAGAGGGCTTCTCTTTCCCTACAATCATTCTCAAGCTCCTTGTCCAGATTTACCAAAGGAGGATTGCTAGATCCCGGATTAAAGGGTGTGACACCATTTTGTGTGATCTCTCAAATCTCCTTGCCAAGACATCTCAGATGAGTCTCCATCTGAATCTTCCATACTGTATAATTTTTTCTTTCAAGCCTCGATATATCCCTTCAAAAAATAGCTCTAGAAGAATTGGATGAACTTGAACTGTTAGTCGTCATAGGATCTTCCTCAAGCGGTTAAGCTTTCTGCAGAGAGGACCAAAGATTTGATACCAATTGTTAGACAGTTCAGATAATCGAAAGACAACTGTGAGGGGGGGGGGGGGGGTGAATCAGTTGTCACAGATTACCGAAAGCATTATGAATTCAAAACAACAATACTGAAATAACATTTAGTCCAATTAAGCATAAATAATAATCACATAATAAAAGCCATCCACACAACACCAAGATTTGTACATGGAAAACTCGGTAAAGGGAAAAACCATGGTGGGAAGCCTACCCACAGTCAAATAATAGTAAGTATGTGAATTTACAATGAAGGGGCCTGCACTTGTAGGAAGGCCAACAACCTAGAGTACACTTCTCATCACAAAAGGAGTCTCACCGACTACATACAAATTCAGACTACAAGTTGGAGAAGTGTTGAACTGCAAAAGATAGCATCTCCTATGCTTGAGTACAGTTCTGGTTAAGCTCAATACCAGAGGACTAAATCCTCTTACAAACCCAATTCGATCTCAATTGATCAACCAACTTCTCTGTTTGAATGATATTACAATATTCACACATTACATTCTTTGACCATGACCTCTTACAATAACCATGATGATCTACAATGAGATCTTACATCTTATTTATACAAACCCTCGACCATAAACAATCAGGTCGACCACCAAACAATAAAACAATTACATCATTTACAAACCATGTCATCTTAGACTAAAACAAATAATATCCAGCACATAAGACATCTCAGAAATACAACAATAATTCCTGTCCACATGTTACGTTAATGCAAGTCCATAACCTAGATCAATTGGGACCAAGTATAGGTCCACATGCTTCAACAATTATCTCCAAACGCCAAGTCTTGAACAATATTATCAACAACATCCTAAAACTCCATCAGAAGATGCACCAACACCAATTATACAATGCATCAAAGATCTCCACCAAAAGATCTGTCGATGAAACCCTCGCCAGAACCAAAAACCAATCATATGTGTAAGTAGGATAGAATCTAATCACCAGACCAAAACCAACTAACCAAATATGATTATAGGCATTATGAACAAGCCAATTCCATCACAAGATTATGCTGGAGTTAACTAGATCATGTCCGATCCAAGTTAACAAAAAACCACTCAACCTATTGGGACCAGAAGGGTGCCGGTAAAGTATCCAAATAGCTAGTGTTGACATCAATGAAAAAACATGAATGCAACACATAATCAATTCCACCAAAAGTCCAACAGGAGCTACCGTAAGTTCCAAACAAGGCCCATGCTCTAATGATGGGTGACTTTATTTGTTACTAGGAGCTAGGATTAATGCTTGTAATAATTGTTTAGATAAATCATTGTCAACATCAACGTATTTATATTCATTACTTGAATTATTATCATCAACATTGTTAGCATGAACATATTTTTCATCCATCTCTTCATCAAGATTAATAAAAATAAAATCTTTAATGGGAATAGAAGATGAACTATCATTTTTCTTAAGCATTTTATCCTTGGAGATTTAGGTTGAATTTCCTCGCTAGGGTTAGGTAAAGGCTATACAAATAGAAACATATAAACATTTGATATCTTCAAGGAGGAAATGGGTTGAGAATAAAGTTCATGAGCCTTAGCATGATGTCTTTGTCAATGTTCTCTTGTACAATAGTTTCTTTTAGTTTTAGCCGAGGGTTGTGAAGATTTAGGATCAATAGGCATAGGCTTATTCTCTTCTTTTAAAGAAGGATGAATAGGAGAAGGTATACTAGACTGAGAGATAGGATATGCTGGGTGATTTCCTTTGTAAGATGTAGGTTGTGGAACCACAACATATAGAGGAGGAATAGAAGGTGTAGGAAGGAGACCAGGTCCATCATGAGGAGGAGGAATAGGTCTAGGACCTCTTGGCTTACTTAAGGATAATATCATCTCATTCTTCAATTTTTGATAAGATTAAAAAGATCATCACTTCTAGGTTTAAGAGGTTCAAATTGTTCTGACCAAAATTAATCAAGATTAACATCCCCATGTCACACTATGGGTTGGTACATGCTATGATTAATTGTTATGAATTTGTCATTATGAGCAAATTTTAAACACTTATGAATGCTAGAAGGGATTTATTTCATGGAAGAGAGCCAAGGATGTCCCAACTTCACACAAAATTGATTGAATGTAGGAATGATTAAAAATGACATCTAAGCACTTAGTGCCAACCTCAATGGGAAGAGTAATAGAACTAATGGCAACACAAGAGAAACCATGAAAGATATTAACCACCATATTATATTTATCATATGTTACTTGATGCAATTATAAAGTATGAAGATATTCTTCAGGTATGATATTTACAATACATATTAGATCAATAAGCATCCCTCGTGAGAATATATCTTTGATCTTTGTAGTGATATATGGTGGGCCATCCTAGGTGCTTCAATAGTCTCACTAGGATCAAAGGTAATGCATAGGTCCTTAGGAGGTGTAGGTTTATCAATAAGATTCACCATATTATTAGACTCAAGGCCAAGGTCATTGGGAGAAAATAGAAGATGCTCACACTCAACCACATCAACAGATTGGGAAAGAAAAGGATTAGTAAAGATTTAGAAGTTTTAATTTGTAGGAGCTACAGATTTATTTCCCTTGTCATTCACACTAGCTATAGATATGGTATTGTTATTAATAAGGTCTTTATTCTACTCAAGGAATAACACTTTTCAGTGGCATGACTAGGTTGACGATGATATTGGCAAAAAGATTTGAAATCACGATAAGGTGGAAAAGGTTTGGATGTGTTAATTGGTTTGATGGGAGGAAGTTTCAACACATTTTTTTATAATAATTGTGTCATAATGCTATGCAAAGATTCAGAAAGAGGAGTAAATTTTTTCCTAAAATACTCATATAAAGGAGGTACACCTATTGTTGCAGCTACTACTTGGATATTGGCGTTATCATTGAACTTGATGAATACCTTATTTGGTTTAAACTTTGCAAAAGGTTGTTGAGCACCTTCATTCTTATCAACTAGAGCCATTGAAGGAGATTGTTAAAATTGACTCACTTGAAGCTAATAGTTATGAATCACTATGCACTATTGTATAAAGGAAGTAAACTAAAAAGAGAGAAGCCCATCCCTAATGTCTTTGTGCAAATTAGAAATAAAAATTATTTGAACATATTGATTAGGCATAGGATAAGAAATTTGAGAATATAAATGTTTATATCTACCAATAAAATCAGTCACTTTTTCTTTAACACCTTGCTTACAATGAATTAAATCCTACATGTTAGATTGGAATGGAGGAGTAATATTATTGTATGAAGGAGGAGGTTGAGAATAAGGAGTTGGAACACTATGATAGGTAGGTATGAGAGATGATTGGGCCACAAATGGAAGACTCACGAAAGGAGGTATGAAAGAGTTTTAATTAGTAATGTTTCTCCCTTGACTGTGTAGGATTAACTTTTTGGGTGGAAGTAGCCTATGATGTTAGATGTGAAAGTAGGCACACTAGGCATAGATGTAGCCATATGAATAGAATGATTAATTTGATTAGGTGCTTGAGTGTAACCAAGAGCTTCAACACAAATTTTCATAGGCATGATATTAGTGTTAACAATATGAGCAAGACCACACAACAAATCAACGCCAATTCTATCACTTTGAACCATTCTTTTTAATCCTTCAATCAATGGGATAGCCTCACTTTCCGAGTATTGTTGACTCATCCATTTTTCAAGATTTTTAAATACATTGTAAATCTTCTCCAATTGGTCAATGAAAACCCTAGTTAGTGATTCACCCTCATCATGAGAATTATGTAAAGAATGAGGATAGATAACGTCAAGTTTTGGAATAGAAGAACCATCCACATTGTCATGAAACAAGTACTTATCTAAATTAGGCTCCATATACTTACTAATTAAACCTTGGGAAGCCTTAATTATACAACTTCTTCTCACAAGAATATTATAGGTAGGACTAATGGTAGTAAAACTCATGTACAAAGGAGGGAAATTTGAATTTGAATTCAAAAATTAGGATTAAGCAAAATAAAATTTTGTGAAAATGATTAATCAAACAATTAATTAAGAAATTTTATTTATGAATTTGAAAGGTAAAGTCATCTAGATGATAACATAACACAAATATTAGATCTAAAAATTAATTTGAAAAATTATGCAACCTACAAGTAAATTTTAGAGTTATAAATTAGGGTTTTTTATAAATTCAACCATTAAATTCATATAATTCAATTTGAAATTATATCTACGAGTGAAAAAATGAATTTGAAATGACATGAATAATCAGATCTAAAATAATTAATCCAAATTAGACAAGTCACAAGCTCAATTTTAGATTTTAAAAATTAGGGTTTGTGTGAATTTAACCTCTAAATTTTTGAAATTCATTTTGAAATTAAACTTGAAAAATGTAAATTTAAATTTGAAATGCATAGACACCCAGATTTGAGAACATAAATCAAAAAATTAAGTGTAAGATGTTAGGTTCACCAAAATGTAATTGGTGTAAAATTAGGGTTTCTACAATTAGATATATGAAAACCACTAAATTTCACTTAGGGACCATTACATTAAAAGAGGAGTAAACCCAATAGATCTAGTCACAAACCAACAAGGATAGGGCTGAGAATTCTTATTGGATTCATTTTTCTATAGGGGGGATCCTCTTTTAAATTGAATTGTGAAAATGTTGAAATTAGGGTAAATGTTCTAGAATTAAAGTAAAAACATATGAGCAATGAGCTAAAGTCATCAGATCAAGCCACAAACCTAGATCTAAGGAATGTAAGTGTATTTAAATTTCTTCCCAAAAGGAGCTCCTAAAATGTCATGATCGGTGCGCTTGTCACATAGGTCCTCCACACTTTTTGCCATCCAAAGGGGAATCTATTCATCACTATAAATAAAATCAATTATGAAGATCACAACTTCGTATTGGTTCCTACACACAATAGAGAAGGGAATCAGGTTGGGAATAGGGGTTTACCTTAGCTCGAACCCCAGTTTTGGAATTAACCATGAAATAGAAATGAAATGTAATTGAATTGCAATAATGGAAATGTTCTCCTTTTGAGGGAGATGCTAAATAATGACTTAAAAACTAATGCTATATCTTTTAATTGAGTTTTTTTTTTGTCTCCACAAGGAATTAGGGTTTCAAGAAGTCTTCATAAACATATAACATGAATGCCAACTCCAATGGTTGAAAGAAGACTAATTTATTGATCACATGAATGATTGATTGAATATGATTGAATTGGATTCGAATTGTATATCAAAATAAGAGGTGTAGACCTCCTTTTATACTTGCCTGTCGAAAACCAACTTAATTTTTTGACATGAGCCAACATAGGATCTAGGTCCCTGCTAAAATGATGTGATCGTTAAGGGGCCCAAAAATGGGCCTTGATTGGGAGGACTAGAGAATTTCAAGAACCAAGAAAGAAGGGGGAAATGAAGTGCAAGGTAAAAATAATGAAGAATTTGCATGGTGTGAGCAGAATCAAGGCTCCAATTAGGCCTCGGGACACGAACACCAAGGTGAGGGACCAAATGAGGACAAAATTGTAAGGGAGTGCAATTTAGGATGCTGCATAATTATGAAAGAATATTAAAATGTACATGATAGAGTGTTCATGTAGAAGATTATATATTAAAAATAATGATCCATCTAATAAGAATTAAAGAGATTGAATGGGCTATTAAACATGATAAATATTGAATCAATACAAATAGAACACACGAAAAATTAAGCATGATATTTGCATTAAAAAAATAAAGAGTGTTGACAAGTAAAGATCATTATGTGGAATGACACCTTAGAGAAGACCTTGAGATCATGCAATAGAATCCACTCAACCTACCGGGACCAAAAGGGTGCTGATTAACTTGGATCCGACATGATCTGGTAGACTCTGGTATAATCTGGTGATGGAATTGGCTTGTTCATGATACTTATACTCATATTTGATCAGTTGGTTTTGGTTTGGTGATTGGATGCTATTCTACTTGCTTAGAAGATTGGTTTCTGGTTCCAGTGAGGGTTTCACCAGCAGAGATTTTGGTGGAGATATTTGATGAATTGAATAAGTGGTGTTGGTGCAGCTTCTAATGGAGTTTCAGGATGTTGTTGGTGATCATATTCAAGACTTGGTGGTTGGAGATCATTGCTGAAGTGTGTGGACCTATACTTGGTCCTGGTTGATCTAGGTTATGGACCGATATTCATGTAGCGTGTGGATAGGACCTATTGTTGTATTTCTGGGATGCCTTATGTGTTGATATTACTTGTTTGGTCTAAGGACGACATGGTTTGTAATTATGTAATTGGTTTATTATCTAGTGGCCGACTTGATTGTTTATGGTCGAGGGTTTGTAGATCCTATATGATTTTGAAAACCTACAACTCCAACATATATATATACATATATATATATATATATATACATATATATATATATATATACATATATATATATATATACATATATATATATATACATATATATATATATATACATATATATCTATATATATACATATATATATATATATACATATATATATATATATACATATATATATATATACATATATACATATATATATATAGATATATATGTATATATATATATATATGTATATATATATATATATCTATATATATATATATGTATATATGTATATATATGTATGTATATATATATATATGTATATATATATATATATATATATAGGCAGCCACCCAATTGAGCGTTCTAGATATTCATCCTTTGAATACCTTAAGATCTCATTGTAGATCATCATGGTTAATGTAAGAGGTCATGGTCAAGGAATGTAATGTTTGAATAATGTAATATCATTCAGGAAAAGGAGTTGGTTGATCATTAGAGATTGAATTGGGTTTGTGTAAGAGGATTTAGTCTTCCAGTATTGAGCTTAACCGAAACTATACTTTGGCATAGGAGATGCCATCTTTTGCAGTTCAACACTTCTCCTGATTGTAGTCTGGATTTGTATGTAATCAGTGAGGCTCCTTTTGTGATGAGCACTGTGCTCTAGGTTGTTGGCCTTCCTGCAAGTGTAGGCCCCTTCATTGTAATTCACATACTTACTGCAGAAGTATTATCTAACTGTGGGTAGGCTTCCCACCATGGTTTTTCCCTTCACTGGGTTTTTCACGTACAAATCTTGGTGTTGTGTGGATGGATTTTATTTTGTGATTATTGTTTATGCTTAATTGGTTTATCTGCTATTTCGGTATTATTGTTTTGGGTTCTGATATTAAAGTTTTAATTGCTAAATATTCCTATAATCTACGACAATTGATTCACCCCCCCTCTCAGTTGTCTTCCGGTTATCTGAATTGTCTAACAATTGGTATCAGAGCTTTGGTCCTCTTTGTAGAAATCTTAACCGCTTGAGGAAGATCCTATGGGGACTAACAGTTCAAGTTTATCTAGTTCTTCTGGAGCTATCTTTCGAAGGGATATACCGAGGCTTGAAGGAACAAATTACACAATATGGAAGATTCAGATGGAGACTCATCTTAGATATCTTGGCAAGGACATTTGGGAGATCACAAATAATGGTGTCACACCCTATAATCCGGGATCTGGCAATCCTCCTCTGAAAAACTTGGACAAGGAGCTTGAGAATGATTGTAGAGCAAGAGAAGCCCTCTTGTGTGCACTTTCTGATCAACAAATAATGGGATTAACAAACAAATCATCTGGAAAGGTTGTATGGGATAAGTTGTAGACTCTTAATGAAGGTGACCCTACAGTGAAGATTGCTAAACTTGATGGTTACTAGGTGAGATATGAAAACCTGAAGATGGAAGAAGGTGAAAGGATTACTACAATCATGGAAAGATTAAATGAGATTGTTATGGGAATTCAATGTTGTGGTGGAACTCTGAGCGAAGATGAAATTATTTCTAAAGTCCTGAGAACCCTACTACCGGCTTACAAAATGAAGGCTACTACTAATAATGAATTGAGAACAATGGCTAATACATCTGTCAACAAAGATACTTTTGTTGGCAAACTATATGCTTTTGAGCTTGAGGAATTTGGACCTTCTGGAGCTGTGAAGATTGAACTTGGTTTTCATGCATCTACATCTACAACTGGTAAGCAAGATTGGAAAGCTTAATAAGCAAAAGAATTAGAAGATATGAAGAGATAAGATGATGAGTTTGAGCAACTTGAAGCACTATTTTCTAGAAGAGTACTGAAAGGACTGGTAGGAAGTAAGTATGAAGGAAAAACACCTTTTAAATATTTTGCATGCAATAAGATTGGTCATTTTGGATCTAGATGTCCTAACAGAAATTCAAGATTTGAAGAAAGTTAAAAGATCATTTAATCCTAACCATGGATATCAGAACAAGTATAGATTCAAGAAAAATAGAGACAAATCATGCTGCATAGCGGATGAGGAAGGAATTATTGATTCAGATGATGAACCGGCAGAAGACTCTGCTGGTGGATCTGGTAATGAGAAGGAATGGGTATTCCTGGCTATCAAGGAAGATGATCTGACATTGGAAGGGAATGTACCTGAGGAGAAGGCACTTGATGCTAAAATTGAGGACAAGGATGAATGGGTAATTGACAGTGGTTGTTGACATCATATGACTAGAGATAAAGGGAAGTTTCTCTCTTTGCAAGAATTTGATGGTGGACTAGTTAGATTTGAATATGACAGGGCACGTATGATTAAAGGAAAAGAAACTATATCATTGGATGGTAAGAACAATATAACAATGCTTATTATGTTGAAGGTTTGAAGCATAATCTTTGAGTGTAGGACAATTGGTAGATAAGGGATTTCAATTACAATTCAAGGATGGAAAATGCAAAATCATTAACAGATCTGGCTTGGAGATTGCAACTGGTACACAAACAAAAGGTAATATATTTCATTTGAACTCCAGTGAGAAGACATGTTTGATTACACAAATTGATGATAGTTGGCTATGACATAAAAGGCCATGTCATGTGAATTTTGATTGCATTGTGAAGATCAGTTCAACTAAGGTTGTTAGAGATATAACTAAGATTATGAAGCCATATAATCCGATATGTAAAGAATGTTAAATGGGTAAACATGTCAAAACCTCTTTTAGGAGTATACAAGATAAATCACATGATGTTCTTGATCTTATTCATATTGATTTGTGTGGCCCTACTAGAGTTAAAATATTTCATGGTGATAGATATTTCATGCTAATCATTGATGATTATTCTAGAATGATGTGGGTTACTTTTTTGAGAGAAAAATCTGAAGCATTTGAAAAATTTAAAATATTTAAGGCTAAGGTGGAAACTGAGACAAGATTGAAGATTAAATGTTTGAGATTAGATCATGGTGGAGAATTCACATCCGGTGAGTTTAATAACTTTTTGTGACAAACATGGTATAAGAAGACAATTTTCTGCTCCCTGGATACCTCAGAAGAATGGAGTTGTGGAAAGGAAAAACATAACTATCTTGGATGCTTCTAGAACAATGATGATGGAAGCAAGTCTACCTCATGTCTAATGGAGAGAAGCAGTGAGTGCAACAGTTTATATATTCAATAGAGTACATATCAAAGGAGAAACCGGTAAGACACCTTATGAATTATGGTTTGGCAATACACCTACAGTTAAGTATTTCAAAATTTTTGGTAGTAAATGTTATATCAAGAGAGATGATACTATTGGGAAATTTGGTCCTAGAAGTGATGAAGGCATATGTCTTGGTTATTCTAATG
Organism: Cryptomeria japonica; assembly: GCF_030272615.1. Classification (NCBI taxonomy): domain Eukaryota; kingdom Viridiplantae; phylum Streptophyta; class Pinopsida; order Cupressales; family Cupressaceae; genus Cryptomeria; species Cryptomeria japonica. The sequence continues at coordinate 146,820,545 of NC_081407.1, forward strand.
AAAGAAAAGCATATAGATGTTATAACAAGAGATTGCAGAAAATTGTGGAGAGTGCTAATGTTAAAGTAAATGAACTAAACATAAGTCAAATCAGAGTTTATGAGAAGGAACCGACAGTGTAAATAATTATATTTGAACTGGTAACACCTTTACTGGAACAAAGAGTTGAACAAGTTACTTCAACAACATCAAAATATTCTATAGTAACTGAAGAACATAGAAGAGGAACAGAGACTCAGAATACTCCTAGGTATATGAGATTGAATCATTCTGAAAATCAAATCATTGGGGATAAGAGCAATGGAGTGATGACAAGAAGAAGACTGACAACTAGTGAGGTATGTTTAATTTCACAAGTTGAACCGATATCAGTAATTGAGGCATGTAAAGATGAAATTTGGTTAAAAGCTATGGAAGAAGAATTAGATCAGATTGAGAAAAATAATACATGGACTTTGGTTCCTCGACTTTAAAATAAAAATATTATTGGAACTAAATGGGTTCTTAAGAATAAATTTAATGAGGATGGTAAAGTTATAAGGAATAAGGCTCGATTGGTTTGTAAAGGATATTCTTAGAAGGAAGGAATTGATTATGGAGAAACTTTTGCACCTATAGCTAGGATTGAAGCTGTAAGATTATTTCTTGCGTATGCTGCTTATAAAAATTACAAGGTTTATCAGATGGATGTTAAATATGCATTATTTAATGGGGATCTTGATGAGGAAGTTTATATTGAGAATCCTGATGGTTTTTTACTATTAGATGATACTGATATGGTTTGCAGGTTAAGGAAAGTTTTATATGGATTGAAACAAGTACCTAGAGCTTGGTATGCAAGGTTGGATAAAAATCTTTTGAAGTTTGGTTTTACTAAGGGTAGTGCTGACAGTAATTTATATTATAAAACCACTGATGATGATATACTGATTGTTGAAGTATTTGTTGATGACATTATTTTTGGAGGTGAAGATAAATTGTGCATAGAATTTTCTAAGAATATGGAGAAAGAATTTGAGATGTCTACGATTGGTGAGATGAAATTTTTCTTAGGTTTCTAGATTACTCAAACTTACAAAGGCATTTTTATCTGTCAAACTAAATATGCTAAGGAATTGTTGAAGAAATTTGGTATGGGAGATTCTAAATGGGAAAGTACACCTATGGCTACAAGTGAGAAATTGACAAGAAAAGATGTTTCTACACCAATAAATCCTACAAGATACAAATCTATGATTTGTGGTCTACTTTATTTGACATAGACTAGTCTTGACATTATGAATGTTGTTTGTATTGTTTCAAGATTTCACAGTGATCCTAGAGAAATCATGAGATGGCAGTGAAAAGGATTTTTAGATACTTGCAAGGTACATCAAAATATGACTTATGGTACCCTAAGGATGATAACTTTACTTTATGTGCATATACAGATGTTGACTGGGCTGGAGATGTTGATGACCGAAAAAGTACTTCCGGTGGAGTTTTCTTTCTTGGAAAGAAGTTGGTTTCATGGATCAGAAAGAAACAGTCATGTACTTCTTTATCTACTACTGAAGTTGAGTATGTTGCTGCTGCTACTAATTGTACACAAGTTTTATGGATGAAGAAAATGTTGAAGGATATAAAGGTGGATTTTGATGCACCGATAGTTATTCACTGTGATAACTCTACTGCTATTGATTGATCAAAGAATCTAGTATTTCATTCTAAGACAAAGCACATATCTATCAAGTATAACTTTTTGAAGGAGAAGGTGGAAGCAAATGAAGTTAGACTAGTTTATGTGAACACTAAAGAATAGATTGCAGATATTTTCACTAAACCTTTATCCAAGGAAGAATTTGAGTACTTGAGAGACAGATTCGGAGTTTCAACTCCTTCGATAGAGACTTGATTGATGCGGTTTGGCATCAGTCCAATATGCATTATTAGAGATACTATTCATCCCGACATTGATGTGGGATGCTACTGCTCAGGGGGAGTAGTTAGCTTTGAGATTTAGAGGCTTATGTTTTTACTTTGATATTTCTATTAGATTTTTGGAATTGATGTCAAAGGGGGAGAGCTAGTGATGTGAAAAAGTAAATATCAAAGGGGGAGAGATATTGATATTCAGAGCTATATGCAGCTGATTGTTGGCTGTCTTAGACTTGTTTGGCATTTCTTGGTACTTAGATGTTTTTCACATCTAGTGTTGCCATCAATGCCAAAGGGGGAGATTGTTGGCCATTTGGTGGAATTGATTATGTGTTGCATTGATGTTTTGTCATTAATGTCAACACTAGCTGTTTGGATGCTTTATCGACACCCTTCTGGTCCTAGTAGGTTGAGTGGTTTCTGGTTAACTTGGATCCGACATGATCCGGTAGACTCTGGTATAATTTGGTGATGGAATTGGGTTGTTCATGATACTTATACTCATATTTGATCAGTTGGTTTTGGTTTGGTGATTGGATGATATCCTGCTTGCTTAGAAGATTGGTTTCTAGTTCTAGCGAGGGTTTCACCGGTAGAGCTTTTGGTGGAGATATTTGATGAACTGCATAAGTGGTGTTGGTGCAACTTTTGATGGAGTTTCAAGATGCTGTTGGTGATAATATTTGAGACTTGGTGGTTGGAGATCATTGCTGAAGTGTGTGGACCTATACTTGGTCCCGGTTGATCTAGGTTATGGATGGACATTAATGTAGCATGTGGATAAGACCTATTGTTGTATTTCTGGGATGTCTTTTGTGTTGATATTACTTGCTTGGTCTAAGGCCGACATGGTTTGTAATTATGTAATTGGTTTATTATTTGGTGGCCGACCTGATTCTTTATGGTCGAGGGTTTGTATAATTAAGATGTAAGATCTCATTGTAGATCATCATGGTTAATGTAAGAGGTCATGGTCAAAGAATGTGATGTGCGAATAATTACTGATCTTGTATCTTCTTGAAGAGGTATTTCAAAAGGGTTTCAAAATGCCATGTACATAAAAGTACTAATAGTATCTAGATACATGAACTATTATGTATGATATAAATCTATAATCAATATACGATTTGGATTTAGAAAGAAAGCCTTTAATTCAAATGGTTTTGAGTCAATTTTATTTGAGGATTTATGAAGGTTTCCAAAACTAATCTATTGGCTATGGTGAAATACTAGGATAGATCATAGACTACATGGGGATCATTTTTTTTTTTCTTAATTCCAAAAGAAGCACAAATTGTGAGTATAATTGTCATAGACTAAACTCTTTGTAATGAATTCTAAAAAAATGTTTCAAAAATAATTTCTAAATGTCCTAAAAAGATGATAAATTCACTTGTTTATAAATAGAAAACATGTTTTGTTCCATATAGACATATCTTTACTAGAATCATCCTCACCCAAGGAGCCATTCACTCTAGCATACAAGATCATAGAAAATCATGGTCATGAAAATGGATGTGGCTAATGCTTTTTCAAATATAAACACAAAGTCATCTAAAGTACTCTACAAAAAAATAGATTTGATTACAATACTAGAGGATGGATAAATAAATGTATACATTTCCCACAACCTTCCCCCTTGGTTATTGACATGCTAAATAAATTACTTAGGATATTTAGAGGCTTGAGATAAGAGTTCCCTTTCTAACCATTTTTTACATCTTATTACCATAAGTCCTTTGAACAAAAAGGCAACAAAAATTTCTTCTTAGGTTTGCACTATCCAAAGTGGAAAGGATTTTAATCATTTTTAGCTTGAGAATAATATAATTTTACCAGAGAGAACCACTAATCAAATTTGTCAGTAGTTTTCCCTACTCTCAAAGTTTATTTAAATGCAGTGGGATGTATGGTTATGAATATAAATAAGTTATTTACCTTTTCAATGACTATCATAGTGATTTATTAGTATTTTTAGAATATTTTATTTTTAGGTAAGTACTAAGAAATATTTTTTATTTGAAGGTTTCCATTTTAAATTTATTTCCCCTAGGTTTAACATACATAAAAAAATCTTTGTAAAATGAAAAAAAAATGTAACATTTGGTCTTTTGTCTTATTATTTCTTATTTCCTAGTTTTAGCTTATTAATTTTTGTACTCATTTCCCTACCTACATGTTGTATAAGAATTTTCTATTCACCACACATTATTATGACTAAGATGGTGTGAAATGCAATTTTTTTTTTATATGGAATGAGTAAAGTATGACAATAGAAGAAGTTTACACCATGCAAAGTGGGATAAAATCGTCAAGAGAAAGGATGAGTTTAGTATAAGAGTGTAGGATCACCAAAAATATTTGGACAATAAACACATATGGAGAATTATCCTCAATAAAGAAAAATTGGTGGGCCTCTTTTCTTTTTAACATTGCAACGAACATATTTCTAATGGTTTCCTTTAATTCAATTCTTTAGTGAAGAAAATACTTGTTAGGAAAATGGTGTCTCAACGTTGCATTTACATAAGGTTACTGTTTATAGCAAGTTTTTTTTAGCACAACTTGGTCCAAAATTTTCCCCAAATCTTTGGATTGGGTAGATAAGTATGTCGATAAATTTTTCGTTGCAAGATCATGTCTAGATTTGAAGATATTAAAGTTTTTGTTTTGAAAAATTGCAAATGAAAGTTTCAGAGTCAATTTTGAGTGTTTTAGAGGTTTTGAAACATATTGAAAGTGTCCATAACTAGTGTATCAGTTATAGCTTGATAGAGGATGTCTCAATATTTTTGACGCTTCGAACAGTTCACCAGTTAGACACTAGGTTCAAAAATTATGGCCTCCAAAAGTTGGGTCTCTTGAAATAGGGAATATAAAAATGTGTCAGACATATAAATAGCTATAAAAGAGAGGTACATGTGTTGATATGTATTTTGACACATCATAGAGCATCTAGGATTCTAGAGATAAGTTGGAGTCTACTTTATTGGGTGGTTTTAGCCCATGGTTTTGCAATATTGTTTGGCGATTTCATGTATTATACCTCTTATATATGAGGTGTGTGAGATGGAGGTTGGGTGTAAGATTCTTATAGCTATTGAGTTACCTTTCAATCCTAGGTTGGTGATACTCCTATGAAAGTATTGTTTTACAAGTATAATATAATCTTATTGATTTACGAATAATATATTGGGTGACTTTTGGAGTGTGGGGATTTTTTTCCTGAAAGGGTTTTCATCATGTATATCACTATGTCTATTTATATTAAGATCCTATAACTATAGTCTATTGTAATGATCTGTAAAAGTTTTTGCATTACCCTCCTCTCAAGGTTAGTGTAGGAAGTTGTTCCAGTACTTAACTTCCTTACAATCCTAATTTGGAGATATATTTAAAAGGATATGGATTTAGATTTGAATTAGTTGGAAACTAGGAAATGGTGAGAAAAATAAACATTTTAGAGAAAATACTTTAGGGAAATTTAGGCCTTATTTTTTATTGTCTAAGAAACTAGGTCTACACATAAACTGTATCATAAGAATTTTAATTGGAACTTCCTTTTGGCATTTTTTTGAACTAACTCAAATTAGAAAATGTTATGATAAATCAAGATTAATGGAATTCATATTTCATACATAGTTATGTTTTATTTTATTTAGGGTAAAAGAATAATGTTTGTGTCACCCTTTTATAAAGGAAGTGGCCAACACAACTAAAACTTTTTAATTTCGACTGCATAAAAGTGATATTTCTAAATTGAATTTCAAAATTATGTAAACTGACCAAATGTAGAAATATTAATGAAATTTGTCTGTTATTTTTTTAAATTTAAAAAAAATATTGATATTTTTTCTATATATTCAAAGATAGATTTTTGCTTGTTCAAAATAGATTTTTTCTTGCTAAAAAATGTCAAAAATTAAGGGTTTTAATCGGCGTCACCAAAAAAAATGAAAATAACTAATTTTTTCCTGATTTTAATTTTCCAAATAGAGAACATATATATGAAGTGCTAAAAATAAATAAATTTTTTTATATATATTCTTCTCGTAATAATATTTTGAAGTCCAATGTAGCTGAATTTGACAATTTTCATTTGGTGTCACCTTTTGTCTACTAAATTTAGCATTATCAAAAAAAATATACTCTTTTGGAGAATATTCTCTCATCTAGTGAAAAATATTTTTTGTAAAATTTTCTAATATCATTTAATATTTTTTTTAATTTCAAATCAGCCCCTTTTTTGAACTTTTAAAACCTACTTGCAATGTTTAAAAAATATTAAAATTAATCAAAATATTAAAAAAATTATATGTCCATTTTCGTGACTTCAAGCTCTACAAAATGGTATTTTTTCATTTTTGTAAAAAAATATTTTGCCTGAAGAAAAATATAGCAGAAGTGAAAAGTTTCAAAAATGCAAACAAAATGTTGATTTTGCTACCACATCATATGACACATAGGATAGTTCAACATAACTTAGTTCAACCAAACTAAGCTCGGCCGAACTAGGTTTATATTGAAAATAGTTCGGCCAAACTCTTGGCACCATCTAGGTGCTATGACCGCGTCAATCGGCACCACGTGGTAGGAAAATAGTTCCAGCAAACTTAGTTTGACTAAACTCATCTTAGTTCGGCCGAACTATGCTAGTTAGCCCAAAGGGTGACACAACTTTGTGCTTTTGCCCTTCATCTATAGCTTATAATTTTTTATTTTAATAACAATGTTAAAAACATTAATTGGGTGAATGCACGAGGTTGTGGTACCAAAAAGGTGCCACACTTCAATTTTTTTGAAAATCACTCAATCCCTGCAAGCCAAATAGGGTGCACACCTTTTTCGGTGTGTGCCAAAAGGAGAAAATGAGACTTAAAAACTTCATTTGTAAATTTTATCATTCATTCCGCTGCAAACCCATGTTTTGGATATTTTTCTTCTCCTTTGACCTGCACTTGCCAAATGAAGAAGCTAGATTTTTCCCTTGAAGTTGTCCATTCTTCACCAAAATGCCACCATGACAACAAATAGATCTAAGAGGTATGCATTTTTTATTTCTTAGTTTCAAATTTTTACTAAGTTGTAGATTAATTTATGTTTCTTAATTTAAATTTATTTTAATTGCTAGGAATAGAGATTCCAAAGAAAGTGTTGAAAACACTCAATCACCTCCTCATGAAGACCCTCTTGAAGAAAAAGCACATCAAGAGCCTCCTGCAATCCCTAGACATCCCATAGGTATGCAATAAAACATATTAGGGTGAATAGAAAATAACCAAAAATAGCTTGAGGAATTGATCACAAGGCTATAAGATCCCACTAAAATAAACTCTCATATGACAAGCCTTGCTAATTTTCTACAATCTATCGTATCTCATATAGAATCAGTGAGTGGGAAAATCATTTTTTGGTCCAATAAAAAGGAAGAACAAAGATAATTTTATGCCGACAAACTATCATATGAGGGAGTGAAGAAAAATAAAATTAACAAATTTGATTTGTGTTCCCTCTTCACGGACTCCCGAATGAATCAACATTTACACCCTAGATGAAGGAGGCTCCCTATCCATTGGAGCCACCATGAAGGGATTAAGAATAATTTTTGGGATAGGTGGTGGATGTTTTTTTGTTAGCCTCCATATAATAATCATGAGGTACCCCTATATGTTTTGAGAAAACTCTATTGTGAGTTTGTCCTCAATGAGATCCCAAACTATTCTGGTTATTTAGATTTCTAGGGTAAAGGAGAGGGCTCCTCACATGATAGAGTGGGAGAATAATATGGCCCAAACCTCCCACCAAGACCCTTTGCTAGACCTATGGTGGAGAATGTCATTATTCCTACGGTTGTGAAGGAGAGTCGTGAGGTCAAAACTTTAGACTCCATTAGCTCACTTACACCCTTATATAGTATGCTAGGCCTCTAGTAGAGGTTAATGCAAGTGATTCTTCTAGGCCTCTAGTTATAGCTCACTTTTGTTGATCTTGTGGGTCTCTTTTAAGTTTTCACTTACGATGAGGTAAGAGTAGTGAGCATGCACATACACAAGCAGAATCCACTATAGAGAACATTGCCATGATAGAATCTTTGCTGAATGTAACCTTGCACATTGATACTTAGGTGAATTTAATTACAACTTCATTTCATTCTTTTTATTAAATTTTATTTTGAAAAATAAGAATATAACTAAATTAGTAAATGACTATGATAAAAAATTAGGTTCAAAGTGTTCACAATACTTGCAACATTCCCACAACACCATTTTTTATGACTTCATCGACTCCACAAGTATATAGCAAGTAAAAAAATATAATTATTATATGTGAATGGTTGAACCTTATGCGAATGATTTTCTCATTACTCATTTTGGATGTCAAGTAGTTTGATGCTAGAACTTGAATATCGACACCTCATAGTGAAGGTTGTGGACATACATACACCCAGGTATGAAAGTTATTCATTAATATAGTTGTAAAACTATTTAGATAGTTTTCGTAATCAAACAACACACATTGTTTCATTCTTAGATGTTGACATCAAAGACTCCCACTAGTATTCACTCCACAATGGAGCATGGTGTTGTTGCAGCATGCCAAAAGTATGAGACAAATTAGTAAATTTAACATTACATTTGTTCTTTTAATAGTATATAATGATTGACAATTTTAATGATACTTGTATTTAGTTTAATTTATATCATGATGCTTGCAGGAGGGGCTTGTCATTCTAGATCATGTGTCCCTACTAGGAACCCTGAAGCAAAAACCACAACAAGGGTGAAACAATTTTTTTTTTAAAGTATAAACATCATAGGTGCATTTACACAACATGCATGATAACACAAGCAAAAGACTTACACCAGAATTCCTTAAGGGTTACCAACAAAGAATTATCTTCAAGAACAAATTCCATAAAATCATAAATCCTTATATGCATCATTAACTCAATGATCACAAGAAGCCATAAGAAAATAAAGATTCATCATAGAGAGATTGAAAGGATACAATATAATTTCCACTTCAATACGCATTTACTAACATCATCAAGGAAACTGATAAAAACATCCCAACATAGGATTACATTGCTCTTCCAATACATAGCTTCTCAATAAACATATAAGGATAGATCTCATCCAGTTACAAGGTTACATAAAATCAATGATACAATGATACAATGATACAATGACCACAAGGGTCTCCAAATAACAATAATCTTCAAACAAGAGATGAAGCATGAGTCACAAACCACTGGAACACCTGCGAAGCCAATCCTTGCATGAAGGTACAAATCCGAACATCCAATGGGAAGTGGCACTACCACCTGACCATGTAATTCCCAAATGGAATCACCCCACTGTGCTAGGAGATAGTTGAGGACCCTCAAGCAAGAATAAGCATGACATGATCGACAAAACAATATGACTCCATGACAACACAAAATGACCCCACAAAATTTCGGTGACTCAACATCACAAACACACAAGTGAACTGAATGAGAGAGTGTCATCACATAGCTTAAGATGGATACCATGGTACAACCTCCATAGGTCCCGACTCACTGTCCTGGTAATCTCTCCTGAACCTCTGATTCCAACTAAGTCTCATGTGAACCCTACCAACCTTTCATGAAGACAAGGTGGTTGGTTTGCCATTCCAGGTCTTCTCGCAACATTATGAGCCCTGTACTAGCACTCACCTATGCACGAGGTACAATTATCTTTTTTAATGTTATGATACTACCCACCTAATCAATTCATTAGATTACCAGTTATTATCTGACTTCCGTTGGGTCGTAATGCTTATTACTTTGGGTGCAACCCCCAAGTGAAAGCCACTCTCTCAAAGGACACTTAAACAAACATGGTCACTCCCTGAGGACCCTATGGCGAAGCTGATAGCCATAACACCACTATCAGAAACAAGTGGTCAAACAAGGACATATTGACTCTTGGCTAACCATAAGGCAAAGACACTACATGATTAAGACAATGAAGCCAACATATATCTCTTGGTCAAAGGTACCAAATACGCCTCCACAGGACGACTGAAACACATACCAAAACAACACATAATACACTTACAACCTCATTGATGGAAAAATTAAATAAAACACTCTTGCATCAGTCACATCTAATCAATTTCCAAATGAATATTTCATCAGGAATGAAATCCACATTAAACATTCAACTAGTTATAACATGAATTCCTAATAGACATTTAATTCATTTCTAGAATATATCCAAATCTACCAATTTGAATCTCTAATTCATGCCTTGATTTCCATTGATAAATTTATTAACAACATAATAAAAATCACATGAAAAATCACCCTTTATGCTTAACATAAAACAACCACATCAACATGTTCACTTAATAAAATTAAATTAATTTTATAACACATACTAGTTTGCACCGGTAAGGCACATGGCCAAGTGGTGGCAAAAGCCAACCCGCAGTAGTGCTGCTGCTAAGGCAATAGACACTACCTGTCGGTAGTGCTGCTACCACTGGTAACAACCCTACTGACCAGTAGTACTGCTACCAACCAGTAGTGGTGTTGCCGACTGATAGTGTCGCTACTACTGGTAGCAGTTGCTACCAACCGGTAGCACAACAGGTAGCAGTCCTACCGATCGGTAGTGCTGCTACCAACCAGTGGTAGTCTTATCGATCGGTAGCATGGGTTTTGCTGACCAGTAGTTCTACTACCTGTGGGTAGCAAACACTACCGACCCATGTGATGAGGCAAGCCCATCACAGGAGCAGTAAAGTCTATGAAACAAACAAAACACATGCCTCCAAGGCATTAACATCAACAAGTGACAAAATCAATAACCACAAAGATCATTCCATTTCCATAATTATTTCATGGGCACACACATACAGTGCCAATTTCCAAAATTTCAAGGAAAAGTTTACCAGCTAGGTAGATGGTGAAATAAACACACTGGAAAGAATAACTAGCCAATTCTTGATAGTATAGAAACAAGGATGCACCCAACAAACTCAATCTAAAATTCTTTCTTTCAAAAGAAGAGGTAAATCAAGAAGTTGTTTGCTATGAACAAATAACACACAACAAGAAGAAATGAACAATTCCTTTCCTGAATGTAACCATATGCTAATAGCATCACCAAATCAACTATATTAGGCAATCTTTCTTCCATTTCAACATTCCAAAAAGAATCTACAGGCAAATTGCATTTTCCAATTACGTAGGAAGAAAACTGAAATATACAAAATCAAATCAAAACATCAGAATAGATTATCCAACCTGAAGCAAAGGCAAGTAAGGGAATGAAGGAACACCAGTCTTACAACCCAAGTCGAATCTCCAGCTCTTCCAAGAAGATTTCCAGAATTATTTTCTTCTCTCAAAAATTCCACTTCTTCTCCTGTTGTGAATCCCCAGAATGGATGCCCAAAAATATCTTTTAACCTAAGCTTCTAGGTTAAAGTTTACATCCAATCAAATTTAAATATTTTAAAACTTAAAGGCAATTAGATTTATTTCTTTCCCAAAAATAATAATTCTTTCCAATGATTAAATTAAAAAGGCCAAATGGAAAAATAAAAAGGGAAGCTTTTATTTATTTATTTTTCCATAAATACTTCCTTCAACATAAGCATTTAACCTTCTTAAATGGCTAGGCATTATATTTAATTCACAAAAATATCAATGCAATTTTACACAATACATTAAGCCATTTAACTATTTAATCTAGCAATTCATCAATTTAATAAATCAACAATCACAGAGCATAATAATCAACTAATTACGCCAATATGACATAGCATTATCCATTTAAGTTAAATAACCATTTAAATAAACGGAAGCACATAAAACAAGGGACAATCAAATGACGACTCACAAATGACCAAACCGGACACTATGAATCGCATACCAGCTAGACGGGAAAGACAACCGACTGACAACATTCACACGAGTGTAACTGTGGGTCAAGATGGGGTATCACAACTATCTCCTCTACTCCCATCGGATATATCAGGCATGCTCAGCCCTGTGAAACCAAGTGGAGTCAATACCCCATACCTACCCAATACTAGTACCTGCAATGTCCTGCACCAAAGAACCACACGTGCATATAGACCAATATATATATATATATATATACAGACACGGAACGCACACTGATGAAGGAGAATCATGACGTTCCCTGTCTAATCAGAGTGAGTGAAGGAAAATCATCCCCTCGCATCCCAATACACTTGCAAACACACAACATATAAATAACGCATTGCAATAATAGGAAAAAGTGTCAGTCCATGATAGAGATCCATAAAATAACATTATTCATAAGCACTGAGATACTGCATAAAATCATACACCATAATCCAGATAAAGCATGAAATAACATTGCATGACATACAAATCAATGTACAATAATGTTCCACAGAATAGTCATTGAAGTAACTCAAAACATACAAAAGAGGCTGATCAAGGAGGGGTACTACATCGTGAGTGTGTGCTGATTGAGGATGAACATCATGATTATTTGTATGTGGTAAGTGATTATCCTATTATGTATCAATCTAAAATTCATTTTATATATATATTAACGTCGATACTTTTTATTGTATTAGGTGGAGTTACACAAAATTCTAGAGAGAAGGTTGAGTGGGTGCACTTGAAAGACACTTGCATCATATACATCTTCATCCACTTGCATCCAAATATATCTTGTGATATGTTTCCTTCTCCTAGAGGGAATTGACTGGATTAGGGTCCTATGTTGTATGCCCATATGGTATTTTTTAACATATGTTTTTGATTAAGCAAAAACAGGTTTTGAGGGGACCCAAAACTCCGTACATCAAATACAAAGATAGATCAATAAAGTATCTAGACCAGAATTAACAACAACAAGACAAAATGGGTTGCAAGAGAGAAGGACAACATAAACACAACAACTAGAGGAAAAGACAAAAAAAAGGGGCATATATGTTTTGTATTATAGATATGTGAAATTCTATGTTCAAATGGGTTTTGGCAACCCTATATGACTTTATTGGATATATTTTATACTTTTATTGACATATAATATTGTATGGACTTATAGATTTTTGATTAATGCAAATTGTTTTTACCATTGTTATCCATAATTACAGTACAAATGATTAAATGAATAATTGCACAAAGTTGATTGTTAATTAAGCTTCCAACCTGAATATGCATCTCTATAACACATATACTTACCATTTTATTATCATTTTCAATGCTTACAAGCCAATTACATGATGTAATAATTGTTGATATTACAAGTAACGTGATAACATTCATATGTCTAGATCAAATGTGCTTTATTGTTTGATTTATTCTTTCACTCAATTTCCTACATCCCATTTTTATTTCACAGGTTCATTAGGAATGTATGAATTTTCCAATTTTGAAAAAAAAATTGAGTGTATATGAGGACTTGCCCAAATTTTATCATGAAAGAGGTTTCATATATGCGAGATTAATGCTTGTTTTTATATATGGAAAATTTAATTGAAACTAAAAGGATATCCTAATCATGAAATTATCCTTGAAACACTATGCCAAGAAACCAAGATCATGGAAAACACGTTTAACTTTAAACTCTATCTCAAAACAATATCATACATAAGATATTATCATCAAGGCTCATCATAACTATTTTTTCACACAACTCCAACATCAAATATACTTGCAAACCATTAACATCTACTATTTGTCAAGTCACACTCCTTCCATACCTTCACTCATACATCTACACTCCTTTAAATATACAAGATTAATCATTAAAACCCTTAACAAGGTCGACCATATATAGAATAAGCACTATTACATGAATTTGACCACTTAGACCTAAAAAATTCATTTTGATCTTCCCCAAGAGATAGAGAGACTACTTGTAAAACATTAACGTTTGCTACTTATCAATTCACACTCCTTCCATACCTTCACTCATACATCCACATTCCTTTATATACAAGATAATCATCAAAAGCCTTAATAAGGTTAGGCATAGACAAAATAAACATTATTACATGAATTTGACCACTCAAACATAAAAAAATCATTTTGATCCACCCCCAAGAGATAGAGAGGACCCAAAACCATCACAACACATCATTTCCAAATGATTCCAATGAACCACACATGCTGTCACATCCCCCAATGTCGAAATCAAATGAAACATGTAGATAAACATTAAAGTATGTTAACCAATCAACTCAAAACTATCCTCTAATACAAATTACACAATTCAGATCTCCACACACCACAGTGAGACCCAAAACACTATCCTTGAAGTCATTCTCCAAAGAGAACTTAGACAACAAGAATATGATCGAAGTAGGATACATCAATATTGTCAATAAAAAACTAGAACAACTAACAACATAGAACTCATAACATCATAACCCCACTTGTCAATCAAATCATCACCTCAAAACTAAACTGGAGCAATACACAAAGCACATGGACAAGTCCTCCCAACCCTAGCACTTGAATCCACATATCGGGAAGCCACCAAGCATTCTCCAGACTTGTTCTAACAAACAACCTTATTGTTCAAGACAACAACAACCAATTATACCATTTGAGCAACAAAGAACCTTCAAATATAATAATGTATTATACATAGATCATAAAAATTGTATCTAGAGCCACAACACATAATATTCACATACCATAGGAATGCAAGACAATCTTCCATTGGGGTATTAAAAACTCTTCCCTACATAAATATTGTTTCCTTCATGTTGAAACTTCCACTGCACCAATCTTCTTGAACATTTATAACATCTTCATAAGAACACTCGACAATATCGAAACACATAAATACACTTTCTTGCATATTGAAACTTCCTATATACCATCCTTTCAAAAACACCAATGACAATACAAGATAGGTTGACATTAATGATAACACAAGACAAGTTGACATCAATGATAACACAAGACAAGTTGACCTCAATGACAACACAACACAACAACTTAGGTTTCCAATAAGTAAATTTTCTACTAATCTCATATTCTTTAAATTCCCCACCAATACCCCTTGATTCCATTTACCACCTCAATTATTTCAAGCATATGGATAGAAATGTCTTCATTTAATGATATCCTTAAATTATCAAGTTTTCACTTGAAGTAAAACATCTCGATATAACTTATTTTATCATCTCAATCATAGATGCTAATAAGCTTATCCCAAACATTTTTAGTAGTGCTACATTGCAACACCTTCACCAATTCAAAATTTGCCAGTCCACTAAAGATTGCATTCCTTTCTTTCCTATTATTTTCATAGAACCCAATCTCTACCACAACTATTGGAGGAGTAGGGGAAGGAGTATAACCGTCTCTGACTGAGTTCCAAAATTGAAACTCTAAAGAGGATAAATGTGCTCCCATTCTTACTTTTCAAAAGGTGTAGTTTGTACCATTAATTTTAGGTATTTTGTATTGATCCATCTTGTTCCATCCCATACCTTCCTACATTAGAGGAACTTGGATTTGATAAAAAAATTTGAACACTCCCCAAGACTAAGAGAGGGTGAATAAATATTACATAGTGCTTAAAAAATTATAGCACAATTCAAATTTCAAAATTCTTAATCTAAGCAACAATAGTAAAAGATAAAGAAATGAAAACACATTCACAATAGAAAACTAAATTTATGTGGAAAACCCAAGAACGAAAAAACCACGGTGAGAGTTAACTTACACTATATGAACAAAATTAGAATTTGTTTTAAGGATTACTCCCCAAGGAAGCTCACTACTCCTGAAAAGGACATGCAACTTAATTTCACTACCTTAGGGCAAGATACAAAGGACTTGCTGAAGAGACTCACTAATCTCCAAGAAAGATACATGAAAATATGAGTTGCAATGAATAAGCCTTTAGTATCATTGCATCCAATAATCTGCTTAGAATGTAGCTTCTCTTGACACATTGCCTCAAGCAACCATTTGAAAATTCAGCATGAAAACTTCCACTACACCCTTCTTCCACCTTAGATTTGCATATTACACAACCCACACTCTTTGAAAATGAAATGATCTTGTATCTATATCCTTCTTAACATGTCAAAGCTCCAATTACATCGATCAAAGCATGGGACAAGGAATGATCACAACAGGTTAGCCAAAAAACATTTTTGTGTTGAAAGTGGTCCAATCCAAGAGATATATAAGACCTAAAGGCAACATAATACATCTTTCAATGCATCCCAACAAAAAACACATGCTAATGCACATCCTACCAAGTCATCAATAAGGTAATGTTTAGCCCTTAATCAGTCAGCCCAAAAGAATATCTACCAATTAAATATACTCAATGTGGATCCCCACAAGGAATAGTACGATCCAAATACACCTCATCACAATCTCTAATGTTGGTGCAGATCCCTAAAGGCATAGGCAAAAAAAACAAACAAGCCTTGTCAGCCAGATAACTACAACTTCCCTAAAAAACCAACACCAAACAATATGCAACCCAAAAAGGATAAACTATTATTACGTGAATCACATAGAATCATATATTCCTTGAACATCCAACAACACTTCCATATAATTCTTTCACACTTTCATGCTAACACAAGCTAATACAACCAAACTAATATCGAGATCTTCATACTCAGAGGGCCAAAAAATACATTCATGAGATAAAACATACTTGTAGAATATTTCATCACCTAAAATTTTAACTAAGACACTACAAATATGTCATAAGCACATTCCCCAAACCACAATAGAAAAGAAGACAACTCAAAGAAATGTGGAACATTTTTTGGACTAGTCCTAACAAACCATCAACTTGTCAACATATTGTAGTTACTAGACACATCTTTGGAAACACCAAGGATGTAAAAATATAGGAGTGAAATGTCCACAAAAATTACACATTAAATCCAAAACCACAAGACTATATCACCAAGAGAAAAGGAATGTGGAACATTTTTCTAGATAGTCTTTAACATACTTTCCTACATTCACACACTTCATCAATGACCACATTATCCATCTAACAATAATTTCTCACTTAGGAGAAACAAATGAGATAACCTAACATCCCGTAGCATGTGAAAGATCATCAAGAACACATCCACTTCATCACCATGCTTGTAATCGTCATCTCAATGCTTCTAATCCCCATTTTATTACTTCTAATCCTCAACTTAGTGCATCTCATCCTCATCTAAATATGACATCATTGTGATAAAATCTCTTCCATCCAAGCATGAGTATCAAAACTATCATTGTTATTCACCAAATAAACATCAAAATATAAGCATATCCATAAAAAACCAAGAAGGTGAACATACACAACATAAACATCCTCAATCGTGAACCATCTCCACTATCTCCTTAGCACAACCATCTACACTATTTATCAATGACAACACCTTATCAACACTTGAGACATCATTCTACAACATAACACATCATCAACATATACTTTTATCAAGCTCATCGTCAACATATCATCAATGACAACACACAAGCTAAGGGCTTATATCAATGCCAACAATTGCCCATGGTGCAAGTTATTTTTTCAAATTTTGTTGTTGGTGCATTTTGTAGATTGTCAAAGTCAAAAGTGTATTTTAGGATCACAAGATCATAGATTTTTATTATTTTCTCCATTGATTGAGATCCTTGTAGTGTTGGAAAGGTCTTTTAGAGAACTTTTAGTCTATCTATGCATATTTTCTAGATTTTTCTGTAGGTACAATTAATTCAAGATTTTGTGTTTTGTCACTCTGGTTAATTTCTTAGTCATTTTGGCACTTGGGAATGTTTTGGTTGCATGGTTTGGCTTCTTTTTGGATGCATCATATGTATATATATATTTTTTGTCCTTATGGATCATTTGACAATCTTTTGTAAGCACTTTCTTTTTTAGACATATTATGATAAAGTCATGCATCTTGTTCATGCAATTTTGGGGGGTTATGCATAAATATTGTGTTGTATTATTGTACTTGCACTGTATTATAAACTACCATGGGGTTTTTTTAGTGCCTTTGTTGTTTTATAGTCACAACTTTGCCAAGTGAGTATCCTTCCATGACAACAATCGGATCCTTAGGATTCTACCTCACATGTGTTTGTAGTCTTGATGCACACTCTTTTTTTAGTTATAGGTACTATTATTTGGTCACTTTAGATGTTGTATTTTCTCCTTCACGTATTTCTTGGTGAAATAGTTTTAGTGGATGTATCATATCTCTCCATAGTCAACATTATGGGGGTTATTATATTGTTTGTGCTAATTCTTTCTTGGTTTTTCTTGGAGTGAGTTGAGAAACTCTTGCATTACTATTTATTGAGGCAACCTTCTATTCTCAGTTGATCATTGTTATTTAGACTATTGTACCTGTATTTTATACTTGCATTAGTTAAGTAGCAATGACGAGATCACTCATGCAACTTCATTGGTTGAGTAGTGTTGTTGGTGTCACTTGTGCATATTTATGTGCCATCTATATTTTTTATTGGATTGATAGATGTTTTACAGTTGTTGCCATCTAATCATTGTGAGCCTTTTTTTATTACCTTTAGGCTCAAATCAATGCTTTTCTTTGAATGGCCTTATTGTCGTGACCCATAATGCATCTCATATTGCATCATTTCATAATGATCTTCTCCTTAAGTTTCACTTAAGGGGGGTGTGAGAGTAAATATGGATTTTCCTATCTACTCATACTTAAGTTTACTTAAGAATTATTATTTAAAAATATTCATTATTCATTTAATAGTTGATGGTGGGTAGTTGTCAGCACTCAGACTCTACCTACCCTCACATATGATCGAGACACATGTCCATATCTTGTGATCTCCTCACTCATGCTCTTACCATATAAGAAAGATAATTTTATATTTTGACTCGAGTCAATTCATTTGGTGAAATAACATCTTTCATTTTGCTTCCCTCATGTGTTGTGTGAAGGTTATTTGGTTTGCTGATTGTTTACTATGATTGAGACACATGTCCATATCTTGTGATCTCTTCACTCACACTCTTACCCATGTATAAGAAAGGCATTTTTATATTTTTACTCGAGTCAATTCATTTGGTGAAATAGCATCTTTCATTTTGCTTCCCTCATGTGTTGCGTGAAGGTTATTTGGTTTGCAGATTGTTCACTGGGTCCTCCAACAAGGCAGTGGGAGGAATTAGTGGGCTTCCTATATTCCATGTTAGAAAGTTCCTCAGTGCTAATAGAGAAACCATCTATGTTTATATTTGTTGTGTTGGCATTACACACTCAGATGAGAATGGTTGATGTTGTCATTGATGGCAACCAACTAGTATCAGAGCTTGGTCAAAGGTTCGAATCATGCAGGCCGCGGTGAGTGACTTTGGGAGGGGGATTGTTGGCAGTGGGCCAATGTCCCTCGCGAGTATTCACGACATGGTTTAACAACCTCCTGTGGATTCTATAAGTCTAGTGGTTGTATCGGGCATTGACAGGTCGATCTTTTGTTGCGACAACCCTAGCTTGTAAAATCCACAAGAGGCTATTAAGCCATGTCGCGAACCCTCGCGAGGGACGCTGACCCACTGCCTACATGTTGTTCTTGTGTTGTATTGGGTCTAGTGGCTCTTGGTCATGCTACAACTACCATAGGTGGTAGTAGTGAACCTAGATTTTGTCCTACTAATGACCTTATAATAGGCCTTTGGCTCATAAACATTAACTTCTAATCAAGTGATTATATCATCCCATTGAGCATGCTAGAAAAGAATTGTTGATCTCTTACACTAATATTCAAGAGTACATCCTATGGGAAGTTTCATGATTGGGGACTAGATTGTGCTCCATGAAATGTTCTCTAGGATTTTAGAAGCTAGATCTTAAAATCGGGGAAGGAAAATGGGCATAGAAAAACTGAAAGGAATGAAACTTGTAAAACTATTCTAAGGTGAAACACCAATATTTTAATAGGATTCATAACTTGGAGAGCGTAATATGACCCTAGATTTATAGACATTCATGAATACAAAATAATAAATATAGAATCTAATTTAGCAATAACAATAACTCACAACTCCAAATGAATGAATATAGAGCATTAAATCTTCACATTAAATGTAAGAGAATATACTCTAGATGTGATTGATGTATAGTAGATAATAAATTCTAGTCTTCGCTTCCAAACAAGATATGCTAAGATACGATGGACTTGAAAAACTACTACCACTACTACTCTTGAAACTAATGAAAAATTTGTGAGCTATCATTAACCTGTCTAACAATGAAGTAGGAAAAGTATAAATACATAGTCTCTCTAAGTTTTGTAGAAATCTCGAGGCAACAAAATTGCAGTCAAGAAATTTAGGTGTGTAGGTCCATGAAGTGGCCATTGCAATTACTCCGTCGAACAATTATGGTTGCCCTCTTGAGTGTGTATGGCACAAAGGCCTCTCTAACTGGGCAGCCTTAAACCACACACAATAAGCATCATATTAAGTCTAGAGAGTGTTAGAACACTTTGAGCATTTAATACTTTTAAGTGTAGAAGTGTATTCTTAGTGTGACCATACACCTTAAGTAACATATTAAACTTAAAAAATGTCATTCAACTTTGAGTGTTTAACACTTTTAAGCTTAAAAATATAAACTTAATGTGTATGATTTAAACCATTCCTTCTAATTGAATGCCAATGATATTTTTCTCCTGTATTGGTTGGAACTCGACTACGTGGTGACATCTAGTTTCTCAATCTCTTGCTAGTAGAGGATTGGTTGTAAGGACGTTCTCGTTTCTGACCAATGGTGCATCTTTGATACACAGGAAAATACTGCACTCCTTAAATAAGTTTGACCGTGCCACATGGTTCCTTTTCTCGCTTTATTGGGACCGTCCCTACCAACTAACATTTGCTTCGGTATGGTGCAAGCACATTGATAAACCTTTTATATCTTGCTTTATGCATAGTGGTCATATACAAAGCCACCAATTGGTACGTTAAAGCTCCTTGAAGGGAAGCTAGGGAGAAACCTTGGGAAGAACATGCACGGGAGAAAAAAGTGGCTCGCTCAAAAAGGGAAAGGCACGACCTCAAAAAAGAAAATGTCGACTGGCCAAAGGAAAGCCACCGAGACTAAGGTGGGAACCAATCGAGGCACAAAATATGACATTGTTTTTATCAATGCCTCGTCACAAAACTTACCAAAACTTAGACTTTTTCTATACATACATACAAAATCAGTTATGTACACATCATAGATTAAATTATAATTAGTTTGACTTTAAAATTTAATTTTTAAAAATATTCAACAAAACATCATAAAATAAAATGGAAGTGTTAGATATTGGTGTTACAAATCTAATTTCAAAATAATAAAAAAATTAATTCTTTGTAGAAAAAAGGTTATGCCTAATATCATACACATCACTTTTTAAAAATGTTTTTTCGTATTAAAAAGTAGTTATTAAAAATCATGTCAAAAAATTTACAATTTAATTCCATTTATTTAAATAAAATAGATTTAGAATATATAGACAAAATCTTACAAATCACTAATTCACATCATCTTCAAATTCCTAATGGTTCAACTGCTATAGGTGTCAGAAAGTGAAGATCTAGCTCAAAATGTTTATTTCAATGGTAAATTTGGCCAAAAATTATAACCCATTAATGTGGGATCACCTAGTTACAAGTGACATAAAGAATTTAAGGTGGTAGGAAATATTTAAGTGATAAATATGATTTGATGAATTCCTTATGATGGTACATAGATATTTGGATGACTTAAAACCATCTATTCGTGGGTCCATAAAACACTAAATGCATGCCTATCAATAAGGTCCTAGAATATGTAGCTAAAGGATGACAAATATATCATTAGAGTTGAGCTTACGTCTTGCATTTAATATGATAAAATTTCTATTTTAAAGATCTAGACTTAATATTCTCCAAAAAAATATTCCTTGATGTTAGATCCTCCTAATAGAGTTAGCTAAGATACACATGAAGGAGCTTATGTGTAATAAAGTTTGAAGATTTTGATATTTTTTCTTGAACTAAATTAACTCTTGACTATCTATTTGTATTAATATCTATGACTTACATATTGTAATAGGGTACTCTATATGTTGTTCTTATTAATTTCTATATGTGAAACTACTTGTATTTCTATGTTTATAATAAGATCACAAGAATCTGAAGGAATTTTTAAAATTTTAGTCTTTCTATGCAAGATATGTGGTGGAAATTCTATCTATTCGTCTAAGTTGATTCTCATTTCATATAAATGCAACTATTATTATTTTTGTGAGCTCACTTTTGTAAACATTATTTTTAAACATAAGGCATGTCTTTAAATAAATTCATAGGATGAACAACTTTCTCATCTTTTCATCAAAGTTGTATATATTGTCTATTTTTAGTTTCACGCATAATAATTTATCTGCATGTTTCGATTAGATGATTGAACTACTTATGCTTTATGTTAAGCTAATAAAATGACACCTTAAGTGATTTTATGAATCTGTGAGCTAACATTATCAAGTCAATGGTCATCTTTTTGTTGACAAGATTGGATTTTTCACTCCATTTATTTTCCATTTTTATCTTCCTTTTAAAGTCTTTTATCTTTTTATCCTTTCTTTGAATGGTAGTTGGAATAGGCTAGAATGAGAGTAAAATTGGATTTCTTTTCTTCTTTTTCTTCCTAGAAACACTAACATATAATAAACTACTAAGCTACTCTTTCATGTGTATAATTGGTTTATTTTAGTTTAGAGTAGCATATTCACAATCCCTTGTGACATTGTATACATTCTTCACTAGGAACACTTTTGCAACAATAAGATCTAGTGAAATGAAAGCTTGGGGAGATTATCCTTTGAATCTCCTTTGAAAAGAGCATTTGGTCTTCCATCTCCGAAAGTTAGATCATGTGGTCATGCCAACCAATAGTGATGGTTTGAACAAATTTAGAACCTCTAGAAAATGAATGGCCCCAACCTTTTGATTGCTGCAAGATTGTATTCTTATAGAGAATGGTGAATGTCAATCCCAACTATTATTAATTAAATCTTTAGCATCACGTGTAATTAGTTTATGTTGCACATAATTGAACTAATCAATGTGTCCTTAAAAATGAGTTCACCTTCACCTCTAATACATGAAGTTTTCAATATATTATCTAGAGACAATGTTGAGGAGATTTTCAAATTTATAAGAGAATGATTTCTCCTAGAAAAAACCCTCAGTCCTAAGTTAAGAGTGATGAGTGATAGCTAAGACAACATTCACCAATATGTAGATTTGATTATATTTTGTTCTTTTTGAATTCAAAGTGTACTATAGTGATTTTTTTTTTTAACTTCATATTTGTTTTCTAGAATATGGATTAATAGCACATTGATTATGTTTAAATATAACAAACTAGCAATATATTGCACAAGATATGTACTAGTTCACTGACCTAATTGACTAAAAAAAAGCGGGAAAGTAGACTTGGATTTAATTTTTAATTGAATGTTTATTCTTGTACACCTTAGACTCCCACTTGAAAACAATTGTCATGACAAAAATAATAAAAATACATTATAAAACAAATCGTAAATGAATTTATTATGTAAAAACTCAAATAAATAAAAATCTCATAATATTATTACATTCAAACATTTTTATTTATTGAAGTGTAAATATTACCAAGCAAGCAGTTTCATAGGGGCCAAGCTATTCTGGCTCCAAAACAGACCTTTCGTACAATGTGATAGCGACGTGTTAGTCAACTGCAACCATTTATTGCAAAATCGACGGTATAAAACACGCAACTAACACGCGTGTTAGTCAATCCGTACTGCCGTTTTGGAACTAGAATAGACATGTCCTTTCATAAATGCCCCAATTTCACCATTAATCTTCCACTTAAGTGTTGTACTAGTCTTTATCAGATCACAACTATGCTTAGCTAACCTTAAATATATATTTTAAAGATATAAATGGATACCAATGAGTTGTAATTGTACTCCAATTCCATATCAGATGGTATTCATAAAGCGCACTACACAGTTTTGGTGGTTTCAGGCGTACTAGCCCAGATTTTAGTAGTGGCATTAAAAATAAACTATAGTGTCTGTCCTAAGAAGATCTGCTCAAATCATTCTTCCTTTTAAATATAAAATCAGCCATTCTTAAGGCAGACTTTTTGATGGCATTGGTGTCTCATATGTCACCACACTTGATATATCAAAGCAATATTGTTTTTTGCACTTCACTACGTCATCTTCTTTGGGTTGTTCTTCTCGTACCCTGCACGCCCACAGAAGTCGAATCATACGTGAAATACTTTCAAAGATTTCTTGTATTTTACATTATTGTAGTCCATTGAACGAGACATCTGAACGTCACGGGATGATTGGTTTTTATATGTTGTTCATCATTGCTTGTAACCCACAATTCATTATGATTGGATCGTCTAAATACAGGGAAGATATCAGCTACCAAACTTTAATACTAAACGACGTTTATGAAGACAAAATGAATCAGATTGTTTTCTCCAAATGCGAACAAATTACTTTCAGCACCTTTGACTTGAAAATTGTTGTTTTCTTCAAATAGAAACAATATCTTCCTGTAGTATGATGAAGAATCCTGTAGTATGATTTTTAAGAAATTATTGGAAAAGATTTGATATGATGAATCGTGTAATATAATTTTTGTGATTCTTTGTAAAAGAGCTGCCAAATCTTTATAATAAATCATGTATTATGTTTTTAACTATCCCAAAAGAACTTTCTAATGAACTTTTCAATGAACTATTATACTTTCATCTGAAACCTTTACTAATTAAGGCATGTTAAAGATACATATCTGTTTAATTTACAGATAAAAAGTGTATTCACTACAAATTAGTCTAGGCCAATAACCAAACACTACATCATATGTAGTGAATTGTAATTCTTACACTGTATACTGTTATTAAAAACACAATTAAAATATGTGCTTTAACTATTGATTATGCTCTCATCCGTGGCTTGATGTTGAAATGTTTTATTTTGAGACGAAGCTTCCATAACATGAACTCCATTGGTTATGCAAATCCCTTTTCTTTTCTTATCTGCCATTTTTAGAAATTTATAAGATCTGAATATCCAGTGGTGTGCCGCACTTTTAACAACACGGAGATCCTCGCTGTTGATATGATCGACCACCACAATCCAGCTGATGATCAAAGCTGGATCAAAACCACGATATATTTCAACACTAAACACGTCCTTCTCCATTAGCATTTCACAGCTTTCTTTTCGTCTCACCTGCAAACAGATGGCTCCAAATTAGGCAACAATAGCTTGAAACATAAATAATCAATATTCACAGAGCTATTCTCCAATAGCAGGAAGGGTACAGTGTAGGGACATGAGAATTAATTTCTTTCTTTCATTTATTTATTTTTTCTTAAATTTAATAATCATTGAAAATTTCTATCTTCAAATATAGGTCATAATAGATAAAATAGTTTCTTATTACTGTTTCTGGATTCGATTGCGAGTATATTTTTTCATCAACATTCTGATCACACTCTGTGATCTATCATCAGAATGTTATAGAGCTCATAGAACAGAAACATCAATAAGAAACAGTACAAATTGTGGAAAATAAACATCATTAAATAAAATAGATTCAAAGTAAAATAAATTTTTAGAATAAAATAAAATAACTTTTAAGAGTTCTTATACATTTTTTAGATAGGCATATTTAAGATATCTACATTAGTAGATTGCATACCTGTGCCACCATGATGCGCGAGCGGTTATAAATTGCACAGGTGCGCTTTCTGAAAGAGCCCTCAATGTGGTAATCACACTGCCCTCTCAAACATTTTGTGTAAGAAGAAGAAAGAAATACATCCACAGATGTCGTTGCAGACATAATGGACGATCTATTGATGGTGAACAACCGCAATTTTTCTGATCCGCCTCCGTTCCCTTCATTGTAGAGGAAGAAGCCTTCCCATCTATGATGGAGACTCATGACCTGTTCACAAACTATCAAAATTTAATGAGTGTCACGGAAATGAAATGATAAATTGATATGAGTATGATGGTTAAGTTGTGGGGTGTTGTTCTTCATCAAGATTCAAACCTTATCTATTTGTGACCTCATCGATTCATATCTCTGAATAAAAAGCATTTAACTCTTAATTGTAAAATACCTTGCGACGCAATAGAAAAATTGGATTTCCAGAAGCATCCATGAGAAGCAATTGATGTTTAATGGTGGGAGTATAGTCTTCTACCCTCAAGCTAAGGTTACCGGATGAATCGAACACTGTGAAACCGGTGCCTCTGAAAAGCAAGGCTTTCTTCCAAACAGTGAAAAGTAGTGGAGCAGTGTTTTCTCCAATGTTTCGAGGACCCTGTTGGGGATGAACATTGGACATTATTTTTCTTTCCTGAGGAATAGCCCTTTGCTATTTACGTGTTGGACGAATATAGGGTTGTTTATATAGGGGAGTTTCAGTCGGCGCTCAAAGGGGAAGATGAGTAGCCCTGGCCCACATCACAGCACCATTAATGCCTCATGTCTCCATCGAAATGTTTCATTACGTCGATACTAGCTATGTGCACCAAAGTTCCGGTTGTTCTGCGGTAGTTTTATATCAGAGGGTTCAAACTTATCGACTCATACACAGTTTTTAAGGTGTGGAATTGTTATTGTATAATAGAAATTTTATGAGTATATTTATTGAAAAGAATATTTTGGTATATATATATATATATATATAAAATGATGTATGTTTTATTGTTTGTATAACAACTTTCAATTAGGTAGGTATTATAAAAATGATGTTTAATAAGAAAGTTAATAAATTAATTTAAGACTTAGTCATCCATATTTTTAATACATATAATTTTGATTTCTTTTGTTAATTTTTATTTTTTTATCATGTGTTTTAGATTATTAAACATTTTTAACGATCATGATATAAGTGATTTGGTTGTTACATTCAAATTGACGCTACTGATTTGTAATTAGAATTATTAATTAGTAATATTAAGTTTGTTTTGTGTGAATAATTATAATTGTACTAATTGTTTACACGTGGTACCTACTCTAATCCCATCATAAATGACCAATATGTTATGTGATATATCAATTGTTTAAGGTCAACCTATTAAATTGAACATTAATAAACATGTTTAAATTCACCTTTTAAATTACAACTCAACAAACAAATTAAAAAGGTTGCATCTAATAGTTAAACAATATTTTGCTAATAGTTTTAGAAACTTAATATTTTAGTAAATCAAACATTCATATTTATAAAAATGATATCAAATAAGCCTACAACAAAACAAAATCTAAATAGAACCAAACAAAACTAAAAGCATGACCTTTTGATTTCATGATAATTAATTACTCATTTAAAAAAAATATATATGATTTTCTAAAATAAATTTAAAATAGAAATATAATTTTCAAATTGAATCTTCTATAATTTTATAAAAAGAATGGTGTATATTTATTTTTTAGAAAACATGTGTGGTATTCTATAATAAATATAGTTTTAAAAAAAGATCTTTAAGAATATTGTAAAAGCAATAGTGTATATGTGTGTAGGTATGCAAGTAGATTTTTGGAGTGGACAATTCAAGAAAAATGTAATAGCAATAGCTCTTAAATACAAACAAGCTTAGGAATTCTTGTCAGTGAATATTGTGACATTATATAGATTCGTATAAGAGAATGTTGGGAAATTTATATGAAAGAATCAAAGAATACAAATATTTTGTAACTATTATGATGGGTTTGGTGATCACTAAAATAGGGGTTGGGGAAGGGAAGGGAAGGGAAAAGACTGTGTGGCATAATAAATATCTTTATCCAAAGTGATGGATATCTAATTTTATTTGTAAAAGAAATATTAAATGGAAGTAGTTTTTAATAAAAAATCTGCTCATCCAATAAATAGATATTTGTTTCAAAATAGATATCCATTTTGCACACAAAAGGATATCAATTTTGTGAAAAAAAAGACATTCATTTTAGAAAAAGATAAATGCTATTTTTGAAATATTTTATTGAAATAGATATTTATTTTCTATTTCAAATATCAATCAATGTCTATTTTATCTCATAGCTATTACATTTCAATTAAAAAAATTCCACTATTTTTAATTTGACTTTAGGCTTAGCAATCCAAACCAATGGATTGGACCTACAAGTATAATGAAATGATGTTATCCATTACTAAAATTAACTTATATATGACTAATGAATTTATATTCAAAACTTTTAAGAAAATGAAAATCTATTATAGATGAGAATGTGTAGTTTTTGATATGTATTACTTTTTACTTTAAACCTAATTTTAATTTTATTTATTTTTCAAAATATAAATTTTCATACAATAGAAATGATATCTATGTTTAGTTTGTTAATAATTTTTTATTTTATTTTTGTATCTATTTTAAAAAAAATATGATCTTAGTTTAAATGTCTTGCTCTAAATACTTTAGAAAATTATTTTAGGTCAAATTAAGACCACAAACATAAGAGGTTTGAATTTTCTACTTTATCTTATTAAAAGATGATTTCTTTAAACAAATTCAATAAGAAATTGAAAAAAAATGCATCCTAAGCTTCAACATCACTTATATTTGTCTCTAGAATTATTTTTTATAAAAAATGTCATTTACAAGTTTTTAAACCTGACATTTGTATAAATTATTTCCTCCATCAAAGTTGAAAAATGTTATCTTCATACATCCCTTACCATATTTTGTGGTCTAGACATTTAAATAAATTTTATATTTAAATACAAGAGCCAAAATATTATATTTAATAATTTTACATGATGTTACAAATCTATCTACAAGTGTGTCATATCTCTACTTCTAATATCACAAACTCTGATTTTTATTTGAAATTTTCTACCTTTTGGTAATTTTCTCCTCATTACTTAGCATTCATATATGAATGAAATGAATTCTCATTAAGATACCATTGAAAATTTAAAAAATATTAAGAAGACCTTGGTAAGTTTACTAGCAAGATTTGGTTTCACAATTGTAGCTTTTAAGGAATCCAAAATTTTTATTGAAACTTACTATTATAGATGTTATGCATTGTTCAAAAACATACTAGTAATGGATAAATAAAACAAGTAGTCTATCCCTTGATCATGCACTAAAATCACAAATATCCTTTAAAGTGTCTACACATGGCCTACAACTATAAATATGTGTTCTATCTAGCTCTATTCTCTATGTGTTCATCAATAATAACCAACTAATAATTAATTAAATTCTCCCCATCAAATTCTTTTGTGCTCACATGCCTTTTTCCCCAAACCTGTGATAATTATTTGATCTTCATACATAGTCATTGGTTAATCAAGCTATGGCATTGTAGTCATGGCAAGTCATGTATTATCTTAGGATCATATGGGTAAGTAAAAAAATATTTGGGACCAACAAGTGGTCATTCCATCTTTTGGCCTCATAATTGATACAATGCATCTACATTATAGTGTGCTTGCGTTATATTGAGCATAAAATAACCAAGTGACCAAGCTCATTTGAACTCAACTTCTTAACAAAAAATAGTAAGCTACACCAGTTTTAAATAATTCTTGCATTTTTTAGTATCCATATCACCAACATTTCTTGGCCAAATCATTTCCAAAATATCACCACAACATCATCAAAGTTGAGTATGTAAATTTAATTAGCTTTTTAGTAATTTTTTTGATTAAATAAATAGGTAGAAATGATTTTGATTATATTTGGTTCATTTCATAGGAAATGAAAATGTCACACTAGTTAATTAAAACCCTCATTCATTAATTTATGAAAACCCTACCTAAGAAAAACTACAACCAACCACATTATGAATGCCTCAACATACTCATGGAACATGAGAAAATATAAAGAGAGAAATTGGTGCAACAATCAAAAGGTAGAGATATCCACCAAGAACAAAATCCAAAAGGTCTATCCTATGAACAAATGATTTTTTTATTTTTTTGACTTGTTTACATTATTCATCAACCCACAAACTGATGCACCCCTGTACAACACTTGCAAGACGTTTCCTATCAATTAAACCACCAAGGGATAAATAATATTTTTTGGGATAGATGGTGGATGGTTTTGGACTATCCTCAATTTAATAAAAATGAGGTCCCCTAGTAATTTTTGAGGAAGTTCTCTATTGCAAGTTTGTTCTTAATGAGATCCCAAATTACTTTAACATGTGGTAGTTGTGGGGTAAAAGTGGGATCATACAACATGCCCAAAACTAGAAATTTAAATCCCTTTCTAGACTAGATATTGAGATGGTCACTATCCCTTTCATTGTGAATGAAGGTGCTGAGATGTAGACCCAACAATCCATTAGGTCAATCACTCAGACCTCTTTAGAGAACACCACACCTGTAGTAAAAGGTAATGTGGGCGAGTCTTCTAGATCTCAATATTTACCTCACTTTTACTGAAACTAAAAGGCTCTTTTTGATTATGGGTCTAGGGATGATCGGGATGGATGCATGCCTAATAGTAGGATACATCCATATTAGATTAGATTATCTTGATAAAAGAGTTGTTGGATTGAACATTTGGCATTAATTGATAGGTAAATTTGAACAAGTTCAAATTCAATTTGTTATATTTAATTTTTAAATATGATGTTAAATAAATTACTATATTGACTGTAATAATTTTTAAATATAATGTTAAATATTAGTGTGATAATTATTTGATCTTCATACATAGTCATTGGTTAATCAAGCTATGGCATTGTAGTCATGCTAGGTCATGTATTATCTTAGGATCATATGGGTAAGTAAAAACATATTTGGGACCAACAAGTGGTCATTCCACCTTTTGGCCTCTTAATTGATATAATGCATCTACATTATAGCGTGCTCACGTTATATTGAGCATAAAATAACCAGGCGACCAAACTCATTTGAACTCAGCTTCTTAACAAAAAAATAGTAAGCTATAACAGTTTTAAATAATTCTTGTATTTTTTAGTATCCATATCACCAACATTTATTGGCCAAATCATTTCCAAAATATCACCACAACATCATCAAAGTTGAGTATGTAAATTTCATTAGTTTTTTAGTAAATTTTTTTGATTAAATAAATAGGTAGAAATTATTTTGATTATATTTTGTTCATTTCATAGGAAATGAAAATGTCACATTAGTTAATTAAAACCCCCATTCACTAATTTATGAAAACCCTACTTCAGAAAAACTACAACCAACCACATTATCAATGTCTCAACATACTCATGGAACGTGAGAAAATATAAAGTGAGAAATTGATTCAATAATCAAAAGGTAGAGATATCCACCAACAACAAAATCCAAAAGGTCTATCCTATGAACAAATAAAAAAAATAAAATTTGACTTGTTTGCATTATTCATCAACCCACAAACTGATGCACCCCTATACAACACTTGCAAGAGGTTCCCTATCAATTAAACCAACAAGGGATAGAGAATATTTTTTGGGATAAAAATGAGGCCCCCTAGTAATTTTTGAGGAAGTTCTCTATTGCAAGTTTGTTCTTGATGAGATCCCAGATTACTTTAACATGTGGTAGTTGTGGGGTAAAAGTGGGATCATACAACATGCCCAAAACTAGAAATTCAAATTCCTTTCTAGATTAGATATTGAGATGGTCACTATCCCTTTCATTATGAATGAAGGTGTTGAGATGTAGACAAAACAATCCATTAGGTCACTCACTCATACCTCTTTAGAGAACACCAGACCTCTAGTAAAAGGTAATGTGGGTGTGTCTTCTAGATCTCAATATTTACCTCACTTTTACTGAAACTAAAAGTCTCTTTTTGATTATGGGTCTAGGGATGATCAGGATGGATGCATGCCTAATAGTAGGATACATCCATATTAGATTAGATTATCTTGATAAAAGAGTTGTTGGATTGAACATTTGGCATTAATTGATAGGTAAATTTGAACAAGGTCAAATTCAATTTGTTATATTTAATTTTTAAATATGATGTTAAATAAATTACTATATTGACTGTAATAAAATTTTAGGGTTAAAGTGTTCATGCTATGTTTGGCAGCCCTCTATCTCCCAATTACATAATTATGATATTATTATAACACATTGGATGTTGAATAGATTAATGTTTAGCCTTTGATGCATACACCATGCAATTGGAATGGTCATACACCTTACATTGAGACAAGCTAACTATTTTAATTATTAGATGATAGTAAAATAGTTTTAGGTAGATTTTGGTAATTTAATAATGTTGTCCCATTTTTTCGATGATGAGATCAGTTGATATTCTTCCTTCTATTCATACCACAATGGAGTATGGTGTTGAAACAACAATATCATCTTTGGTGACTTTGACAAAAGTATGAGCTAGATTAGTAATTTCAAATTATATTTGGTTTATCTATCTATTAGAGATTTTTTTATGATTTCATTTCTATTTTAATTTGTATCATGATTCTTGCCATAGTGCTTTTACAACTCTAGATTGTGAACATGTCCCTCTTACAAATGAAGAAAGGAAAAAATTGGATTATAGAGATCACAAGTTTCCGATAAGTGATTATTTTGTTACATTTCATTTTATTATATATTAATGTGTATCCTTTTTATTTTATTAGGTTCAATTCTAAAATAGTTTATATAGGAGGTTGAGTTAGTGATTTTAAAAGTTCAACCATCAGTGTATGCCCCTCCATCCTCTCAATTATCAAAGGAGTCTTGTGTTCTCTTCCCTTCCTTAAAATGGAAGTGATAACATTAGTGTATTTTTTGTATGCCTATATGAGAATTTTTTAGATATGTTTTTGTATTAGATATATGCTATTATGTTCCTTTATCAATATTTTGTAAGCCTATATGACTTTCTCATACACATTGTACTTTTACCAGTATATAACATTGCATGCTTGTATATATTTTAGGTTAATATAAATTTATTTTAACAATGTTGTCTATATTTTCTATAAATTATTAACTTAGTAAATTAATAATTAAACAAGTAAAATGAGAAATTATAGGTAATAATTTTATAATATATGAAGTTTTTTGTTTTGACATTTGATAATGTATTATAAATTTTTGAAACACCTCTTTTTTATGGATTTTGACTAAATTTTTCATGGTTTCATACATGAATTACTTCACCTTTCTATCTAACTATGAACAAGCCTATAGACTATCATCACAAACCTACTTAATGACTATTCAAATCCATATGACTAACATGTGTGTCTTAGTGATATTTCACTATAATTTGAATCTATTTTCCTTTCCAACTATCAAGATAGGCCTACTTGTATACCATCTCTCAGAAACATTTCTTACAAGATTTATGGAATACACATTTTCTACCTTCACTATATTTCATGATTTTTTATATGTAAATGTAATGGTGAAAAAGGGTGAATGATGGAGAGATCAAGAGGAAAGATTTTCTTTGCTCCGAGGAGAGATTAAAGTTTCATTGTGAGTTTCCCTTCAAACACCTTATTCACACTACATTTAAAAGAGGGGAGAATTCACTAGATCCAATCTCTTAGGAAAGAGATTGAATACTAAATGAATTGATAATGGGATAGAAATGATAAGCTAACCCCTCTTTTAGAATGAAAAACAATTGAATTATGTTAAGTGTAAAAGTAGAAAAGAACTGATTATGAACCGAGATAGAAGTGTGAGATGGAGCCGTGCACCTAGATCTGGCTATAATATGTCGAGACAAAGTTGCCCTGTGAATTTGAGGAAAAGTTGTCGGGACCATGCTGAAAGTGTCCACGGTCCTCCAAAAAATCTGTGAAACAAAAACGGTTTCTTGGCCTCTGCAAATGGAGTCTAAATATGCAAACATAGCTACGCACCTCCAACCTACACACACAAAAGAGAGGAAAAGGGATTGGGATTGGGGGTTTGCCTTTAGGTCAAACCTCGATTTTGGAATTAACCAAATGATGAAAGTAAGTACTTGCAAGTAAATGTAACTAAAAAACTGAAATGTAAGTCACCTCAAGGGAGGTTGTAGATAGAATATAGGTAGATTTTCTTGTATTGAATTGAATGTTGCAAGGGATCTCCTCTTCAATGGTTGAATCCTTGACTTGAATGCAACACCTAGCCTTGAAGGGAGACTTGAGAATGCTCAATGCTGGAAAAGAATGCTTGAGTGCTCTTGAATGATTGAATGCATGATCTCGTGTATCTGAACTTATTGCTTATTAGACTTATGCAAATGAGAGGACAAATGCAACTTATATACTCATCAATTAGGGTTAATTGACTGAATTTTCATCACAGGCCGACACAGGTAAAGTTTTCATGCTTTATGAAAAGTCCATTGTAAAGATAGGACAAAGGGGGCCCCAAAATAGGGCAAGGTCAAGGGCACCATGCCCTTGTCCTGCCCTTGTATCAGGACAAGAAGAAGGTTCAAGTAGTGCAAAGGGCAGAACAAGACAGTTTCTAGGGGTTGAGCAAGTCTTGCATCTCCGATCAGGCTTAGGAATTCAAATTGCCAATGTGAAGACCCTAATGTGGTCGCAAATTGTAGGGGTCACAAATTTATGACACTACATTTAGTCCTCACTTTAGCGGGAGTATAAGCGTACACCAATACTATTGGTAAAGTACAAGGAAACAAGATTGAAAGACTTCTACCACGTCAAGGAGGCAAGATGCACCAAGCCCCTAGTGGAATTAGGATCTTACGACATCGATTGACAAAGTAAAAGTGAAGATCAAGAAGGGAAAACCATGACTGCAAGTAGCAAGGTTTCCCTCACTATGAGTCATGAAAAATATACCAAAATTATGAAGAAAAACTAAGTTCACTAAATAATTCTAAGTATCAAAAAGGAAAATATGAGCAGAGTGTATGCCCCCACGTTAAAGCTATCACACACGCCTTATCGAGAGAGATTTCTTTAATGTAGGATACATCCAAGAGAGAAAAGAGAGGGAGCACACTATCGCAAGGATTTAGCCCCCAGTTGAGGAATAAAACCAAGGATAATGAACACAAAACACAAAACACAAGGTATTTTCACTTTCCTCGAGGTCAGTATGCTATATGATAACTCATGTATATCATATATGTATGTGTGCATATAATAATCATCATTCCCCAAGGAAAGGACACTACCTCGGAAGAAAGGGAATAGAGGATGTCTTTCGAGTAAACATGAAAGAGACCAAAAAGCGATCTCAATTCTTTGAATCGTCCTCAAGTAGACATTGAGGGAAAAATAGAAGAGCATGGATACACATAGAAGAATGATCAAAAAGAGAAAGAAAGGAGAGAGAGAGAAGGTCTATAGTGCTAATATTGCTAATCTAGCATGACATCCACCTCTCGATCTTGTTGATCACTATTTAGGGAAGGCGAGCAACATGCTAGAGGAGCAACATCAAGCATAGTAGATGGAGCTATCACAAGAACCAAACAAGGACTATGCTCATGTGGTAAGTCACTTTGTTCAATTCTAGGAGCTAGGATTAGGGTTTTTTAAAATTTAGTTGATAAATGCTTGTCCACGTCAACATATTCATAGTCACTATCAGAAGCATTAGGAGTGGTATTGCCATCATGAATAATATCTTCACTCATTTCTTCATCTAGATTTATAGAAAGAGGAGCACAAACACGAATAGGAGTAAAACCATCACATGTTTTGTGCAACTTATGATCTAGAGATGTAGGTTCAACATCTTGCTTAGGAGAAAAGGGAATCATGTCAATTATTGGAGTCTTGGGAGATTGAATGTTTTGAGGAATAGCTTCACGAGCTCAAGCATGACGCCTTCGTTGGTGTTCTCTCGCACAATGATTTCATTGAATCTTAGTGGATTACTGAGAAGGAGGAGGAATATTTATGAAAGGAGGAACAGTCTCCTATGTGATAGTTGAAGGTTTCAGTTGAGATCTTTTAGGTTGGGCAAGAGGAGAGGTGGGCCTCTTCTCTCTATAAGAGTAAGAAAGTGGAACTATGCCATATAAAGGAGGAATATTAGGTGTAGGAAGGAGACCGGGTCCATCATGGGGAGGTGGTACAGGTCTAACCTTAAGATGAATATTGTTGTTCTTCTTAGGAGAAGGCATAGTCACATCCATAGGAATAGGTTGAGGATTTTCCTTAGGAGAAAGATTAGTCCTATCTGTTAGGGGAAGGATTTCATCTTCAAGAAGGATGGGAATATCAAGTGTTGAGGATCTAGGTTGATTCAAGGATAAGATCATATCTTTCTTTCATTTTTGATAAGATTTAAAAAGAGCATCGCTCTTTTGTGGAAGAGATTGAAATTGTTTAGGCCAAAAGAGACCAATAGGAATAATAGCACTTCTTTCGGATGGGTGAAATAAGCTATGATTCATGGTTATGATTTCTCCAATGTGAGGAAATTTTAAACACTTATGAATTGGAGAAGAAATAGCCTTCATGGAAGATAGCCAAGGGTAGCCCAACTTCACATGGAATTTCTTGGAAGAAGGAATGATAGAAAAGTTGACATGCATATATTTAGTGTGAACTTCAATAGGAAGAGTGATAGAAACAATGGTAGGACAAGAGAATCCATCAAATACTTCACAACCACATTAGAGTCATCATAAATCAGTTTATGCAATTGTAAAGTAAAAAGATACTCCTCAGTGATAACATTAACCATGCAAGAAGGATCAACAAGAACACCATGGCAAGGTATATCCTTAACCTTCGCAGCTATGTATAAAGGCCCATCGGGTGCCCTAATGGTCTCACTAGGGTCAAATGTAATACAAGGATCCTTAGGTGTCTTTTGTTTCTCTACCATGTGCTGGCATATGCACACTCCAATGAGACATTGTATGTGATTGAAGGTTTTGTCATTGATGGCAACCTTGCAATCCTATGGCACTGACAAAGACATTATACCGGCATCAGCAGATCACACTCTACACTGGCACTCAGGACACCGGCACCAGCACAGAAGAAAGGAAGTATACCAGCATAGAGGCCGACAGGATTTTGTTATATAATATTTTGTTTATTATTGTAAGCCGACTTGGCAAATTGTAAAATGACTCTTATATATAAAAGAGATCATTGTAGACATTTTGAAATGTGATGTAGAAACATTAAGGAAAATATTAGGCAGACCTAATGTGCGAAATATAGGTCAAGGGGTACATGTAAAGAACAGAGCAGGAACTAGTACTGAATCAGGTATTAAAAATGCTATTGCAAAGCAGTACAAGATATTGGATCTGTATAATCCTTATTGTAAGTCAGTGAGACTTCCCATTGAGTAGTGAGCTCTAGGCAGTTGGCCTTCCTGCATGTGCAGGCCCCTATTGTAAGTAATATTCTCTTATTGGCCAGTGAGTGAATATTGTGGGTCACAAATCCCACAAAGGTTTTTCCCACACTGGGTTTCCTTGTTAACATCTTGTGTTATGGTGTACTTTTCATGTGGATGTTCTTGATTCTGTTTATTGCATTATTTCTTGCATACTGGTACATTGTTATATTATGTTCTGCATGTTTTAAGTTAAGAAATTCTAATCACCGGTTAGATACTGATTCACCCCCCCCTCTCAGTATCTGTGGGACCCCTAATAATTGATATCAGAGCTTGGTCCTCTATTTTCAGAAGCCTAATATCTTGAGGAAGATCTTGACACCGGTAAAGATGGAAAATCTGATGAAGCAACTTGAAGGAGCTCTTACAGACTATGATGTAGAGAAATTGAAAAATATCAAACTAGAAGATGATTTAAGGGCAGCTTAGGATATCATTTAGGCACTTCAAGAAAATTTTACTATTGCAAGAAATAAGAGAAGAGAACTTTGTGAAAAATTACAAAAAGAGAATGATGAAAAGGAATCACTTAATGATATGATAAGCAAGTTGAAACAAGAGAACATGACAACAAAAAATGAAATGCAGGATATGAGTATGAGATTTTGCAAAAAGATTGAGGAAAGGAAGAAGAATGAAGAAGATTTGACCAGAAGGCTAAGTGATGCAGCAAATGAGAACACAAGACTTAGCTATGAAAATGACATGTTGAAGATAGATCTGATGCATACTCAGAATGACTCAAATGAACTGATGACAAAAAGAAATCTTGGAAAGAGAACTGGAAACTGCAAATCAACATAGAAAAATTAAAGAAAAGCTTAGAGGAAATTGGCACCTTGCTGAAGAATCAAAAACCTAAAGGTGACACTTCTGGAATTGGCTTTGAAGTTGGTGAAAGCTCTGATACTGCAAATACTTAGGATCACAACAAACCGGTAAGACAACCTAATGCTTATAAATTCAATGGGAAATCCTTTAACTAAAATAAGTATGGTCATAGAGAAAATGAATGTAGATCTAGAAATTATCAGAATATCAACACATCCACCAGTCAATGTTCTAAATGCAACAAAGTTGGTCACAACTCTGAAAACTGTAGAATGAATGTGAGATGTTATGTTTGTGGAAGATTTGGACATTTATCTAATCAATACAGAACCCAAACCGGCATAAGGTTATGGGAAAGCTATTTAGAAAAATAATGTAACTTGTTATGCATGTAACAAGATTGGGCATATTGCTAAATTCTATAGAAGTAAAGGAACACCGGTAGACAACAAAAGTTCTAGCTTGAAAGGTAAAGAAAAACTTGAAGAGGTTAAGCAAGAATTCTCAAAACAATGGATTAGGAAAGCTGATCTAAACATTGGGAATACTCCTCCACCGGTAGAACCAACCAATGCCTCACTGGCAGGATAGAGCAATGCTTCACCGGTAGGACAGGGTGATGCTTCACCGAAAGGACAGAGCAGTGCTCCACCAATAGGAAGTTCTTCATCTAATTGAAGAAAATTTCTTTGAGGGTTTGGCAATCTAATGACACATGTGCTATTATTCCCTCTGTTAGAGATTAGAAGTTGGAAATTACTTATTACCGGCAAACAATGTTAAGTGAATACTTAACCGACATGCAATTAATGTGGTAGATGGCGAAGAGACATTATAAAATTAAGGTTTTGGCTCCATTTCATTTCACCGTGATTTCAAATTTTTGAAGAGCACAAAGACTCCAAGCTAAGGCATTTCGAGCAAGAAGCAAGCACACTCCAAGAAATCATCCATCTAAGGCAGTAAAAGGTATTTAATCATGGCATCCACCTCTGCAATTGAATACATAGCAAACCCTACTGTTGTTGAAGTAATAAAAAGACCTAGGCCCATATTTCAGTTAGTTCCCGAGATAGTAAAGAAGGATGATACCTTAGGTGCTTTTTCTCAAATTGCTAAGGGAGTTGTATATGCTGAAGACCGCAGAATGTACATCCACTACAACATTGAAGAGTTAGGAGATGAGGAAATTGAAACCATGTATAAAACCGTGATATGTGATAATACCGGCAATGTAAAAGATGAACACAAAATCATTGAGACCCTAGGATTTACAGAGATCCTTAGCATTCCTGAATTTCCAAAGGATGTGATTAGGATAGTTTTAAGCAGGGTACATGGAGAATTTTTCTGGTTAGATGCAATCCATAAGATCACCAAGGAAGCTGCGAAAGCTGTCACAGGGTTACCGACCACTGATAAAAGACTAGATAAAACCAAGAAGGTTTCCAATGACCTAGTTATAAACCTAACTGGTGCAACATTTGACAAGAGGTCTCTAAGGGTTAATGATGTAAAAGATATCAATGTGAGATTTATCAGTATGATATTAGGGTATAAAGCTATTCATGCTAATAGACTCAATTTAGTTTCAAGCTTATGCATTAAGAGTTCTTATGACATGGTCACAGGTAATGCAAAAATTGACATATGTGAGTGGTTAAAGGATGAATTAATTGACAACCTTGGAAAGATCAAGAAGGACAAGAAAGGAACTTTCAGATTTGGAAATTTGTTAGTATGCCTAATGCTACACATAACAAAACAGGTTCCCAGTATAGGTTACAAAGAACTTGGATATGACATACTGGTAGGCAAACAATTGATTGAACTATTCATTAACATGGGTGAGAACAAGGAAAACAATATTAATGACTTTTTCCAAGCATTAAAAGCTAAAATGAAGAAAAGAATAAGGTTATCATAGAAGATTGTAGACAAATACAAAGATGATATATGCTTTGTCATCAAGAAAGATGAAATTTGGATGGAAGCGGTCATCCCAAGGACAGTTTGGGTAACCAAGATGGGCTATGAAACAAATGATCACATAGTTGAAACATATGCTAAAGCACTTCTGGAAGCCCCTAGAGAACCAAAAGAAGAAGTATTTGGTAGTGCTGAAACCATTGAAAGCCAAATACAATCAAAGAAAAGGGTGAAAAAGGTTGAGGCAGTTGTAAGGAAAGGGTCCAGACAAGCAAAAGCCATTAAGGAAGATGTATTGAAGAAAACTGCCATAACAGAGGATGAGTTAGCAGCTCCACAGCCT
The DNA here is from genome assembly GCF_030272615.1 of Cryptomeria japonica. Classification (NCBI taxonomy): domain Eukaryota; kingdom Viridiplantae; phylum Streptophyta; class Pinopsida; order Cupressales; family Cupressaceae; genus Cryptomeria; species Cryptomeria japonica. The sequence goes on from NC_081407.1 coordinate 146,860,917, forward strand.
GAAACTCACCTATCATCAGTAGGTACTTCTTCAAAAAGTGACATGCCTGCAACTTTTAAAAGAATTGTAAGGAAAAGAGATCCCTCACCAACAACTAGTGAAGTAGGAAAACCAGTGCTTAAAGAAATGTAGACACAAACAAACCTACCAAAGGTCAATACAAGCTTGGTTACTTCCACTGGTACTCAGATTGTTGGATCATCATCATGATATAAATCAACAAATGTGACTGAGGTGTTATTAGACTCTATCAAGAAAATAACCGACTGCAGCTCACAAGCTTACAAAGCAATTGATGATTCCATACCAATTTTGAAGGTAATTGCTCCCAATTGTAATATAGACAATAAAGATTCTTAAGGACAATTGGATACATTGTGTAAATATATCTCAGAAAATATTGAGAAAATAAAAGAAGAGTCAGTGAAGGATAAAGTAGAAGTTGAAAAACAAAAATTCTTTGATGAGCAAATAAAGAAGTGTAATAGAGATTTTGACACACTTCTACCGAAACTATGTAATTTGTTGAAAGATTACAAAAATCTGTACAAAGATACTTGTAAAACAAACTTTTTGACTGTAGATATTGACAAGAAAATGAGAAAAGTACAGGATGAGATCAATAAACTTGCAGATAATTTTGTCAACTCACCTGATACACTATCAGTTTTTGAAGAGAAGATAACAAATTTTGAGGAAGAACTACTCAAATTGGAAAGAGATAAAGAAAGAATAATAAGTAAGGCAAAACATTTGAGATCTAAACTAAGTCCAAGATTGGACCATCTAGCATCTCTACGGAAGGAAATCTCTGAGGCATTAATACAGGGAAGCAAAAAACCAGCAGAGCATTTGTAGCATCTCACCGGTACAGTGAAGAGAACAGAGACAACAATAAAGGATAGCAAGAAGTTTATGGATAGTATAAACTTGATTTTGGGAGACCTTTTTCAAATTATAACTACCCAGCTACAAGGTTGAAACCACAAACTCTACTGACATCTTGACAACCTTTGTCATTGATGCCAAAGGGGGAGTAGTGGGATGAGAAAATTCAAATCACAGGAATCATATGCTCAGGGGGAGCACAAACATTTTTGGTAACATTTTTTGGACTACACATTTTTGGATACTTTTTGAAATTTCTCATGAGTGTTGCCATCAATGCCAAAGGGGGAGATTGTTGGCATATGTACACTCCAATGAGACATTGTATGTGATTGAAGGTTTTGTCATTGATGGCAACCTTGCAATCCTATGGCACTGGCAAAGACATTATACCGGCATCAACAGATCACACTCTACACCAACACTCAGGACACCGACACCGACATAGAAGAAAGGAAGTATACCGGCACAGAGGCCGCCAGGATTTTGTTATATAATATTTTGTTTATTATTGTAAGCCGACTTGGCAAATTGTAAAATGACTCTTATATATAAAAGAGATCATTGTAGACATTTTGAAATGTGATGTAGAAGCATTAAGGAAAATATTAGGCAGACCTAATGTGCGAAATATAGGTCAAGGGGTATATGTAAAGAACAGAGCAGGAACCGGTACTGAATCAGGCATTGAAGATGCTATTGTAAAGCAGTACAAGATATTGGATTTGTCTAATCCTTATTGTAAGTCAGTGAGACTTCCCATTGAGTAGTGAGCTCTAGGCAGCTGGCCTTCCTGCATGTGCAGGCCCCTATTGTAAGTAATATTCTCTTATTGGCTAGTGAGTGAATATTGTGGGTCACAAATCCCACTGAGGTTTTTCCCACACCAGGTTTCCTCATTAACATCTTGTGTTATGGTGTACTTTTCATGTGAATGTTCTTGATTCTATTTATTGCATTATTTCTTCCATACTGGTACACTGTTATATTATGTTTTGCATGTTTTAAGTTAAGAAATTCTAATCACCGGTTAGATACTGATTCACCCCCCCCCTCTCAGTATTTGTGGGACCCCTAACACCATGTTCACCAAGTTCAGAGTTGTGGTAGTAAGATCAGAAGGAAAGAAAGAGGTATGTTCAATCTCAATCACGTTAGAGGAATGAGAAGGCAAAGGATCTGTGAAAATCTTAAGATTTTGATTAGGAGGAGATACTGATTTGTTTCCCATATCATTCACACTTGCCACAGATATAGTATTATTATCAATCAAATCTTGAATCTTACTTTTCAATGCAAAACATCTCTCAGTATCACGACTAGGCTAACGATGAAATTGACAAAAGGAATTACTATCAAAATAAGGGGATGGAAGCTTAGATGGGTCAACTCATTTGATAGGAGGAAGATTGATTACATTTCTTTGTAACAAGTGAGACATAATACTATGTAAAGATTCATTCAAAGGAGTAAATTGTCTTTCTCTTTTAAAGAATTTAGAAATAGGAGGCACACTTGTTGTCGCATTCACATTGTTATTGTTGATTGTATCATTCAACTTGATGAAGCTTTTTGTTGGTTTAAAATTTAGAAATAGTTGTTGAACACTCTCCCCCTTATCACTTGGAGCCATAGGAGTAGATTGCTCCATTTGACTCACAACTAGTTGATAATTGTGGAGTGTTGCGAACAAATGGGGAAAGGAAGTAAACTCAGACAAAAAAATTTGTTCCTTGATATCTTTTTACAAATTAGAAATGAAAATTCTTTGAATATAATTATCAGGTATAGGAAAAGAAATTTGAGCGTTCAAATGCTTATATCTACCAATCAAATCAATCACTTTTTCTTTAACACCTTGTTTACAATGCATTAAGTCAGTCAAAGTGATTTTAGGACCAATGTTGTTTAGAAATTGTTGAATGAAAGCATTTGCTAATTGTTGAAAAGAAGTGATATAATAAGAAGGCAAAGAGCAATACCATTGTTAAGCCTTATCTCTTAGTGTTCTTGTAAACAATTTTGCAAGCAATCTTTGATCATAAGCAAAATCAGTACACAAGGTTTGAAATGTTTTAACATGTGTGAGAGGATCACCTTTTCCATTATAGAGTTCCAATTGAGGGACCTCAACATGCTTAGGTTGGATGACTTTAACAATATCAAGAGAAAGTGGGCTCACAACATCAAGTGTGGCCACACTAAACTTGGATTGACTCATGAAAACAATTTATTATTGTAAGGAAGACACAGTTTGAGCAAGATTGTTAATGGTTGCTTCGGTAGAAGAATTGATGTGAGACATGGTTGACTGAGAAGGTGGTGTGATGTTATTGAAGGAAGGCATGGATTGAGAATAAGGTTGTGGGACATTATTATAAGTAGGCATAGGTGATGATTGAGTAGGAAATGGGATACTTAAATGCGGAATAAAATTGTTGAATGAATTGCCCCTTGTGTCACATTGATTGGTTGAGGGATATTAGGAATACTTATTGAAGACATAGGTAAAGATGGAGGATTAAATGAAGAAGAGGGATTTCCCCCATGACCAATTGTTGTAGAAATGACATTTTGAGTTGATGTAGCCATGATATTTGAAGTAAAAGTAGGAATAATAGCCATTGGAGTAGACAAAGGAATAAAAGAATTGATTTGATTTGAAGGTTGTGAATAACCTAAGTTCTGAACACAACTCTTTATAGGCATGACATTATAATCAACAATATGAGCAATGCCATGGAATATATCAATTTGATTCTTATCACTTTGAATCATGCATTTAAGGCCTTCAATTAATGGAAGAGCTTCACTATTAGGGTATTCTTGGGACATCCACTGTTGAAAGTTATCAAATTGATTGTCCAATTTTGAAAGTTGATCTATGGAAAATCTAGTTAAATATTTTTCTTGTTCATCATGAGATTCATCAATTGGATAGATAGGGGAATTATTAGGATGGGGAGAATTAACATGATCCTCACTAAAGAAGTCACCCAAATTATGCTCCATCTCCTCAGTAATTAAACCTTGGGAAGCCTTAATTCTAATGCTTCATCTAATGGGGATAGTATAGGTAGGACTAATAGTGGTGAAACTCATGCACTAGAGGGAAAATTAGAAATTTTGAATAATAGGAACAAAGTGCACAAAAATTAAATAATGCAAAATTTGAGAAAATAATGATTAAACAATTTGACTTTGTTGGAAGAAGAAAATGACACAATTTCCAAAATTAATTTTGATGATAAATGAAAGGAAATTGGAATTTAAAATTAGGGCCAATGGCATACCACTTAATTTTAAAATTGATAAAATCAGAATTTTTAAAATCAGAGCAGATCATAATTAACCACTTAATTTTAAAAATTCTCTTGAAATTTGAAATGTTGAAATTTGAAGGTATTTTTTATTCTAGAGGGATAAAAAATTGACAAAATCAGCCAATTTTTTAGATTTAAGCTGTTAAATATGGTCATAACCATCTCCTAAAATTTCGAGAAAAAAGTCAGGGACCATGTTGAAAGTGCACACGGTCTAACCAATTTTTTTCAAAAAATTTAGGGATTAAAGTTACGACGATTTTAAAGTGAACCCCCAAAAATTGGCGAATTTTAAGGTCTCTAGATAGGCGAAATAAAGGTTTGAATGGGAAAATAGGACCCTATTAGGGTTTTGAAAAAAATGAGGAATTGAATTGAAAATTTGAAAAGGGTCAAACCTAATGGATAGGGGCACCTTGAAAAATTTTCAGAAAACTGAAATTGATTGAAATTTGCACAAAATCCAATTAAATTTAAAAATCAGGGTTTTAGGACCCACTTAATTTTTAAAATTTTGAATTTTGAAAATGTAGAGAAATTGAAAATTTGAATTTTAGGATAGAAGATAAGTCTGAAAACAGTCACAAATTTGAAAATTAAATGGAAATTTAATTTTTGCACAATTTCAAGATGATTTTTAAAAATTAGGGTTTTGACAATTAACCTCTTAATTTTGTGAATTTGGTTTGCAAATTGAACAAGACAATGAAGAAATTGAATTTGACAAACAAAGCAATTTTCAAATCTAAAACAATAGATAGCAATTTTTGCAAAACACAAGTTCAATTTAAATTTTAAAAACTAGGGTTTTGAATAAATTAGCCACTAAGTTTGTAGAACAATTAAACTTGTAAATGAAAAATATACAATGATTTTCAGAATAAAGCATGTAAGACGTCGGGTTCACCAAAATGTAATGGTGAAAAAGGGTGAGTGATGGTGAGATCAAGAGGAACGCTTTTCTTCCCTCTGAGGAGAGATGAAAGGTTCACTATAGATTTCCCTTCAAACACCTTATTCACATTACATTTAAAAGAGGGGGGAATTCACTAAATCCAATCTCTTAGGGAAGAGATTGAATACTAAATGAATTGATAATGTGATAGAAATGATAAGCTAACCCATCTTTTAGAATGGAAAATGATTGATTTATGTTAAGTGTAAAAGTAACAAAGAACTGATTATAACATGAGATAGAAGCATGAGATGAAGCTATGCACTTGGATCTGGCTATAATATGTTGAGACAAAGCTGCCCTATGAATTTGAGGAAAATTTGTCGTGACCGTGCTAAAAGTGTCCACGGTCCTCCAAAAAATCCATGAAATGAAAAGGGTTTCTCCGCCTTTGCAAATGGAATCTAAATTTGCAAACACAGCTGCGCACCTGTAACCTACACATAGAAAAGAGAGGAAAAGGGGTTGGGATTGGGGGTTTACCTTTAGGTCAAACCCCAATTTTGGAGTTAACCAAATGATGAAAGAAAGTACTTGCAAGTAAATGTAATTGAAAGACAGAAATTAAAGTCACCTTCAGGGTGAACTCACATTGTTGCTTCCCACTTTTTCGCACATCCTAATTTTTGCTGAAATCATACATTTTTTAGAAAATATAATGATTTAAGCTTTAAGAGGTACCATTTGAAGTATTTAATTTAAGAGAGTTAGATCAAAATATGTTGGATAGAACCTCTCTACTTCTAAATCATACTTGCATTGGAGTCTCCTTTGCATCCATCAAATGCTGATTAAAAACCAATTTTACATTAGCTTTTGGGGGGTCAAATGAATTCATTTAGAAGTTTTGTTTTTTTAAGTATTTAGCCCTTATATTATAAGCTTTCGAAATAGTATAATTTTTAATATATTTAATTTCATTAAGATATTTTTATTTTATTTCTTATGAATGTAGGGTTTTCACCGAACATGAACTTCTATGTTCAATGCTTATGGAAAAATAGTAAATATCACCCAAAACATTTAGAAAAATATTTACACACTAGGTATTGAAGTCCGCTTTCCAATAAAAAATAATAATTGATTTCTGTTACATATACAACAAGCTATGTAATATCAAATGGATATATGTCAAAATTATAGTTAACTCGACTTCAAATCTTAATAAAATATGAAATATTGACGATAATGTTACAAAACCAATTTCAAACACTGGATATGGATGTTAAAAACCCAAATTCAAAAGAATCATGTTCATATCTATTATAGAAACAAAGTTATGCTATATAGAGTGAGTATCATTCTTTAAAAATGTTGTTTTTTTGAAATAAAACTAATTTTCGAGGGAGATAGAAAAATGGAAGAAAATTGATTCCAAAAATTATCAAAAAAATATTTTTTGAATCCACATACAAAATGACACAAATCACTAGTTCACATTATTTGCAAATTCCTTATGCTTTAGAAGTAATAGGTGTCTGAATCGGAAGTTTTTTTCTAAAAATGAATATGCAGTGTCAAAGTTGGAAAAAAAGTGTAACCCACTATTGTGGGTTCACCCCTCAAGGGAGGTTGTAGATAGAATATATGTATATTTTCTTGTATTGAATTTAATGTTGAAAGGGATCTCCTCTTCAATGGTTGAATCCTTGACTTGAATGCAACACCTAGCCTTGAAGGGAGACTTGAGAATGCTCAATGATGGAAAGGAATGCTTGAATGCTTGAGTGCTCTTGAAAGCTTGAATGTGTGATCTCATGTATCTGAACTTATCTCTTATTGAACTTATACAAATGAGAGGACAAATGCAACTTATATACTCATCAATTAGGGTTAATTGACTGATTTTTTGTCACAAGCCGACATAGGAAAATTTTTCCCACATTATGCAAAGTCCAATGCAAAGATAGGATAGAGGGGGCCCCAAAATAGGGCAAGGAAAAGGGTGCCATGCCCCTGTCCTACCCTTGTCTCAGGATAGGAAGCAGGTTCAAGCAGTGAAGAGGGCAGAACAAGATAGTTTCTGGGTGTTGAGCAAGTCTTGGGTCTCCGATCATGCTTAGGGATTCAAATAGCCAACGTGAAGACCCTAATGTGGTCACAAATTGTAGGGGTTGAAATTTTATGACACTACAGTAAATATTATCCTTGGCTCAATCATCAAGTAGAAGGTTTGTTGGTCGTCTTGATTATGATAGTTCTGATACTTAATGTAAGTACAGATCCAATAGCTAACAAGATGAGAGGGGGGGGGGGGTGAATCATACAAACTTAATCTTCCATAAAAACATCAGATTCAACCTCGGTAACATATACTTCAGTAATATAACCAAAACTGCTAAACATGCAAACTCAAAAGCATATAAACATCATAAACCTCATAATACCAGATTTAACGTGGAAACCCAAATAGGGAAAAACCACTGTGGGATTTCAGACCCACTAAGAAATATACTCTTCTAGAGTATGCTTGGTTAAAAGAAAATCCTATTAAAGATTACAAACACATTGCTAGATGTGACCTGGTTAAGGGATTTCCCTCAAATCTATTAGGATCTTCACCTTGTTAGAAGTGACCTTGTTAAAGGATTTCAAACACTTAATCAGAATGTCACCTTGCTAGAGGGTTTTACAAATAAGACTGTTAAGTCCACTCAGTTAAGAGATTTTCTGTCACTTTCACAAAATAACAGTAATAAAAATCTATCTGCAACTTCACATCTAAAATGCTAAAGCAGATTCTTATTTTCTCAATACAATCTAGACATAGAACTAATCTTGTCCATCTGCTGGGCTTCTATACTCTGTTATTCAAACAGGTCTTCAAGCTTTTGTGCTTGGTAATCACTATGTAGCATCCCTATGCATACATTTGCTCACATACATTGTTTATCAATAGTTCCCTATTTATAAACAATTCGCCAGCTGCTTAATCTCCTTGATCACATTTCCCATGATCAATCATAGCCATTAGATCTTCAAACTTTGACCAGGTTCAATGTATCCTTCGATCTGAAAACATTTTACCCTGCCTTGGAACTTGCATACATTTCTTGGAACTTGTACTAGGGTATTGCGGTTCAATCTGAGCTATAGATCTTCATGTCGATTTTTCTTTGCCATAGATTCATTAACAAACTTCATGCACGACATACCAATCATTTAATTAGTTCCAGCTTATCAGCTTCCTTCATTAAATAACGCATGTAACCATTTAATGTATTCTGCTATAGCTTGGTAACAACTCAGTAAATACTAAACTTCACTTGGTAGACAATCTGCCTTCATTAACCGATAGTGATAACCTTAGGGTTTACCGACTAGGTTCTTTGTTCGGTAACATAGTATAGTATTAACCTTACAATTTACAACATATGTATGATGTTAAAACAATCTAAACATCATGATCTCATCATTGTCTGACTCGGTAATAGTTTCCCATTGAATACCTTATTCATCCCCTTATTCATCATATTCTTTCTATGTCTTTTACTGACATCTTTATACTCTTCAAATCATACTTCTCAAGATATGGCAACATCATACTGAATTAGAAAATCAATTTCTTGACATCAATGACAAAATAATAATATCAAGATAGTAAACATCCTTAATCAGTTATTTCCATAATCATCAACAACCTTCTCAATATCCTTATTGAAATGCCAACAATCTCCCATTGTCTGTTATAATGTCAAATGCCAACAGATTATCCATGCAGAACCCCTAGAGACATAAAAATCACTATGATTATATGTTTTTTAGATAGCTATCTATATCATATATTTTAATCTCTAAAATGCTCTTGACTATTCTTTTCTCACCACTTATTCAACTAAGCATACCAATATACTTTTTACGTCATTTTATCCAATACACTTTTTACATCATTTTATCAATGTCATCTACACTTAATTTTTTTGAATGATTATTCTTTGCCTCATGATAAGAATTTCACTTCATTTAGTATTTCATTGTAGAATATCCTCTCGACTATTCATTATCATACATATTGTAAGGTCTAATGGAATTGTATGGACTCTATCACTTGATCTCATTTTTAAGTTGATTTTGGATTGATTACTTCTAAATAGTGTCATACATTTGAAAATACTATCATTGCTAGAAGAATATTACTATGAGGAACTAGCATACTGTTAGTCCCCATTGCAATATTCCCTTTTGAATGTTCATACTTGCGGGCTACCTTATCGTGCCTTTACTTCCATCAGGTCTTTTGTTCTCCTTCGTACTTGAACCGTTGAACTCTTTCCAAAAAGTTAAATAGGTTCAAAGTCCAAAGCGCATTTTAGGAAAAATTCGTTAGTGGTCTTTGTCTTCATGAGAGCAAGCGCGCTTTTGTTTTACATCTTGAGTTTTGAACTCATGAACCAAAAATGCTTTAAGGTTCAAAAGGTCTTTTGTGAGTTGTGGCAATGTATTTTTGTATAACAAGCGGGTGTCCATATGTTTGAAGTTGGTTTCTGACCTTGAACCTTGAACCAAATCTCAAACGGTTCAAATGGTTCAAGGCTTTTGCCTAATAATCATCATTATTACTCGTTCCTGGTATTATTGTGTGTTGCTCACTCATTGTTGTACTTCCCAAATGAACTTGAACCATTGCAATTTTTGTCAAATGGTTCAAGGTTCATGAGTTCACTTCAAAACTAAGTCTAAGGCTTTTTGATGATAATGAAAGTGGCGCGGCAAGAAGGAATATTCCCTCATTCAACAGTTTAAAATTCTAAATATGGAAAGTAATAATGAGTGCATCAACTACTTGTGCTGAAGTGATGGATAATTAAGATGGTGTCAAATTTTAGTCATTTCACTGTTACTTCGCACGCTTGAGTAAATAATTATGAAGCGTGTGTGGCCTTACAGATATTTTCCCGTCTGATCAAAAGGAATGTATGAATTTCTTTCCATAGTTTGTAAGGGTTGCAGCTGCCATACTTGAGCAAATTGGAGGCGTTGAAGGTAAAACCAGTTCTGATTTCCTGAGGAAGTTTCCAGTTTTCATGGTGGTAACGGGTAAGTTCAGACGACTCCTCCTAAGTTGTCTTTCTTTAAGTTCTGAAGATTTATCAGTATAGGAAGAAAATCTCTAAATTGTTGGAGTAGAATTTTGCCTTGTTTTATAATTTCTTGGTTAGAAGTATAGATAGGTAGTATGAGGCCAATATTGCCGAAGCTTGGTTGGACCTCATGTCTAGTGAGCATATTACTAGAGCTAGAAGACAATTCCTTGGTTCATGTTGATTTAGGGGATTTCTTAGAAAGAGCCAAGAACCCTCAAATCGGTTCAATGATGGAGAAAATAGTGAAAAGTGGTCTTGTTGAAGCTGCTGCATTTCTGCTTGTTGCAACATGTCCGGATTTGGTGATGGCTTGCATGAATAGGTATGATAAAGAGAACAGATGAATCAGAACTAGTAATGGTGAGCTGCTAGTTAGTATCAGTAGAGAAACAGTAATGGCGACAATGGAAATTCCACACAAGGACGAATATGAAGACTGGACCATTGGGAACTCATACACCTATTTCTTGGAAAAGAAGAGTAAGTACAAGAGTGTAACTGCTATGAATTGGCTCCTACAAGTTCAGAAAGCAGGGTCACGACTACCAAAGCCCCTGACTAGAGAACATTTCATCACAGAAGTGCGAGATATTGTGATACTTCTGAACAGGGTGAAGGAAACTCACATTCTTTCTATTGGGAGGATTGGATGTAATTTTTCATCCAGGTGGTGTTATTTGGTGACAGGTATCTTGATTGCTCTCAGGTAATTGTAGAAAGACTACATGAAGGGTTAAGTAATTTTGTGGGAATGTTAGGTTTTTATATGTCTTCTTATCTTTTCTACATACTAGCTTGTACAAGGGATTGGCCTGGTTTGCCTAATGAGCCTTGTGTAGATGGGATGAGGGTGTATAATTATTATCCCCTATTACAACGGTAGAGACATGTCGAGCAAATTGATAGATGGAATGGAGTCTTCACGGGATAACTTGCTTTTGAGCTCTAGGGGGATGTGAACAGGAGAATTTCTATCAACGAAATGGAGTTCATAAGCATATATGGTAGCTTCTTTATTCAATTTCCTAGGTTTACTTACCTATGGGTAGGTGGTTTTGAGGGTCAACCATTCAAGCTGCCTAGGTATGCCTTCGATAGCTATGTACTTATAGAAGTGAGCAGGCAGCTAGCTTACATTGATAAAAGATTGGGAACAAAGGGTGAGTTTGGAGTTGTATTCCTTGTTGAACTCAGAAACTATAGCTGCAAATCTATATCTGACGCCTTGATCCTAGAATTAGAATTCAAGAGGATGAACCTGTAGCCATATGTGGCAAGGCAAAATTTTGATAGTAGAGGTTATGCCATTGAAACCCTAAATGTAGATAACCATTTTTGCCATGAGCCTCAGCTGGAGGATTACTGGGAGAATTGCAGTGATGAATATGAGGTAAAGAAAAGACTATGGTCAAGGTTCACTTTGCAACAAATAATTGCCATGAAGCTTCCAATTAACATATCTGGAGTATCAGAAGATACAGGGGAAGATGTCCTATATCCTGAGATTGACATAGAGGTTCAAGGAAAACCAATTCTAGAAATTGATTGGAATAAAAAGGAGGATAACAGTATTCAAGCTAGAACCTTCAATGTTGTGAGAAGAACAAAAAGATGGTTGAGAAACCACAAGTTTAAGGAGGGACCTCACATATCCTCAAATGAACTAAGAATTGATTCACACATTGTGACTCAATCTCCCATTTCTTCCAATAATGAAATTGTTAATGTTGTAGGTGTTTCAAGTTCTGTTGTTGAGAAAATCCAACCTAGGAGATCAAAGAAGTCACCATCAGGTCTCACTGTTGCTCGGGTAACTCGGTCCAGAAGTAAGAAGAAGAGTAGGGAGCCCATTTTGAAACAAGTTGTTGTTGACCTAGACCCTAGTGAAGAGACAAAGGAAACAATGGATCCACAGGATTTGGATGAACCTGAGATGCATGAAATGGACACGAGAAAGGAAGAGGAAAGCTGACAAGACCCCATGAACACCTTGGTCATTATCACTTCACCCGATATACAAACAACTCCTCCTCCTAAAGAGCCCGCAAATGCACCATGATGGTTGGAAGCTGTTGTTGGAAAGAAACAGAGTGTAGTGCCGATTACAATCCCTATGGAAGATATGGCCAACAGATGTTTGGGAAAGGCATCAAAGCCTAAGAAACTCAAGATGTAGACAATTCTTGAAGTAGATGAAACAACAGGTCACTGGACAACCGAGATAGCCAAACCAATTCCAGGGAAAGGTGCAGATAAAGATATTGAGGAGGATTTTACAGTTGAAAAGATAGATTTGGGAGTTGCTTCGTGTGTTGTGGATGTTAAGAATTTGGAATCATCCACAAAAAGGATAATTTCAAGAACATGGAAGGATGACAAAGAAAAAGGGGAATTGAAGCAAGTTGTTACTTAGATGGTTGAGTATATTAATGCCATCCATAATCCAAACCCCCAACCTTTGTCATAGATATTGGTATCATTCGATCCCAAATCTCTGACCAATCAGAAGATGTTGGACCAGGTTCAAAGGAACATAGCAGTTATAAAAATGTTTAATAAATGGTTGGACCTTATAATGCAACAAAGATCAGATTATATCATTAATCTGGTGAAAGTCTTTAAAGAGGATGAAACTATGAGCAAAGAATTAGAGCTAGAGATGGTGGCTTGGGAGAAAGAAAGGATAAAATGGGTGGTGGTCCTTGCGCAAATGAATGATATACATAAGTATGGGGTGATGAAGTTCTTGGCTGAAAAACCAATAGAAAATTAGGATGATAATGTATTGTATGTATCAAGGAAGAATGTGGAGTGGCGCAACTTGATCATCAAACAAGGTCATGAAGAGTCCACCAAATTGCTCAGAGGATTGACAGATTTGATTGATACAATGCAGAAGGATCTCAAGTACATTGACATCTAGCTCATGAAAGACGATACCAAGACAATTGAGGTGGCTGTGGATATGACCAAGATCTTTTAGGAAAGAATTCAATTCATTTAGACGACAAAATATTTGACCACAGATGACTTCTCAAGGGTGGCAAGGATCGAATCGATGCTCATAGTCTGCTCTGATCATTTGGAGGTACACAAGGAAAAAGTGGCACAAGTGAACATGGATAAGGAGGTGTGGAAGAAAAGGATTCAGCACATTGGTCTTCCTTATTTTCAGGTCACCGTGAACTTCTCAATGACACACCTGGATTGGCATGGCTCTGCGGAAAAGAAGAACAGATCCATAACATCTTCTACCACAGTGGAAGCATAGTTAATCTAAAAATGAGGTGTCAGCCTCACAGTGGCTGTTGATTTTATTTCCTTTCCTGTTATAGTAAACGGTTTCTTTAACTTTGGTTAAAGTAAAGTGTAATTTTGTTATGTAAAAACTATGAGCCTGGAGGCTACTTAAGCTGGAAAGCTTGTCTTTGTAAGGGTTCAGACAAACTGTGATTTTTCATGCAATAGACAATATTTTATTTTTTCTATGAATTGTTGGAAAATAGAATGGCTAATTATCAATAAAGTGTTATGTTATGCAGTCTTTGAATCTATATGTTTGAAGATTAGTAATCTATCTTGAGAAAATTGTTATGGGCATGATATCATTCTATGATCAGTTATCTTTGTGTTTTTTTTAATTATGGTTATCGTGAGTTGTTAGAAGACTTATACGTGTTACTACTTATCAAATTGTCATTAGTTTTATATTCAAAGTCATACTATATATTCTAGTCGGTTAGTATTACCGAATCATGAAGTTGGTACACACAGAGAAGTCGGTATGAACAATCTAGTCGGTTACAGAAGAAAGCAGTCACAGAACGCAGTATTCACCGAGCTGTTTATCGAGTGTTGTTTCATGGCTACCGACTAGTAAAGTTAACTCACCGAGTTGATATTCACTGAGTGAAACGTTTTACTAGATACATTGAACCTGGACATACACATGAAAACATGTTACAAGATTGAGGCACATCTAACCGTTACTACATTGGAAATTGCACTAGAAGATTGTGTATGATTGCAAGGTCAATCTAACCAATGAAATATCTTGTTTAGTTATTCATTTGAGGAATCTGTTTGTAAGATCGAAGCAATGAATTAGATCACCGCTGTAAGAGATCTATTTATACAGCATGGGAAGAAAGAAGGGTATGAGTGTATGAATGAATGTGTGTGTATGTATGAAGGAAGATTGTTACAGAGACACAAAGAGGACATCGAGAAGGTTATCAGTGAACAGTCGAAGAACAGAGTAAACAGAAGGGTTTACCAAGTTACAATATGGGTAACTAAGGTATGCTACAAGATAGGTAATCTTATTCTGAGCACATAGAATCTGCTATAACATTTCAGATGTAAAGTTGCAGATATTTGTAAAGTCTTATTGTAATATTTTGAAGTTGGAAGAGAAACCTTTAATAGGGTAAAAGACTCTAACCAAGTCTATAAATTGTAAATCCTCTAACCAGGTGCAACATTCATATAGTGTTGTAAAATCCTTTAGTAAGGTAGATCTAATAGATCTTGTTACTCCTAACAGGGTAAGCTATCAGAAATAGCTAAATGTAGCTCTAACCGAGCAATCTTTATTATTGCAGTAGTGAAGTTGTGGGTGCCATCCCCACCGCAGTTTTTCTCTCTAACCAAGAGTTTCTGCGTGACCAAAATATATGTGTTATGGAGTGAATCATGTATGATTGTTATCTGTTTGTTTTAACTTTAATTTATGTTACTGCACTATTCTGTTTATGCATAATAGTAAGGTTATTATTGAAGAAAAGTTTTAGAGTACTGATTCACCCCTCCCCTCTTAGTACATTAGCTTTCCATATTGGGCCTAACAATATGTATTGATTTGCTTGATCCCCCTTGCCCTGTGAGGCACGAGAGAGTATCGATCAACCTTCAGTATTGCTGAGCTTCTACCATGCTTTGAATTTATACAGTGAGCATGTTTGTGAATCAGAGTCTGTGGGCTCTCTTTAAATTCTTTAAAAAAAATTCTTTGCTCTTAGTTTGGAGGCATTCATTTGTATTGATGGATGAATGCTGAAGCCTTTGAATGCTTTCTAGTAAAAATTATTAGCATTTCATTTATATAATAAACTCATTGCAAATCATACGAGGAGTTGCCCTCTAATGTAGAGGTTAATTTTTAATCAATTCATCCAACTGTTGGTAGTTTGTTTCCTTTTATAAAGGGTGAAACAAAGTTATATCTTTGCTTAAGGAAGATAATCATTAAGATTTCAGGAAAGGGACAAATCTGTTTACCAACACATACAACTTGTTGTAATTATTGGCCTCTACAATTCATCTTGGCTACCCTTGTATAACATTTATTAATATTTTATCACTATCTTCCTTTTAAACCTTGTAAATCACTATCACCACTCTCCTCTGAATGCTTGTTCAATTTGTAAGAGCTAATTTAATGTCATATTTATTTTTATGTCCACTTATCCTTAGAATTACTTTTTCCATTCATTTTCATACTAGGTCTTTATGATTGGTATTATGACTATGATTAGATGTACCTTGAATGGCTCTTCTTATGGAAAAAGAATTTAAGACATTACCACATAAATTTCTTCCAATCATACCTTGACTCAAGTATACTATCTTGTAGTCTACCTCTCTAAACTAATAGTATTTCCATTTTGCATCCTATAGGTGTGTAGTGATTCAAATGAAAATTTTGGACCATCATTACACAAACATCCATCTTGTCAATCTTTATGTCATCAAAATCTTACACTCTTATAATTTGGATGTGTTATATATTCATGATACCATGTTGATTATCATTTATTATTTCTCTTAACATTATCATAATCACTACCATTTCATATATAGGTGTTGTCTTCTCAATTTTGCATTATTATTTCTTCAACACATGCCATAGATTGTCACTTCATTATTTCTCTTTCTTTTCATGGAATAAAACATCATCCTCATTACTATTTCATTTCTTAAAAAGCACTACCTTCACAATAATTATACTTTTAGCATTATCCTCTACCTTTTAGGTCTCTTGTTACTATGGTTTGAAGGCCACCATCACACATTTGAGAATGCTTTTATGCATATCTTACACTACCATGGACTTCCATGTCATAATCCATAACTGAATTATCATGTTAGGATAATACATTTTGGATTTAAACTTAGACTTCTCTCCATTAAGCCAAATTAAAACTTCTTTTTCCTTTGAATCCATAAGTGTACTAGACTATACCTACTCGATTCCCTGACAAATTCCCCTTCCTTACCTACTACTCTTGTAAATCATTAATTTCCTTTGAGGATCTTCTTGATCTTATTATTGATTCTTCTTTTATTGAGTTTCCTTCTCTTCTTGATTTTATTATGAATATTGATTTTACTACTTTTTTTAATATTTCTCCTCCTTCATCTATTCTCATTACGAGCTAATCCATTTTTTCTCCTCATAAGAATATTCTCTTTTAGTCCATATAAGATATTTCATCTCTCAAGTCGCTATATTTATTTTGATTAAGTAAGCATGGGGGAGGGCTCCTGAGACTTATTATAGTTTAACTATAATAGCGTCCTAAAATTTCAAACCTTTGCAATTTCGACCGCATTTGGGTCTTCACCTTAGTGTTTGCACCCCTTGGTCTGTTTGAAGACCTGATTATGCTCATATACCTCCTAAATGCCAAATTTTTTAACTTTTCACTCATTATGCACCTTAATGCTAACCCAAAATAGGGTAGGATTGAGGAGTAGCGCCTTGGTCCTCACTGGGACCAAGGAGCAATGCCTTGGTCCTCCATAAATTGGCCCCTTTTTAAACCCATTTTATCATTTAAAAAATGAGTGGGATCGCCCTCTCCATGCTGGCTCATGTTGGAAAATTATCCAATTTTCCTGACGGGGAAGTATATAAAGAGGATTTCCCCTCTCATTTGAATATACACACACATTTGGAAATCAAGAAAGAATACATGAGATCAAGTATTCAAGAATTCAAGAGCAATTGAGCATTTTTTAGTCTTCCTTCAAGCCTTGAAGCAGTAATAATGTCAAGATTGAATAATTGAAGAGGACATTATTCATCCTATTTTGTTAAAGAGTTTATAAACCCTAATTCCATGTGGAGGCAAGAAAATTTTTAGAAGGAGGTATTATCATTTAATTTTTAGTCATAACTCAACATCTCCCTCAAAAGGGGAACCTTTTCATTATAGTCATTTCAATTATCTTTTCATGGTTAATTCCAAAACTAGGGTTTGACCTAAGGAAAGCCCCTATTCCTAGTCTTTTTCCCCTTTTTCTGTGTGTAGAAATAGGTATGGAGCTAGGATCTTCAAAATAATAATTATTTGTAGAGATGAATCAACCCTTTTTGGCATGTGAAAAAAGTAGGAGGACCAAGGTGCCCACCTCCTCGGTCCCGACATTTTTGGAGCGTTTTCAAGGATCAAATCCAAATCTACATATACTTCTCAGGTCCAAGTGCATGCTAAAATCCCACATCTCTATCCCACTGTTCTCTTAGTTTTACCTTCATTTTTCAGCACTTTACCTTATTTCAGCATTTGAACTTACAAAAGAGGAAACCAAATCAAATCAGAATTAGTTAAATCCATTCAGTATTTAGTCCTTGTTTGATTTGTGACTGAATCTTGTGGATTCTCTTCCCTCTTTTGAATGTAGTGTTTCCCAAGTAAAAAATTAAAGGGTTTTCTCTCTCTCGGGTTAAAATCCTAAAGAAAATTCCACATTACAACTATCAAGACAAAGGAGACAATCAATAAAATGAAAAACACAAGAAAGGTGAGAAGAACAAGTCTCACAAGGGGTGAGACTAACGAAACTAGAATATTTTAACTATAGCTATAACCAAGGGGGAATAATGGTCCCAACCCTAAATTGTGATTACATTCTCACAAACTTTAGGTTTTAATAAGGACCCTAAGAATTGTAACTAGAATTGCTAAGGAAGGGGTGAAAAAGGAACCATAATACAAAGGAGGAAAAAAACTAGCTTCAAACTAATATAGTTAGATTAGAAATAAGAGAAAAGAGACTCAAGTAAAAATCCAATCCCACAATAGAAGAGACAATAATGAACTCGCTAAATTAGTAGAAGAGAAAGGTAACAAATCTAAACCAAAAGAGTAAGAAAAGAGTTCTCTATGTATTATTGTATGAATAAACTCATTTATATATTTATTTCATTATCTTTATGTATGATCTTTAGGTTATTTAATCTAATACATAACAATAGTTTTATAATTTTTTAGTTTCCAGTATTTGATGAGGATTTCCTTGATGCTTAATCATCTACAATTCATGATATTGATATATATTTTTATGATTTTAATTTCTTCTTAGTTAGAAAAATGAAAGAAAACCAACATATCTCTTCAGTTTTTGTTCAAGTATTTGGTAGCTTTAGCATTATAAAAGGATTTATTTATATTCCTTGTTGATATATCCTTGATATAACATGATTTTATAAATATCTAATTATTTCATTGCTGGTTATAGGGTCATAATAGTTTAGGAAATGAATATATTTTGGGTAGTCCTAAATTTTTTTAAGGGATATTATTACCTTCTTAATTTTTCATTACTATATTGCCTTAACTTGGAATAAATCCGTAGATTTGTTATTAAACAAGTCTTATATGTAGGACTCTCATGATCATGACAGTTAGCCATAGGGAGCATTAAAATCATTATTACCAACTTTGTGACATGGTTATAGATATTAGGGAATCACCATTGATATGATAGGTTACTTCATGTAGCATAGGAGGTGCATGATTTCTTCGTTGAATTATGTATAAAAGCCTTAATTATAGAATTACACACATCACTATCATACCATTGGTATTAGTTACATTTTCATTAATCATTACAAGATATTTGTGCTTCCTCTATGCAAAAAAACAACTTTCAAAGGTGTTACCAATTATCATTCATTAGGAAATGTTTCTATTAAAGCATGGACTCAAGAACAATCAGATTTTTAGTCAAATACACCCAAATTCCTTGATTGGATGGTCACAACTTTACTCGAAGCAACTTGGAGCTATCATGCTATTAAAACTATTCAAATAATTGCCATGAGTTCGAGTGAAGTTTATTTAACATAAAGTATGGAGATTCACATTGGAGTAGATAAAATCATATTAGTAATGACCATCATAATATTAATTCCTCTCACTTTCATGGATAGTTTGATAAACAATGATATTGATCTCTAAAATAGCCCAAAACCTTATTTATATTAGTCACCTATTGTACTATGCTAGGTAGAAATAGAACTCTGTGATTTGGTGTTGACAAGTATGATCAAAGAAATGTATGACAACTAAGTATTGATTCTCTAATTTATAATCAAGTTAACAATTTATTCAGGATAGTCCTCACTAGCTACATAATGATAGTGATACATTTTTAAAATAATCTACTAGAGTCATACAAATATTTAAGTGACATAAACTAATATTGAAAGTTTGGAATGGTTAAGGTTATGTTATATTAGGATTTTAAATAATGAATGAAATTGAAACAAGATTATGTTGAATGTCCTAAACCACCCTAGTAGTTTTATTATTATCATTGATAGAATTATGTCACAATGGAGAGAGAGAGAGAGAGAGAGAGAGAGAGAGAGAGAGAGAGAGAGAGAGAGAGAGAGAGAGAGAGAGAGAGAGAGAGAGAGAGGGGTTAGTTTTATTTCATGAAGCACAAAGAGCATGTCATATGGATTTTTTTGTAAAACAACTATCTAACAATGTGCTATTAAGAAAAGTGGAGCCCACTAAAAAGACAAAGCTACAAGGATTTAGTAGCAATTCTTTATTTGTAAGCTAGAGAAACCCTATTGACCATTTGATCAACATAAGGAGTAGAAAAAGAGGTAGATGTGTGATGATACTTATACTTTTAATGGAGCTTGTAAAATACACCAAAAATGTAAAATTCTTGGGTTAGATGCCACCAATCATCAAATAAATTGTAATCGTTATGACAAATATCATTTAATCCAAACCATTCACTTAAATTTTTACTCCATATATTAATATTTATAACACCAATAATAATAACTCTACCACTATTGCAACCCTAGTTCATTCTTCTTTTCTTGTTTAATATTTTTTTTAAATAACTAGTGTGCATACTTAATAACTAGGTGGGAGACAAGATACTATTTAATTTAGATATGACTAAATTCCATCACCTTTCTATTGCTATATTGCCTATTCATGACTCTTAGCCTTTTCATGAAGAAAAAGGAAATGATGATGGTAAAAATGGTGGAGAGCCTCTCATTGAGATTTTGGGCCTTTTTGACATATGGCGTAAATGAGATGATTTAAACTACTCTCTCATGTCTTACTAGTGTATTAGCTTTTACAAATAGTGATGCAGGAGTACCGGTGTAGTTCTTACCGGTTGGATAGTTAGCAATCGAATTGCTTGGAGATCATGGCATTTCTTCTTGTTTGAGTGTTTAGCGTTGTAGTTTTGGGTTTATTCCCTTATGTTCATCGTCTTTGTCGTGTTCGAGTTTCATGGCATTTAGATTTAATCCCAGTGAGTTATCGATTCCAGCATTGGCTCGATTGATATATTCTTACCAGTTATTCTGGCAGTGTGTTGCCGTTGATTCTCGTCACTTGTGGATCATGGATTTATGTTTCTTGTGCCATGTTCGATGTTCCCAGAGGACCGCACTTTGTTTTATGTATTTTGGAAGTTGTTCTTAGTGATTGGAGCCGACATGTTACCGTTACACGTTTCATGAACTGGTTGGTCTTTGGGTCGACTTGATTAAGTTGTTATTATTTGCGGATGGTATAAATGGAGGTTTGTGAACCATTTGAGAGGACAAAAGTTAGAAGATCGAAGACAGAGTTTTGAGATTGAGCGAAGATGTAGATCCGACGAGATTCTTATCCGGTGGACTGAGGTCGGAAGGTTGAGGTCTGAATTAGGGTAGAACCGGCATATTGTTTCTAGAGGCCGATTTTATGTGTAGATGATCTGTGGATCTGAATTCTGTGTTGTAAGCATTGTTTTTATCCTGGACTGTGATCCACCATGTGACATGTGCAATTCTTCAGACTATAATAAGATTTATTCATATTGTTTACTAGTTATGTTACCAGTTGTTCTTTCTATTTTTTTTGGCATCTCGTTATCGGTTACTGGTATATTTGGCATGGGTTTTGAGTTAGGCTGCAAGGTTGGGTTGTGCTTCATTGGATCTCCCTACCTTGACTGCATCACACAGTGACCAATGGTTGGGCTTTAGTAGTGAATATTTATTTGTGATCTTGAGAAACTTGATATTGAATGGATGACACATGAACAATGATTCTTGGACATATACTATGTCATCTAAAATACATCAAAACTGCAAAATTGACATGTTAGTCTAGACAATCAACTATCAATGCATACCCAAGAAAAAGATACAATCATTCTGACACATATCTTGAACCATATCATTTCAATTGATATTTTAGTTCATATTTTAATATCACAATACCAATAATAATAGCTTTGTTGCTATTTGCAACCACCCCACTCTCCTATATCCAACCCTACTTTCTTATGCTTTTACTCTTTACTATTTCAAAAAATAATCTACATCCATATTTAATGATGAGGTGGGAGACAAAAGATTGTTTATTTTAAATGTGACTAAATTCCCTCATCTTGCTCTTTCTATATTGTGTATTTGTGTTTCTCGACCTCCTAAAGAAGAAAAAAATGACGATGATAGTAATAATGGCGGGGAATCAGTTGTTTGATGGTTATCTATTGGTAGAGTTTCACTTATGTTCAAGGCTTCAAATCCCTTCAAAACTTGATGTAAAGCAATTCGGGTTCCCTCAAAACCCGTTTTACCCTTAATCAAAAACAATAGTGGAGATCCTCTTATTGACACATTTGATGTGATTGATATATAAGATAAATGAGATGATTGAAGCCAATCTCCTCATCCTACTAATACATTAGCTCTTGATAATAACTTTTTTTTCATGTTTTATTCAAAATAGAGATTTTTTTAATATGTTTCATCAACAAAATAATAATAAAACACCACCCACTAACAAAGTACACTAGATTAACGTGCTAATGAAGCCTTACCCTCTAGTGGTACTTAGGGTTACAAAGTTGATAGTCTTAGAAAGTAGTTGTGCTTACAAGCTGATATTCTCGAGTAGAAGGTGGAAAGTGAGATCAGATATATGTGAAAGCAGTGAAAGCCGTTTAACCAGTTAAAACATGGCAGTTAGATGAAGTTGGCATAGGTGCTGAGCGAAGTTTATGAAGATTATGTAAGCATATACATAGCAGACTAAATTGTGGAGCAACACATAAGTTTGATCTGTTGAGTTTTGAGGATGCAGGCGTTTGTAAGCTTTGAAATTTTACACATACTTACAAAATACATGAGCTCAATTGGCATTTTAAAAACATACAATGCGCACCAGCTCATTTCTACCACTGAAAGATTTGATGGATTATCAGATCTTTTTAAAAGAATAAATAGTAAACACGTCTTTACAGAAGTCAGCTTTGTATTTGATCAAACATTAAATTCATTGTCATCAATTAAGTAGTTATATACTTCACACTCTTTGTAAATTCTTCATTTTTTTCACGTGTTGTAATGGGCTAGTTTTAAAAATTGAATTGTTAAAGTCAAAAGAAAACTCATTACATTTTTATATTGATTGTTTAATAGAAGATTACTTAAATTAAGAGGAATAGGCTACTTTTAAATATCGAATAGTTAAAGTCAAATGAAAATTCATTCTACAACATATTTTTATTTTTTTTTACATTGATTGTTAATAGAAAATTTAGTTTAATTAAGAGGAATAAGTTGATGTGCATATAGATGATCATTCTTGACTTTTTTTTTTAATTCTTAATTTTTTATTTATTTTTATTTGATTTGAGAAAAAAAAAAGTACGTGTAAAGTAAATCATAAGAAATTTAAGTTATTTTTGTTCACCCACTTGAAAACTACTTGAAAAATGGTAATAAGATGTAGAGAGGATGGTTAAGTCATTGAAAAACATAGATAATGATAATAAGGTTGAATTCTCAACTTTAACCATCACATGAGTAAGTGGAATTAATGTGTCAAGAAGTTGTAATGCCTCTCTAACCATAACACTGTAAAGCAGGTATTATTACTCTGAACCTACATTTAGATGCAAAAGAAGTAAATATTGAAATGCTAATCAATGTAGATACAGACATTTGCTAGATCTAGTGATCACTATGATGATAATGTTTACTAATATAGTTTATTATTGAAAGTAGCATGGATATGTTTCTATGGATGTTAGATGGAAAGGGATGATATCACATAATTTGAAAGATGATAATACATGTGATGTTAAAATCCCTCTTCCAATGAATTTAATATCTTGGTTGCTTATATGTATATGAGGGTGCTTAGGTATAATGTGAAAATATACTGATTGCGCTAATTAAGAGGTGTTCATTTAATGATACTCTCTTAACGATGCAATGTGTAGTTGACAAGTGAGTTTTCTAACCATGTTTTCTATGTGATTTCTTTTGCGAAATGGACAATGATCTAGGGTAATACCTTCTATGTCTATTTCCTAATTATGTTTCTCTCAGACTTATGTTGACTTTAGTCATATGTTATTTGTTAGGAGTAGGCATACTTGGTTGATTTGTTGAAGGTTGTTTATGCTTAATGACTCTATGTTTCAGGACAAGATATTGTTATGATGATTTATATTTAAGGGCATATTGGTGTTGTTATGATTATTGCTTATGATCATTAATGATTTTGATATGAAGGTGATGTATAATGATTAAGATGGATCATGATGTACTAATATATGTTTAAGGTGATATTACTAGACAATTGATTATTACTACTAATTCTATTGTATATCATGTTAGATGTATATATATGCATATATGTGTCGTGTAGGTGTTTTGTGTTTTTGGTTGATGTAGGTGCAAGCCATCGACTCCACCTGGCTTCATAGGTCTAAGCTTGCCTAAACAATCGTCAATGGTGGTATATGGAGATAGAATTAAGGCCCACGTGACCTAACCCTAGACATCACCCTAAATTAGGGCAATAATCTTGGTCTTGAGTTATCTTCTCAAATTTCCATTGAAGCAATGTCTATGTACCCTATGTCAGTGATCTTTGGTTGTCTGGTGTTTGATGGATTTAATCTTGCCAACATTTATTAGCATTTATATTTTATATTATTAATAATATTTATGTTCCTAGTATTATTATTAATGGTATAATATTTCACATCCTTATTCCTATTATTACTATTATTCAAACCCATAAAATAAATAAGAAACTAGATGCAACTAGGAAAATGAACATCAAAAGGAAACACTCTTCCACTGAAAGCACAAACTGATGGCTTATCGGGTGAGAGAGAACCCTAACTTCCTTTCCTCACAAATGTATTTACCCTTATCTAGCAAAAATATACTTTTAGAGCAATCTTTCCCAAAAGACACACCTGGGGAATCTAGAGAAGCCTTTACTCTTGATATCGACACTTCTAGCCCTATAATTGAAGGAGACTCAAAATGTCTTCTTTTATTTTCCCTCCTCCTAGGTATCTCATCTTGAATGTCTTGGAGAGTAGCAGTGTTCTTATCTATTATTTATCTATGTTGGCTAAACATTTTCTCCATATTCTATCTCATTCTCACTTAATTAGCCTAGAGAACCTCCACCATCTCAATCAGATCATTCACATGCTTTGTTTCCTCAATTTTCTCCTTCAGTTCTTTGACTAAATTATCCATTGCTTCTCATTTCTCAATCATCCCCACCAATTTTTGCACCTCCATCTAAGAACTCTTCTACTGCTCATCATTCGTCCAACTAGAGGCTCTAGCCTCTACTTCAGTAGTAACTTTCAGTTTATTAATATTATTCTTCACTATATCAAATTGGATCAGAAGGTAATGGAGAATCAGTTCATATTTGTTAAACCCCTCACACAGTTCGTTAACCTTTTCCGCAAAGAGGGGAAATTCCTCTTTAAACAAGCCACTATGGTGGGGGGGGGGGGGATTGGGAAAACCATAGGGGAATGTGTGGACAAAGTTTTAACCTCTTGAACACATAATTATTTAGCACCCAGTCAGACCCAGTAAACCAGGAGGAAGTTGTGTCCTCAAAATCCTCTTTGACAATGACTATTTTCTTAGTTGAGGTTTCATTCATAGGAGGGGCCTAATGGGGTCTTATATTTTGCATTCTAGAGGGATTAAACCTAGTGTAGCGTAGAAATTAGGATTCATCAAAACATAAGTAGATCAATCAAAACACAAGACATGATAGCTCAATCATAAGAAAACTCATTGAAATGAACCTAATTCTAAAGCACATTCAATAGAGGTATGGAAACAAAGCATTCAAAATGAAAATTATGCAAACCAGATGTAGAGTTGAATACTTCTTCCATGCGGCTCCATTGTTGTTCTTTCCTCTTCAATAGTTTTGTGGATCTCACCTACAAGTGCTCACACAATTTGAAAGCAAAAAGGCTCAAGAGTACTAGAAACGAAGGTTCGGTAAAAATTCGAGATTCATGAAGATTCAAGGGATTCGAAGATTCAAGATTAAGGGTCAAGGATCAAGGGATTTGATTGAAGAAATTCATCCAATTTATAGAGAAATTGGAGAAAAAGATCAAATTAGCATGACATGGATATTTTGGCAATTGATTTCGAAAATGGCACAATTGAGTGGAAAGAGGAAGGTTATGACACCTTCTATGTCATGAATTATGACATATTGCCAATGCAAAACTTAGATGACTAGAACCCTATGACATCTTGCTATGCCAAGAGTATGACGCATGAAGCATAAAAATAGGGAGCACTAAAGACAATTTAATTAGGTGGAAATTGCAATTAGGAAATTAGAAAATAGGTGGAAATTAGGAATTAGGAAAATAGGAAATTAGAAATTAGTGAATTAATCAATCATTTTTTTCATTTATTAATTAATTCACTCACAAAGAGGAATAATTAGCCAATTAAATGAATATTTAATTGTAATGAGAAAACTTAGGATAAATAAATAATTTATTAATCCTAAAGGAAGAAAATGATAAGCAAGGTTAAATGACTAAATCATGAAACCCTAGAAGGCGAATTAGGTCTTGATGAAAAATAATTGATTCGATTCGATTTGATTTTGGATTGATAAATGACCAATGTGATAAATGATTTAATTGATATTGGTTGACAAAAATCAATGACAAATTGACCAAATTGACATGATTGAAAAAGGACAAGGATCGATGACGAATCGATCGCAATATGACAAGATTGACAAGGACAAAGATCGACCAAAATCATGACTGAATGTTGTTGTCGACAAGACCAAATTCGAAGGCGAGATGATAGAAGAATGACTCGATGCTCGCAAATGATAAAAACCAAGTGCGTGACATAGGAGAAATGTTAATGCGACGCAAAAACCTAAAATGAGGCAAATGCGCAAATGTTAAAGTATGACTTCGCAAGCGTTGACCATTTTTGGGTGTCTACATTTTGCCCCTCTTTGAGACAATGCGATTTTAAGCGTTGTTTCAAAGAACAATAACGAAATGCCCCAGACAATAATAATGACATATGAAAATGCCCCAGACAATAACAATGACATATGCATGCCCCCTCGAGGAATTGGTCGGAAACATGCAGAAAAGAGGCCAATTGATCGATAAAAATGATAGAAAATGATAGGATCAAACGGACTGACAATCGGAGATCGGATGCATGATAGACAAGCAATTTAAGGAGCACAAGACCGCGACCAACATAAGATGGAGAGGACGCACGTCCATCTATGCAATGACAAAGAGCTATAAATGGGACCAAGAGGGTGAAAATGACTCATTTGCAGTAGCGAAAGAGGAGGATTTGTTGCTCTGGACAAGGACACTTGCAGACAGATGGCGAACATTCCAACGGTGGATCACCTTGGAGAACGTGTACGCACATTCAGACGACCGGAGGATGCAGGAGCAGCGGTATGTATCTCGAAAACCCATGTTTTGAATTTCATGAATTTTGATGGCTTACGGGACATTGCGGGACCCACAGGAGGCACCAAAATGGACATCTGCGCTTGTGTCATCTAAACCTGCGCTTGTGTAAGGAGTTTTGCGCTTGTGTATGAATACACAAGCGCAATTCATCTAACACAGGCGCAAGTTTCTCCAACACAGGCGCAAGTTGTCATAAAAACCCTAGTTTTGAGGTGAAATTGCATGCAAATGACCTGACAGGGAGGGGGAAGGGTAGGATAGGGTAATGTGGATGAAAAACACCCTGATTTGATCATGAAAATGAGGAAATGCAACCTGTAGGAACAAACCCTAAAACTGACAAAATGATGCCCCGATTGTGATGCAGAGTCGACAATATCCATTGATCGCACGGGAGAATCGACCGGACTGTTTCATGCTACGACATAGACTCAGGAGCACAGAGAGAGACACATTAGCTGGACTGGGATTGGCGAGGAGAGACTGTACTGGAGGACACTATATGAGGGTGCAGTTCCACCGGAGCGGAGAGCACCTTCATATCGGGCACGATCGAGGACAGAGAGCAGGTCACGCTCTCAGAGGACATTGAGCAGCATAGGAGTGAGTGGACCGATGAGACCACCGCAGCCAGGACCAGGAGGGACATCATCTGCGAGACATGGTAGGGATGAGGAGGACAGAGGGAGCACGCAGTGACAGAGGCACGTGCTCCATATGACAGACAGTGGACATCATGTAGTTTGCCATTATGTAGTCAGCCTGCGGGCCATACTTAGGACAGACAGTCCGATTTTGTACTCCGACATTATTATGATATGTGATATGATAGGCATCGATATGATGGATGCAATATGTTATGACTGATGTAGTGATTGTGCTATGTATGGATGACTTATGTACTGGTTTATGAACATGTATGAATGCATTGTATGTACTTTGGATGTATTTATAATATGAAATGTATAAAATGCGTGATGTAATATGTAATGGAATGCAAATGCATTGACCAAATGTAGGCAGGACACAATATGGTTTTGGATATCAGAGCACTAGACCAAACTGACTAGCCGACCGGACGGAAGAAGTGTTAGTAAGAAATGAGACAGAAGACAGTTAGAGATGATGAAAACTTGCTTTCAGTAATGCACTTTGTAGGTGAGAACCTTTATTTTTATTTAGCAAAATGGATGCGTAGCATCATGGCATTGAAGGCCAGAGCTGAAATGCAACCCGATTTGCAAAAGACAGACACATCACAGACAAACAACAATCACAATCAAAAAAGAAAAGGATCATGAGCCATCCCGGTCACTCTAAATCACTCAGTGACATCATCGAGCAACATAGGAACATGATCGAAGCCAAAGATAAATCAATAAAAAGATAAGACTCACAAATTCAAGCCAATCAAACAAACATCTTGATCTTCATTGTCAAAAGTTGAACGTGCTGATAGGACGATCATGCTGTCTGGTTTCAGGAAATGTGGTACCCCGTCTAAGACAGGACACAGTCTGGTTTCGAGTATACCACACCCTGTATAAGACCCATGATAATGTGACAAGGACAAATGATTTTGATGTTGATATTCGATTGAGATGACAATTGTGATCAGGTTGAATGTTTGGTTTGGATTGAAAAAGGTCATCTGTTAAAGCATGATTTCATTAAAGCATAGCGTATGATTGCGAATGTTATTGGAGGAATGCTCAGTGATCTGTCGATGCACAAAGGGAATCATTTATTGCAAAATGTTTGTTTTGTTTTTGAAGTTTTACAATTTTTTTGTGTTTTCAATTTTTTCAGGACTTTATATGATTTTTATGAATTTTGTTGATGACATTTTTCAATTTTTTAAAGATTTTTTCAGGACATTATTCAATTTTTATGAATTTTTTTCAAGACATTTTAAGATTTTTTTTGGAATTTTTTCAAGACTTTTTAAGATTTTTATGGATTTATTTTAGGATATTTATTTGATTTTTGTGGATTTATTTTGCCCCCAGTGTCTAGCAAGGCAAGGAATATGACAGGTGAATTAATAGGCTTGCTGAAATGTTGGTGGATAGAGGGAAGGCAAAGGTCTTTTATTATGGAGACAATACGGATGCAAGTTTCAAGGGCTATGGCGTGATGGGACAAGCTGGATGTGACAAAAGCAGTGAAATGGCATGAGGGACATGTCAAGAGGTTTTTGAATCCATGTTTAAATTTTACATCCTTTTGTCAGATCAAGATCAAGGGACAGAAAGAGTGTATGGATAGTGATAAGATATGGATAGGATAAGCAAGACCAAGAATGGATAAGGGACATGGACTGAAGGTCGGGATTGGCTAAGGGATAGTGGCAGAAAATCGCAATAAGATAGGGAATATGGATGAAAGGTTGAAATAAGCAAATGGATAAATGACCAAAAGCTATGATGGACTGAAAGATGCAAACAAGATACATGATGCTCATGAAGACCGTCAGCCTTGTCAAGATCAAAGGTGGAAAGGGAAATTGGACATGGGGGACAATAGGATAATGGAGGGGTAATAGGACATGAAGGAGTAAACCTGCCCCCAAGTATGGTGTGCAAGAAGTTCATAGATTACGCATGACGCCTGTTTGCCAGGTTTTCATCATGGTACTTGCCCAAGGCGCCTGTTTGCCAGGTTTTCACCAGTGGACGAATTATTTTTCTTTATTTTTTTCTTTTTGTCTTTTTTCTTTTTTTTGTATTCTCTTTTTTACTTTTTCAATAAAAGATGGACACATGATAGGGGATGGAAGAAGGACTCAAGCATCTTTTTATTTGGATAGTAGCCTTGAAAAGAATGGACCATGACCTTTAAAAGTATGCTCAAAGACGTTGGTAAGATAAGGACATGGACAATGAGATGAAACTAAGGCAATGATTTATGCAAAGGATTGGACGAGAGGGATGGAAGGATGGAAAATATGCATTGGATAATGGATAGGGTACTGGAAGAATTGGGCTTCACTGGATGGAAATGTTGGCAAGATCAACATTGGCACACACCTTGAGGGGTGATGGACTGATGGAGGAAATACGTATTTTGGATATTGAGAGTTGGATGGAGGAATAGCTTGGGATTTTGGGACATAAGGGCCCAAAATGGATGAAGAAGGTGATGGAGGAACAGACTTGGAAGGTTTGGATGGAGGAATAGCAATTTTGGATGCCAATTTTGATGTTTCTTTAGGCTTTTGTGCTTCAAGGAGCTGCTTGGGAATCCACATGGTTTTTGACTTTTCATGCTTTTGTGGTTCCTTGGAGTGCATTGCTTGCATAAGGGATTTAGGAACCCATATATATTTTGACTTCGCTTTATTTTGCTCAGTGGGCCTTTGTGGCCTTTTGGATTTTTCTTTTTCTTTATAGATCATATTGTTCTTTGTTTTGACATGTCGATTAGATTGGACATGTTGATCTTTGAATACATGTGGATTGCTAGACTTATGATGCTTATACTTGGCATCCAAATTACTTGGAGGGGGGAATGAATGTTGGTGTGGATGGGAATGATATGGAGGCCTGTGGGATGGATGGAAGGTTCTCCAGGATGTGTGCCTTTGTTGATGTTGCATAGGAGATGGAGGGATATAGGGACCTAGAATGGATGGAAGCGATGATGGGGAAGGTGGACATTTGGATTTTGACTTTGAAGGGATACCAACGCCTTGAGTGTGAGCTCTGTAGCCATGACCATTAGTATACTCTTTGATATGGAAGGGTTCTTGCTTGTGAAGGTCTACCCCTTTGCCTTTATCAATATTTTGACTTGTAGGATACTCTTTTCTTTGGGAAGAAGACGCGAGTTCATTATGAGGTGGATGTGATATGAGAGAAATAATGAGATCTTGAAGTGGATCGGATTGCACCAAAGTGGAAGAACCCATTATGCATGTCGAGGGTTCATGAACATCTTGCACTGACACGTTAGAATCATGAGGGGTATCAGGATCATGAGGGGGATTAGGATCATGTAGTGGACATGGTTCAATGATAGGCTCTTCAAGAGATGGAATGGGAGAAATAATGGGATCGTCAAAAGAAATGCAATCTTGGAGTGTATATGGAGGATTAAGACAAGGAAATGGAGGAACAAGTGGATCTTGTGGAGGATCTGAAGGAATAATTTGATCTTGACAAGGAGGAAGATCATTGGAATCTTCTTTAAAGGTGCTTTGCTCTTGACTTTCAATGGGATCATCAGAAAGAATGGAAGGGATATCTTGATCTTGCTCGGGGAATGGAGTGTCTATAGGACTTTGAATAGGATGGACAAGAATAGGGGAATCATCGTGAGTGTTTGGGAAGATGGAGTCCTAGTCAACAATTGGATGGGATGATAAGGTTTTGGGATCTTGATCTTCATTTGCTTTAGGACATGTTTCTTTAGGACGCATTTCTTTATGCTCTAAATTACCCTCTTGACATGGAGTTGGACTTTGAATATGCATGGGGGATTTTGGCAAGGGATTAATGCTTTGGCATGAAGGAAAGGCAATTTGAACATTTGTAAGATCAGACATTCCAATCGTAAAGCTTTCTTGCATCTTAGATTTGGATCCACTTTTTGGTATTCGAGGAATCACTTCTTGTTGAGGGACACCTGTCATCAACATTTGTGTGGCCTTCATTTGATCTGGTGTTAAAGGTGTTGCATTAAACAATGGATTGTTTATTATTTTGAATGTGGACTTTTGAGGAATAGTCATTGTCAATGCCTTTGAAGCACGTTTACTCATCAAGGTGGGTTGGGTTTCTTGTTGCACATGTTCATCATTTGGATGTAGAGAGAAACCTAACAACTCACCGCCTTGTTGTTTTTGCACATTAATTTGCTTACTTGAGGAGGTCACATTACTCATCATGTCAAGATATTTTTGTGGGAACCTCTTAAAGAGCTTATTCAAGAATTTATCCATCTTTTTTGTCAACTTTGGATCCTTAAGGTACATAACAACATCATCAGAGACATCGAAATCTGATGAAGAATCTGGTAAAATATTTGGATTTGTTTCTTGCTGAATGCCTTGGTCTGAACTGAATCCTTGTGAAAGAGTTTGGTCTTCATATAATGTTTGAGTTTGAATGTCATGTTGCAAATTTGGTTGGTTCCAATTGAAAGGCGCACTTCCTCTTGGAGTTGGTGGAACACTCCCATGTCCTGGTTTCATAGGTACAAACAATGGTTCATATAATGGTGGTGGTCTGAGTTGAACCGTTCCATATGGTGGTAGAGATGTGTTTGATGAACTTTCAACTTGCACTATTTGACTAGTTTGAAACTGCGAATTTACTATGTTATCCATGGATTGATACATTGGTTCACTCATCTTCTTAGATCTTGATCTTGTCTCAACTGGCATGTCACTTATGCAAATGCAAAAAAAAAAATTTTGGAATTTTTCAAGGATAATATATGATATGCAACTAAATGCAAACTAAATATATGAAAATGCAATCTATGTTTTTGGTTGTTTTTGAAGATCTTGATAAACTTATGAAATGCAAATCTAAGAGATGGACCCTTAGGAAATTGAAATGATGCCTAGGCCTCAAAGGACAAAAGGACCAAGTAACAAAAGGACAAATTGACAATGTCTCACCTATATGCTTGGATACTAAGCTAGGTTTGACGAAATGATATTGGTGACAAAAAGGACAAAAGACTTGATGAGGTCTAGACTTCTTAACAATGACTTAGGGTTTATCAAAGATTTGGATTGCTCAAGTATGACAAGACCTAGGTTTGACACTATATGCAAAAGGACAATTAATATGCAAATGATCTTAATATGATATGACAATGACTTAGGCTTAATGAAGAGACTTGGGATATGCAAATGCAAATGTATGACAATGTCAACCTAAGATGAAATCTAAGGTTTAATTATGAAATGATATTACTCTTATGCAAGAGGACATATGCAAATGGATGACTTCTATTGATATGCAAAAGAAGTATGACTTAGGTGAAACCTAACCTTGATACTTGACAATGACTTTGCAAAATGCAACCTAGGATGAACCTAAATGCAAGTGACATAAGAGTTGAGACAAGTTTTTGACCAATGTTGGACAACCATGCTTTAGGAATATGATCTTTGAATCTTGTTGAATTTTTGTTGGATGAATGTCTTTGGTGTTTGATCTTATGTTATATCAATGTGCTTGTTCTTGAAATGGTATTCAACTTTTGACAATCAAAGAATACAAGATATTGCAACTTAGACTCAAGACAATCATGCTCATTTCCACATTCCCTAGGGTAGGCAAAGACATTAGGTACTTGAGAGGTAGACTCATTATGGGATTCAAGGAGAATACATAGATGCTTGACCCCACGGGCTCCCCTCCACGGCACTCACTTCTCAGGGCAGCCAAGCATCAGTCCCCATGGAATCTCCCCATGGCGAACTTAGTATCTCTTCCAAGTATCCGAATTTGTCCTTCTCAAGCAACTAGAAGGGTTTTTGGCCTCTAAAAACAAGGTATGTAGTAAGGATTTCTGTTAAGCATTACTCCTTGATGTCATGCAAGCATGATTGAGACATTAAGCCCATCAAGATACCAAACAAATGTAGTCGCGCAAGCACGATTTAGACCAAGAGGCCCTACTTAGATGTTGATATGAGAAAGAGTTTCAAGGGGCATCACTTCCCAAGTAACTGCAATTCCCACGTAACACTTCCTTTAAAGCTTTCGCTCATCGGGTATTTTTTTATAGTGAGTTAGAATGCCAAGGAATTCTAGCCGTACTCACTTTGGGTCATCCCCTTCTCACGATTATCACTTGCTTGCTAAAGCAAAGTGGTCGGGAAGGCAGGCCCTCTAAAGGAGACACTCAATCAACACAAGCATGGTATCGAAGATCTGGATTTCTGATCACCCTAAGAAGGATGAGAGCATACTCTCCTACTCCAATGTCATACTTAACAATCACAGCAAGCAAATGTTCATTTCCACCTACTTATAAATCACTAAGTGCCTACTTAAAAATCTCAAACACACAATTTGGTTGTTTCTCCAAGGCAACCTGCAAAACACATGTCAGAAGTTTGATTTGTTGTCTTTGACCATCGAATCTGCATAACACATGTTAGTAGTTTGATTTGTAGTCTTTGCCATGCGTATGCCAAGATCCTACACAAATAATTAGTACCAAAATCCAAATCATAGAAAACAGAAAGCAAAAACACCAAAAATTATTTACATGAATGCATGATTAATTTGCCAAGCTAAATTAATCTAGATGAAGGTTGCATGATTTTGTTTTTTTCAAAATTTTGACCATTTACAGTAGCATAATTAAAAACGTCATAACTTTCTCAATATTTATCCAAATTACAAACCGTAAAATGATCTGGAAAGATAACAACGTGATCTAATAAACCCAGAAATCGTTTATTTTAATTCTGCACGTATTTTTTTACGTTTTCAATTGATTATGACTATTTTTTTCTTCGAAGAAAAATCTGCAATTTCTCCACAAAAAAATCTGCAACTTCACAAAACATTCCAAAAGATATTAGATCCAAGCATGTTCACGTCGGGTTCACCAATTAATGTAGCGTAGAAATTAGGATTCATCAAAACATAAGTAGATCAATCAAAACACAAGACATGATAGCTCAATCATAAGAAAACTCATTGAAATGAACCTAATTCTAAAGCACATTCAATAGAGGTATGGAAACAAAGCATTCAAAATGAAAATTATGCAAACCAGATGTAGAGTTGAATACTTCTTCCATGCGGCTCCATTGTTGTTCTTTCCTCTTCAATAGTTTTGTGGATCTCACCTACAAGTGCTCACACAATTTGAAAGCAAAAAGGCTCAAGAGTACTAGAAACGAAGGTTCGGTAAAAATTCGAGATTCATGAAGATTCAAGGGATTCGAAGATTCAAGATTAAGGGTCAAGGATCAAGGGATTTGATTGAAGAAATTCATCCAATTTATAGAGAAATTGGAGAAAAAGATCAAATTAGCATGACATGGATATTTTGGCAATTGATTTCGAAAATGGCACAATTGAGTGGAAAGAGGAAGGTTATGACACCTTCTATGTCATGAATTATGACATATTGCCAATGCAAAACTTAGATGACTAGAACCCTATGACATCTTGCTATGCCAAGAGTATGACGCATGAAGCATAAAAATAGGGAGCACTAAAGACAAGTTAATTAGGTGGAAATTGCAATTAGGAAATTAGAAAATAGGTGGAAATTAGGAATTAGGAAAATAGGAAATTAGAAATTAGTGAATTAATCAATCATTTTTTTCATTTATTAATTAATTCACTCACAAAGAGGAATAATTAGCCAATTAAATGAATATTTAATTGTAATGAGAAAACTTAGGATAAATAAATAATTTATTAATCCTAAAGGAAGAAAATGATAAGCAAGGTTAAATGACTAAATCATGAAACCCTAGAAGGCGAATTAGGTCTTGATGAAAAATAATTGATTCGATTCGATTTGATTTTGGATTGATAAATGACCAATGTGATAAATGATTTAATTGATATTGGTTGACAAAAATCAATGACAAATTGACCAAATTGACATGATTGAAAAAGGACAAGGATCGATGACGAATCGATCGCAATATGACAAGATTGACAAGGACAAAGATCGACCAAAATCATGACTGAATGTTGTTGTCGACAAGACCAAATTCGAAGGCGAGATGATAGAAGAATGACTCGATGCTCGCAAATGATAAAAACCAAGTGCGTGACATAGGAGAAATGTTAATGCGACGCAAAAACCTAAAATGAGGCAAATGCGCAAATGTTAAAGTATGACTTCGCAAGCGTTGACCATTTTTGGGTGTCTACACCTAGTAGGTACCTTTTGTGGTTTATTATAAACAACAAAAATAGGTTGATTGATAGGAAGCTCAACACATAGACTTAGACCTGAATTAGAAGCAGGGGGATTGACATTAGTGCCAATGGAAGGGACTAAATCCTTGTGGAAATTATAGAGATACAAGATTAAACTTTGATGCAAGGGGAGAGAGCCCTTAGAATTAGCCACTTCAATAAATTGAGACAAGGAGGTAAAAATAAAATAGGAGAAATTCATCTTTACACCATGACGAAGGTGATTGAGCATCGAGAACAGTTGGGAGTGAAACTTCTTGAAGCATCCATCGAGCATGATGTATTTCATCAAGAGCATAGTTGCTTCCTTCAAAACACAAGGTAAATCATCCATTTTGAAGCCGCTTTAGTGGTGGGTCACATCATCTTCTGGGCCCAGGAACCTTTTAAAATCTTCTTTATAGTTCCTTTAGGTTTCTTTTGGAAATTTTTGCCCTCCATCAATAGCCATGTCACCATAGCAATAGTCTCCGCAAACACCATGATTTTAACCTTTTAAAATATTCTTTATAGTTCCCTTTAGGTTTCTTTTGGAAATTCTTTCCCTTCATCGACAGGCACGTCACTATAGCAATAGTATATGCAAACACCATCAGTTTAACCTTCCCCACTTGAAAAACACCATCTTTCCATGACTGGGAAAATTCATCTAAGAGTGTAGGGTCGAAGCCCTTCATGCCCACCACATAATTTGCCAAGTCCCCTTCTATAAATTTATCCCAAAAGGTGACATTGGCTTTCCACTTCTCACAATAATCTGACTCTATTTGAATTAAATCTCCCCCCATCTTAGAATAAAAAAAGAGATAAATAGAAGCCAAGGTGAAATCACATAAACTAGAATGGAAATAAACTTTTACAAAGGCAGTAAAGAGAAGATTACTTTCCTTGCCATTAATAGCATCCGCCCACCTTGAACAATGATAGAAGTACACCATAGAGAGGAACCCGATTAAAAAGGTACTTTTCAAATCTTTTAACTCCATATTTAGCTATCCTCGTCAAACTTGGCATGTATTTTGTCAAGGAAATTGTGCAAATCTATCCAGATTATAATGCCTTTTCTAAAGGGGCCTAGTTTGGCAAGCTTGTTCACAATCCTATGACCTCCCCTAAACACATGTTTAAACACAATGTGTTCCAAGGTAGAAGTGACATGTAGGAAATTAGCAATGATATTCTCCCCTTACCACCTTGATATGGTTGTGTCTTGCAACATCATAATAATCTTATTCTTTGAGTCCCTTTCAATTATTACCCTTCCACCTTTATCCTTGATGATAGAAATACCAATAAAGGTTGCCATCAATTCAGGCATGTTGGACATTTAGAAGCCAAGATTTGCCACGTAAGTTGCCACCACATTTCTATCTAAGTCTCTAATTACTCCACCCCCTCCCGCCCTACCCGAGTTCCCCTTAAAGGACCCCTTGAAATTTAACTTTAACCACCTTGGATTGGGGGGGGGGGACCCTATTAATACTATTATTATTAATATTATCTTTGATTTTAACACCTCTTATGTGATATAAATTATAATGCTAATGTTGTGATCTATTTAACCTCTTTTTGTGTAATTATGAACACAATTAATATGTGCAAATATATTTATTATGGAATATTAATTTATAAATAATATTTTTACTTGTGTAAATATATTTGATGGAGGTGAATAATATTAATTTATTATAATTCATTTTTGGTGGGAGTTGGTTGTGATTTTTTTGGGATTAATTAATTAAGTTATTTATTAAATAAACTTTGTTTTGCATACTTTAGTTATTCTTGGTAGTTGTGTTTCTCGTGCATGTTTGGAGAAGGAAATATTATTTTTTGGTTTTTGGTTTTGGTGGAGAGTTCTTGCAACTTTTTGAAAAGTTTTTGGAGAGGACGTTTTTGAGAGTGTTTTTGAGGGAGATTCTTTCTTATTTTGGTGTGGATTTTGGAGGAGATCTTTGGTGAATGTTTGTGTGGGTTGGATTGAGGATTGGTCTAGATATTGGTTGGCTTCCAATTACTTGTTCCTGTTGCAAGGTGTGCACCCTTGGTCTCCTTGTGTTGTGCAGCACAATGTTCAGGTTTGTGACATGGCTTAACCGCATCCTGTGGATTCTATAAGTCTATGATAACCACACTTGTAATAGTTGGTTGGTTGGATTCACTGCTATTTGTTGGAGTATTGTTTTGTAAGCTTCTTCCTCCATTCTCCTTGTTTTCTCAAGTTTTGAGGTAGGGTTTATTATCCTCTTTGTTTTTCGTTTGATTTCCTTTATTTGAAATGGAAAAAAATTGTCACTAGGATCTTTTATTTCAATCTAGAAGTGGATTGATTATCTTGTTTTAAATGTGAAGTTATGTGTTGAAATGCTTTTGTTTGCATTGTGAAATTTGGGGCTGTTTTTAGGTTTTGTGCTCTTGTTTTCTATTTGTGTGTATTGGGATCAAATTGATTGGTTTTTATAAAAGGTGAATAGGCACCCCTCAAATGGGTCTTGGCCTAATATTACCTCCGAAGTCCAGTTAATGCCTATTTCTAAGTCCCAAGTTGTCCCTTTGCAACTGCATAGTTTCTGGTGCAAATACGCATTAATAGACATCAAATGGACAACATGATGTAGCATTTGCATAGCTTAATTCCACAATTGTGCAAGATTGAAGTCATATGTGCAAGTTTATAATTTTGGACCTATTTGGCCCTATTTTGATTAGTTTGGTTCCTCAGAGAAATCTAAAGGCTTGGATTGGTCTTATACCCCGTTCATCCTATGTTCTGGGGTCTATGTGATATGTATTGGATTGAATTATATTTATATGATCTTCTGTATTCCAGGATGTGAAATAATTCAATTGTTCTTGCATTTGGGTATGGCTCTGTAGACACTTAAAAATAATTATTTTACTTATTTTTAAATTCCTGACATAATTAATTTATTAATTATCAATATTAATTAATTATAATTAATATTATCACTATAGTATGTTGATTAATAAATCAATCCCCTTTTATTCTTCTAAAAATCCTCAATATTAAATCTTCTCAAATTCCTCCTCTTAACTAATTAATTTCAATTAATTAGTTAACCTAAGTGATTCCTACAAATCACCTTTTCCTAATCCATCATTAACCTAAAAAATTCTTCTAGAAACTCCCTAAGCTAACTTAGCATTATTCTTCTAATTTTTAATTCCCTCCACTCATTCTTTCTCCTAGTCAAATCCTCCTACAAATCTTATCTACCCTAATCCCACCTAATCTTTCCTCTAATCCCTCTCCTAATGAGTTGCTAGTGGCTAATCATCATGATTAGCCACAAAGTCAACTCCTTGTCCCTTCCATCCAACCACTCTCCTTAAATGCCCTTTTCCTAGGTGAATGTGAGATTTTCAAAATCTCATATTCCTCTAGGCATCTTATCTTCCAAGGAATTTTTAATTCCTCCTTATTCCTCCAATCCCTATGAGAATCCCTTTTGAATAATTTTTAATTCTTCCTTTCCATCCCTCAAGAAATATCCTATCTCTTGCTCTTCTCAAGGCACATTGGGAAGTCTTCCCGATGAACCTTGAGGAGTGTGGAGACAAGAAATGCCTTTAAGGCATATCTCTTGGTCTCCACACCTCCTCTTGGGCCTTGTGTGGGCTCACAAGGAATCCTAACCCTCTATCTAGGGTCAATCCTAGCCCTTCATTTTTCCTCCTCTCTCCCTATAAATTGAGGACTCCATCCCCTCACATTTCATCTCCTATTTTAGCAAGTTCATGCTACTAGTTTGTGCCTAGGAAACCCTCTTTGCACCCTTATCATGCCAAAGTTACCCGCCATCCGTACTTAGCCATATTATCCATCTCATCCTTCAAATCCATCACATCCTTTTATGCACAATGTTGGAGAGCCAACCATATCAAGCAATCTAGGAGAAAATTGACATCACATTGGAGGCATTTGGGTGCACTTCGACTTCATCCAAGCTCCATTTGAGGGAGAAGGTAAAGGTTTGCAAGGTAAAAGCATTTGTCTTCCTATTTTTATGTGATTTGATTTATGCTTCATGTTTTTATATATTTTAGTGTTTTGTTTGTATGCTA
This sequence comes from Cryptomeria japonica, assembly GCF_030272615.1. Taxonomy (NCBI): domain Eukaryota; kingdom Viridiplantae; phylum Streptophyta; class Pinopsida; order Cupressales; family Cupressaceae; genus Cryptomeria; species Cryptomeria japonica. Next base: position 146,901,262 of record NC_081407.1, read on the forward strand.
ACCATCCAAATCCACCTTGCTTCTTTTTCTCATCTTCATTATGGCATGCCCGGTGGGACCCGCATCCCTAAAACTATTTTTTTTTTGAGTTTTTATGAGTTTGCAAGTCGCAGGTATCGAAACAGTGTGAGAGACTGCAAATCAGTGTGAGCGATTTAGGTTCAGCGCAACAGACAAACCTCTTCGGCACGTGCATGAGCGCATCAGTGCGAGCGCAAGCGCACCAGCATGACCGTTCTTAAAATTTAAAAAAAATTCTTGCTTTCTATTTTTAAAAAAAATTACTCTCTGTTTATCTGTTCGATGCATGTGCAGGCATGTCAGCATAGGCGGACACATTTTGGCACGAGGGAAACTGAACCAACGTGCCCTTTTTCAAAAATTCCCACCCTCGGCAAAAGTTTTGTTTTTGAAATTTGAATTTTAAAATTTAAACTGCTAACCCTTTTTCTCTGTTTTTACGCTTTCAACGCGAGCACAAGCATTTCAACACGAGCACAAACATTTCAGCACGAGCGCAGGCGTCTCAGCGTGACCGATCTAGAACAACGCGTCAGACAGGTATAAAAATCACAATTTCTATTTGTTTTAATTTTATTATTATTATTATTAGCTTTTGTCAACTGCAACGTGTATGGAGGCATTTTCGCGCCTACACAGGTGCTTCAGCATGATGGACTGCATTTCAGTGCATGCATTGTTTGTGTAGGCTAGTGACTACTGATTTTCCTTTTTTTGAGTGTTGCAGATTCTTCAATTGTCCAAGATCTAAGAAACACAAAAAACTACTAATCCGAACTGTTTTGCAGGTTGCCTAGGAGTTCCAACCAAATATTGTGTATTTTCTTAACTAGGCACCTAGATTTAATTAAAGGATAAATGAACCGTTGTCTTTTGTGTTTTGTGAAAAGCATAAAGGTAGGAGAGTATGCTCTCGACTAGCAAGACGATCAAAAATCTAGACCCTCCAAGTTTTTCATGTTTTTTGCATGCTTACCTTTAGTGGGCCTGCCCTCTCAACTTGCTCTTTGAGAAGGTAAGAGGGGAATGACCCAAGTGAGTACACCTGGACCCGGGGTTCCCAACTCACTATAATAAATAGGCCATTGATGATGAAAGGGTCAATGGTTGGGGCTATATGAGAGTTCACTCTCACATTGGGTGCTTAGTAGGATCCTATAGATCTCAATCATGCTTGCATGACTACTAAGTTCTAGGTGCTTCGTTGGGCTATAGGCCTCAATTGTGCTTGTGCAACTACGAAGGGTAGCTCCTAATGAGAAGACATATTAAACACCTTGTGCATAGTGGCCAAAAACCTTCTAGTCATTAGTGCAAGAGGTCAGACCTCCAATGCCGCCCATATTTTACGACCCTTAGTAGAGACACAAAGTTCGCCATGAGGAGTTTTCATGGGAATTGATGCTTGGCTACCCCAGAGAAGTGAGTACCATGGAGGGGAGCTAGTAGGGTCAAGCATCTAAGTGTCCACTCTGGGTAAGTGTAGCTAGGAAACCGATTGGGATCCAATGACTATTGTCCTTGCCAGCCTTAAGAATGTTGTACATGAGCATGAGTGTCTTTGAGCTAAAATTCATTTGATCATTGTGTTTTCTTTACTTGATACTTGCTTGCCAAGAGTAGACTAAAAACACACCATTATCCTCAAACACTTTGCAAAAACATTTGTCTAAAAGAAAACAAACATCCAAGTCACATCCTAGTCATCATCCACACAAGGTCCTAATTGCGTCAAAACTCCATCTGTTTCATGTTTCATAAACCTAAGTTGTATAAGCATCCTAAGAAGTCAATCCAATGACCTATCAAGAAGAAGAAGCTCACACAAGCACAACTCATTAGACGTTGGAAATTTTGGTATACAAACCGCAAACTCTTGCTTAAACACAGGACATTCTTGCACTATTACCACGATTACATCCATGGCCATAGCAATGAGTTTGATGCTATTGATGAATTAAAAGTCTATGCCCTCCATCAAGGTTCAGGTTTGTCTTTCAACACCAACTATCATCAAAATTAGGGTGGTCGTGTCCCTTCATACAACTTGCCATCTGAACCAATCATCTATTGAGTCATGTTCATACCAAGGTTAGCCTAGTCACCAAATTTCTTCTAATCATCACTATCATCCCTCTTCAATCAATCATCCTCAATATTTTCCTAAGGACTTAGCACATCAATCAATCACAAAATCAATCACCTTCAATTATCAAATCAATTCTCAAAATCCAAATCAAATCATCCTTTAATCCAATTTAACCTCACATTAAGGTTGCATGGCTTATGAAGTTTCATTTGGACCTTATCCTTAATCACTTGGATTGTGTGCTTGAAGAAGAATCCTCTCCAAGTACCTTTTCCTTATCCTTTGAGTCAATCAAGACTCTTAACTTATGCCTTTGCTTTGCTTAGGGTCATTAGTCAACCCTTAGTGGAAGAAAGGCTTTTTAATCATCATTCCAAGGTCTAAATTCTACCCAACTTGGTCATTACCTCGCTTGTGGGTTCATTTACCACCTAAGATCCTCATCTAAGGACTAAGGTGTCAATCCTAATCAAATCCGAGTTCTAATCTAGGGACCCTACCAATCAGAAAAATCCTTTTTCATCAAAGACAAAATCCAAAAATCCCAAAGTCTCGCTAAGTCCTCTCATCAAAAATTTCCTCTGCCAATATTTTCTAAGGTTTTTCTTGTATGGTCACAACTCAATCTCAGAAGAAAAAGATGGTCAAACAACAATATGGTATGTCAGACATTAGTGTCCTATATGAAGATCCTACACAAGATCCTACACAAAGTGTGCAACCTAGCACTCAAAATCAAACGCAAAATCCTAACATGGTTAACCAGGATGAACTCTCTCCGGAAGTGCAAACTTTCTTAGCAAACTCTTATAACCAAGTGATGATTGAGAAATTTATCCAACACAATCCTACTCCACTTCTAAAGACCCTCCTTGAAAATGGAGCTCAACTCCCACCTGATTTTGATAAATCCACCCTTGGTCAACAACCACAAGGAGACCTCGCTCCCACATAGAATGTTGCACCTGTAATTCAAACTCAATCAATTACAACATCGCCAATCATTCAAACTCAATGAATAACACCCACGACACCTCCTCCAGTGGTCTCCATTCCACCTTCTTCCTCCTTACTATCTATACCACTATCAAATCCGATCTCATGTATTCTCCAACATGCCTCTATACCATCTTCTTCTACTCAACCATATGTTTCTATTCCACAAACTTCAGTTCCTATCAATGATTTCACTAACCTCATTCGAGTCGCACTTAATCCTGTCACAACAGGTTGTGGATCGCAACGAACTGTCACTCAAGTCCCTGTGAAATCGGTCATCACATCTCACATTATCGCATCCTCATCATATCAATACATTAGTGGTGGTGCACCTTCCATGACTCATTCAATTCTAGGGGTGAACACAATCCATCATTTCCAAAATCCACAACAAGACCTCATTAAATAAATTCAGGATAGGAAAAACATCATCAAGGACATGAAAGAAGGGATTAATAAGAGGAAACCTTACTTGTTTGAGGAGTTTTGTCCTTGTCCTTATGACCCATCTATACCAGTTGCACCCTACCCCCTAGGGTTTGAGATCCCTAAATTCACCAACTATGAAGGCAAAGGGGACCCCCGCGACCATGTCCAGGAATTTCATATCCTCTTCCAAGGAGTTTCCTATAGTGACCTATACCTTCGAAGGCTCTTCCCTAAGAGTCTCACAGGAGATTCCCTGACATGGTTCTCGTCCTTACCACGAGGTTACATTATCTCCTTTCCAAACTTGGTAGAAAATTTTGTGGCTCACTATGCCTACAACATGGCTAATGATGTTTCCATGATGGACCTATGTAACACAAAGCAAAGGCCCGGAGAGACTTTCACCAAATTCTTGCAAAGATGGCGACACTTCATCAAGAAATTCCAATGGGATATGCCAGAACAACACCAAATTGAATTATTTCAAAAGAACCTAGTGCCCAAACTTTCAAGACCTCTGACATCTCAATGTATTAAATGTTTCCAAAAAATGACTGATAAGGGTCTAGCCCTCAAACATGTCTTGTTAGAGGAAGGAACCTTGAAACACTACCAAAGATCGACTCAAAATTCTTCCTCTTATCATAATGATAAAACAAAATTCTGGTCCAAGAACAAGAACATAGTCAATGACGGTGTAACTGATGCAAAACGGGTCTAGACCGTGGCCTCTCCTCCTAAACCTACCACCACTAATCATCAATTCAATAATCAAAATAACCAAAATCAATCCCAAAAGCCTCACAACAATGTCTCAATCCAAGGGCGACCACCCCGATCCAATAATAGGGCTCCAAGAGACTTCACTCCTCTTGCTGAGCCTATTGAAGTGGTGTTTCAAAAGCTTGTTCAAGAAGGCGTAGTGGTTTTCCCGATCACTCGCCCGTTTGATCCCAATAAACCCAAATCTAGGTGGTATAATGAGAATGAATATTGTGAGTATCATCATATCAAGGGACATGATACACATAAATGCATGAAGCTTAAAATCTACATACAAGACCTCATTGATAGGGGTGAAATTGAAGTAGCAAATGCAAAACCTAGTAATAGCAATGACAAACTCAAAATGTACCAGGAACCCTTCCTGAAACATGATAAGGGGAAAGGCTCATCATCTAACACAGTGAACTATGACTACACTAATCACACAACCGACTTTGACTCTTTAGTAGGTTGCATTGAGCTCGCAGACAATCATGTTAATGTCATAACTATCCAAGGAGTTAATCCTCCCCCTTCCCAAAGCAGATCTAATCTTGCTAGGATAGTCATTCAAGGTACTACACCTTCCACCCCCTACTCTCAGAATGACAGCAATGTAACCACGTGCTGAGGTAAAGTCAACATCCAAGGAGCTCCTCCCCCACCAAACCCTCCACCCATGTCTTCCACCCGTCGATATGACCTCCTTAACCAACTTGGGAAGACCCCCGCATAGATATCCATTCTAGAACTTCTCAAGACTTCCCCTATCCATAAAGAAATTTTGGAACAAGCCCTCCTTGAGTCTCGCATTCCCGATAATATCAATGCTACCCAGTTCCAAGCTCTCATTGGGAACCTTTTTGCCCAGCAACACCTTGTGTTCACTTCCAATGATGCTCCTATAGATGAAGACCATAATAAACCTTTGTACATCGAAGCCCTTATCCAAAAGAACAAGGTCAAACATATCCTGATAGACGGTGCATCTAGACTTAATCTATGTACATACAAGTTAATAAAACAATTGGGACTTTTTGAGGCCCTGGTAGACACATCAGGAAGGATCACAATAAAAGCATATGATGATGTAGAAAGAGTTTCAAAGGGCATGATCACCTTACCTCTTCAAGTGGGCCCTATCACAATTGAAACCCCTTGCCAAGTACTAGATCTTGATCTCCCCTACAACATCCTTCTCAGTTGGCCATGGATTCACTCCTTGCAAGCCATACCCTCCACTTATCACCAATGCATCAAATTCCCCTTCAATGGAAGAGAGATCACTATCAAAGGTGATCCACAACCTTTTCAATATTGCAAGCTCTTAGAGGGGAAAAATCCATATCATTGCCCACTAAATAGACCCTCGCCAACTCCTCCATCTGACACATCAAATGTTGCCTCCACCTCATCTCAACTAGACACACAAATCAAGATATTGGATAATGGCTATGGAGAATATAAATTGGAGGATGTCTTATTAATAGGCAGCATCCCCCTATCTCCTAAGTCATTTGGAAAACCAAAAGAGCTCAAAAAAGATCAAAAATTGGTCATACAATGCAAAGATACCACCTTCTAGCAATGGGGCCCACTTGATGAGGAGAGCCTCGACACAGATGTCTCTCCATGGCTGTACCAGGAAGAAGATGAAGATCCAACAAAAATATCTAAAAAAATGTATCCAAAAGCATCAGCTATAGTTGAAAAAATGGGTTACAAAGGACATGGCTTGGGACTAGAGGAGAAAGGAAGAAAAACACCCATAAATCCTATCTCTTACAAGTATAACAGAGGCTTGGGGTACACCCTAGTGCCTAAGATTACTATCGCTGGTGCCCCTTCAAGTCCTTCCTTGGATATTGAAAGCTCTGACAAAGAGGAGTTCCATGAAATGCCTTATGAATATGAAAATGATATCTTCTTTGACACTCACATCAATTCCATCACCCCCATAACCTCTCCCATTTCACACGAGCTACATCTTGTCCATCATGAACTCATAGACTAGGGCCAACAAGACAAACCCACTTTAGATATCTGCGTTGATGATAATTCTCTCATTACTCTCCTGACTATGCGAAATTTGGAAGACTCCGATAGAATACATGATATTCATCCACATGAAAAGAGACTTTGGTATTCAAGTCAATGCCCTTGGCCACCAAAAAGATAATAAAAAAGGAAAAACATGATTCCCTAGGTGAAAACCTCTCGGAGGCACCTTTGGATGAGCAAAAAGCAAAAACAAAGGGCATATCTAAAAGTGAAAACCTAGAAAAGGCACTTGAGGATGAGGGACTTGACCTCCCTACCATTGGTTATCTTCCACAAGACAGGTGAAATATGTTAATAGAAGAAACATACAGTATCAATATGGGCACCAATTACATTCCAAAAAACATGCTCATTGCCAAGTCCCTCACAGAGCAAGAGAAACAAGACTTCATCAATTTCCTCATAGATATAAAAATCAATTTCGCATGGTCTTATGCTGATATGCCAGGTTTGGATCCTGACTTGGTGGTTCATAATCTTGCTGTCTACCCATATGCAAAACTTGTAAAATAGATGTTGCGCATAATGCATCCACATATTGCACTCTTGGTCAAGGCAAAACTCCAAAAGATGTTGGATGCAGAATTCATCAAACCAATAGACTACGCTGAATGGGTCTCCAACATTGTACCCATCGGCAAACCCGCTGGGGGCATCCGCATCTGTACTGATTTCCAAGGTCTAAATAAGGGTTGTCCTAAAGATGATTTCCCACTCCCCAACATAGATATGATTGTGGACCTTACAGCGGGGCATGAGATGCTATCACTTATGGATGGATTTTCTGGATATAATCAAATCAGGATTGCAGATGAAGATCAACATAAAACTACATTCACAACACCATGGGGAACTTTCTATTATTGGGTCATGCCTTTTGGCCTCAAAAATGCTGGAGCCACATATCAACATGCCATGACGATGATTTTTCATGACCTCTTGCATAAAATTACGGAGGACTATGTGTTGGCATTTTTGATGTTTATGTTGTGATTGTCATTGATGGACACACACTTTCATTGAGATCCCCTTTATATGTATGAGCTAGAGCTCAACTGGTGTTTGTTCCAACCGGTATGTTGTATTATAGTCTTTAGATTATTGGTGATTCTGCAGAAAGTGTTTCCCAGTTTGAAGCGGCATGTCGACCCCAAGTGGTTCGTAGATCTCAAGCGGTACGAGGGAGAAAAGTGGTATAACACATTCTTACCAGTCTTCATTTTTGTCAAACTGGCAACTGGTATTTTGTATGAACCAGTAATACTCTGTGATGAGTTACCAACTGACATTTTGTGATGAGTTATCAATCCATCGATTGTCTGACAGTGCTTTTTGTGTCATGTTACTGAGTATGTCTAGATTCATTGAACCTAGGAAATTGAAATGTAATCCTATTGAACTGACATGAAATCGGATTCCTTCATAAGGACATCATGTCTAGGGTTCTAGGTTGTTGTTGAATGTTTTTGTTTATGCTAGGGTTTAAGGTGGTTGATGAGTTGTTGTAAGAGCGATCGGACTTATCTCCTAACAGAGATTGAGATTCTAAAATCCTCTAGCAAGGTAGTCCTTGATTGGACTTATCTCCTAACAGAGATTGAGATTCCTAATAGGATCTATTCTGGTGAAGAACATTGTAAGACCTTAACCGGTTTGGTTTCTATTCTGTGGATAGTGACTTGTGAGTCCCATCTCACCATGGTTTTTCCCATTTAGGTTTCCACGTCAAATATCTTGTGTTATGGTTGTATTGCTTTTGTGGGTGAATGCTTTATTTGCATTTTGGTTTTCTTGTGTGATAATCGGTTTGTCTGTTAAGCTGTCTTACCAGTTTATCTTTAGACTGTTTAAGTGTTTAAGTGCAGTGTTTTTTGGTATACTAATTCACCCCCCCCCTCTTAGTATTCATCAATTGGTATCAGAGCCTACCTTTCTATAAGTTTAACCACTTGGAAAGAGATATGGGGGAATACACCTTGAGGGAACTTACTCAATGACTCACTCAGTCTGAGCAAGCCTATGATGATCTTATGGTCAAATACAAGGCATCTCAAGCAAAAAGGAGAGAACATGCAGAAAAACTGATGGAGCTATCTGAAAATAGTTCTGCAGATGAAGCAGATATGGAAGCCATGATAGAAGAAGTAAATAAGTTGAATGATTCAAACTCCAATTTGAGAAAGGAGTTGGAAGGACTAACTATCTAGTTTAGTTAAGAGCTTGAGAACCAGAGGAAAGCTGAAGATCTGGTGAAGGACATAGATCATGACATCTCCAAGTTGAAACAAGAGATGAGTGCACTGACTGCTCGCCTTCATGAGAGCAGAATGGAAAAAGAAGGAGTACAAGATGAACTGAACATAGCCATCTCTAAAAATGCAAGCCTAATGGAGACAAATACTGCTATTTCCAATGAACTCTCTGAGTCAAAGGAAATACTTGCTAAGTTCAACAAGAGCACTGTTAAGCTAGAGCAAAATCTTGGGTCATCTATACCGGCAAAGAATACCAATGGACTTGGTTTCTTTGGTCATGATGAAGGAGAATTCTTAGGAACAAATGCTGAAACATCAAAGAAGCAACTGACATTCAAAGGAAAAGGTAAGCAAAAATTCAAACCTGTTTGCTTTAACTATCTTAAAGAAGGACACACTGCTAATGTATGTAGGAGCAAAGCCTACAATAATTTTCTTTACTTTATTAACAATACACCTAGATCCAATAAGTTTAATGGTCATTGTTATGCATATAACAAGTTTGGGCATAGAGCATCTGAATGCAGGTCTATCATGAACAACACTGGAAGATATCCTCAGAGGACCCAAGGAGCTGGTCCGGAATATTTTGTGAACCGGAACCACAACCGGTTCTAATGTCTTCAATCATCAGCCAAGAAGCAATGGCTATCAACTGGCAACTGGATGGAGAGCAAACTGTTGGGTTTGTCATGGTCATGGTCACACTGCTGCTACATGCAGAAGGAAGAATGGAAACATGAACAATGGACCTTGGAGAGCACCTGGAATGAATTGATATCATTGCAACAAACTGGGTCATGCAGCAAGATTCTGCAGAAGTAGAAAGAGTGTATCTGATGATATACCGGTCACTCCAGAAGGAGAAATTGATGTTGAAACAGTTCAAGTGGACATGAATAAAACCTGGAGGAAGAAACCAACAATGTTGGAAGAGGAACCGGTTTCTGTACCTAGTGTGGAAATATCAGAACTGGAAAACTAAGCTTCAAAAGGCTTAGGGGGAGCAAATGGCGAAATATTTTCGAACCCCCGATTTACACCAGTAAAAGACCTTAACCGATATGTGATACCTGTCACTTGGCAGAAGACCGAAAATGGTAAAAAGGCAAATTAGGGATTACGCCCTAATAGAGGAGCATTAATGGTGGTAGGTGAGAGATATGTATAAAATATTTTTCAAATCATTTCTCACTATCTGTTTTCGAGCAAAGAAAAGTTTTTCAAAGAGTAGAGCGAAGAAAAGGCGATTTGAGCTGAGATTTCAAGAAATTGACAAATCACGAAGGAGATTCAAATTCAAATTGCAAACGGTCAAGAGGAGAACACAAAGCGGTGATTCAGCAACTGACGGAGTGTGGAGTGAAGGAGAATCAGAAAGCCCTAAATTTTCATTTTAAAGGTATTTCTCAAGTTCTTAAAATATTCTACAATGGCTTCTGCATCTCATACTAGTTCTAGTGCATCCATTGAGTCTGAAAGTTTCATTCAAAGGAAGTCAAAGTATAATGCCCTATCACAAGTTCTGGTTGGAGTGATAGTAGAAGAGGGAGTTTCTGACTATATTGATTGCAAGATTGAAGACCTAGGGTCTCTAGCCATCCACTCCCAACTAGGTCTATTTTGTGGAAAGGATAAGAAAATCAAACTAGAATACAGTATCTTAGAGAAGAAGAAACTCCATAATGTTGTATACTTTCTAGAAGAATTTACAGAGGATCATATTAGGATCATTTTGAGCAGAGTCCATGGTGACAATATGTACCTAGAGAGGACGCATGATATCACGCCATAGGCAATTCATGCAGTCACCGGTTTCTGCAACATAGGGGAAGTGCTAGCTCTAAGGACAATAAGCAAAATGGAAATATCAAGGCTCGTCAGTTCAGTGAGTGATTCACGAGGCATGACAGTCAACTCCATCAAGGATGATCTGGTTAAGTATGCCTACATGGTGATAGGCTACCGAACATTCTCTGTTAGCAAAATTAACTCTGTATCTGCTGCAACAGTAAATGCCGCTTATCGGATGATTAAAGAGGATGCATCATTTGACCTGTGCACCAGTATGTAGAGGCAACTCCTGTCTAATCTAAAGTCAATCAAACAGGATAATGCACTGAGATTCAAGTTCGGACAACTATTGGTTGGGTTGTTCTTCTATTTCCAGGGCTACTTTACTAGAGTAGGAGATGTCCAGTGGTCTCTTGACCAACCGATAACCAAGCAGATCAAGGAAAGCATTCAAGCAATCGAAACTAGTTACCCTAATGTGCCAAACAAGTATTTTGATGAGTTAAGATAGAAAATGAGTCAAAGGATGAGGATCTCAGGTGACATCATCAAGAAATATGAAGATGACATCTATTTCACCATCCAAGTGGACAAATGCTTAATGGAGGCTGTTGAGCCTAGAATGGAAGAAGTGGAGCCAATGGGCTATGAGGTGATGTACGATATGCTGGAAGGGTATGCCTCAACCCTTATTGCCTCACCTCTTGATCCTAAGGAAAAGGGGACCAGAACCTATCTAGAAAGGATTGCACCGGTCGAGGAACCCTCTATTAAGAAAGGAAAAGAACTTGTAGCAAAGAAGGCAAAGGCAGTGCCTGTAGCATCGGCACCGGCTACTACTGCAACTCCAAGAGTGACCAAGTGGTCACCTACAAAGAAGAAATCGGAAGTGGCACCGACAAAAGTCTTTGAAAGAAAAAGGAAGACTAAGTCAAATGAACCAGACTCTGAAGAGACTAAGTCTGAGGAGATGCTACAGTAGGCCAGACAAATGAAGAAGATGAAGAAGAATGAACCAGCAGTGCCTGCACCGGTAAATATTGATATCTCCTCATATAAACCTTTGACACATTGTTAAAGAACAATAAAGAATATTAGGAGAAAATTATTTCATGACTTAGTAGATTATTATGATGATTTTAGTGATGAGGAGAATGAAGAAGTACTACAGGAGATTATTATTTATTTGTGTAAGAATGACCGGTTGCCATCAGAGATTAAATCTCAGACACCGGATTCCTTATATAAGGCATTAGATAATAAATGGTGCATTGCCTTAGAAAAAGAATAGGAGATTAGGGAGAAAATCTTTGCATAGTACTTTCCCGACCTCTCAAACTCAGAATTATTTGATATTTTGGACCAAAATAAAGGACTCTTCTTCACAAGGAGAAGAAGACTCTGGTTGTTAGAGGGAAGAGTTGATGATGTTGAAAAAGACACTCATCAGTATATGGATCATGCTATCCATGCTCACAAAGCACGTATGGCCAACCTGCAAGTGGAAAAAGAACCAGTTATATCCAAACCGGATGAAGTTTTTGATGAAGGAAACCCGGTTGAAGAACCAATCGACACTATTGATGTCAATGCCCTGGATGTAGAAGATGTCACTTAGGACATACCTTCTGAGGGAATAGGATAGGTGCAATAGGCCGAACAAGGCAGTGAGCAAGCTGAGGACAGATAGGAAGCAGCTAAGGAACAAGCAGAGAAGAAGAAGAGGGATGAAGATGAGAAAAAGCGGAAAGAGGAAGAGAAGAGAAAAGAGGAAGAGGAGAAAAGAAAAGATGAAGAGAAAAAGAAGCAAGAAGATGAGAGGAAAAAGAAAGAAGAAGAGGATAAGGAAGAAAAGAAGAAGAAGAAAGAGGAAAAGAAGAAGAAGGAAGAGGAAGATAAAGAAAAGGAAAAGTGGAAGGAAGAAGAAAAGAAGAAAAAGGAAGAGGAAGAGAAAGAAGAGGAGAAGAGGAAGGAAGCTGAGAGAAAAAAGAAAGAAGAGGAAGACAAGGAAAAAGAAAAGAAGGAGGAAGCAGAGAAAAAGAAGAAGGAAGAAGAAGACAAGGCAGCAGAGAAAAGCAAAGCAGAGAAAAAGAAAGCAGAAAAGGACAAGGCAATGGAAGAGGTGAAGAGCGCACAGATGGAGACTCCGAAGGCAATCGGGAGTCAAGCCAAACCAACTGATATCACTAGTCCTATCGATCTTTAGTCTGCAAGTGAATCGGAGCTAATGCAGAGCATCAAGGTTCCTCAAGAGCGCCTTGAAATCATTCGAAGGAAAAAGGAGCATGATATAATTCAAGCGGCTATAGACACCCTTACCGGTTTGATCCCCGGTACCAATCTTCCCAACACTGAATCATCACTAGCAAAGCTTAAGCTACTATACACAGTAGTGGATGATCAAGTGTAGAGCCTGGAAGAAGTAGTTGAGGCAAATGTCAAGAAAGAGCATCAAAAGGCTCTTAACATTGCTCTGGTGAAGAAGTTGAATGAACTCCGGTTTGAACTGCTGAAAGACCAAAAGGATATAAGGGACGCTTTGGATGAGGGAAATCTACTACTAAGCAAAATCTGTCAACCCCATCTATTCTGTGATGATGTGCTAGCTCAAAAGCAAAAGCTTCAAATGGACTTATAGTCTTACTTGAGCACATTTAAGCCACCTTATGATTCCTTTGCAACTTATGGGCAAACCGTTCACTGGTTTCACATCTAGTCATCCAAAATGGAGCAAGAGATTAGCACACGGTCTAGAGATTTGAAGGAACTTCAACTGGTTCTACTCCCACGTTTGTAAATTCTTCAGAAGTGTTATCTGAACCTGGATGCCTTGACAGTTACATAGGAAATGAGCATAGTTGATGCCATGGAAGAATAGGTCTCCCAGATGCAAACAGAGAAAGAAGTGACCACCTCCCTACTTGAGTCCTGGTCTCTATCAATGAAACAATTTTTGCAGGACTATAAATTGGTTTTTGACAAGTATTATTCCTCGTTGTCATAAACTTTTATTATTTTAATATCAAATGGAAATAGGGTTGTTCAGCGGTACTTTGTCATTGTTGGCAAAGGGGGAGAAGTACTCTATCTATTTTGGAGAAGTATAGGGGAGAAGTATCTGGCTTTAAAAAATTTCTATATGCTCTAATATCTCAATGTTTATGCTCTGTATGGAAAAATGCTATACATTGTATTGATTAAGGGATAGTGTATATGCTTAGGGGGAGCAATTTTGTTAATGGCATGTTTTTGTTGTAAAACACTTAGATGTCAAAATTTTATTTTCCTAAGTGTTGCCATCAATGCCAAAGGGGCAGATTGTTGGCATTTTTGATGTTTATGTTGTGATTGTCATTGATGGACACACACTTGCATTGAGATCCCCTTTATATGTATGAGCTAGAGCTCAACCGATATCTGTTCTAACCGGTATGTTGTATTCTAGTCTTTAGACTATTGGTGATTTTGCAGAAAGTGTTTCCCAGTCTGAAGTGGCATGTCGACCCCAAGCGGTTTGTAGATCTCAAGCAATACGAGGGAGAAAAGCGGCATAACATATTATTACCAGTCTTCATTTTTGTCAAACCGACAACCGGTATTTTATATGAACCAGCAATACTCTGTGTTGAGTTACCAACCAACATTTTGTGATGAGTTACCAATCCACCGATTGTTTGATGGTGCCGACACACTGACGGTGCTTTTTGTGTCATGTTACTGAGTATGTCTAGATTCATTGAACCTAGGAAATTGAAATGTAATCCTATTGGACCGACATGAAATCAGATTCCTTCATAAGGACATCATGTCTAGGGTTCTAGGTTGTTGTTGAAAGTTTTTGTTTGTGCTAGGGTTTAAGGTGGTTGATGAGTTGTTGTAAGAGCGATCTTATCTGAGAAGATCAAGTTGTAATTGAGTGAGAGATAGAGAAGACTGAAGTAATGCTAGAATGCATTAGCTGTGAGCTATACTGGATCTAACCAAGCAATCTATGCTATCTGATAGATCACACACTTGTTGATTACTTACCTCTTTGACAAGTTTGTAGCCCTTAATCAGGTAGGCTCAGAGTAGCCTTTGTAAAATCCTCTAACAAGGTGGTTCACCTCTATGAATCTAAAATCCTCTAGCAAGGTAGTCCTTGATCGGACTTATCTCCTAACAGAGATTGAGATTCCTAACAGGATCTGTTTTGGTGAAGAATATTGTAAGACCTTAATTGGTCTGACCTTAACCGGTCTGGTTTCTATTCTGCAGATAGTGACTTGTGAGTTCCATATCACCATGGTTTTTCCCATTTGTGTTTCCACATCAAATATCTTGTGTTATGGTTGTATTGCTTTTGTAGGTGAATGCTTTATTTGCATTTTGGTTTGCTTGTGTGATACCGGTCTGTCTATTAAGCTGTCTTATCAGTTTATCTTTAGACTATTTAAGTGTTTAAGTGCAGTGTTTTTTGGTATACTAATTCAGCCCCCCCTCTTAGTATTCATCACTATGTGGAGGATTTGCTAGGCAAATCAAAGACAAGACAGGAACACATCCCTATCTTAAGGCAGATCTTTAAAAGATTGGAAAAATGCAAATTATGCCTAAATCCTAAGAAGTGTGTTTTTGGTGTGACATCGAAAAAACTACTAGGTTTCATTGTTTCTCGTAGAGGCATCGAGGTCAACCCTGCAAAGGTGAAAGCCATCATGGAAATGCCTCCACCAAAAACTCTCAGATAGCTACACAGCCTCCAGGGAAAACTCCAATCTGTTAGACATTTCATTTCACAATTGGCAGATAAGTGCCATCCATTTGCACACCCATTGCACAAAGACACCAAATTCAAATGGGAATGCTTGTGTCAAAAGGCCTTTGAAAAGCTAAAAGAATATCTGGTGTCACCTCCAGTGCTTATGCCTCCTACTCCTGGAAAACCTCTTATTTTGTACATATGTGCTACCATAGTGGCATTGGGGGCATTGTTGGCACAAATAGATGATCAAGGGAAGGGACATGCCATATATTACATCAATCAGACACTAGTCGGGAATGAACTCAATTATATCCCAATTGAAAGAACATGCCTAGCATTGGTATTTAGCACACAGAAAATCTAACCGTATATGCTGAATAACAAAACAAAATGGATTGCTAAGATTGACTCGCTTAAATATCTCTTGTCAAAAGTTGCCCTCACTGGTAGAACTGCTAAACGGGTCATGTTGTTAAGCGAGTTTGACATTAAATATGTAGAAAAAAAAGCAATCAAGGGACAAGTCATTGTAGACTAGTTGATTGACACTCCACTTCCAGGTGACCATCCTATTCTTATAGAACTACCAGATGAATTCATTATGACTATCACCACATCCTCCACATGGCAATTATACTTTGATGGCTCTTGCACCCAAAATGGATCGGGGGCAGGAATACTACTGATCACACCTCAAGAAGATTGCATCCCAAAATCCTACAAGATAGCTTTTGCACATACCAACAACATCGTAGAATATGAGGCACTCATTACAGGATTACACTTGGCTATCCAGTGAAAGATAAGGGAATTACAAGTCTATGGTGATTCCCAACTTGTCATAAAACAAGTCAATGATGAATACCAAACAAAAGATGATAAACTCCTCCCCTATTGTAGTATGGTTGAAGATACTAAGCAACACTTCACAAAAATCAAGTTTGATCAAGTCCTGCAAACAAACAATAGGGCTGTAGATGCAATGGCCACCATTGGCTCCCTTCTTCAGATGCCAACACATAGTCAGAAGTATGATTTCTTGGTCGAGCAACTATTTATACCGACATACGATCTATCAATATCTGAAATGGTGTGTGTACTCATTGGTCCCGAGTCCCCGTGGTACCAAGAAATCTTCGCTTTCCTAAAACACAATGCCATTCCCCCACACCTTACCAAAACCCAACAAGAAACCTTCATTCACCGATGTGCTCGTTACACCATCCTTAGAGACACCCTATTCAGAAGGCATTTTGATGGATCCCTCCTAAGGTGTTTAGATAAACAAGAGGCAGAATGGGCATTACATGAAGTACATGAAGGCATCTGTGGGGCACACTCAAGTGGGCTTACCTTGGCTAAAAATATTTTGAGAATAGGATATTATTGGCCTAAAATGGAAGTAGAAGCATATAACTATGTGAAGCAGCAACATGGCGACAAGATTCATACACCATCACAAGAATTGCAGTCGTTCATTACACAGTTTCCCTTTTCACAGTGAGGGCTTGATCTCATTGGAAAAATCAACCCTTCATCCTCCAATGGGCATAAATTCATTATCATTGCCATCGAGTATTTCACCAGGTGGGTAGAGGCTATCCCTCTTACTTTTACCACTGGTAAGCATATATCCAAATTCATCCTAAACTACTTGATCTGTCGATATGGCATTTGAAAAGTTAGCATTACAGATAATGGCAGACAATTTAAAAACTAGGATGTCAAAGAACTCTGCTAGAAATTCGACATCTGACATCGTTTCTCCACCCCGTATTACCCCCAAGGTAATGGTCAAGCTGAGGCTTCTAACAAAACCTTAATCAAAATCCTCAAAAAGACAATCAATAAAGCTGGCCATGATTAGCACCTCCAACTCCATCATGCTTTGTGGGCCTACCGCACCTCCATCCACACACCCACAGGCACCACCCTTTATTCCCTTGTCTTTGGCTCTGAAGTTGTCCTCCCCCTCGAGATAGAGATCCCCTCTCTAAGGGTATCGCTGCAAAATATCCTACCAGATGAAGAATACAAAATTGCCCACCTACAAGAGCTAGAATTGTTAGATGAAAGGCACCTCGAGGCCTTGAACCATTTCGGGGCATATCAAAACCATCTATGCATGAGTTACCACAAGAAATTCAGAACCCGACAATTTCAAATTGGTGATCTTGTCCTCATGGAAAATCAAAAAAACCTTCAAGAAAGAGAAAAGAAAGGCAAGTTAGAGCCTAATTGGCATGGACGATATGTAATCACAACAAAATATGGATCAGGAGCCTATCAGTTGGCTACTCTTGAAGGAGATCCTCTCGATGATCCAATAAATATCATGCACCTCAAAAGATTCTATGCCTAGTCCTTGGAAAGTCTTAAATTGTCAAAAAATCAAAAAAAAAAAAATCATGAAAATACATAAAAATAAGAAAAAGATCCCAAAAAATTCGTCACTTTGGTGAAAACCTGGCAAATAGGCACCCTGTGACACCCAAAAAAACAAACAAAAAAAAAACATCAATTCATCCATCAGTGGAAACCACTTTGTGGCGCTATGGACAAGTACCTTGGTGAAAACCTCCATGCAGGTGCCAAGGTAAATAAACTGGATCCATTGTCTATCAAGTGAGTGCTCCAATCACCCTCCCATCCAATCCACCCATCACAACATTCCTTCCCTTCCACCTCTGAATAAATCATGCATATGATAATGAGTCTTCACCTAAATCATGAATAAGGAAGTCCCATCAATTGAGATTGTGTGCCTCTGTGTGAGCTTCATGAAGTCTTCAGAATAGTCCTAAGTCCACAAGTTAATCTTCAAGGCCATATGATCACCTGCCTAATCCAAAAAGTCCACCTGCTTTATCCTTTGCCCTAGGGATGAATCCTTCCCTCGCCTGGCAACTTAATCCTCCATCCTAATCCTACTCTTGGAAGGAGGTGTCAGTTGGTCATGAGTGAATGACCTATTTTATTTCTTGGATTTTTCATTTTAGACTTGCATTATTTTCCCTGTGACTACATCTATCTCTGACTGCCTGGATTTTCCATATCCAAGTATGTTTATAATAGGTGCATACCAGGGCATATTTTGGATCTCTCTTGTATAAATTGGTGACCTGGTTCTAGTGTTTATCAACACTTACCCTCTCGTGTACAAGAGGTATCAGTCTATTTGAGGGTATCCTTGCATGTACCCACAACTTTGTATTAGTGTTTCTCAACACTTACATAGCTGTGTGTAAGGAATTCCCATTTGACTATGAGTCAGTCCACACCTTGGGTTTCTCATGGCATCCTGATTCCTATAATCAGTGGTGCAAGTCACTCGGGGCAATATCAAACTAGGTTGGCTCTCCACATTTTTGTGCGCAACTTTCACCATAATTCCATAAAGTCCTAATGTAATAATCCCATGGATTCCTCAATTTACCCCATTCCCTGTCTATTCCATATTCTTCTATTTTCAATCTAAGATAATTGTACTATTATTGGCATATTCCCTCTTTGCATTATTCATATAGATTGTATTACTTATTCATTCCATTACACTACTCACTTAGATTGTCATTTTTTCACAAACATTTATCACATAGGTTGCACTTAGATTTTATCACATACATCATTTACATATCATGACATTACATTCATTCCTCATATATATTACATCATAAATCATTTACATACACATATCCAACATACATTTGCATATGCAGCATATATATACATAAAAATTCATGATCACTCATCCTGCATCCAAAAATGTGTCAGCAACATATCATAGGCATACATATATAAGCACCGACACTGCATCTAGGTTAGCACAACATATCCATAATTACATCACATCACAAGAAAATAAAGAGAATCCATCTTAATAAAGTACACACATCATCCATCATCACAAAATCATATATATATAAGCTCAAAAGAGATTAATATGTTTTTCATAATACAATGATCACCCCGAAGGGTCAAAAGATGATACACAAGCCAAAATGGAGCTAGCTCTCCCCTCCTGTCTCTCCACCCCCCTCCTTTGTACCTCCTTCACTTGAAGTTTCTACCTCCCCTCCTCTCGGTGGCCTAAAACCCACTAATCCACCTGTCTGTTGGCTCTGTGTGGGCCGCTGACTCTATGTTATGTGAGATCGCACACTCTCAGTGTACGAAGTTGCTCGTTGTGCCACAGGTACTGCTCCGTGATATAATCCTCTGTAGTACCCTGCCTCCCAAACTACCCTCTCCACCCTATCCCATTGCTGCATAATATCAGAGTATATGTTCCCAAGCCCTGTAGGAACCAACACCTGGTGGGCTGCATCCCTCTGCCCTTGCACTCGTATCACATCCGCCTCTACCCTCTGCACTCTAGCCCGTAGCCCCTCTAGCTCATCATCCTGCTGACGGATAACATCCTGAAGGGCCACTATAGCTATCCCTATCCATGCCTCCTCTATCATCTGCTTAGACTCCTCCCTCTCCTCCCTCAAGGCATCCACCTTTGTCCTCATTGTAGGAAGGCTCTCCGTTAAATCTGGTATGTCTCACATCAGCTGCTCCACCTCTGCCTCCATACTCTCCCTCCTAGCTCTCTCTATCTATAGCTCATTCTCAAGAGAATTGAGCCTCGCCCAGGTAGTATCCCACTCCTGCTGCACTTTGTCAAAGTCATTTTGTGATACTCCTCCCCACCCCTCCCCTCCAACTGGGCCTTGGGAACATCCATAGGTACAACATCCTCTCCCCCGCCACCCATGACCTCTATGGCCTCTCCTACTACTTCTCCCTCTCCCTCTCTCTCTCCCTCCTCTAAATCCCTCCTCCATACCACCCTGACTCTCCTCTGCTATCCGCCAGCACCACACCCTGTACCAATCACAACTCTCTCCCTTGGGCCATCATCCTCCCCACCAACCACCTGATCTACCGCTAGCTGCAACTCATCCTCCTCCAAAACCCCCTGAATGGTATGACGTACTAGCAAGTGCCCCTCCAACCAGCTCCTATATCCCCCTATCATCCCTGGATCCTCACCTGTCCCCATCCACTCATCCTAGACCAAATGAGACACTGTCTAAAAAATGGTTCTGCCCTCCAATGGACTTGCTGTCGAGCCCCAAAATCTAACCTCCTGTGTAATCTGAGGATATACTAGGATATCCCCCACTATATCCTGAACCTATCCAAGTTGTCTCACCACCCTGAACACGGTGCATAATACTCCATAATATACACTGATTTGCCAAACATCCACATCTCCACTCTTGCCCAGTGTAGCTTCCAGTCACCCCTCCATCTCTCACACCCCAAAAATGGCCGCCATGTAAACTGCATAAGCTCATCTAGAATCCGATGCCAAAACCATACAGACCTTATCTAAGTATAGTGCAATAGCCCCCTGTACCTATCCACATATGGCTGATGAGTCCACCTGTCCTATACACCCAGTGGCTGAGTAACCACAATATGCTCCCAAGCCCAGATGTGGAGAAGTGTCACTCCTGTCGACAAACTAGCACACTCCCTATACACCACCAGATGCATATCATGATATAACTGAGCTAACATTGCAGCTCCCCATGCATACTGCAAGCCATCATGAACCATGAAATACAGACACCTCCTCAATCCAACAGGAAATCCATGCCCACCTAGATTAGATATAATCCGTCCACTCAAGAACCCACAAATCATGAGTTTGACGTGAGAAATACATCGAATACCCATCGCCCTACCCAAGTGCATCCTACTCCTATCTAGCATCGGTGGGGTCTCATACTCGCAAACCTCCCAAAGATAAAAATCCGCTGAATCTAAGTGGTACTCTAGGATGACGCCATGAATGAGGATCTTCAAGATCCTCCATACATCTAGAAGGGTCACTATCGCCTCGCCAGTAGGAAGACAGAAGGTGTAATACCTACTGTGCCACCTCTTAATTAATGTCGTCATCATCACAATATGAGCCTGTATTCTCGGCCACCTACCCACATAATGTAACCCTAGAGCAGCTAGCACTTCCAACTCGTCACATCCCAACTCCCGATATAAACTCATAGAAGCAAGCCAATGCTCCTTTGAATCCAACGGCCACGTAGATGCGCGAGTGCCCACATCGAAGCGCAAGCACCTATGCTAAACATTTCCTTCCCTTTGAAAACCTATGCTAAACATCCTCTCCCAGTGAGCGCCAGTGCTGTTTGCTAGCGCTCGCATGTGCCTCACCAATTATAGGCCTTATTCTAAGCCCTAATTCTACACCTAGCCTAAAAAATTTTAAAGGGGAATGGTCCTACATACCGATGGTCCATAGCTAGTGGGTATGTCATACCGTCGGATCTGCTCGGCATGATGATCACATGTAGGAATGCGATCCATCTCTCCTTCTAGACTCTGATTGGCTCCAAGGCTTGTGTGTAACAATGACTCCTCATTGGGCCCTTTGTGGCTTATATGGGCCCCCTCGAGGGCCCATTCCCTCTGCAGTCTCGCATCTTCTACCTTCTCTTCTACATTTTCTATCTACTTCTCCTCCACTCAAATTATTTTTTCTTTATTTCGAGAATGTTTTGTCAATTTTCTTTCGACAAAATTCTCGAGGGGGCATACACCTCCCACGCTTTATGTTGGGGCATCTATTTGTTCTTCTTCTATCTTTTACCCATCACCGAATTTGCCATTGCATACAAGAGAGGCAAAATGTAGACACTTAAAAATAATTATTTTAATTATTTTTAAATTCCTGATATAATTAGTTTATTAATTATGCCAATTTTTAATTCTCCTCAATATTAATTAGTTATAATTAATATTATCACTATTGTTTGTTGATTGATTTATTTAATAAATCAATCCCTTTTTATTCTTCTAAAAATCCTCAATATTAAATCTTCTCAAATTCCTCCTCTTAACTAATTAATTAGTTAACCTAAGTGATTCCTACAAATCACCTTTTCCTAATCCATCATTAACCTAAAAAATTCTTCTAGAAACTCCCTAAGCTCACTTAGCATTATTCTTCTAATTTTTAATTCCCTCAACTCATTCTCTCTCCTATTCAAATCCTCCTACAAATCTTATCTACCCTAATCCCACCTAATATTTCCTCTAATCTCTCTCCTAATGAGTTGCTAGTGGCTAATCATCATGATTAGCCACAAAGTCAACTCCTTGTCCCTTCCATCCAACCACTCTCCTTAAATGCCCTTTTCCTAGGTGAATGTGAGATTTTCAAAATCTCATATTCCTCTAGGCATCTTATCTTCCAAGGAATTTTTAATTCCTCCTTATTCCTCCAATCCCTATGAGAATCCCTTTTGAATAATTTTTAATTCTTCCTTTCCATCCCTCAAGAAATATCCTATCTCTTGCTCTTCTCAAGGCACATTGGGAAGTCTTCCCGATGAACCTTGAGGAGTGTGGAGACAAGAAATGCCTTTAAGGCATATCTCTTGGTCTCCACACCTCCTCTTGGGCCTTGTGTGGGCTCACAAGGAATCCTAACCCTCTATCTAGGGTCAATCCTAGCCCTTCATTTTTCCTCCTCTCTCCCTATAAATTGAGGACTCCATCCCCTCACATTTCATCTCCTATTTTAGCAAGTTCATGCTACTAGTTTGTGCCTAGGAAACCATCTTTGCACCCTTATCATGCCAAAGTTACCCGCCATCCGTACTTAGCCATACTATCCATCTCATCCTTCAAATCCATCACATCCTTTTATGCACAATGTTGGAGAGCCAACCATATCAAGCAATCTAGGAGAAAATTGACATCACATTGGAGGCATTTGGGCGCACTTCGACTTCATCCAAGCTCCATTTGAGGGAGAAGGTAAAGGTTTGCAAGGTAAAAGCATTTGTCTTCCTGTTTTTATGTGATTTGATTTATGCTTCATGTTTTTATATATTTTAGTGTTTTGTTTGTATGCTAACCATCCAAATCCACCTTGCTTCTTTTTCCCATCTTCAGGCTCCATTACTGAATCCTAATGGTTAAGGTTTAGAGAGACCTATGTGTATGATTTATGATGTAGTTCCTAACTATGGATTCATGTATGATCTATATGAGATATTTATGTTATTAAATATTATCAATACTTAATCAAGTGATAACCTAATAAACAAAGTGTGCTGAAATACATTGACAAGATAATATGGTACCCCACCCATGGCCTTGAGTTCTTGTACAAACTAAAGATAGGATTGGGAAGGCACGACTATCCTAGGGTCATTGATATGGCATGGTCAAACGTCCTTGTCTTCATGAAAGGAGTGATTGATTCCACATGACCTGTTGAATGGGGGCTAGGGCCTAGAGAGGCTACTAGGTAACTCATGTTGAGGATATGCAATGATACTCTTTCCTTCTTGTACTCTAGAACCCCATCCTATGTATTTTTTTATAGAACCCTCTCATAGAACTTTGTTATGTATCTTATCTGTCCTTGTCTATACCTTATGTTCCCTTGGATGTTGGTGTTGTAATTGAGAGTTGATCTTGTTTGCTTGTTTGTTTGGGGCCTTGTGTCTATCTCCTGAGAATGGTGGGGTGGACCTAATGGTTCCACAAGGTTGAGTGGTTGTTACCAAACCTCCATTAGGGACCGATAGACTTGTTTATGTGTGTTGGAAGGTTCTTGTATTCTTCATTCCAATATCTTTTTCATTCAAGTTTCAAGTTGTTTAGTTATTGAAATTAGTATATGATATGTATCATTAAAAAATATTGTAATTGGATTGTTATTATGTTTTGAACAATCCTTGAGGAGGAGGATGTAAATTGGATTAATGTAATTAGTATTTATGTAATTCTAGAATAGTGTTTAGGTAGTTCAATGTTGGTACCAACTACTCATGTGTGGATGCATGGTCTATCTTGTCTCATGTTGAAAGGTTGTCATAGGAATATTTGGTTTGGTGTTTAAAAGGAACATAGTTATAGTTGTAGATGTCTTATATTATGTGATGTTATAGTAATTTTATTCATGAGCTATGTATCTTAGATCTTGTATAGGAGAATTGCATAGTAGCGATGTTTGTTAGAGTAATCGAGTCTTTACTTGATTAATTAAATGACATTTGTTTAATTAATTAAGTTCCCCTTTATCTCTTTTACACTTAAGCTAACATTAGGTACATAATAATTAATTCTTTTTTTAATTATTATGTGCAAGCCTAGGGTTTTCCCTTTTAGGGTTATTTTGACCTATTAGAGGCTGAATATTTTCTTTTGTATCATTAATTCTATTACACATTTTTGTGAATACAGAGCTCTCACATTCTTGAGCATTTTCCTGTGTTTGTGATTTTCTCTATTGCTTCCTTGCTTCTCCTTGTAATAGGTTTATTCAGCTTGTAGAGATCATTTGGGCTCTTGTGGTGTTGTATTTCTCAACTCTCACATGGTATCAGAGCTTCAGATCTGCAGCTACATGTTCTTGTTTTGAGTTTTTTTTGCATTGGAAGCAGATCTGGGGTTTGAAAAGTTATTCTTGTGCACCTAGGGATAGGCCTTTTTATGAGCACTTTGGGCCTAAACGGACCTTACTATTGTTCTTAGAAGGCCCAAAAACTCTTATGGTCATATAAAACTTGACCACTTTTGACACCTGAGCCTTTGGGGGTATTTTTTTGTTTTGTACCAGGTCGTATGACCTTGACATGTAGTTCAAGAAATTTATTAAAAAAAAAACATTTTTTGCCTTTTTACGGCATGCAGGCCATAATTTGATCTTTTTTTTTAAAATCAAAAAATCATCATTCAAAAGTTTTTTTGTCAAAGTTTTGTTAAAAAAAATCAAAAATCTTTTTTTGGGGGTTTAACCCACGATATGTAGGGTACCGTGGGCCCCCTCGCCTGCAGTAGGCCCTGTCAGAGCGAGCCTCGCCCACAGACCCTCAGCCGCCGGCCTCCACTGCCTGCAGCTCGACTGCCGCCGCCGCCACCGCTCCACTACTGGAGCACTGCCCCCAGGCCACCTCTGCCCAGCCCTACCACCAGACAACCACCGTTACCCCTCTCTCTTGCCTTTGAAGGGGAGGTTGGTTTTTTCTTCATATCTTGAGAACATGGAGTCATTTTTTGAAAACTAATAGGCATCGGAAAGCTGGTTCTGAGCCGAACCTCATGGTGTTGGAATTTTTTTTCAACTTTATTGTTTGACTGTACTTTTTATTGGAGTTGAGAAATACAACCCCATAGTAGCCTGAAGATCTTCTGCAAGCTGAATAACCTGTTACAAGGAGAAGCAATGAAGTAATAATCTAAAGAACACACAAAACACAAGAAAAATATTCTCAAAAGATGAGAGCCCCAATTCACCAAAAAAGTATTGTCAAAAGATAATACAATCAAAAGAAAAATTAACCTCTAATAGGTCAATAAACCCTAAAAAGGGAAAACCCTAGGCTTGCACATAATAATTAATAAAATAATTAATTAATATGCACCTAATGTTAGCTTAAGTGTAAAAAGATAATTGAGAACTTAAAGAATTAAACAAATATTGTTTAATTAATCAAGTAAAGACCCAATTACTCTAACACCCTCCCTTAAGCTAGACTTAGGGAGAAGCTAAAACCTAGAACAACTACTAAAAGCATGAAAGATGGGTATCAGCAACAAGGCCTAATAAGGTACCTAAATACAATGAAATCTCTATGAAACAGAGACAAAGGAGAAAACCCAGTGGGAAAAAAACTCCTCTCCAAAAAGAGATAAAAGAACATGCTGAAAGAAGAAGGAAGGAAGGCCTCATAAAGAGCCC
The DNA here is from genome assembly GCF_030272615.1 of Cryptomeria japonica. Lineage (NCBI taxonomy): Eukaryota > Viridiplantae > Streptophyta > Pinopsida > Cupressales > Cupressaceae > Cryptomeria > Cryptomeria japonica. Next base: position 146,927,193 of record NC_081407.1, read on the forward strand.
CCAAGGACAACTTCCTTCACCCCAAGCATAGAGTGCAACTGAAGATAGCACAGCAATGCAAAAGGTTTCATGAAGATGTCTGCAACCTGCTCGAAAGTGGGAATGTACTCCAGAATGAGAACACCATCCTGAATTAACTGGCGGATGAAATGCATGTGAAGCTCAATGTGCTTCATCCACTGATGCTCTACCGGGTTGTGGGAAATATGAATAGCACTCTAATTGTCACACCAAAGAACAATGGGACTATCAGGAGGAAAACCAAACTCAGTCATCAATTGTCGAAGCCATAAGATCTCCTGACTAGCGAGCACAACAGCTCGGTACTCAGCCTCTGTAGATGATAATGCATGAGCAATCTGCTTTTTGCAAGACCATGTGATAGGACTAGAGCCAAGATAGAAAACAAAGCCAGAAGTAGACTTCTGATCAGTGACATCACCAACCCAATCTGAGTCAGTGTAGCCAACAATGTGAGGTTCCCCTGATGTGTAGTGAATTCCATGAGAACTAGTGTTCTGAATGTACCTCAAAATATGTTTGGCAGCTTGCCAATGACTCTCATGAGGATCATGGGAGAATCAAGAGACAAGACCAACCGCAAAGGAAATATCAGGACAGATGTGAGTCATGTACAACAAACTGCCAACCAACTGCCTATAAAGTGTAGAATCAACTGAAGGAGTGGGACAAGCAGTAGTCAAAACAACCCCTGATTGAAATGGAGTAGGAGAAGGCTTGCAATCAAGCATGTCAAAGCACTGAAGAATGTCAAGAGCATACTTCTTCTAGTAGAGAGAGATCCCATCAGAAGACTGAATCACATGAAGACCAAGGAAATAGTGCAAAAGACCGAGATCTGTCATCTCAAACTGTCCATCAAGGCACACTAAATATGTCGAATCATAGAGGATGAGCTACCCGTGATGAGGAGATCATCAACATATAGCACAAGAATAAGTATGTCACCCTCAAGAAGCTGAATGTACATTGTGTGATCAGAGTGACTGTGGGAGAACCCAGTGGAGAGCAAGAAAGAATCCATCTTCTCATACCAAGCCCAAGGGGCCTGTTTGAGACCATACAATGAACGCCGAAGTCTGCAAACCAAAGAAATATCCTGCACAAATCCCTAAGGCTATTCCATTTAGATTTCCTCCTATAGATCCCCATGCAAGAAGGCACTCTTCACATCCATCTAAAAAATAGGCCAACGCCGAGAAGCTGCAAGAGATAGTACAAAGCGAATGGAATTCATCTTGGCAACAATGGCAAATATCTCAGAGTAATCAATACCCTCAACTTGTGAAAACCCCTTTGCAACAAGATGTGCTTTGTACTTATCAATGGAACCATCAGAAGAATACTTAGTGCGATACAACTAGTGGCACCTAACCATCTTTCTACCCTTAGGAAGAGGACAAAGATCCCAATTATGATTCCTCATCAAAGAAGAATACTCCTCCTCCATAGCACAATCCCACTCAGAGTGACTTGTTGCCTCTAAAAACTTCTGAGGATCATCTAAAATAGCATGACTCAAAAGACTAGAACCCATAGTATGAGAACGAGTGCGATGAGTATCTGAAGGATCACCAGCCATAGGACCTACCACCTCAACAGTAAGGCGAGCCCACTTGGGCATCTGAGGTGGAGCAGGTGGAGGTGGGGATGGTGGATCATTAGAACCATCATTAGAATCATCCTCAAAAAGATCCTAACGGGGTGCAGTGGTCAGAGGAGGCAGAGGAGTAGACACTGGAGTCAGGGTATCCACTATGGGAAGGCGCTCATCAAACTAAACATCCTGTTGAAATAGGACCTCTCTGGAATCAAGATCAAACAACCTGTATGCCTTAACATCCTCACAGTAGCCAACAAAAATGAGTGGTAGGCTCTTCCACTCCATGGCTTTCCTTTGAGCATCAGGAATAAAGGCCCATGCCTCACTACCAAACACTCAAAAAAAGGAAACATCAGGCTTGTCATGAGACCAAGCCTCCTCAGGAATCATATGTCGAATAGCCTTGTGAGGCATCCGATTCTAAATTTAGCTAGCACAATTGACTACCTCAGCCCAAAAAGATGAATCCATGGACTTGGACTGAATCATACAATTTGCCATCTCCCGCAAAGTTATGTTCTTTCATTCAACGACACCATTCTACTGAGGGGTGTAGGGAATAGTAAATTGATGCTACAAACCATGCTCAGTGCAAAAATCTCTGAAAGCCTGATTCACATACTCCCCCCCATTATCTATATGTATTCACCAAATAGAATAGCCAGACTGCTTCTCTACATATGTCTTGAAGATGCAAAATGAATCAAAGACATCAGACTTGTACTTAAGAAAGTACACCCATATGCGTCTAGAGAAGTCATCAATAAAAGTGAGTACATACTTGGCCCCTAAAAAAGGAGTAGGAAATGACATGAGATCACTGTGAATCAACTCCAAGGGTGCCAAAGCATGAGAGGCTCTTCCCTTTGGAAAGGGGTCTTTGTGATGCTTGCCAAGCACACAAACATGACAAACACCATCAGTGCAGGAAATCTGTGGGAGCCCAAGAACAAGTGCCTATGTACTCATCTGTTGAAGATATCTGTAATTGACATGGCCCAAGCACTCATGCCAAAGCTTACTCATGGAATCTGCATGTGCTATAAGAGAAGAACCTGCACCCTCAGAGGGCTCAAATCCATCAAATCTGTACAGACGAGATGCAATGTCAACACTCTCAGTAGCAACAACTAAATCAGAGTCATGTAGGTCTCGAATAACCACATCATGCGGTGAGAACTCAACTATCTTACCAGAGCCAGAGTGGCAAATCTGATAGATGGACAGGAGGTTCATTGAGATGTCAGGGACAACCAAAACATCCTACAGAGTACCCCCATCCAATGAAATAGAACCTGAACCCAAGATGAAAAGTTGAACCGAGTCACCCACTGCAATCTGTGAAGTACCACAAAAGGTAAGAGAGGTAACCATCTACTGAGTGTGAGTCATATGGTGAGAAGCACTAGAATCTAGAATCCATGTGGACCCATAGGTCAAAGCTCTAACAGTGAGAGCATGACCTTTCCCTAGGGAAGGAGAAGACGCCTGAGGTGAGGAAATGTGATGCTGTTGCATGGCTTCCTCTAAAGCCTCTAATTGTTTCCAACACCTGGAAACTAGATGTCCTTCCTTGCCACAAAAATTGCAAGTGTCTCCTGATTTCTTCTTAGTCTTGGAGGAAGACTCACCAGACTATGAAGATTTCCCTTGCTTGGGAGTAAATGGAGGTTTAGAATCAGACTTAGGAGGTGGCTTGGAGGAAGACTCATTTCCTGTAGAATTCTTCTTGGGCTTCAGTTTTTGCTTTTGTTTCTCCTTCTCCTTAGAGGATTGAGCAACCAATGCTTTGTTCTTGGAGTCTGAGAGCTTATCCAACTGAGAAAGATGAGACTGCTCATGAGACAATCACTCACAAAAGACATCAAAGGTAGGCATGTTGAAATGAGCACCCAAGCCATCCATGGTGGAGTAAAAAGCAGAGGCAAAAAACTAAAAGTGACCTCAAAGCTTCGAAAGAATCAAATGAATGCACTCTGTATCTGTCTTGTTTTTTCCACATCCCTGAAGAACAGATCTAGTAGTCTTGAATTTGTTCAAAAAATCCTCAATAGTGGGAAAGGAATCAGGTGACAAAAAAACCAACTCTGCATCAATCTGTAAAGCCCGAATCTCATTGACCCTCTCAAAGAGAGAATCATACTTCAACCACATATCCCGAGGAGTAAGCAACTCATCAAGGTGAAGCAGAAGACTATCGGAGACATGCAAAGAGAGCAAACCCATGGCCTCATCTAGCTTGTTCCTATGCATAAGAATCTCATAAGGACACTGTAGTACTGATTGAACCTCATCCAAAGAAGCCCACAACCCTTGTTCCCAAAGAAGCCTCATGATGCGGGGCTTCCAGGTGTGATAGTTGTGTGAAGTCAACAACTCAACTGAAGGATCTGCCATGAGAACAAAAAAAAAAACTCTGCACCTGCACCTGCTTATTGGTTTTTTTTATTATGTGATATTTCAGAATAGACAGAAGATGTAGAAGGGTTTGTTTGTTTTGAGAGTTTAGGTGTTCTTGATTTCTAATATAAATGATAGAAAGCGAGAAAAAAACACCCCCCTACAATAGAGAAACCCAAACCCTAGTACATAGTAATGAGAGGGAAGTAGTGCATAAGCAAAAAAACTTCAAACTGATATCTCATGTATTTGGTGAAAATTATGAGAAAAAATATCACAAATCTGAATAGAGCATGCTGAGAGCTTTCCAACACCTATTCATTTTTGAAAAATGGAGTCCGTTTGCCCATTCTATGGCCTCAGAAGTGCAAAAAAGAAGCCCGACTTTGATTGGTAACAAAAATAGTCAAATAGTAGATTCAAGAAAAAAATCCACTACCACAAGGTCTATCTCAGAATCACCTTTTCGACGCCTATTCATTCACCAAAATCCGACTCTGGATGCTCAATCTAGACCCAAAAAACCAACCGCTCTTCAAAACGGTTGAAGGGTGGAGCTCCGGTGAAGAAGCCTGGCTTCGGTGGCGCATTGGTGGTGTAGTTGGGTGGAGCAAAGAAATAGGGTGGAGTAGCCAGGCAAAGTGGGGGCTGAGTGGAGCGGCCGGGCGGAGGTGGTGCTTGGGCGGGAGTCTCCAGGTGGTAGCACTAAGTGGGCGGTGTCGCTGAGCGGTAGGGGCGGAGGGGCCGACGGGGGCCAGAGGGGGCTGTCGAAGGGGATGGCGGCGGCCGGAGGGCTGGCAGGGGTTGGCTAGCAGGAGCCAGGGCCCATGGGGCCTAGCTGACAGGGCCGTAGGCGCTGTACGGTGGCCTACGGTACCTTCTGACACTCACAACCTCCGAAAAAGCACAAAAAAACTATTTGTTTTTGTAAAAATTTTCACGCCCCTTGTGATTTTTTTGATTTTTGAATTTTGAAAGATTTTTTTGATAAAGTCAAGATCCAGCCTGCATGCCATAGAAAGGCAATTTTTTTCTCGAGTTGCGTGCCAGAGCCATACGACCTAGTTGGGAGAAAAAAAAAATCACCTAGATGCTCAGGAGTAAAAAATGGACAAATTTTATATGACTATAGGGGTTTTTGGGCCCTCTGAGCATGATGGTGAGGTCCGTTTAGGCCCAAAGTTCTCAAGAAAAAAACCTTAACCCTAAGCACACAAAAAAAAAAGCCTGAAACCCCAAATTCGCTTCCAATGCAAAATTCTCAAAAACAGGAACAGATAGTTGCAGATCTGAGCTCTGATGCCATATTGGAGTTGAGAAATACAACCCCATAGTAGCCTGAAGATCTTCTACAAGCTGAATAACCTATTACAAGAAGAAGCAATGAAACAATAATATGAAGAACACACAAAACACAGGAAAAATATTTTCAAAAGATGAGAGCTCCAATTCACCAAAAAAGTATTGTCAAAAGATAATACAATCAAAAGAAAAATTAACCTTTAATAGATCAATAAACCCTAAAAGGGAAAACCCTAGGCTTGCACATAATAATTAATAAAATAATTAATTAATATGCACCTAATGTTAGCTTAAGTGTAAAAAGATAATTGGGAACTTAAAGAATTAAACAAATATTGTTTAATTAATCAAGTAAAGACCCAATTACTCTAACACTTTTTTCTGGTCAAAGTGGGGTCACTTTTCTAGACTTCTGAGGCCATAGAATGGGCAAACGAACTTCGTTTTTCAAAAATGAATAGGCGTTGGAAAGCTCTTAGCATGCTCTATTCAAATATTTGATCTTGTTTCTCAGATTTTTCATTAGGTACATGAGATTTAAGTTTGAAGTTTTTTTTCTTATGCACTGCTTCCTTATCACCAATATGTACTAGTGTTTGGGTTTATCTCTTGTGGGGGGTATTTTTTTCTCACTTTCTATCATTTATATCAGAAATCTAAAACACCAAAACTCTCAAAACAAACAAACCCTTCTGCATCTTCTATCTATTTTGAAAGATCACATAATAAAAAAAACACAAGCAGGTACATGTGCAGAGTTTCATGGCAGATTCTTCAGTTGAGTTGTTGACATCACACAACTATCACACATGGAAGACTCGCATCACGAGGCTTCTTAGGGAACGAGGGTTGTGGTCTTGTTTAGATGATGTTCAGCCTCTATTGTAGCGTCTTTTTGAGATTCTTCAACACAGAAACAAGATGGATGAGGCCATGGGTTTTCTCTCATTACATGTTTCTGACAGTCTTCTGTTTCACCTTGATGCTTTTCTCACTCCTCGAGCTATGTGGTTGAAGTTCGAGACTCTCTTCGGGAAATTTAATGAGATCTAGGCATTATAGATTGAGGCAAATTTGGTTCCTTGTCACCTGATTCCTTTCCCACCATTGAGGATTTTTTGAATAAATTTAAGACTACCAGATCTATTCTCCAGGGGTGTGGCAAGATCAAGACAAAGCTAGAGTGCATTCACTTGATCCTTTCAAAGCTTCGGGGTCCTTTTCAATTTTTTGCCTTTGCTTTCTACTCCACCATGGATGGCTTGGGTTCTCATTCTACCATGCCCACCTTTGATGTGTTTTGTGAGTGTTTGACTCATGAGCAGTCTCACCTTTCTCAATTGGACATGCTCTTAGGATCTAAGAACAAAGCATTGGTTGCTCAATCCTCTAAGGAGAAGAAAAAGAAGAAATCAAAGCCAAAGAAGAATTCTACAGGCAGTGAGCATTCCTCCAAGCCACCTCCTAAGTCTGATTCTAAACCACCATTTCCTTCGAAACAACAAAAATCTTCATAGTCTGGTGAGTCTTCCTCCAAGTCTAAGAAGAAATCAGGAGATACTTGCAGTTTTTATGGCAAGGAAGGACATCCAGTTTCCAAGTTTTGGAAACGATTAGAGGCTTTACAGTAAGCCATGCAATAGCATCACATCTCCTCACCTTAGGCATCTTCTCCTTCCACAGGGAAAGGTCATGCTCTCATTGCTTGATCTTCAACCTATGGGTCCACTTGGATTTTAGATTCTGGTGCTTCTCACCATATGACTCACACTTAGCTATTGGTTACTTCTCTTGCCTCTTGTGGTACTTCATAGATTGCAGTGGGTGACTCTATTCAGCTTGCAGTCTTGGGTTCAGGTTCTATCTCTTTGGATGGGGGTACTTTGCAGGATGTTCTGGTTGTTCCTAACATCTCGATGAACCTCCTGTCCATTTATCAGATTTTCCATTCTGGTTCTAGTAAGACAGTTGAGTTCTCACCACATGATGTGGTTATTCGGGACCTCCATGACTCTGATTTGGTTGTGACTACTAGGAGTGTTGATACTGCATCTCGTCTTTACAGATTTGATGGATTTGAGCCCTCTACGGGTGCAAGTTCATCTCTTATAGCACATGCAGATTTAGTGAGTAAGCTTTGGCATGAGCTTGGGCCATGTCAATTACAGATATCTTCAGCAGATGAGTACACAGGCACTTGTTCTTGGGCTCCCACCGATTTCTTGCACTGATGGTGTTTGTCATTGTTGTGTGCTTGGCAAGCATCACAGGGATCCCTTTCTAAAGGGAAGAGCTCCTCATGCTTTGGCACCTTTGGAGTTGATTCACAATGACCTCATGTCATTCCCTACTCCTTTTATTTCTGGGGCCAAGTATGTACTCACATTTATTGATGACTTCTCTAGATGCACATGGGTGGACTTTCTTAAGTACAAGTCTGATGTCTTTGATTCATTTCAAATCTTCAAGACATTTGTAGAGAAGTAGTCTAGTTGTTCTATTCAGCAGATACGTACAGATAATGGGGGGAGTATGTGAATTAGGTTTTCAGAGATTTTTGCACTAAGCATGGTTTATAGCATCAGTTTACTATTCCCTACACCCCTCAGCAGAATGGTGTTGCTGAGAGAAAGAATAGAACTTTATGAGAGATGGCGAATTGTATGATTTAGTCCAGGTCCATGGATTCATCTTTTTGGGCTGAGGAAGTCAATTGTGCCAACTACATTCAAAATCGGATGTCTCACAAGGTGATTCGACATATGACTCCTGAGGAGGCTTGGTCTCATGACAAGCCTAATTTTTCTTTTTTCTAAGTATTTGGCAGTGAGGCATGGGCATTTATTCCTGATGCTTAGAGGAAAGCAATGGAGCAGAAGAGCCGACCCCTCATTTTTGTTGGCTACTATGAGGATGTTAAGGCATAGAGGTTATTTGATCCTAATTCCAGAGAGGTCCTATTTCGACTGGATGTTTAGTTTGATGAGCGCCTTCCCATAGTGGATACCCTATCTCTAGTATCTAACCCTCTATCTACTCCTCCCACTGCATCTCTTCAGGATTATTTTGAGGATGATTTTGATGATGTTGCCGATGATCCACCATCCCCTCCTCTACTTTCTCCACCTCAGATGCCGAAGTGGGCTCGCTTTACTGTTGAGGCGACAAGATTTGTGGCTGGTGATTCTTCAGATACTCGTTGCACCCATTCTCATACTGTGAGTTATAGTGTTTTGAGTCATGCCATTTCAGATGATCCTTTGAAGTTTTGAGAGGCAATAGGACACCCTGAGTGGGATTGTGCTATGGATGAGGAGTATTCTTCTTTGATGAGGAATAATACTTGGGATCTTTCTCCTCTTCCTAAGGGCAAAAAGATGGTTCGATGCCGATGGTTGTATCACACCAAGTATGTTGTTGATGGTTCGATTGATAGGTACAAAGCATGTCTTGTTGTGAAGGGTTTCTCACAAGTTGAGGGTATTGATTGCTCTGAGACATTTTCCCCTGTCGCCAAGATGAACTCTATTCGCTTTGTACTATCCCTTGCAGCTTCTAGGGGCTGGCCCATTTTTTAGATGGATGTGAAGAGTGCTTTCTTGCATGGGGAACTATAGAAGGAAATCTATATGGAGCAGCCTCAGGGATTTGTACAAGATAGTTCTTTGGTTTATAGACTTCGACGTTCATTCTATGGTCTCAAATAGGCCCCTCAAGCTTGGTATGAGAAGATGGACTCTTTCTTGTTCTCTACTAGTTTCACACACTGTCATTCTGATCACACAGTGTACATTCAACATCTTGAGGGTAAGATCCCGATTCTTGTGCTATATGTTGATGATCTCCTCATCACAGGTAGCTCATCCTCTATGATTCAACATGTTCAACAAGCCTTGATGGACCAGTTTGAGATGACAGATCTCGGTCTTCTGCACTATTTTCTTGGTCTTCAGGTGATTTAGTCTTCTGATGGGATCTCCATTTACCAGTAAAAGTATGCTCTTGACATGCTTTAGTGCTTTGGCATGCTTGATTGCAAGCTTGCCCCCACTCCTTTTCAGTCAGGGGTTGTTTTGATTACTACTTGGTCCACTCCTTCAGTAGATTCTACACTTTACAGGCAGTTGGTTGGCAGTTTGTTGTACCTGACCCACACTCATTCTGACTTTTCCTTTGTGGTTGTCCTTGTCTCTCAATTCTCCCATGATCCTCATGAGAGTCATTGGCAAGCTGCCAAACATATTTTGTGGTACATTTGGGGCTCTATTTCTCATGGCATTCACTACACATCAGGGGAACCTCACATTGTTGGCTACACTGACTCAGATTGGGCTGGTGATGTCAATGATTGGAAGTCTACTTCTGGCTTTGTTTTCTATCTTGGCTGTGGTCCTATCACATGGTCTTGCAAGAAGCAGACTGCTCATGCATTATCATCTACAAAGGTTGAGTACCAAGATGCTGTGCTCGCTAGTCAGGAGATCTTATGGCTTCGACAGTTGATGACTGAGTTTGGTTTTCCTCCTAATAGTCCCACTATTCTTTGGTGTGACAATCAGAGTGCTATTCACATTTCTCACAACCCAGTGGAGCATCAGCGGATGAAGCACATTGAGCTTCACATGCATTTCATCTGCTAGTTGATTCAGGATGGTTCTCTCATTTTGGAGTACATTCCCACTGTTGACCAGGTTTCAGACATCTTCATGAAACCTTTTGCATCATTGTGCTATCTTTAGTTACGCTCTATGCTTGGGGTGAAGGAAGTTGTCCTTGGGGGTTCTTTATGAGGCCTTCCTTTCTTCTTATTTCTTTTAGCATGTTCTTTTATCTCTTTTTGGAGAGGAGTTTTTTCCCACTAGGTTTTCTCCTTTTTCTCTGTTTCATAGAGATTTCCTTGTATTTGGGTACCTGATCAGGCCTTGTTGCCGGGACCCATCTTTCCTACTTTCAGCATTCATTCTAGGTTTTAGCTTCTCCCTAAGTCTAGCTTAAGGGGGGGTGTTAGAGTAATCGGGTCTTTACTTGATTAATTAAATGACATTTGTTTAATTAATTAAGTTCCCCTTTATCTCTTTTACACTTAAGCTAACATTAGGTGCATAATAATTAATTCTTTTATTAATTATTATGTGCAAGCCTAGGGTTTTCCCTTTTAGAGCTTTTTGACCTATTAGAGGTTGAATCTTTTCTTTTGTATCATTAATTCTATTACACATTTTTGTGAATACAGGGATCTCACATTTTGTATCTTCTTTGTTGCTTCCTTGCTTCTCCTTGTAACAGGTTTATTCAGCTTGCAGAGATCATTTGGGCTCCTGTGGTGTTGTATTTCTCAACTCTCACAATGTTAGGGTACCCATAGAGGACAAAACTTACTATATGTTGGTCTTTCGGTTGTGCATTGTAATGGTTAATCATATGATGAGTTTAAAGATGTAATATATTATGTTTGAATTTGTTTGTACTATTGCTATATTTTTTATAAATAAAGTAACGTTAACTAGGGCGTTGACCCTTTACAAAGCCAACAAGCTATTGAATTTAAACAGACCAAGTAGGGGTGCAAACCCCAAGCAAACCAGCCTATCAAACCTTCAACAACCCAACCCAAAGCAAGAGTGGGGAGAACCCAAAAATTGACGAAGGGGCGCTGGGGAAGGGGGATAGATTTTCCCTTCCCCCTATGACAAACAACCATCCAAGAAACACTATCATTAGGAACATTGAAAGAAAAATTAAGCGGGGAAGACCCTGCAGAGTCACTGCCAGACTGCTGCTACAGAACATGAGCAGACTGTTGTTGAAGAAGAACATAATTGCTAGGAAAAGAGAAAAACTAAGGAGCAGGAGTAGCGGATGTAGGAGCCAAGGGGATGAAAGAGCCTATAGCAGCAACAACATCAAGAAAGGCATCATCAACAGTAAGGGGTACCTCATCTCAAGTGGATACAATCAAGATAGAGTTAAAATAATTAATTGTCAAGTGATCTTCAGTAGCGTCCTTCTACCAGGTAGCAGTGCCTCTTTGGTGAGAGAGAGAAAGTTTGAAGCAAAGTGGCCCATTGAGAAGCACCTTTGGCAATGAAAGGGAAAGCCCTCATAATCTAGCAATTGAGCCCATGGCCTATCCCCAACCATAAGAACCACATCCTTGGGGAGGGCCAAAGATATGTCAACATCAATTAATAGGAGAGAAAAGGTAGAATGATCCATGGAGATCGTGACATCATCAACCTTCAAGAAGTTGCCAATGGAGTTACCGATGGCCTCAAATAAAGAAGGCTCCCAAAAATGGAGGGGAACATTGGGGAGATGGACCCAAATTGGACAAATAGAGAGAGATTTAGTAAGTGGGTTAAAGGAAGAAGACAAGGGCTTAATAGAGAGAGAGTGATCCCCCCAAGACCACAACTTTCCCAGAACCAAATCATGGTCAAGAGTAGAGATAAAAGAAGCAATGACAAAGCCTTTATCACAAGGGAAAAACTTAATTCCATGAGAAACTAAAGGCTTCCAAGAATCACTCACCTAATGATGAAGGTCTGGAAGAGAAGGCCAAAACCCAACAAATCTGCAGACCAAAGCATTGCATTGGTAGAAATTGATATTCTCCACAACCTCCTAGCCATAGACCACAATAGCAGAAGTCTTGGCACAAGGAAGAGGAAAACCCCCCTTGGAAGAATGGGCAGCAAATCTGGCCACACGATCAAAGCTATGGTTCCCAACAAAAGAAGGTCTGGGCAGAGCATTAGCACTCGTAGGAGGGTCATTAGGAGCACCACCAATTTCAGGAGAGTCCCTATTAACCTGATCATCAGCAGCAGCAACAAGGGCATCCAAATCCAAAACTAGATCAAGGACACTAGTCATGGGGGAACTAGCACAAAAGCCCACCACCAGGGGAACATCGCACACAGATCCATTATCAAAAAGGGGAGGGAAGGAAGCAATAAAGGGTGCAAAGAAGTAACCCTCACCACTACCCACAATAGCATCAACACCATTAGCAATTATACAATTCGCAATGACAAGGTCACAGGAGCCATTTGAAAATGCCTGGGTGGGAGACATGACGAGAGTCGTTTTGACAGAAATCAGATTACTATCTAAATGATTTTTGCTTCCCATATTATTGTTATGTTATTTTATTTGTTATTTGTTAGTCCTCTAGGGTCCCTTAGTGGGGAATTATAGAATTTATGAGGGCCACATTATTAGGAGCTGACAAATGTGGTCGCAACTAAAGCTTATTCTTTGCATAAAAAAATAAATAAAAGTACCTTTATAATTTCTCTTAATATTATCACATTACAATATTTCAAATACTATATCTATAAACCTTCACAATATTTTATAGATAAATTAAAAAAATAAATTAAAATGAAGTTTATTGCACCATTGTCAAGTGAGATCCTAATTTGATATATGACTTTGTAGAGGATTCCTACAAGAAGTTCTATTTCTCATTTATCTAATACATTTTCCCTAAACTATATATCATATTTTTGTTTTAAAACTAACTTATATCTTCTTTATGGTCTATAACCAACTTCATCATTATCCTACTAAAGGGTAAACTCTTGTTCATTTGCAAGTAATAAGCAATTTCTTCAAGTATCAATAAAATAAAAATAAAGAGAAAACAAAATAAAATTAAAATTATTAATTTTTATTTATCAAATTTCCCATTCCTTAGAGTCACCCATACTCTCTTCATATGTATGTCTAATAGCTAGTGATATATTTACTAGTGTAAGCGTAAATATTTGTCCCAGCTTTCCATTTTAAGCAAACCATTCAAATCAATATTTTGGGCCAATATTTAATTTTATATCAATTATAGAAAGAAAATACTAACAATTGAAGAAAAAATTAAATTAATTATTTCTCAGATTTAATATGTAATTTAAAATATGATTTTTTTAAAATTTAAAAAATAATTTACTTATTTTTCTAAATATTTGTTAATAAATTAGTATTAAACTCTCTATAACATTTTTAATAAGTAATATTTTATTTAATATATAAATTAAGCTATAAATAAGATTAATTCATAATTAGTTAGACATGTGTAATATATTTTTATTTCTTTCTATCTACTTTACACAATGTTTTTGTAATATATATTACTAATGCCTACAATGCACATATAAATTTTTTAACTTAGATTTATTATAATTGCGACACAAATCTTCCCATAACATATTAATTTTTTTATATTAAAATCATAATTTTCTTTGTTAAAAAAAAAAATCGTCATTAAAGGTAGTACATTTTCTAAATTTTTTTTTGTTTTCTTAATTTTAACATGTCAAACATTGGTTAAAACCTATGTTGATTAGAAATATAAAATAATTATGGTAATTAAATAAAATTATTAGAAATAATAGTTTTCATTAAGCTCATTTTGAGGGCCATATTCATGAAAAATATTATGTCACTCACTTCAATTTATGTGAAAATGTGAATTTTGAATCAATATTTTTTGTCCAATTAAACTAAACAAATGTAGAATGGATACTTTATAGGTAGATTTTAGGAACCTTCAATTGAAGGGGCTTCTAATGAATGAATTTTTTTTAAAGATCCTTAATTATAAGGTCACTTTTATAAAGAACAAATACAATATTTCAACATTAAAAATGCAACCTTCCTTTGAATGAAGCAAAATGTTCATTAGAAGCCGTTCTAGGATTTTATAATTCAAATATTTTTTAATTGACATCCAAGTGGTATAGGACATTATGCTTTGACCATTATTATTATTATTTTATTAAACATCCCATTACAAACAAACATGTTATGATATTATCTATCAAGGAGAGGTGATCATTGTGCATATGTCCAAACACATGACAACATTTACACCTAGAAACAATTTTTATTTTTTTTTCTAAAAAAAATGTTAGTACATCAAAGTCCATAATAATATATGACTATATACAATGTGTAAAGAAATCTATAGTAAAATGTGAAAAATGGTATGGTGTATGCCATGGTGTATATTATAATTTAAAGTTATAATCAATTTTAATCTAGGAGGACTCACCAAAAATGGCATATGTGGTAATCCTAGGACCACTCTCCTATCTACTGGTAGCTATTGTAACACAATAATAGATTGGGTACACTAGAATAGCTCTGAAATTCTTAGATTAAAGTGACACACATACTTCAACATTTAGATTAAACATTTACATTGGATTAAACACTTATGTGAAAACCATACTTTATCGTAACAATATACAACTATCATGGATTTATTATGGTATAGTAAACCTCTAAGAAAAACCACAAAATCTTGTTCTCACTAAAATTCAAGATGTTATAGGGATCATACTCTTTAAAATCGTCTATAAGATTATTTAGAACCTCTTGAAAAATAGCACAGTCCATAATCATTATGATATGAGTGATATAAGGAATTATTTTTACTTCCATAAGAGATGGTTTAACTTCATATCAACTCCTTTCCTCTAGCATGAAATATTTATATTCTAAATGGGTAAGTGCAGAAAGACGGGGAGCCAAAAAGTGACCACACCAGTTTTTGGCTCACTAGAGACCATAACATGAGATAATACACTCATGTTATAACATTCTTGCTTAATAATTTATTGAACTTAAAAACATAAAACACTTAGATACTTTTCATTTAAAATTGGTCCCTCAAATAAACCTAACACCTTTGAAGTGCACTAATGTTGTGGGATATCTGTTTCATGAACAGTTTTTTACTAGCTCACCATCAAGATTTCATCATTATATTGTTGAGGTTGAGAAGGTAAGTATTTTAGTTTTTTTACTATCTTTTGATTAAATAGATAGCTTTAATTAATTTTTTGAGTGCATTTTGATTAATTTTTAAAAATTGATAATGAACCACCAATTGATTTGAATCCTCATAGACCTATTTATGAAAACCTTGTTGTATTAAAATCACAGAAAATCCTTCTAACATGTTAGACTGGATATTGTCAATTACCTCGTCAAAGTCTTATACTTTGTAATTACCCACTGAGGGGACATATTCAAATGTTGTTTACTTAGGTCCTAGGTGTGACTTCTTGAAGTTAGCTATAATGGATCCATATTCACCTCACTTACTTTTAGTTACCTAGGAATTTAATATTTGTGTTAGACATTTAATGTTTGTCACAAAGTATTTTTTCTTACTATATTTGACCTTACCTCTATAAGAAAGGCTCATGTACATTTGTAAGATATCCTATATCTCATATCTCAATATTCAAGAAAGCTCATTATTTTACATACTCTCTTGTGGAAGGCATCTTTATTTTTGTAGGTGATCCTAGAGTCCACAACTTCTATGAGAATCACTCAATATCCTCTTAGGATGCAAAAAATATAATAGGGAAAATAAAAAATAACAAGAGATAACTTGGGGAATTAATTAGAAGGTTGAGAGATTTGTCAACAAAAAAATTTCATAAATCTACTCTAACCACTTAAATAGAGTTGAACATCTCTCAAATAGTATTAGTGAGTGGTAAAATTAATTTTGTCCAATAAGAGGGAATAAAAAATAAAATTTTATATAAATATATTATCTTATGACCCAATAAGAAAATTAATTCATATAATACTTTTTAAGGAAATTCTATTATGAGTTTTTCCTCAATGAGATCTCAAATTACATTTACATGTTGTTTTTCTAGGGTAGAGGTGGGATCTTTTCATTAAACAAAATGAGGTAACTATCTATGTAAAATTGTGACCCTATTGTAAACCTAGAGTCACAACCACAAAACCTTAGATCTAGAATGAAATTCAACATCGAGAATCAATGATGAACCATCAAACATGCAAAATCATGAAATAAACCAAATGATACCTTCACACATTCAAATGGATTTGATCTTCATTGCTCTCCTATCTCCATTGATCTTGTTTTGATGGGTTGCTCTCAGGTTTGTATTCTTACACAAGAGCTCAATGAATAAGGCATGTGGTTGTGATGAGTAGGCTATAATTTTGACAGAGTATAAGTATGCTGTAAGAATAGATATTGAAACTAAGAGAAGGAAGTCTCTTTTATAGATAACTGTTGCAAGGTGTGTGCCCTTGGTCTCCTTATGTTGTGCAGTGCAATGCTTGGGTTTGTGACATGGCTTAACCACCTCCTCTGGATTCTATAAGTCTAGTGGTTGTATCGTGCATTAATAGGTTGATCTTTTGGTGCAACGACAACCACACTTTAACAAGTTGTATCAGAGCTTGGTCACAAGTTTAGATCCCTCGCTTCCACTGGGGGGAGATTGTTGCAAGGTGTGCGCCCTTGGTCTCCTTGTGTTGTGCAATGCAACACTTGAGTTTGTGATATGTCTTAATTGCCTCCTATGGATTCTATAAGTCTAGTGGTTGTATCAAGCATTAATAGGTCTATCTTTTGGTGCAATGACAACCACACTTGTAACAAGAACACCCTAAAAAAAGAGGGTTAGGATTATGAGGTTAAAGGATAAAATGAAGGGCTATGATTGAGGAGTAGGTATTTAGAAGAACATGTCATCATGAGGATAAGAAGAAAATGGTAAATGAATAAAATTGTTTATTTAATTAATAGAGGAAAGGCCATATGAATTAAATAAATAAAATATTTATTTAATTTAAAAAGAAGAAACTTAGTGAATTAATTAAATAAATAAAAATACTTATTTAAATAATAGTAGAAAAGACTAATGAATTGATTAAATAAATAAAATATTTTTTAATTAATAGAAGACATTAAGATAAAATAATTAAATAAATAATAAATATTTATTTAATCAAAGGACAATTTTAAGTGTCTACATTTTGCCCCTCTTTGAGACAATGTAGTTTATCATGTTGTTTCAAAGAAGATAAATTAACTAATGTGGATATTTGTCCTTGATAGGGAACGTGATATGCTACCTCAAGAGATTGGGTAATATTTTTGAAAAAGAGTCAAACAAACTCTGAACAGAAAGAGAGGATATGGTAGAGAAAATAGTAGAAACAAGGCTAATTTGGTGAAAAATGGACCAAAAATAGGTCACAAAGGATCACAGGGACCACATAGGGTTGCCACGACCAATTAGGGTTACAATGCCTATAAATAAGAGCATGGGTGAAAGATATCCTCATTTGTATCCATCACTTTCATAGATCAAGGCACAAAGAAGAGTAATAAAGGAGAGTAGAGTATTCAGCGAGATGGTAGAGTGGTTCCACACATTCAAGTGTGTCTGCAGGTATGAGTAGCTAAAGGAGTATGGAGAGATAGTAAGTACACTCTTACTTTTCCCTTGCAGTGCATTTATGGTGTCTTAAATAGTGTAGAAGTTGTAGTTCCCAAATTCAACAAGGTAGGTTTAAGCTAAAACTATATGTATGCTATTTTAGGGAACGTATACAACACGAAAATGCATCTATGACTAGTCTTACTATATCTATAATTTTTAGCATATATACATAATATAAAACTGCATTTGTGGTATTGCAACATGTATAGGGTTTTTTATCACATGTATGGTATTGCTAGTGTGTATGATTAATATTGGGTGTATATAGTGTAAAATTGTGTGTATGTTTTAATAACACATGTATGATAAATACAAACATGTGTATGGAAACATGAATATTTTAAAGGGCTAAGCAAGGTGAAAATATGACAAACAAATGTGATAGATAGGATAACCAATGTATTGATAGAATCTGGTGGTTGCCCCAGTAGGATAAGCTAAATAGTAGCTGATGAAGCTAATATAACTAATAAAGCTGCTAGATAGGATAAAGTTGATAAAGCTTGTTAGGATTAAGAATTCTAATAAAGCTACTACTGATGCGATTATTTTGTGATTACAAGCCAATTTAGTCTCATTGGATTCAAGGGAGAGGCTTCCATAGACTCATATGTTGACACTATAACTTTTAGTGGATTAACATGTAATACTAAGGACACTAGGATTATGGTATGTGATATTTATTCCCAAGATAGGGACAAATTTCTTTTTGCACTAGTTGACTGATGGACATCAAGACTAGTTAATTTCACTTACTAATGAGGGAGATGTTCATCACTTTAGAGGATGTCTACTAGATTCTCCACATTCAAATCCATGGAGAGCTATTGGTATATGATATGGATGGAGATGTAGATGTCTATGTTGGGTGTTTGATGATGAGGATCTGGAGATCTGAGGGGGATGTGTTAGTTGGGATAAGATGATAGAGTCTAGTGAGGTACTACCAATGATGTTAGGTGGGATCTTGACCAGATACATCTATCCTGACATGATGACTCATGGGCTATTAGTTGGTTGGGGTTGAGCAATGGAGATGATGCTAATAGGGGATGCAGTTCGCATGAAGTCCATGTCTATTAGCTCACTTGTACTATGAACTTCATTAATTTGTTTATCTAGGTGGATGTGGGTTACCAACATGAGTCACACCACTACATATTTAGGCATATGAACACATTGCAGTACTTAGGCAAGTGTGTTATAGGTGTCATCAACTCTATGTACATATGTATATGCAGTGTCGTAAATTACACCTTGTGTAATTCTATGCTACATAAGCACGCCCACTTTACACCGATTAGAGATCTCCTTGACTGCCTTGTCCCTTTTTCCATCTCACTTGCCACATCAGTCTCCACCTTATCCTTTTGTTGACCCTGCTGATTATTTGACTCATAGACACTAGCATGTTGTAGAGATGTACATGTATTGTGCTAGCATTGCACAAATTTGGCAGTCTGAAGGTGGTCATTTGAGCATTACATCTATGCCTTTATCCTTATAATGCTTCTATGTGCATCCACCGACATCCACTTATATTCTCTCTTCGAGCTCATTTTGCCTATCAAGTTGCTCATTTGATCTCACAACTTGCTTCTCTAACTTTCTCCTTGGATTTACGATTGCTCATACTTATTTTGAAAGATCACTTTTGTTGTATACTTGGATCTCACATGTTGCTACCATTGTTATGCTTTGAGGAGGACCGACTTCTTCTCCATCCAACGAAATTCTCACTTAGGGTGTGCAAGGGGAGTCATCTTCTTCCTCTTCCTTTTTTTATCTCCATAGTATATTATCTATTATTACTGATATATCTTTTATCTACTATTTCCACTATTATTGCATCTATCTATCAAGGTTTTTTATGGAGGTGGAAACACCAAAGCGAGGGTATGACTATGGTAGGCCTCTAAAACGTAGTCACAACCTTTTATCTCAATTCACCTTGTGTGCAGTTTGTCTAGTAGATTCGAGGAGCTAGATAGAGACTTCAAGCCTTGATCAGTTATGAGATTTCATCTCTTTCCTCTTCCCTTTCACTATTTCATAGATAACGATATTTTCTTTTCTACATCATTTTTCACTTCATTTCTATTATTTAGGTATGTTTCTATCATAATCCATCCTCTGTATGGACTCTATGACTCTGTCTGTATAGGATGCTACTATGTCGTGCTAATTAGTGAGTCCCCGATTGGTGTTCACCCACTTGTCAGAGTGGTTCACCTTTTTCTGTGTACATTTTGGTGAACCTAACATGAAAGATATTTTGTATTTCTTCCTCACTCCTTTTGACTTATCAATGTGATGCTTGTTTATGAGCTTCATGACCCAAACAACTACTGGATTTTTTGTAAGAATAAATTTTAGAAAGAGAATCCCTCCAGATTGTTAAAGTCCAACTTTGTTAGGGCTGATGTTCATGGACTTATTAGACCTAAATGATCTCTTCCCTTCTAAACTTATCAAAAGAATTATGGGGGGTTTTTCTACACATAATTTATAAAATAGTACCCCTACAAATAGCCCCCCCAATCTCCACCTATTTTTTATCATAAATCTACTCTTGAGGTTCCGTTCAATCAAGTTCATATTGTGGAGAGAAACTTGGAGAACTTTGAAGGTTTCATTAAGTAATAAAATATCCTTCCTCATGCCATTTCTATTATTCATCATTTGAGATATATGCTAATATCAAATAAGAAGGTACTAGAAATTTTAAGGTCTATTTCTATGATCGTTTAAAATCATGTACCACTCGCTAATGTCATCATCTAGGACGTTCAATCTGGCACTAGTTGCCCACAAATTGGTGTCGATATCTCTCAAGAAATGATTCATATGTTGAATACTAAACCTACTACTAATCTATTTGTTAGTGGATATACGGTACCTAAAGTTAATGTCTCACACATTCCCTTTGGGTATACTAGGATAGAAACGACCACTATTATTTTTGGACCTACTATTAGATCTGGTGGTGGCAGTGGCCATAGTTTTGGCGGTGGTGGTGGAGGTGGTACTGCTCTACCTCCACTTCTACCTCCACCTCCTTCGCTGCATAATCCAATGCTTAGCACCATATTGCAAAATATGGGACAATTATAGCAGTATCTTACTAACCTAGCATCTTCTTCTAATCAGCCATCTCTTCCTGCTTGTTATCATTGTATCCCCTTTTGATATGACTATTATAAATTTGATCACCTCTCAAGGAGTTAAATCTCTAAAATTTGATTGATATAGTGGAGAAGGAGATCCAAATGTGCACATAAACACTTTCATGATCATTTGTAGTGATTACCATAATCTATATTTTGTGCTACTTAAGTTGTTCTCTTGGTCTCTCAAAGGAACCACGTTAGAATGGTATAGTTCACTGCCTAATTATTCCATTTATTTGTTTGATTAGTTTATGGATGCTTTTTGTATGAGGTTTCAAGAAAAGATTGGAAGCCAGGTCACCATAGCTGGCCTGGTTGATTGTAAGGAAAATCCCAATGAAAAAGTTATGGAGTTTATCTCTTGATATCAATCCATTTCCACCAAGATCCCTTTTACCTTACTAAGTAGTGATTTATAGGGAATTTTTATTGAGAATCCACAACCAGAACTAAGGGAGAAATTGGTTTTAAATCATTATTCAAATTTCACCAATTTATGCACTACACTCACTAATTATCAACACATGATGAATTAGTTTGGGGAATCTTCCTCAATCTCCCATAGAGACTCTTTTGGATAAGGATCTAAAAAGAACAAGGCAGTGGTGAATGTGTTCTTGGTCCCTCAAGTTGCTTAGAAATCTACATAGGAGCTATCGCAAAATTATATTTTGACAAAGTTCACCGGCTCCTACTTAATCATCATGCATAAACTATTGAAAGACATTCTCATAACTCTCCTTGAGATTCAACCGCTATCCAATAGTAGACCATATCCTATATGGTATGATGGCTCAAAATTTTGTCATTACCATTATGTGCCTAGACATGATATTAAGTATTTTATCCATCTTATACATTTGGTCCAAGACCATATAGATAGCGGTTCCATCTGGGTTAATGAGTGTAAGAAAAATGCTAATAATTTTGTAGATAAGATGAATATTGAATTACATATTTACATTGATCCTTTTCTGCATCATCAAACCCCAAGTTGGGTGGTGGCCCCTTTGTCAGTATGGTCACTATCACTCCTATCTTTCCCCCTAGCCAGAAGGTGCAAAACAAAGAACTATCATTCACACCTCTGAAAGCCCCTTATAGTGGGGAGCCTACTCTATTGTATGTGTTGACTAAGATCAACAATTACAGTGTAACATGTGTGATGGTAGATCCCACATGCCAAGTTGATTTTATTACAAAGGAAGATTTATTCATTAATGGCTACCATAGGACGAGATATGATGATTGTCATGCCTTTTTCTGTACACATGATGGGCTTTCCATTCCACCTCTCAATAATTCAACTTTGATGGTCCTTGAGGGACCCAAATCTATCTGCACCACCTTTGACGTTATTCCTAAATTGGACTTGTTCCAAGTTAAGCTAGTTATCCCCTAGCTAATCTCCATGAAGCAGTGCCCTCGGTTGTCCATAAATGTCTAAAGTTTCCTCACAAGGGAACTATACACATTGTTTAGGATACTAGATTTAAGCCACTGATTTCCCATGGGGTTTTTTTCATTAGACCATTTTTGGCCCACTCCAATTGGGCCCATGACTCCCCATGGAGATTTTCTATGTAAAGAATTCTATAAATATAAGATTGGAGAGTTAGCTTCTTCATCAGCTCAACATGCATTCTCCTTACCTCCTCCTACACCCATCACCACTCAGTCTATTCATGTGATGTAGTAGGTAGTACCTTATGCCCCTTCCTCACTGGGGGCTAAGGTTAAAACCTATTCCTTGGAGTAGACCTCTTCACCCACCTAGGACCACATAGCCTCTAGTGGCACCTTCCATTATTATTTTTGAATCTGATACAAGAAAAGAAAAGGAACTCATGCTTCCACGGTCCACATCTCAACCTCCTATGGAGCTTTCCATCCTTGGTGACATCTCTCATCCTTCCCGGTATGACAAGGGTAGGCATTCATCTCGCTTTTGTTCATCTCCACTAGCTCCCACATTACAACTTCCAATGGTGCTCCTTGTTCCTTTGACTGCTCCTCAAAAAAATGAGGAAGGGAACTTGTAGCTGTGGATGTGAGACCTATGCCAAATGTACCTCTTGCTTCACCGATTGAGCCTTCTCCTTTGTCAAGTCTGACTTTGGAGGCCTCTTGCGTGGAGCAGGATGCTAGTGAACTTCCCCAAGCTTCTATTCCTGGACCCCATTTATGTTATAATCAGTGAGCACAAGCTCATCATTGGTGCATGATGACCCATGAGAGTGAATTTGCTTCAAATTTTTTGAGTGAATTAATGGTGTCTATCCCTACCACTTTTGTGCCCCCTTCCAAGTCTACAGATCTTGCTCCTACTTCATCCTTTGTCTTGTTCCTATCCATTCTAGGGACTATTGAAGAGCCTTACCCTAAATGGGTGCAGTTTTTCATCTCCCCTTCTTTGGAGCCTCCCTTGATCATCTCCTTGCCAAATATTACTCCATTTTCCTAGCCTACAAATATGCTTCATAAACAAGCATTTCCTAGTGTAGCCTTCTCTGCTACATCCACTTCATAGCCGCCTCTACATTAAAGTTTTCTTGAGGTACTCAAACTAGCTACTATTGATCTGAGGTCTTCACCTCCACAAAAACCAAAGTGGAAGTTTGAGTAGAGCCTCATGCTTGATTTTCACTACTAGAAGTCAACTCTAGTGCCTTTAGTTCTATCTCTTTGTCTCTTTCTATTTTAGTTTCATTTTTTGCTTCTATTTGCTTTGTTGAGGAGGTTTCGCCTTCTTCGAATTTTGTTTCTGTCTCTCTTTCAGAGGTTGGAAATGTAGTTGTTGTTCCACCACCTCAAGATGAGTCACTCACCTCTTCTGATGATAGGTTCTTGTTCGATTCCTTAGAGGATATCTCAACATTGTTGATGATCTTTACATGATTGTTGACTCTCTCCTCCTAGGGGCTCTTGCATAAAAATATGGAAGTTGCCTTATCTTCAACTCTTGTTACTGGTGTTTTCACTAGCACTACCCTTGTAGTTGTCCCCCTACGTTATTGACCTCCCTCCTCGTATGATCAAGATTGGGACGATAGTGTCCTATTGGTGGATGACTTCTAGATTTGTTCCTCTTTATTTATCTTTTAGATTAAAGTGTACCTATCTATGTTCCATCATATTTTATTTATATGTTTGTTCCCTCTTGAAGGACCCAAGTCACTACATTGGTACTTGGAAATAGGAGGTTGTTTATATATATATTGCATGTTCTCTTGAAGGACCTAATTCACTTAATAGGTTCTTGAAAACAAGGTATTTTTTTTCGTAATATTCTTCTATTTATTAATCACCCTTCTTTTGTTTGTCGTATATGTATTTTCTATATTGAGGACAATGCAAAGTGTTGGGGACATTTAGGCTCTCTTTCATGTTGACCCAATTTTTATTTTCTCTTTTTCTTCATGTGCCTTCTTCCTATGATCCATAAATTTTAGTACCATGATGAAACACCCATACGTAGCTATATATCATCTCATTTTCTTGATATGGGTTATGAAGCTGAATTAGAGGATCCCCCTATGCCCTTGTGCTTTTGTTGATGTTGTAGGTGATATGTGTCATCTCTTGCAAGGTGGAATTCCATGAAAAACTCATGTTATGTTTATGTGAAACATCCCTTCTCCTTAGAATGACATGTGTCTCACACATACCATTCTAAGGGGGGACCTCCCATACTTTCATACTTCTTTATTTCTGCATTTAACTTCCTACCCATATTGGAAATATTTATTATCATGTTTGCCTATTATTGGGGTCCAAACAACTTGATCTAAGGTTGTCCTATCATATGACTATCTAGCATAACTTGCCACCCATACCAATGAATTCTATAAACCATTATCTCATTTTCCTTGGTGGGGCCAAAGCATTGGATCTTATTGCCTTATGTGGGGATCAATCCACTCTATCTAAGATCACCCTATCATATGGCTATCTAGCATAACTTGATACCCATACCAATGAAATCTATTTATCTTTTTATCATTATCTATTATCTCAATTCCTATTATATCATGTTATTCACTTTTTCATCTAACATGTTTGTCTATAGCTAACATATTTTTGATGGAACAAACCAGCAACATCTTTTCAAAGATTCGCAACACTTCCCTATGGGAATCTCCACATGGGTAGAGGATTCTTCTTCCCCTTCCTATTTCATTAATCTCTACTTTAGCTTGCATCTTGATAATAATATACTCGCTAAAGTGGGGGCATAATGTAGTGTCATAAATTACACCCCATATAATTCTATGCTACATAAGCACCTTTAGTTTGCATTGATTAGAGATTTCCTTGAACACCTTGTCCTTTTGTCCATCTCACTTGCCTCATCAGCCTTTGCCTTGTCATTTTCCCAACCTTTCTAATTGTTCGACTTGTAGACACTAGCACACCATGAAGACGTCTACACACCACGCTAGCATCCCATGAATTTGGTAGTTTGAAGGTGGCCATTTGAGTGATACGCCTATGCCTAGAAGATGCTTTTGTAATGCCTCTGTGTTCATCCATTAGCATTCTCTTTCATCTAGCATGCTTATCTTCCCTCTTAGAGCTCATTTTTCCTCTCTTGTTGCTCATTCAATCTCATGACTTGCTTCTCTAACTTTCTCCTTGGATTTACACTTGCTCATGATCATTTTGGAAGCTCTCTTTTGTTGTATACTTAGCTCTCACGTGTTGCTACCAGTGTCATGCTTTGAGGAAGGTTGAATTCTTCTTCTTCTCCATCCAACAAACTTCTCGATTTGGGTGCGGAAGGGGAGTTTTCTTCTTCCACTTCCATTTGTTATCTCCATAGCATATTATCTATTGTATATGGTGAAAATGGATAACAATAATAATGATATTGAAAGGCTAAATGAATTCAACCACAAAACCCTAGCCTAACAACAACAAAGACCATAACATATGAAGATTACCTAAGACAATGCAAATCAAATGAAATCACAAAGATTATAGCATCACATGTCCAATAGGGTTTGGATCTCCATTCTTCCTATCTCCATTGATCTTGTTTGATGTATTTTCTCTTAGATTTTATGTGCACAAGAGCTCAACAAAGAATGGAATGTGGTTCCAAGTAGGATCGTAGTGTATTCAAGTGCATAAATTTCATTAGGGTTTGATAATGAAGGAAGTATCTCCTTATATAGAAGACATAATATGAAATGGAGGGATAAGATTGAGAGGTTTTAAAAGAGGTCGGCTATGATTAGAGGGTAGGTAAAAGAAATAATAAAATAATGAAAGAGGTAGGTAGTGTATGAATTAAGAGATGAATGACATGTGTCATAGGTAGAAAAGGTTAATGAATTAATTAAATAAATAAAGATTTATTTAATTAATAGAAGAAGTGGGATCAAATTAAATAAATAAGATATTTATTTAATTTAGGAAAAAGGATGATTTAAATAAATAAATGTATTTATTTAAATGAGAAATAAGGCTAGAAGAGGATAAATGAATTAATTAAATAAATAAAGATTTATTTAATTAATAGAAGAATTAGGTTAAAATAATTAAATAAATAAAGATATTTATTTAATTAGACATGACAATTTTAGGTGTCTACATCTATTATTATTGTTATTGTAAATTTTAACTACTATTTCCATGATTATTGCATCTATCTATCTTAGCTGTCTGTGGAGGTGGAAACACCAAAGTGGGGGTCTTACTATGGTAGGCCTCTAAAAGATAGCCACAACCTTTTGTCTCTATTTTTCTTATGCATAGGTTGTTGAGTAGATTTTAGGAGCTAGCTGGAGACTTCAAACATAAACTGGTTGTGAAATTTTATCTCTTTCCTCTTCTCTTTCACTATTTCATAGATAATCACATTTACATTTCTACATCGTTTTTCACTCCATTTATGTTATTTAGTCACTTTTTCATCACATTCCATTTTGTATGAACTCTATGAATCTATTCACATAGGATGCCCACATGTCATTCTATCGTCTTAGACCTGCATGTGTGTCCTTAGACAGAGTGTAATTGAGTCGCGTCAGACGGCGTTTGTGACATGTTTAGTGTCATCTAAGGGGTACCTGATAGTCTTATATTTTGTACCACATCTTGAGTGGAGAGGCTAATTAGTGATGTAGACACCTAAAATTGTCCAGCCTAATTAAATAAATATCTTTATTTAGTTAGTTATTTTAGCCTAATTCTTCTATTAATTAAATAAATCTTTGTTTATTTAATTATTTCATTTATCCTCTTCTAGCCTTATTTCTCATTTAAATAAATACATTTATTTATTTAAATTATCCTTTTCCTATATTAAATAAATATCTTATTTATTTAATTGATCTCACCTTCTTCTATTAATTAAATAAATCTTTATTTATTTAATTAATTCATTAACCTTTTATACCCATGACACATGTCATTCATCTCTTAATTCCTACACTACCTACCCTCTCATTATTTTCTTATTTCTTTTACCTACCCTCTAATCATAGCCGACCATTTATCTTTTACACCTCTCAATCTTATCCCTCCATTTCTTATAGTGTATTCTATATAAGGAGATGCTTCCTTCATTACCAACCCCCAACTAATCGATCTTTGAAGCCTGACTATGCTTTTGAACTTTCATATGTGATCAGGCCTACTTGCAACCACATTTCTATTCTTTGTTGAGATCTTGTGCACACATAAAATCTAAGAGCAAATATATCAAGCAAGATCAATGGAGATAGGAAGAATGGAGATACAAACCCTATTAGACATGTGATGGTATAATCTTTGTGTTTTCATTTGATTTGCATTGTCTTAGGTAATCTTCATATGTTATGGTGGATCTTTGTTGTTGTTAGGCTAGGGTTTTGTGGTTGAATCTATTTAGCCTTTCATTATTGTTGTTTCCACTTTCACCATATATAAGTGAGTCCCCGATTGGTGTTCACCCACTTGTAGTTGTAGTCCACTTTTTTCCCTCTACAATATGGTATGATCATCTCCTAGCTATGACTAGAGAAGATGAAGTATTGATAGTGAGTGATAGATGATATTGATTTAGTGAAGTGGAGGCCATACTTGGACTGTGAGGAGTGGGAGGATGATGAGATAGAGCTTCCTATTACTATCAGAAATGATTTTTTATTGGGAGGACTCATTATATCATTAAGAAAAACCTTCCTAATAGTATATTTAGATAATTTGGTTAGATTTAGGGATATCTAATTGGTTTAGCTAAGTTCGCACATACACACCAAAAGATGTCATGATGGGGTTTGGCATTGTCTTATGAGATGGTTGTGGTGAATTTTAGGGATTTAGTATTTGTAGTGTGGGACTTCCGACAAGATGTGGTAGATGCAGAGATGATATCAAATTTTGAGGCTTGGATTAGTGAGCATCCCTTTTCATGATTGGTAGGTCCAGGTGAGATACATCCACAAATTAATAATGACACAAATGGAGAGGCACCACAACCAATGAGGAGGAGATGAAAGAAAGGACAATGAGGTTGAGGTAGGAGGGATGGAGGAGATGGGGATGATGAGGGAGATAGAGATTGGAGAGGACAATCACCTATACCACCTAGACATAGAGGGGGATAGGACAAAGGGCACAAGTATAGGAATATCCCTCCAGACAGGTACCAGTATAGCCTGCAATACTAAGACAACCATAAGAATAGGGTGATTCTCAAGGATATGAGGGTGAGATGAGGTGGTGGAATTACAAGTAGAGATATAGGTCTATGATGCACATATAGCCACCTAACAGGTATAGGTACAAGTACATGCCATACAGATTGTGACCTTGAGACAATTGGTGCAAATAGTTATGGGAGAGAGGGATATCACTATTTAGCGATATGATAGGGTAGACAAGGCCATTGAGTGATCCATAGAAAAATAGTAGGGTAATTTTGGATAAAGGAAGGAAATTGTCTTCAGAGTTGGCCAATAAATGGCCTATTAGAAATATTTGTATGAGGTGGAAATGCTTGTAGGACATAGAGCACGAAGCTTCACTTAGATATAATAGGGTAGGGATCCAAGACAAAGGATATAGAAAGCAGAGGGCTCATGGGCCCACCATAGACAATGCCAATAATAGGGTCAATAGGAGGGGTTCCACCACAATGGACATGAGGGGAAGGACCTTCTGGTACTTACAGACCTTCGAGACTGGTTGGTTTCAAGGGTAGGAGTTCTTAATAGCTCCTTCTAGTCAGGTTTCATATTAGTTTTATATAATTACATGCAGACACTTATGGGACATGATGATGAGGCTCCTAGTAGCCGATTCTTATTTTGACATTATTGTATCTGACACTATTTATTGATTCTATATAATGAGATGAGATCTAGTTTGGCGGTGACTCTATGCATTTGTTCTTATTTGATGTTATTTATGATGTGATGATTATATGCTTTCTATGATTAGATGCACATAAATTATTATGTTATGAATTATGTATGATGCATTATGTGATGTAGCTATGACTTATGTGTTATGGGTCTTATGATGAGATCAATTTTATGATATAAGATGATATTATATGATTCTATGATTCTTAGAATGCTTCCTATGGTGTACGATTAATTTTTATTCTTTTAATGTTTTTGATGCATATATACATGTACTATCTTGATGGATTCATAATAGTCTTATGTGGATATGTAAATTAACCTATGATGAGCTTATATATGCAATATATATGAATGATTATGATGATGCATATATATCATGATGTGATTATGAGCTAACCTATGTGGATGCCAAATGTAATGTGATATGATAAGATTATATATGTAGATATATAGGATAGATTCTAATTAATGCATGCCC
Source organism: Cryptomeria japonica (assembly GCF_030272615.1). Taxonomy (NCBI): domain Eukaryota; kingdom Viridiplantae; phylum Streptophyta; class Pinopsida; order Cupressales; family Cupressaceae; genus Cryptomeria; species Cryptomeria japonica. The sequence continues at coordinate 146,956,817 of NC_081407.1, forward strand.
CTAGTATTTTTGGTTTGTTAGTATACTCAATCCATGGATGTGGGACTACCAGTGATCAAGGTTGAAGGAGAGATGATTGAGGGAAAAGAAGGATCAGTTGGCTCAAGAAGAAATGGTGAATGATATAAGATATGAGGGTGATGAGCTATTATTCTCTTATCATCATTGAGCTTATTATGGAAAATGAATGTGACCATCCAGATATGATTTGGACCTAGAAATTCAGAATATCATTTGTATGGAGATAAGACACACACAAACAAGGAATGCCCTTTTCACACTAGACTCATTATGTCCTTGATGATTTAATGTGAAGAAGGACATAAAAGTTATTGTGGATTAGCGATGCAAATGAAACTTTGTTGTGGATTGTGAGCATCAGAAGGAAGGTATAAAAGTGATGCTCCTCACATGTGGTGCAAAGGATCCAATAACATCACTAGGTCAAGGATATGGTTCCAGTTAGAGATAGGACTTAATTATTATGGGTGAGGTACAAGCAACAAAATAGTTTGTTATGAAAGGTAGAGACCTTAGTAGAACAATAGCAAGACATGATTGGGATGGAAATTTTATCATGAAAAGATAGGATGTGAGTGTGTGCAAGGTGAAAGGATAATACCGAATGCTAAATGAGAGAGGAGAAAAGTCCCTACACATGGCATCAGTTGCCTAGTTTTCACCATGGTACTTGCCCAAGGTGCCACCAAAGTAGTTTTCACCATTGTATAGATTATTTCTCTTTACTTTTTCATTTTTTATTAATTTTTTGTGTGTCACACAAGATACCTATTTGTCAATTTTTCATCAAGGCAACAAATTTTTATTTTATTTTTATTTATTTTTTAAAGGGACTTTCTAAAGGACTAAGTGTAGAACCTACGAAGGTGCATGTTGTTGATAGGATGATCAAGTGGTTAACTTTTAGTAGTAGATAGTTGAATTCTCTAGAGCCATAGATTGTTGTGATAATGTAGGGGCCTAGCTAGTTAGGTTCAAACTTGCCTAGTTTCTCTCAATAATATTAATTTCCCTTTTTATTTTTCTTCTTTTTCTAGTTGCAAATCAATAGTCAGAGGTTTCAACTCATGGAAAAGAAAACTTATTAGAGAACCTTCTTTGTAGTTGGATTCCAAAGCTTATAACCTTTCAAACTAACACCATAGGAAATAAAGATACACTTGACCACCTTGTTCTCTAATTTCTTGGGATTAAGGTGTCTCAACCTTTGCAAATTCTCATATTAATGCTGGTATATTTATTTATCATTTTAATTTTTTTCTTGCCTACAAATGTCTAGTCATCTAGTGGGACCTGTAGGCTTGGTGTCATCCTACTTTGTGATGACTAAATGACACATATGTTTCACATGTGGATGTAGGAATCCCACTTTGAGGATCTTGAATGTGTTACCCTATGTTAGATTCTATGACAAAATGGATAAATTTCTAGAGATACCTTATGTATGGAGAAGGTGGATGCCCAAGTTGGATTTATTGACAATTGACACTCTTTGGATTCATTTTGTTGTCATTGATGGCAACAAGATCAAATGAAAGTCATATACAGGCACTAGGAGGCATATATCGACAGATACCGACTTTGGAGGATTCAGGGATACACTGATAGTGACATCAAGGAGGATTTACTTAATAAATCATTTTGTAATTATTGTCAAGGCTGACATTGAATATCTTTTGTAAATGTATTGTAAGATGACATAAGGCATATTATTTGTAATGGGTATATAGGTCAGTCTACTAGGTTATTTTGAGTAATAGGAAATGTGTGGATATAGGAGAATATAGTAGAACTGTATAATGCAAAATATATGTATGAAGATCATTTTCTATGTGAATTTTATATCATGCAATGATCTATAGATATCTTGGAAAGCATTCTTGGAGGAGAAGAGATATCGGTAGTAGTTCGGGGTTTATGAACCGATACAAAGCAGAGCCAGAACCAGAACTCTTTTCATATAGCCAGTGAACTAATATTGTGGGTCAGAAATCCCACTGTAGTTTATCCTCTTTGAGGTTTTCCATGTATAAATTTTGTATGTTATGGTGTTCATTTATGTGGATGGTTTATTTGCTTCTTGTTATATGTTTATTTTTTTACTAGTTTATATGTTTATGGTATAAAAGGATAAAAATTGTTCATATCGGTAGAACACTGATTCACCCCCCTCTTAGTGTTCTTGGATCCCAACAATTGGTATCAGAGCTTGGTACCTCGGAAGAAGTTTAACAGCTTGAGGAAGATCCTGAAACCAAAATCTTTGAACATGGCTATGGAGAAGCAACTTGAGATAGCTCTTGAGGATTATGATACTGAAAGGATGAAGAACTTGAAATTGTAAGAAGAATTGAATTCTACAAATGAATTATTTATTATCCTGTAAGAAAGGTTATCATCTGCCCAAGCCAAGAGAAAATAACTTTTGAAAAAATTGGATAATGAGGAGAAGAATTCTCTTAAGGAACAATGTCAGAAAATAAGTCAAGCAAACATGCTCATGAAGAATGAAATGCAAGATCTGACTATGAGGTTATCAAAAGATATTGAGGACAGAAAGAAGAAGGAAGACAATCTTGTTATATCTCTGAAGAACAAATTTGATGAATGTGGTAGATTGAATCATGAGAATAATTTGTTGAGAACTGATTTGGAACACTCTCAGAACAATAAACAAGAACTTGAAAGACAAATAACTACTCTGAGAGATGATTTGACTACTGCAAGTGATTATAAAGAAAAGTTTAGGATCAGTGTTGCACAGTTGGATGAATTATTGAAAAGGCAAAGATAGATTGATTATTCTAGAGGACTTAGATTTGTACAAGGTGAAAGCTTCGGTACTGCAAATGAAGATCAGACAACCGGTATGGCAAACTCATCAGAATAGAGGAAACCGATAAGGCAATCTAATGCTCATAAATTCAATGGGAGATGTTGTTTTGCAACAAATTTGGGCATATGGCTAAACAATGTAGAAATAAAGCAAATCAAAACTACAATTTTGTTCCTGGTCAATGCACAAATTGCAAGAAATATGGTCATAGATCAGAACATTGTAGAATGAATGTTAAATGTCATGCATGTGGAAAGTTTGGACATTTTGCTAATCATTGTAGGTCAAGAAATGATACCAGATATGTCAAAGCAATTCAAAAGAAAAATGTTACATTCTATGCATGCAACAAAATAGGTCATATTGTTAAGTATTGTAGAAGCAAGACTCAACCGATTAATAATGATAGTGATAATGAGAAAGAAAAGCAAAAGGTAGATGAAATACAACAAGATCACACCAAGAGATGGGTTAGAAAATCTAAAGAACCAAGTGGAGATGGATTGACACTAGTAACTCCATCAGTAGAACAAGGTATTCCTCCACCGACAGGAAATTCCACCGGTAACTAAGGCATAAGCCTTAGGGGTTGGCAAAGTCATTGCTAAATTTTGCATATTACCCTGGAAGAGATCTAAGGAGATCTGGAGAGTTGTGTTCATCATCGATGAAGGTTCACTCGACACATGACTATGGAACTGGCATCCATAGGGTTGCTGCTGAAGCATTTATTACAAAACATTAGGGTTTTATTTGTTGATAAAAGGGGGTAAGTGAAATCATTTTCACTCACCAAGAATTCAAGCATTTAAAGAAAAGAAAAGGCGAGTTAAGAGTGAGCAAAAGCATTGTGAAAGGATTTTGAGCAATTATCTAAAGCAATTCGGTGTTCACTTTCAGGTATTTTTTGAAATGGAGTCTAGATCTTTAGGTCCTACTTTCATTCCAAATCCCACCATTATCGAAGTCAAGGATAGGTTAAGGATATTATTTAAGGAAGTTCCCAAAATTGCTAAAAAGGAAGACTCTGCGAGAGCATTTTCTAGGGTTTGTGATGGCGTACTATATGTTGAAGATGCGAGTGCAAACATTCACTGCACCCTGTATGATTTGGGAACAAAGGACATCAAAAGAATGTATCAATCCGTGATACTAGGAGACTCCAGAACCATTAAACTAGAATACAAAGCAATTGAGGATCTAGGGTTAACCGGTATTCTATACATACCAAAATTCAAAGATGAGGTTATCAGATGTGTTCTGAGTAGGGTTCACAACAAATTTATTTGGCTAGATAGGCCTTACATGATCATGAAGGAGGCTATTCAAGTAGTCACCGAATTACCCAAAGTTGGACAAGAACCTGGCAAGAAAGTTTCCAACAATGAGGTCGAAAAACTCACTGGTGCAACATCTAATAGCAGATCACTGAGGATAAGCACAATCACCGACACTGATGTAAAATTTGCAAGCATTATAATAGGTTACAAGGTAACTCAATCCAACTGATTAAATTATGTTGCTAGTTCATGCATCCATGTTGCATATCAGATGCTAAGGAGCAATGTGAAGTATGATTTATGTGAATGGATGAGGAGTGAATTGATGTTGAACCTTGGTAAGATAAAAGGAATCAAGAAAGGGACTTTTAGATATGGAAATTTGATTGTTTGTTTAATTATTTACTTCTTGAATGAGCTACCCAGTCTAGAGAAGAAGTGTTGGGCTCATGACATACCGGTAGGTATGCAGATCAAGGAAGCAATCACCAGTCTTGGTATCAATAGAGATGGGAAACTTTGGGGGTATTTCAAGACATTCCAAGAAAATATGAGACAAAGGGAGAGAGTATAAAAGAACATTGTGGAGAAGTATTCCACTGATATCTATTTTATGGTAAAAACTGATGAAACTCTTATGGAAGCAGTTGAACCAAGGACAATAAGAGTGACAGAGCTTGGAGATGAGGTGGATGATAGCATTTTGAACTCTATGCAAAAATGTTGTTAGATGCCCCATTAGATGATAAAATAGAGCATTTTGGTACAATGGGAGAGAAGGCTCTTGAAGTCAAAGCCAGTTTTAACAGGAAGAGAAGAGAGAAGAAAATAGAAAAGATGTAATTTATAAGATAGACACTCATCTGGGTTCAGGATCCATACAGGAAGCTAAACCGATAGAGGTTGGTACTACAGAACTGAAGAAGCTACAAGTTCATATTTCCCCTATCACTTCTGATTCTGACTCTGAGGATAATGAACCTCTGACTTTCAGAAGGATACAAAGGAAGAATGTGGTACAACCACCGGTAGAGCAGAAGAAGGCAGAGCCTAGGAGGAGACTTGTTAGAAAGGCAACTAAGCCTACTGCACCTCCACCACCGGCAAGGAAGCCTATGCAAAAGAGGAAACCAGTCACACCGGCAACCACAAGGACAAAGAAGAGGGATGATGATACTAAAACCGGTAAGACCATAATGACATGTGCTAAGCTTATTGATGAAATTACAAAAGATGGAATATTGAAAAATGTATCAAAGTATTATGAATATTTAGAAGAGAATGATCAAAATGAATTAGTAGAGGCTATTTTGTTATATATAGACATTTATAAGAAAGCCTTAGTTGAAATTTTGAAGTAGATACCTTTATCCTTGTATAATAAACTTGAGGCTAGAAGACTTGATGCTGTCAAGAGAGATAGGGAGATTAAGGAAGTAGCACTTTTGGAAATGTGTGGTGCTATAAATAATGAAGAAATGAAAAGATGCATAGATACTGCAAATAGGATAGTTTTTAGTAGTAAACCTTGATAGATAAGCCTTATGATGGGGAGAGTAAATGAGGTGATAAATGAGACTAGTAAGGGATGGAACAAATTCTTTCAGAAAAACCCATATTTTCTCACATCTCAAGAAGAATTTGCAAGGGCAACAACTTCCACCATTTTTGACAAATCAAAGGGGAAAGGTATTTTGGGCAGTTCAACTCCAATTTTGACACAACCAACAGTAACTATAGATATTTAGACACAACCAAAAGTTAAGGAGAGTGTACAGTCTATACTGACACAGACCATTTTTGAGCAAGGCAATGTACAGGACACTGTAAATAATGTGGATAATACTCCACCGATAGTAACTGACACTGCACCAAGTGGCGAAGCCATCGGTGCAAAAGAGGTTGAGATGGACAAGGTAAAAGCAACTGAGTCCATACTGGTAGTTAAAACGGATTCCCCAACAAAGGTTTTGGCAATTGACACTTCTTAGGTTGAGAAGAAATCAGTCTTTGAGTTGAGTCCAACTGAATTGATGATGATGGTTACTAAAAAATTACTGAAGGAAGGTACTACATACAAAGGAATAATTGATTAACCAGTCACACTATTGTACATATTAATACCTGACTATTAGATTGAAGATGGAGCAAGCCCTTCTGAAAAGCTCAAGACTCTAACAGAGCATATCTCTAACAATTTTCAATCTCTAAGGCAGATTGCAGACCGACAGGATTTGGATAAATTCATAACAGCTAAAAGAATGGCTTTTTATCAGATTATAGAAACAAAGAGAAATAAAATTGAGGACAAACTTATTCCTATTGAGGTTTGTTTAAAACAATATACAAATATATACAGAGTGTGTTGTAACATAGAAATTCTTATGGCTAATGTAGATATCAAGATTAAAGTAGTTGTATGATAAGATAGCTAAAATTGCTAATTCTTTTGATGGATTGACTACACTGACCACATCTGTTGATGGACAAATTTTGTCCTTGGAGAACCAATTTTTTTCTTTTGAGAAGGAGAGAGTAAAATCATGCAAAGAGTAAGAAGTCTAAGACGACTGATAAGTCCTAGATTAGATTCATTGGGTGTTCATAAGAGAGAGTGCATGGACATGATAGCTAAACCCACATCGACAGATGTCCAAGAGAAGAAAACACTTGCCCACTTACTAAGTGGACTAGCATCCATTTCCGGTACTTTCAAAACCGGCTGGGATACATATCTTTAGTTAATGCAAAAGGCATACCCAGAAATCGTGAAGATGATTAAGCTCCAATAAAACTAACAACATTCATTTATTCTTTTGTTTTGAAATTCTTTCAATTCCTTCACCGGTATTTGGCATTAATGTCAAAGGGGGAGTATGCATATATGTGAAAAATATTAGAGAATAACAGATAAAAACATATGGGAAGGATATCAGGATATCAGATGGAATGTATTTCTTAGGGGGAGCATACCGACAGGGAATCCATTTTTCACATGAGTGTTTCCATCAATGCCAAAGGGGGAGATTATTGGCAATTGACACTCATTGGATTCATTTTGTTCTCCTTGATGGTAGCAAGATTAGATGGAAGTCATATACTAGCACTAGGAGGCATATATCGGCATATACTGGCTTTGGAGTATTTAGGGCTACATTGGCACCGGCATCGGCATCGGCATCAATACTTCATTGGAAGCCGACATCAAGGAGGATTTACTTAATAAATCATTTTGTAATTATTGTCAAGGCTGACATTGAATATCTTTTGTTAATGTATTGTAAGCCGACATAAGGCATATTATTTGTAATGGGTATATAGGTCAGTCTGCTAGGTTATTTTGAGTAATAGGAAATGTGTGGATATAGGAGAATATAGAAGAACTGTATAATGTGAAATATATGTATGAAGATCATTTTGTATGTGAATTTTATATCATACAATGATCTGTAGATAGCTTGGAAAGCATTCTTGGAGGAGAAGAGATGCCGGTAGTAGTTCAGGGTTTATGAACCAGTACAGAGCAGAGCTAGAACCAGAACTCTATTTGGCATAGCAGATGCATTCTTGAGTTTATTTTCAATAATTTACTTTAGTAAAAAGCTTGTAGTCAATGAGGCTGCTTAGTGATGAGCAGTATGCTCTAGGCAGCATGCCTTCCTACATGTGTGGGCCCCTATTATATGTAATATCTTTTCATATGGCCAATGAACTGATATTGTGGGTCACAAATCCCACCATGGTTTTTCCTCTTTGAGGTCTTCTATGTATAAATTCTTTGTGTTATGGTGTTCATTTATGTGGATGGTTTATTTTCTTCTTGTTATATGTGTATGGTATAAAAGGATAAAAACTATTCATACCGGTAGAACACTGATTCACCCCCCCTCTTAGTGTTCTTGGATCCCAACAGGATTGTGACAAGTTGTATGAGAATAAGCTAATAATAATCATTTATGACATATTCTCTTACAACTATAAGTGTTGTAAGTTATGATAGCATTAAGATGTAGAAGAGCATTTGTCATATCTCTAAATAGTAAATTTTGGATGACCAACTTAGAAGGTTTGAATGGGGAGTCATTTGGAGGTATACATGTCTCATTTGCATGTTTTGAAGGCCAACAAATAGGGCCAAATTCTTTGCATGACCCCATCTTCTAACTTCATCTAGAAGCTTCCTCTTATGTTGTATTTATCTATAAAAGGTAGCCTTGGAGAGTATTAGTCATGTAATGTTTTTAGGTGAAGTGTTATGTGTTATACAGATCTGATACCGAAAGTAAACTGAGAGGGGGAGGTGAATCAATTTACTATCATAAATCAAAACTATTGCATCTAAAAGGCTTTAAATCAAAGCACAAAGAAACCAACACAATGAAGGATAAAACATGAAAGTATAGTACACACACCAATATTTTTGACGTGGAAAACCCGGTAAAGGGGAAAACCATGGTGGGAAGCCCTACCCATAATTAGATAATACTTCTGCAAGAGTATGTGAAATAATTACAATGGGGATTGCACTTGCAATTAGACCAACCGCCTAGAGCTCACTGCTCATCACAAAATAAAATTCTCACTGGCTTACAAAACATCATATTACAATCCAGAAAGAATGAACTGTGAAAGTAGCATCTCCTAATGCTTGATACTCGGTTAAGCACAAATGTCTGCCTTGAAATTCCAAAAACCTTATGCCGAATGATATACCACTTGTTCACACATAAACCTTCCTCTAATAATGTAGACATAACCATCGATTCCACACACCTTCTTTGATCTCCAAATTACATGAATAAGTCACCTATAAATATAGATCATCAACCTTATGATAAGGTCGCCTAAACCCTAAACCTAAAAACCAATAATAACAAAAATTAAATTACACGATATCACTAGACCAATATTATGATTTACATTACATATCATGGACCTATTTCAAATATCCAAACAATTATATCTGTCAAAAATTCTGTTAAGACCAAGATCCAACATGTTTCACCAACTGGTAGAAACCCTTAGTGAAGTAACACAAAAAGTAATCGGATCCAAATAGAACCACCATAATAGAATGCCAACCAATGGAAAGTCACAAAACACTCAAAATACGATCAAGAAGTACCTTCAATATGATAGAAATTGATTCCATAAGTTGGACCAAAATTGTTTGATAAAAACATCAAATATCACTTACCGATACCAAGAAATACCAACTGGAATCATAAGTGATAGTTACTAGAGCACCAAAACATGAACCAATAGAATATGGAAAGCATATAACCATCCTCAATAAGCATCCAAAACCGCATCCAAGGGTCTGATCATACTAGATCAGAATCAAAGCCAAAACCAAGATAAATACCAAGACAAATCGAGATAGGTCCAACCGGGACATAGTGTTGACATCAATGACAACACCTAACCAAATCCAGCATATTGCCAACAATCTCCCCCTAGGGCATTGATGGCTACATTGAATGTGAAAAACATCCAATTGCCAAGGAATGTGAACAATCTCCCTCAAAGATATGATTGATTTTCACATGAATACCATCTCTCCCCCTTTGACATCAATGACAAAGGATGAATACTAAACCAAAAATACTAAACCAAACAGCTGACTACTCCCCCTGAGTAGTAGCATCATCTCATCAACCTGAATCAAAGAAAATATCTAATAAGCTTACTAGATTGATGCATTCATGCATCTCTAAGTCTCTTCTAGAGGGTTGGTAACCCCCAACTAATCTTTGAGATATTCAAAAGTATCTTTAGGCAATGATTTTGTTAGAAAATCTTAAATCTGCTCCTTAGTAGGCACATAAACCAATCCGACTTCCTTTGCTACAACCTTTTCTTTCAAGAAATTATAGCTTATAGAAATATGTTTTGATTTGGAATGAAATACCAGATTCTTTGACATATCAATAGCAGCAGTATGAATAACAATAGGTCCATCATAACTTATCTTTATATCTTTCAACATCTGTTTCATCCATAAAATTTGAGTACAGTTGGTTGCAACAACTACATATTTTGCTTCAGTAGTAGATAATGAAGTGCATGATTATGTCTTACTAAGCCATGAAACCAACTTCTTTCCAAGAAAGAATGCACCGCCAGTGGTGCTCTTCATGTCATCCACATCTCCTGCCCAACCAAAGTCTATATAGGCACATTATCTGAAATCATATTTCTCTGGATACCATAACCCAAGGTCTATTGTACTTGCCAAATATCTGAATATCCTCTAAACAACAATATCATGAGTTCCTCTAGGATCTGACTGAAATCTAGAAGCAATACAAACAAAATTCATTTTATCAGGCCTAGTCTAAGTTAAGTACAACAATCCACCAATCATTCATTTGTATGTACTTGGATTCACTTTAGGGGATTCATCATCCTTTGACAATTTGCAACCTGTTATCATAGGAGTATCGACTCTGAGGTTCAAATTTCTTAAAAAATTCCCTCACATACTTAGTTTGACAAAAGAAAATACCTTTATCAGTCTAAGTAATCTGCAAACCTAAGAAAAATTCCATCTCACCAATCACAAACATTTCAAATTCATTCTTTATATCATCAACAAATTTCATGCATAGGCTTTCTTCTCCTCCAAAATTGATATCATCCACAAAGACTTCAATAATTAGTATGTCTTCATGCTCAATTTTATAATATAAGTTACTATCAACATTACCTTTTCTAAAACTGAGCTTAGAAAGATATCTATCCAATCTAGCATACCATGCTCTAGGGGTCTCTTTTAGTCCATATAAAGCTTATTCAATCTGTAAACCATGTCCTTGTCTTCTAATAAATAAAATTCATTAGGTTGCTCAATGTAGACTTCCTCCTCAAGATCTCCATTCAGAAATGTGCATTTGACATCCTTCTAATATAATTTGTAGTTCTTGCATGCAACATAGGCAAAGAATAGTCTTACCGCTTTAATTCTTGCAATCAGAGCATAAGTTGTCAGCAATATTGCATTATAAAAGACAATGAAAGATTGTTGGCATTTCTTAAGGATATTGAGAAGGTTGTTGATGATTATGGATATAACTGATTAAAGATGTTTTACTGTCTTGATATTATTATTTTGTCATTGATGTCAAGAAATTGATTTTCTAATTCAGTATGATGTTGCCATATCTTGAGAAGTATCATATGAAGATTATAAAGATGTCGGTAAAAGACACAGGAAAGAATATGATGAATAATGTATTCAATGGGCAACTACTACTAAGTTAGACAATGATGAGATCATGATGTTTTAGATTGTTTTGACATCATACCTATGTTGTAAATTGTAAAGGTTAATACTATACTATGTTATCAAGCAAAGAACCTAGTCAGTAAACCCTAAGGAACCTAGTTGGTAAACCCTAAGGTTATCACTATCGGTTAATGAAGGTGGAATTTCTACCGAGTAGAGTTTAGTATTCACCGAGTTGTTACCGAGTTGTAACCGAGCTATAACGAAATGCATTAAATGTTTTCATGCAGTATTTAATGAAGGAAGTTGATGAGCTGGAGCGGATTAAATGATTGGTAAGCCATGGAAGAAGTTTGTTAATGAATCTAAGGCAATGGAAAGTCGGCATGAAGATCTACAACTTAGATTGAACCACAATACCCTGGCACAAGTTCCAAGACTATTATGCAAGTTCTAAGGTGGGGTAAAACATTTTTAGATCGAAAGATGCATTGAACCTAGACAAGATTGAAGATTTGATGGCTATGATTGATCATGGGAAATGTGATCAAGGAGATTATGCAGTTACCTAATTGTTTATAAATAGGAAACTGTTGATAAACAATGTATGTGGGCAAGTGTATGCATAGGGATGCTACATAGTGATTACTGAGCACAGAAGCTTGAAGACCTGTTAGAATAACAGAGTATAGAAGCCCAGTAGATACACAAGATTAGTTCTATGTCTAGATTGTATTGAACGAATAGGAATCTGCTTTAGCATTTTAGATGTGAAGTTGTAGATAGATTTTTATTACTGTTAATTTTTGAAAGTGACAAAAATTCTCTTAACTGAGTGGACTTAATAGTCTTATATGTAAATCCTCTAGCAAGGTGACATTTTGATTGAGTGTTTGAAATCCTTTAACAAGGTCACTTCTAACAAAGTGAAGATCCTAACAGATCTAAGGGAAATCCCTTAACCGGGTCACATCCACCAATGTGTTTGTAATCTTTAACAGGATTTGCTTTTAATCGAGCATACTCTAGAAGAGTATATTTCATAGTGGGTCCGAAATCCCATAGTGGTTTTTCCCTATTTGGGTTTCCATGTTAAATCTGGTGTTATGAGGTTTATATTGTTCATATGCTTTTGAGTTTGCATGTTTAACAGGTTTGGTTATATGACTGATATATATGTTACCAAGGTTGAATCTGATGTTTTTATGGATAATTAAGTTTGTATGATTCACCCCCCCCTCTCATCTTGTTGGCTATTGGATCTATACTTATATTAAGTATTAGAACTATCAATTGGTATCAGAGCTTTGGACTCGGGAAGGAAAGTTTAAAGGCACTTGAGTTAAAGATCCAAAGATGTATAAGAGGGATGCACTGAAGCTGAACAAGTCAAGTTTCTCTACATGGTAGAAAAGGATGAAGCTACATCTATCAAGAGTTGGAGAATATGTTGTATACTATTTGGAGAATGATTTTGTCACACTGAGCACCTATCCATTGACTATGGAAGAGATAAAGGCGAAGCAAGAACATATTCAAGCAATGATTGAAATAACATCTGCATTGATCGATTTAGAGTTTAATGATCTAGAAGGCTGCAATGATGCAAAGGCAATGTGGGATAAGCTTATATCAGTATATGGAGGAGATGAACATGTTCAAAGAGAAAAAGTAGATAGTCTGAGAGGACAACTTGAATCTATGAGGATGAATGAAGGTGAGAACATAACTCAGTACAGTACAAGACTAAAGGAGATTGTCAATCAAATCAAAGGAGCAGGTGGAACTATTGAAGAAAAGGATATAACAAGTAAGTTGTTAAGAACCCTTCTACCAACTTATGCAATTTGAGTCTCTGCAATCAATGAATTGAGGTCTGTACCTAATATGCCAGTTTCTTTGGATGCTACTATTGGCAAGCTACATGCATTTGAGCTAAGTAATTTTGATAACAGTGGATCTTCGGTAAATAAAGTTGAATCTGCATTTAGTTCTTTTCATCTTGATGAATCTAATGATTACAATGAAAGAAAGTATAAGTACTCTGAAGGAGATCACAGTGGAGCAAGTGAAAGATTTCAGAAGAACATGGAAAAAGTACACAAACTGTATGAAGAAATCAGAAAGCAAAAAGAGTTTGAAGCACTATTAGCCAAAAGGTTACCGAGAGGCAAAGGTAAGTATAAAGGAAAACTACCTTTGAAATGTTTCAATTGTGATAAGATAGGACATATGGCTTCTAACTATCCTGATAAAGATTTTATTGAAAAGAGAGATTACTGAGATAACAAACAGAAAGATAAACATTACAGAGGACACCGAGACATCAGAAGAAGAGATATAAAGACATGCTTAATAGCTGATGAGGAATCTAACGATGATAAATCAGATGAGACTGATACAGAGGATGTTGTTTATGTGGCTATCAAGGATGGCTCAGATGAAGAAAGGTATGAATAAAAATCCCTAATATCTCACATAAGCACTAATGATTCTTGGATTATAGATAGTGGATGCTCACACCATATGATAGGAGATAAACACAAGTTTGTTATGTTAGAAGATTATGTTGAAGGCTATGTTAGATTTGGTAATGATGCACCATGTCCGGTAAGAGGTAAAGGATGTATAACACTTCTTGATAATGCAAGATGCAATGATGTTTGTTGGGTTGAAGGTTTGAAATACAATTTGTTGAGTGTAGCATAGCTAAACAACACAGGTTACCAAATAGAATTTTAGAAAGGAATTGTCAAATTTCATGACAAGAATGGAAAGTTAGCTGCTACCGGGACACAAACAAAAGGTAATACATTTCACCTTGACTCAACTCGGAATAAGTGTTTACATGCAAAGATTGATGATACCTGGTTATGGCATAAAAGGTTTTGTCATGTAAATTTTGATAATCTGATCAAAATAAGTAAGAAGCATAGAGTAAGAGGTCTATTGAGTCTTGAAAAACCTGAGAACGCTATGTGTCGAGGATGCCAGATGGGTAAGATGACAAGATCAAGATTTACAATTAAGTCTTACACTTCTAAGGGAATTTTAGATCTAGTGCACACTGATCTGTGTGGTCCTATGAAAGTTCAAAGTTATTATGGTGATAAGTATTTCATATTATTTGTGGATGACTATTCAAGGATGATGTCAGTAATGTTTTTAAAAGAAAAATCATAAGCTTTTCAAATGTTTAAATGGTACAAGGCAAGAGTTGAAAATGAAACAAGAAGACAACTGAAATGTCTTAGATCAGATAGAGGAGGAGAGTTCACATCTGATGAATTCAACTTATTCTGCAGTAATCATGGTATTAAAAAACAAGTCTCTGCACTGAGAACTCCACAGCATAATGGAATAGCTAAAAGAAGTAACGGATCTATTGTAGATTGTGCTAGAACACTGATGATTGAAAAGAAGGTGCCACAAACATTTTGGAGAGAAGCAATAAGCACAGCTATTTATACCTTGAACCGAGTTCAATTGAAGAAAGGTACTTTGAAGACACCATATGAAATCTGGTATGATAAGAAACCTAATGTTAGTTATTTTAAAATCTTTGGAAGTAGATGCTATGTTCATAAAGATGATAGAAATGGCAAGTTTGATCAGAAAAGTGAACAAGGAACATTTGTAGGTTATTCTTCTAGAAGCAAAGCATTTAAATGTCTGATCAAATCATCTAAAAAAATAGTAGAAAGTGCAAATGTGAAAATTGATGAATTTGCAGAAAGAAATGATGAAGGAAATTCTAAGGAACTAGAAGACTATGATGAATTTGTCTATGTTCAACCGAGAAGTCCTACCGAGAAAACTGTTGAAGAAAATGAAGAGAATATCCAGTTACCGAGTGATGAAGAAGATCATATAGAGCCTATTGAGCCTGTATTAGCCAACTATGTTAGAAGACATCATGCACCAAGTCAGATTATAGGAGATAAGGATGATCCAGTGATGACAAGGAACAAACTGAGATAGAACACATGTTTGGTATCTGAATTTGAATCGAGAATAGTGAAAAAGGCATTTAATAGTGAAGATTGGATAAATGCTATGACAGAAGAGATTGATCAAATCAAGAAGAATGACACATGGATACTAATCCCAAGACCGAAGGACAAAAATGTAATCGGTACAAAGTGGATTTTTCAGAAATAAGCTAAATGAAAAAGGAGAAGTCATTCGAAACAAAGCAAGATTAGTTTGCAAAGGTTATGCTCAAGAAGAAGGAATTGATTATGGTGAAACTTTTGCACCTGTTGCTAGACTTGAAGGAGTAAGAACATTGTTGGCCTATGCTGCTTTCAAGAACTTCAAGGTATATCAAATGGATGTCAAATCTGCATTTCTGAATGGAATATTAGAAGAAGAAGTTTTCATTGAATAACCTAAAGGATTTGTTGAAGACAATAATAAAGATCAGGTATGTAAATTGAACAAATCCTTATATGGTTTGAAACAAGCACCAAGAGCATGGTATGAAAGATTGCACTCTTATTTGATTAAGATTGGTTTTATAAGGACAAGTGAGAACAACAACATGTACATGAAGAATGATGAAAATGGAATACTGATCTCAGCCATATTTGTTGATGATATTATATTTTTATGGAAATGACTCTTTATGCAAGAACTTTGGAAATGAAATGAGCAAAGAATTTGAGATGTCATTAATCGGTGAGATAAAGTATTTTATAGGTTTACAGATACTACAAAAGAAAAATGAGATTTTCATTACTCAATCCAAGTACATAAAGGAAATCTTGAAGAAATTTGGAATGGATGATTCAAAACCAGTAAGTACTCCTATGACTATGAACTGTAAATTATCTAAGAATGATGAATTTGCATCTGTTGATGAGACACTTTACTGATCCATGATTGGAAAACTCCAATATGTTGTTCACAGTAGACTAGACATAGCACATGTAGTAGGTATAGTTGCAAGATTCTCTACAGATCCTAAGGAAACACACATGGCAGCAATCAAAAGAATTTTTAGATACTTGAAAGGCACAGAGGATTATGGCCTAGTATATCAGAAAGGAAATGATTTTGATTTAAAAGTTTATACTGATGCTGATTGGGTAGGCAACATTGATGACAGAAAAAGCACAAGTGGAGGAGCTTTCTTTTTAGGAGAAAGACTAGTGAGTTGGCCTAGCAAGAAACAAGGATGTGTTTCATAATAACCAACAGAAGCTGAATACATTGCTGCAGCATTGAATTGTACCAACATTGCATGGATCAAACAACTGTTGGAAGGTATAAATGAGAAAGTTACCGAGCCAGTAACTATATTCTGTGACAATACTAGTGCCATTAATATTTCAAAGAATCCTGTTATGCACTCTAAGACAAAGCACACATCTATCAAATATCATTATCTTAGAGAAGAAGCTCAAGAGAAGAAAGTAGTGTTGGAATATGTTAGCACAAAGGAGCAATTAGCAAATATCTTCACCAAGCCACTACCAAAGGACACTTTTGAATATCTCAGAAGCAAGTTAGGGGTCCTACCCCTATCTTCTACTCATTGGCTGAGTTCGGTGAAAGCATCAGTCTGATGACTCTAATGAATATATTTTGGGAGTTGATGCTGAGTTATACACTTTAGGATGTTTTCTAAAAGTGTATTGGAACTAATACAAGAAATATAACAGGGAACAAGAATTGAAGACAAATGCTCCGACCGAGACTTAGTTGATACACAACTGCAGGAAATCACTTCTTACAGAAAGAAATTATGTTTTAGTTCTTTATTTTCTTTTTGGCATTGTTGTCAAAGGGGGAGAAGACTACTATACAGAAGAGAAGACTAAGAGAAAACTAAGCAGACTATAGATTGGGAAGAAGACTAAAGAAATGAGAAGAAGTCTAATGTATGGGGGAGAGCATTTCAACATTTTAGAATCATAGCAATTCGAATCTATTAAGGTCAAATCAATTGGTTTTGCCATCAATGCCAAAGGGGGAGATTGTTGGCAATATTGCATTATAACAGACAATGAAAGATTGTTGGCATTTCTCAAGGATATTGAGAAGGTTGTTGATGATTATGGATATAACTGATTAAAGATGTTTTAATGTCTTGATATTATTATTTTGTCATTGATGTCAAGAAATTGATTTTCTAATTCAGTATGATGTTGCCATATCTTGAGAAGTATGATATGAAGATTATAAAGATGTCAGTAAAAGACACAGGAAAGAATATGATGAATAAGGTATTCAATGGGCAACTACTACCAATTCAGAGAATGATGAGATCATGATGTTTTAGATTGTTTTAACATCATACATATGTTGTAAATTGTAAAGGTTAATACTATACTATGTTATCAAGCAAAGAACCTAGTTAGTAAACCCTAAGGAACCTAGTCGGTAAACCCTAAGGTTATTGCTATAAGTTAATGAAGGCGGAATGTCTACCGAGTAGAGTTTAGTATTCACCGAGTTGTTACCGAGTTGTAACCGAGCTATAATAGAATGCATTAAATGTTTTCATGCGGTATTTAATGAAGGAAGCTGATGAGCTGGAGCGGATTAAATGATTGGTAAGCTGTGGAAGAAGTTTGTTAACGAATCTAAGGTAATGGAAAGTCGGCATGAAGATATACAACTCAGTTTGAACCACAATACCCTGGCACAAGTTCCAAGACTATTATGCAAGTTCCAAGGCGGGGTAAAATGTTTTCAGATCAAAAGATGCATTGAATCTGGACAAGATTGAAGATCTAATGGCTATGATTGATCATGGGAAATGTGATCAGGGAGATTATGTGGTTACCTAATTGTTTATAAATAGGAAACTATTGATAAACAATGTATGCGGGCAAGTTTATGCACAGGGATGCTACATAGTGATTACCGAGCACAGAAGCTTGAAGACCTATTAGAATAACAGAGTATAGAAGCCCAATAGATAGACAAGATTAGTTCTATGTCTAGATTGTATTGAACAAATAGGAATCTACTTTAGCATTTTAGATGTGAAGTTGCAGATAGATTTTTATTATTGTTATTTTGTGAAAGTGACAGAAAATCTCTTAACCGAGTGGACTTAACAGTCTTATATGTAAATCCTCTAGCAAGGTGACATTCTGATTGAGTGTTTGAAATCCTTTAACAAGGTCACTTCTAACAAAGTGAAGATCCTAACAGATCTGAGGGAAATCCCTTAACCGGGTCATATCTACCAATGTGTTTGTAATCTTTAACAGGATTTTCTTTTAACTAAGCATACTCTAGAAGAGTATATTTCTTAGTGGGTCCGAAATCCCATAGTGGTTTTTCCCTATTTGGGTTTCCACGTTAAATCTAGTGTTATGAGGTTTATATTGTTCATATGCTTTTGAGTTTGCATGTTTAACAGTTTTGGTTATATGACTGATATATATGTTATCGAGGTTGAATCTGATGTTTTTATGGATAATTAAGTTTGTATGATTCACCCCCCCCTCTCATCTTGTTGGCTATTGGATCTATACTTATATTAAGTATCAGAACTATCATAAGTCTCAACATAATCAACTCCTTCTTCCTGTGAACAACCTTTGCAAATGAATCTAGCCTTGTTTCTTACAACTTAACCTTCCTCATTCAATTTATTCCTGAAAACCCATTTAGTTTCAATAATATTCTTATCTTCAGGTCTGGGAACTAATTCTCATGTCTTATTCTTTTCTATTTGATCTAATTCTTCTTCCATTGCTTTCATCCAATTTTCATCTTTACTTGCTTTAATAAATGATTCTGATTTAATTTGAGAAATCAAACATATCTCTTTAGTAGCTAGCCTTCTTCTAGTCATCACACCTTTTCTTTTATCTCCAATTATCTAATTTTTAGAATGATTTAGTTTCACATACCTGGGAGTATTTGAATTTTCTTGATTTACTGACTCTTTCTATTTTTCAACGGTCACAGTTGAATTTTCTGATTTTGTCGGAGTCACTAATTCAATGCTTTGAGAAATTTCTTGCATTATAGTTCAGGTCTGATAAATTCATCTTCCGGTCCATAGTCAGATGATCTGATCTGATTATTGCCTTGTTCATCCACCTTAACATTTATGCTCTCCATTATCCTATTTCATCTTTTGTTATAACATCTATATGCTTTACTCTTAGTAGAATAACCCAAAAATATTCCTTCATCACTTCTAGGATCAAATTTTCCCAATGCATCATCTCTTCTAATGTAGCATTTACTTCCAAAAATTCTAAAATATCTAATAGTAGTAGTATGACCAAACCATAATTCATAAGGAGTCTTACCGGTATTACCTAATATGTGTACTTTGTTGAAAGTGTATACAATGGTATTGATAGCTTCTCTCCAATAGATATCAAACAATTTAGCTTTAGTCATCATAGTCCTTGTCGCATACAATATGGTTCTATTTTTCCTTTGCGCCAATCCATTCTTCTATGGAGTTCTAGGTGCAGAAAGTTGTCTTTTGGTTCCATTCTTCTCACAAAACCTGTTGAATTCACTAGATGAAAAATCACCACCTTGATTTGATCTTAAGCATTTTATCTTCAATCATGTCTCAGTCTCAACCATAGCTTTGAAAATTCTAAATTACTCAAGAGCTTTTAATTTTTCTTTTAAAAATGCAACCCACATCATTCTAGAGTAGTCATCAATAAGTAACATAAAATATTTATCGCCTTGAAAACTTTTAGTCCTTCTCGGTCCACACAGATCAATATGAATAAGATTAATAATTTTATTAGATTTATCATGTATGCTTCTAAAATAAGTTCTGAATTGCTTACTAATGTAGGAGCATCCCCGGTTCATAGCAATCTCGTATCAACCAAAAATATTTTGCTTTATGTTTGAAGTTTCAACATTTCTTTCTCTGTGTCTTGGTTTTGGCTCACCAGATCTTGTGGAGTTGGATTCTACTAGAAGACTTGATCATCTTCCTTATTCCCAAACCACACAACATTTGGATCTTTTTTTGACAAGTTATCGCTATCAGTTTCCATGATAGTTTCTTGTTACTGGTTGACAATTTCCTGTTACTGGTTGCCTGGACCTATTTTCATTATGATCTACCGGACCCCTTTCATAGCTTGTGGAGCTTTGAGCATCGATTCCAATATTTCATGGCATGTCCCCAACCTTTTCCCATGATCTACACTTCATCCTTTGGATTTTCCAAAGGAATCTCTTAGTAGAGGCCGACCTTGTTGGTTTTACACGTTAGGTCTTGTTCTTTGGGTTTTGATCCCTTTTTGGGCCGACCAGATCCCCTTAGATCATATAAATCATTGTATTAAGCATTAGAATGACAGATCAAATGATCAGTTAGTTAGAATGAGCATCAAAGATAGATCTTAAGATTGAAGGTCCCGGTTGTGACCTATTTTGTACTTTGAGCATGTTTTAGTAGGCCTGTGAGCCGGTGCTTATAACCGAGTTGTTACTAGTTGGTTGTTATCAGTTTTCATGAAATAAAACAATCTATTTTGATTTACCTCCATCATATATTTGTGTTTCCATTGTGTTTACTCTTGTAGTACCCCTTCTCGATCGAACTTTTTAGACTGATATTTTGTTGCAGTTTACCTTTCAGTTGATACATTACTGCTAAACATTATTCAAACGTATTTGATATTATTTCATGCTTTATGTGGATATGGGATGCATACCTTATTTACAGTATTTCAGTACTAGTGATTCGTAGTATTTTAGGGATTATTACTATGTACTGACACTTTACTTTATCTATGCAATGTGTAATTATATGTTGCGTGTCTGGAAGTGTATTGGATGCAAGGGGACGATTTTCCTTCACTCACTTCGGTGAGATAGGGAACATCGCAATTCTCCTTCATCGGTGTGTGTGTTGTGTATTCTATATTTATATACATACATGTGTGGTTCGATGATGCAGGATATCAAAGGTACAAGTACTGGGTAGGTACGGGTATCTTCTCCACTTGGCTTCACAAGTCTGAGCGTGCCTTATATGTCCGATGGGAGCGGAGGAGATAGTTGTTGACTCTAATTTTTATCCTCAGTCTACTCATGTGAATGTCATTAGTTTGGTCATCCGCTCCTTTTGTTCAACCTTCGAATTTTGTTCGTTTGGCTTCTTCTTGTATTTTTTCTCAATTTGCGTGCCATAGGGGGTGTGATTATTTATTTGAGTTTAAGTCATCATTTCATAGTTGGTATAAGTAATTTATGCATTATTATGCCTTTGTGTTATGAACTTAGCTTATTGAGTGAAGTTATTAGATTTAAATTAATAATTGCCTTATTTCGAAAAGTAACTATATTTAAATCATATAGAAAAACAAAATATATAAAGTTAATTCTATTGTTTTTAGATTTAAAGAAAAATAAAAATAGAGTTAAATTATTGATTTTTACTTTTGTTGAAAAAGTAATTAAATTTCATGATGGAAGAAATGTATTTTTCAAAAAATAAAGAAATTCTCATTTAATTTTGAAGGAAAATAGATAAAGTTGATTTCATTATTTAAATGTTTTTGGGTGAGAAAATTATTTCAACCTAAAAGTTTAGGTTAAAATATTTTTCCTATTTATCCCTGTAAATATTTTTGGAAGAGGAGGTTGTTTTGGAGGAGGAAATTCTGGAAAATTGCTTGGAAGGAAGATTTTGCTTTGGTCTGGTAATCTGGAGAAAAGCTCACGAATTTCTTCTAGAAAGCTCCATAGGTTGGATGATTTCTACTTTGTTGTTTTAAAAAAAAAAAATCTATGCTTCTTTCCCTTCTTTTGGATGTTGTAAAAAGATTGATTAAATGATTGTTGTGTTATGGGTTTAGTTGCTATGAGGTTTATTGAAAAATCTCAGTCCATTTTGTTATTAAAATGCAACTTCAAGCTCTTCCTAATTTACTCCATGAAAAATTGTGGTTTAAAAATTCCATTCTTTCTTTTTGTTTATGAAAATAATTTGGTTTCCTGGTGATTGTAGCTTTTAAATTTTTGTGAAATTGGTAGAATCATTCTGGCAAAATTTTGCCAAGAAATTCCCCTTGTGTCTTCATTTGTTTAAATAAAAATTCTTCCTGGTAGTTTCAAAATTGAAGAAAATTCTGAGTGTAAATTCTTCTTTTCCCATTCTTGTTTTGGCAAAAAAATCCAATTGGGGAATGGCAATCAAGTTAGTTCCCAGTCAATTTGATTTTGGGAATGAAATTGTTTGTTTTGGGAAGCTATCTTCCATCTCTGTTTTGTCTCAGAGATTGTATTTTCTGGTAAAATTTCATTACGAGTGATTAATTTCAGTATGCTAGTTTTGTTCAATTTTAAAAAAAAAAAATTCGATTGATGGTGTTTTATGAGTATGGGATCACAGAGAATTAAATCTCTGTCAATTCATTTTGATGAATTGATTATTTAAAAAAAAAAAAAAAAATTAAATTAGATTGCTTTTGGCAAAGGGGGGGGGGAGGCAGAAGCCTGCTACCCCACAGTAGCAGTGCTACCATAAGGTAGCAACTCCTACCCCACGGCAGCAATGCTACCGTATGGTAGCACTTGCTACTGTGAGGTAGCAGTGCTACCCTGCAGTAGTACCTGCTACCATTTGGTAGTAGTGCTACCGTAAGGTAGCACTTGCTACCTTTCGATAGCAGCACGGGCACCCTCCATCAAAAAAAAGAAACAACACCCCCCAATTTTGACCGAATATAACATTCGGCTTTTTTTAATTATCTTTTTTAAGTTTAAAAAAAATAATATATATATATTTAATAATAAATAATAATAATATATATATATATATATATAAATATTATTTTGTTTATTTGTTTTATTTATGTGTTTTGCAAAATAAAAGCTTAATCATGATTTCTAGAAATAAATGTGATTTTTTAGAATTAAATATTATATTTTTATATATGTTAATATAATATAATCATATAATATTATATTCGATGAATATATATTTATATTGGAATTATATTATATTATTATATATACATGTTTAATTTGGAATTAAATTTAGATTATGGTTATAGTCAATTTGAGTTAATTGTAATTCAATCATAATCAAATGATTGGGGGATTAAATTTTAAATGTAGGTTTAATTAGCCTTATTAGACATGTGACTTCATTGTTTTCCTTATATTAATATAAATGTAATTTCTTTATTTTTGGAAAATCTTTATTGCAAGTATTTTATGCTTTTTGACTGCTTTAAGAAAAGATTGCCTGTTTAGGATCTTGTGTTATAGTAATTGCAATCAAGTTTAAATTTCATTGCAATTCTAGTGAGTTGTCATTATGTCGTATGATGTATACCCCCTTAGTCAGGCGTCGTTGTTTAAACCCTAAGGATGTGAGCCATTGTGTGTTATATTTCCAAATGGTCAATCTTGGGTTAGTGACTGTGAGTCCTTCACATGTGATATGTCAGGATTAGATATGGCTGTTAGTTTCACCAAAGAGTTCTCATAGAGAAACCTTTACTATTAGTGTCCTAGGAGAGAGAGTGGCTTTCAAGCAGTGGCCGCACCCGAAGTGGTTGACAAGATAACCCCTCGAAAGTCAGTTAACAAGTGATAACCTAAAAATTGATTAGGGGGTGGGTATTTATTAATTTAATTAAGATATTGTACCCCGCACATGGTTGAGTGCTTGTATAAGCTCAAGGTGTTGTGGGAAGGCCTGGAATGGCAAACCTACCACCTTGTCTTCATGAAAGGTTGGTAGGGTCCGCATGATAATTAGATGGAGCCGGGGGTTCAGGAGAGGTTACTAGGATAACCCAGGATGGGGGTCAGGACCTATGGAGACCTACCTAGGGTAACCATCTTAAGCCATGTGATGACACTCTCTCTTTAGGGTCACTAGTGTTTGTGAGTTGAGTCACTTGAGTTTTGCAGAGTCGTGTGTATTGTCATACTTGTCTTATTGCTTGCTTGATGGTCTTCTACTATCTCCTAGCAGGGTGGGGTGGTTCCATTATGGGATCACATGGTTGGGTGGTAGTGCCACTTCCCATCGAATATCTTTGTTCTTACCTTCATTCAAGGATTGGCTTCGCTGGTGTACCTTGGTTCGTGCTTCATGTATCAACTCATGTTCTTGATATTGTACCTTTGAGACTCGTGTGGTCATTGTATCAGTAACTTTGTAACCTATGTACTTTATTTGTTCTATTGAAGCCATGTAATTTATGGAATGTTGTAATTTAAAGTTCAATGGAATGTATGTTATTTTAGTTATCTTACATCTTATGTATAAATGAATCATTGGAAGTATATATTGTAACTCTTTAAACCTATCTATTTGGAATCAATTTTTGAGTTTGAGTCAATTAATCGTAATTGACTTTCCCTAATTTAGATGGATAATTGGATTAATATTGTGTTGTAGTTTTAATTTGAAGTAATCTTCATTGGTAACCCTTTAGGATGTCATTGTTAGACTTCTGCTTGTGTTATTATACGTGCAATGTTATAATGAATGCACTTAATCTTTAAAAAAAAAAAAATTGTTGTACCCTTTAGTTGCCTTGTAGTGTGGTTTTCCTTTAGGGTTTCCGGTGGGGCATTACATTTGGTATCAGAGCCCATGTTTCAACACTGGGTACTCTGGCATGTAGTGAGCCCATTCAGCTTGACCTTTTATGTAGGTCTTAGTGTTTGAGTTTTCCTTGCTTTATCCTTGTTGTAGATCTGAGCCGTTTTCTCTTTTGCAGTGTTAGGTCATGGCTAGGAAAGCTAAGGGAGTTGGCCATGTTGGTGGCCACAATAGAGGTAGAGGTGGGGGACAGGGTCGAGGTTTAGACCGCCATAGTCCTTCACCACCACCCGCTCATGTGAGTGTAGATCAGGAGTAGTTTGTGCATTGGGATTCACCACATGCAGGAGAGCAAGTTCCCGAAAGGGAAGAGCTGAGATAGATGTTCCAGGAGGTTCTAGCTAGGCTAGGCCCCAAGCCTGAGGGTGAGCAGCCTATCCATGCTCAGGTTGGGGAGTTGCATTAGCAGGTTCCAGAGGAGAGAGAGAGAGAGAGAGAGAGAGAGAGAGGTCTACTAGAAGGAGGGAGGTCCCAGTTGACCATGACCCGGCTCCCTTGGGTCACATTAAGGACTTGATGAGAACCAACCCTCCCTTCTTCGATGGTCGAGGTACAGGTCTCGAGGCAAAGACTTGGCTGATCAATTTGGATAGGTTTTTCGCTATGTTTTCAGATAGTAGCAACACCAGAGCAAGATGTGCCATCATGCATCTCAATGATTTTTCTTCGATCTGGTGGAGGTTAGAGGAGGAGAAGATCGGTCTGAGTATCAACACCATTTCTTGGGAGATATTCTTAGAGAGATTCATTGCATGGTTTCTCTCACCGCAGTGGAGGCAGACTCGAGCAGACGATTTGTATGCTTTGTAGTAGTTTGGTATGTTAGTTGACCAGTTTGAGCATAGATTTTATGAGCTGAAATAGTATGTCAGGATTGGTAATGATGAGGCTATGCTTGTGTAGCATTTTTTGAGAGGTCTTAATGACCGTATCAGTGGAGGGGTTAGAGTTTTTGAGCTAGCTTTAGTTGAGGTAGCCGTGGCAAAAGACAGATAGGTTGAGAAAAACCTCAGCCGCGCGCATGGTGGACAGTCAGGGGTATAGATAGGGAGTGTTCCTTTCAGTGGGAACAGAGCTCATGGGAATCAGTCCCAGTCAGTTGCACCATTTAGGACTCCTCAAGCACCCGTTAAGGGTGGACAACAATAGCAACAACAACAACAGCAGCCACAGAGACCAAAACAATTCCAGGGCCAGCATAGTGGCAATTGTCAGCATAGGAGAAACAGGAACTGGCAGTGGAGTAGACAGGGTTTTCTAGGACAATCTTCTTAGAGTGCATCTCAGGCCCCTAGCAGGGGAAGCTTTCAGCAGTTCAGTGGACCAACTGGAGGTAGAGGACTAGGTAGAGGAGCTTGCTACTCTTGTGGGCAATTCAGCCATATAGCCATGCAGTGTCCTTAGCGTTCCCACTAGATAGGAAGTCAGAGGCCAACTGCATCAGAGCCTACAGTAGGGGATGCTGGTAGATCCCACAGAGTGTTTGCAGCGGTGGATGATCACCCTACTAAGCATCAGGGGACTATTATTGAGACCATAGGTGTGTTGTGTGACATCCCTATCTTAGTGCTTTTTTACTCTAGTGCTTCAGATTCTTTCATTTCTTCGTCCATTGTGGAGTGGTGTGGACTTGCGTCTACCAAGCAGGAGGATAGGTGGCAATTAGAGTTGGCTACCGGGTTACGCATGTTTGTAGATGCCTTTGTTCCTAGTTGTGAGTTGGACCTAGGACCCTTTGTGACTTTGGTTGACCTTCAAGTCATTCCTTTGGGGTCCTATGGAGTAGTGTTGGGGATGGATTGGTTATCATCTCACAGTGCTCGTGTAGACTGTCATCAAAAGACAATAGAGTGTTTAGATGACCATGGGAGGAAAGTGGAGATCGTTGGAGTTCAACGATCAATATCCTTACATATGATTTCCGCTATGCAACTTAAGCGGTGTATGCATAGAGGATGTCAAATTTTTGCAGTAACTCTTGAGGATATGGATGAGGGAGAGAGTCAAGAAATCACTCTTGATGGTCACCCTATTCTTTGAGAGTATGCTGATGTGTTTCCATTGGAG
Source organism: Cryptomeria japonica (assembly GCF_030272615.1). Classification (NCBI taxonomy): domain Eukaryota; kingdom Viridiplantae; phylum Streptophyta; class Pinopsida; order Cupressales; family Cupressaceae; genus Cryptomeria; species Cryptomeria japonica. Next base: position 146,983,831 of record NC_081407.1, read on the forward strand.
ATTCTTGGTATGCCTTCGAAGCGAGACATAGACTTTTGCATTGACTTGGTTCCTGGTGCAGAACCTATTTCGAGAGCTCCATATCGAATGACTACTCAAGAGCTGAGTGAGTTGAAGTTGTAGATGGAGGAATTGTTGGCCAAGGGATTCATTCATTCTAGTGTCTCTCCTTGGGGTGCGCCTATTATCTTCGTAAAGAAGAAGGATGGTTCTCTTCAGTTATGCATTGATTACCGATAGTTGAATAAGGTAACCATCTGGAATTGATATCCATTGCCTCATATAGATGACATTTTTGATCAGGTGAAGGGAGCCAAGGTGTTCTCTAAGATTGATCTGAAATCTGGGTATCATCAGTTATGCATTCACGATGCAGACATTCATAAGACGACCTTTCGCACTTGTTATGGTCACTATGAGTTTATAGTGGTGCCATTTGGGTTGACAAACACACCTTCAGTTTTCATGTGCCTCATGAATGGGGTTTTTTGCACCTACCTTGATCATTTTGTCCTTGTATTCTTGGATGATATATTGATTTATTCTAGATCTATGGAAGAGCATGAGGGTCACTTACGACAGGTATTGCAGTGCTTGAGGGAGAATTAGCTTTATGCCAATTTGGCAAAGTGTGATTTCTTCCAAACTGAGGTGAACTATCTTGGTCATGTGGTTTCAAGAAAGGGTGTATCTGTGGATCCTTCAAAGATCCAAGCCATAGTGGATTGGCCAGCACCGACCAATGTTTCAAAGGTTTGGAGTTTTATGGGTTTGGCTGGATATTACCATCACTTTGTTCAAGGTTTTTCCCGGATAGGTCACTCGATTACTTCTCTTCAGAGGAAAGGGAAGAAGTTTGTTTGCTCAGAGTAGTGTGAGTCAGTGTTTCGTACCTTGAAGGAACTCCTTGTCAGTGCTCCGATTTTGGGAGTCCTTGATCCATCTCGAGATTTTATGGTATGCACAGATGCCTCTTTAGAAGGTATAGGTGCAGTGCTTATGCAGGATGGACATGTGGTTGCCTATGAGTCTCACAAACTCAAGGACCACGAGTTGAACTATCTAGTTCATGATTTGGAGTTGGTAGCTGTAGTGCATGTGTTGGTTAGATGGCATCATTTTCTATTAGGGCGTCGATTTGAGTTGCATAGTGATCACCACAGTTTGCAGTATATTTTCACACAGCCGAACTTGAATGCTCGAAAATGAAGGTGGATGGAATTCCTCTGTGAGTATGATTTTGAGGTTCGATATATTCAGGGGAAAGAGAACGTAGTGGCAAATGCTTTGAGTCATAGGCGGCATGAAGTTTCAACATTGTCCCTTGGAGTGGACTTGAGAGAGAGAATTCTTGGAGTCCTTCCTTAGGATTCTTGGTATCAAGATGTTAGAGCCATTTTGGAGTCTGGAAGGCCTTTAGAGGGTAGGTTTTTTAGTTTTATCCTTGAGGAAGATGGCCTTCTTCATCATCTTGGTTGGATCTATGTACCTCCTTTGGAGGGTCTTCGCACTTTGATCATGACAGAGGCCCATCGTGCACCTTATTTGACACATCTAGGTGTCAAGAAGATGCACGCAGATCTTAGACAGATTTATCAATGGGCTGGCATGAAACGTGACATCGCTGATTTTGTGTCAAAGTGTTTGGAATGTCAACAAGTGAAGGTGGAGCACCAACACCCGGCAGGGCTTTTACAGCCTAATATAGTACTGGATTGGAAATGGGACATCATTTCCATTGATTTTATTGTTGGGTTTCCTATCTCTTCACGTCGATATGATGCCATTGTGGTCATTGTTGATAGGTTGACCAAGGTTGCTCATTTTGTTCCTATTCGAGCTTCCTATACAGTAGTAGTAGTGGCACGTGTCTTCTTGGAAGATGTAGTGAGATTGCATGGGATTCCAAGGTGGATCATTTATGATAGAGATCATGTCTTTACCTCAGCATTGTGGACCTCACTTCAGCATGCTTTGGGGACTCAGTTGAACTTTAGTTCAGCTTATCATCTAGAGACAGATGATCAGACTGAGCATGCAAATCAGGTTTTAGAGGACATGCTTCGCATGTATGTTATGGACCAGCAGTCACATTAGGAGGATTATATTTATCTAGTGGAGTTTTCTTATAACAATTGATATCATAGCTCCATGGGTATGTCTCCCTTTCAGGCATTGTATGGTCATCCTTTCCATACTCCTTTGAGTTGGGATCGGTTAGAGGACAAGGTTCTTATAGGACCGGATATTCTTCGAGAGATGGAGCAGCAGGTTGAGCGGATTCGGGAGCATTTGGTAGCTGCACAGGATGGGCAGAAGAAGTATGCAGATGCTCATAGGGTAGACCGTCAGTTTTCTGTTGGTGACCGTGTGTTCTTGAGAGTGCATCCATGAAAGAGTTTGATCCATTATGGAAAGGGTTCTAAGTTGGCACCTCGTTTTGTGGGCCCTTTTGAGATCCTTGAGAGGGTAGGACCTTTTGCCTACTGTCTTGCCTTGTCATTGAGTCTATCCCACATCCACGATGTCTTTCATGTTTTAGTTCTTTGACCTTATCACCCTGATGTGACTCATGTTCTTGATTGGAATGCTTTGCAGGTTGAGGACGGGCAACTTTCCATGGAGCCCGTGCAAATTCTTTAGCGTCGAGATTTGACCCTCAAGGGTTGCACCATCGACCAGGTAAGGGTCCTATGGGACCCAAATGATGAGACCTCGGTGACTTGGGAGGATGCAACAAAGATGAGAGAGCTCTATTCTTATCTGTTTTAGGTTTCCAGGAGTAAGCCTAGTTTTGGGGGGGAGAATGTAGTACCCCTTCTCAATCGGACTTTTTAGACTGATATTTTGTTGCAGTTTACCTTTCAGTTGATACATTATTGCTAAACATTATTCAAATGTATTTGATATTATTTCATGCTTTATCTGGATATGGGATGCATACCTTATTTACAGTATTTCAGTATTGGTGATTTGTAGTATTTTATGGATTATTACTATGTACTGACACTTTACTTTATCTATGCAATGTGTAATTATATGTTGTGTGTCTACGAGTGTATTGGATGCAAGCGGATGATTTTCCTTCACTCACTTTTGTGAGACAGGGAACATCGTGATTCTCCTTCATCAGTGTGTTTGTTGTGTATTCTATATTTGTATACATACATGTGTGGTTCGATGATGCAGGATATCGTAGGTACAAGTACCAGGTAGGTACAGGGTATCGTCTCCACCTGGCTTCACAGGTCTGAGCATGCCTTTTATGTTTGATGGGAGTGGAGGAGATAGCTATTGACCCTAATTCTTATCCTTAGTCTACTCATGTGAGTGTCATTAGTTTGGTTGTCCGCTCCTTTTGCTCAGCCTTCGAGTTTTGTTCGTTTGGCTTTGTCGAAGTCTTCTTGTATTTTTTTCTTGGTTTGTGTGCCATAGGGGGTGTGATTATTTATTTGAGTTTAAGTCATCATTTCATAGTTGGTATAAGTAATTTATGCATTATTATGCCTTTGTATTATGAACTTAGCTTATTGAGTGAAGTTATTAGATTTAAATTAATAATTGTCTTGTTTTGGAAAAGTAACTATATTTAAATCATATAGAAAAACAAAATATATAAAGTTAATTCTATTGCTTTTAGATTTAAAGAAAAATAAAAATAGAGTTAAATTATTGATTTTTACTTTTGTTGAAAAAGTAATTAAATTTTATGATGGAAGAAATGTATTTTTCAAAAAATAAAGAAATTCCCATTTACTTTTGAAGGAAAATAGATAAAGTCAATTTCATTATTTAAATGTTTTTGGGCGAGAAAAATATTTCAACCTAAAAGTTTAGGTTAAAATATTTTTCCTATTTATCCCTTAATATTTTTGGAAGAGGAGGTTGTTTTTGAGGAGGAAATTCTGGAAAATTGCTTGGAAGGAAGATTTTGTTTTGGTCTAGTAATCTAGAGAGAAGCTCACAAATTTCTTCCAGGAAGCTCCATAGGTTGGATGATTTCTACTTTGTTGTTTTAAAAAAATAAAAAATCTATGCTTCTTTCCCTTCTTCTGGATGTTGTAAAAAGATTGATTTAATGATTGTTGTGTTATGGGTTTAGTTGCTATAAGGTTTATTGAAAAATCTTAGTCCATTTTGTTATTAAAATGCAACTTCAAGCTCTTCCTAATTTACTCCATGAAAAATTGTGGTTTAAAAATTTCATTCTTTCTTTTTGTTTATGCAAAGAATTTGGTTTCCTGGTGATTGTAGCTTTTAAATTTTGTGAAATTGGTAGAATCATGCTAGCAAAATTTTGCCAAGAAATTCCCCTTGTGTCTTCATTTGTTTAAATAAAAATTATTCCTGGTAGTTTCAAAATTGGGGAAAATTCTGAGTGTAAATTCTTCTTTTCCCATTCTTGTTTTGGCAAAAAAATCCAATTGGGGAATGGCAATCAAGTTAGTTCCCAGTCAATTTGATTTTGGGAATGAAATTGTTTGTTTTGGGAAGCTATCTTCCATCTCTATTTTGTCTCAGAGATTGTATTTTCTGGTAAAATTTCATTACCAGTGATTAATTTCAGTATGTTAGTTTTGTTCAATTAAAAAAAAAAAATTCGATTGATGGTGTTTTATGAGTATGAGATCACAGAGAATTAAATCTCCATGAATTCATTTTGATGAATTGATTATTTTAAAAAAAAAAAAAAAAAAATTAAAAATTTAACTTAGATTGTTTTTGGCAAAGAGGCGGCGGGGAGGCAAAAGCCTGCTGCCCCATAGTAGCAGTGCTATCGTAAGGTAGCAGCTGCTACCCCACGACAGCAGTGCTACCGTATGGTATCACCTACTATTGTGAGGTAGCAGTGCTACCCTGCGATAGCACCTGCTACTGTAAGGTAGCACTTGCTACCTTTCGGTAGCAGCAGGGGTACCGTCCATCAAAAAAAAGAAACAAGGGCCCCCAATTTTGACCGAATATAACATTCGGCTTTTTTTAATTATTTTTTTTAAGTTTAAAAAAATGATATATATATTTAATAATAATAATAATAATAATAATAATAATATATATTAATATTAATATTAATATTATTTTGGTTATTTGTTTTATTTATGTATTTTGGAAAATAAAAGCTTAACCATGATTTCTAGAAATAAATGTGATTTTTTTAGAATTAAATATTATATTTTTATATATGTTAATATAATATAATCATATAATATTATATTCGATGAATATATATTTATATTGGAATTATATTATATTATTATATATACATGTTTAATTTGGAATTAAATTTAGATTATGGTTATAGTCAATTCAGGTTAATTGTAATTCAATTATAATCAAATGATTGGGGGATTAAATTTTAAATGTAGGTTTAATTAGCCTTATTAGACATGTGACTTCATTGTTTTCCTTATATTAATATATCTATGTAATTTCTTTATTTATGAAAAATCTTTATTGCAAGTATTTTATGCTTTTTGACTGCTTTAAGAAAAGATTGCCTGTTTAGGATCTTGTGTTATAGTAATTGCAATCAAGTTTAAATTTCATTGCAATTCTGGTGAGTTGTCATTATGTCATATGATGTATACCCCCTTAGTCAAGTGTCGTTGTTTAAACCCTAAGGATGTGAGCCATTGTGTGTTATGTTTCCAAATGGTCAATCCTGGGTTAGTGACTGTGAGTGCTTCACATGTGGTATGTCAAGATTAGATATGGCTGTCAGTTTCACCAAAGAGTTCTGATAGAGAAACCTTTCATGTCAGTGTCCTAGGAGAGAGAGTGGCTTTTGAACGGGGGCTTCACTCGAAGTGGTTGGTAGGATAACCCCACACATGGTTGAGTGCTTGTATAGGCTCAAGGTGTTGTGGGAGGGCTTGGAATGACAAACCTACCACCTTGTCTTCACAAAAGGTTGGTAGGGTCCGCATGATGCTTAGATGGAGCCAGGGGTTTGGGAGAGGTTACCAGGATAACCCAGGATGGGGGTTGAGACCTATGGAGACCTACCTAGGGTAACCATCTTAAGCCATGTGATGACACTCTCTCTTTAGGGTCACTAGTGTTTGTGAGTTGAGTCACTTGAGTTCTACGAAGTCATGTGTACTGTTGTACTTGTCTTATTGCTTGCTTGAGGGTCTTCTACTATCTCCTAGCATGGTGTGGTGGTTCTATTATGGGATCACATGGTTGGGTGGTAGTGCCACTTCCCATCAGATATCTTTGTTCTTACCTTCATGCGAGGATTGGCTTCATCGGTGTACCTTGGTTCGTGCTTCATGTATCAGCTCATGTTCTTGATATTGTACCTTTCAGACCTGTGTGGTCATTGTATCAGTAACTTTGTAACCTATGTACTTTATTTGTTCTATTGAAGCCATGTAATTTATGGAATGTTTTAATTTAAAGTTCAATGGAATGTATGTTATTTCAGTTATCTTGCATCTTATGTATAAATGAATCATTGGAAGTATATATTGTAACTCTTTAAACCTATCTATTTGGAATCAATTTTTGAGTTTGAGTTAATTAATCGTAATTGACTTTCCCTAATTTAGATGTCTAATTGGATTAACATTGCGTTGTAGTTTTAATTTGAAGTAATCTTCATTGGTAACCCTTTAGGATGTCATTGTTAGACTTCCGCTTGTGTTATTATACGTGTAATGTTATAATGAATGCACTTAATCTTTTAAAAAAAAAAGATGGTGTACCCTTTAGTTGCCTTGTAGTGTAAGTTTCCTTTAGGGTTTTTGGTGGGGCATTACAACTCTTGCTGACCGGTCTAGATTGAATTCTTTGAGGTCCCTCCTAACCGGTGACTACTTTACTTACCCATTTGACATTCTCTACATACTAGATTATGAGGTTTGACAATCTTGGACAGATCTTTGACAACTTATGTTGAACTGATCTTCATTATGCAATTAAAATTTACATGACACATCCTCTTATGCCATAACCAACTTTCATCAATCTGAGCAATCAAACAAGCTTTCGCACCAAAGTTCAAATGAAAAATATTTCCATTGGTCTGGGTTCTGGAAGCAATTTCCAATCTAGATCTATTGATGATCTTGCATTCCATCCTTGAATTGTAAATGAAATCCTCTATCCACCATCTTACCTACACTTAAAATATTATGCTTCAATCCTTCAACATAATAAATATCAATATTAGTCTTACCATCCAATGATAATGTTCCTTTTCCTTTGATCCTATATGCCTTGTTGTCTCCAAATCTGACTAGTCCACCCTCAAATTCTTGCAGTGATAAAAAAAATTATTATCACCAGTCATGTGATGTGAGCATCCACTATCTATAACCCATTCATCTTTTTCTTCAATTATATAGGCCTTCTCCTGAGTATGAGTTTCTTCAATGATAGGTTCTGGAGAATCATCCTTGATAGTGATAAAGACTCAATCTTTACCTAAGATTTCATTGTTGGTTCCACTTACAGGTTCATCATCACCAATAATACCAAAATCATCATCACCATCATAATAGTATGATTTATCCTTATTCCTTCTAAATCTAGGTTTGTTCTGATATTCTGAATTAGGCTTATAACTCTTCACAAATCTTTCATGTTTCCTAGCATCTCTTTCAGGGCATCTAAAAGAAAAACGACCAATCTTATTGCATGAAAAACATTTAAAAGACACTTTTCCTTCATACTTACTTCTAGTCGGTCCTTTGGGAATTCTTCTAGCAATCAGGGCTTCCAGCTCTTCAAGTTTTATGTCTTCCATTTCAATGTCCTCCAAATCTTTAACATACAATTCCTTCCTATCTATCATTTGCTTACCGGAGGTGGATGCTTTAAATGCAGTTTTAGTTTTAGTAGCACTTTGATCTCCAAGTTCCTCAAGTCCAAAAGCATTTAATTTCCCAAGTATTGTATATCTAGAAATAGGGGTACTTGACATTGTCTGGAGTTCATTGATTGTAGTAGCCTTCATCTTATAAGCTAGAGGTATAACTCTCAAAACCTTTGACACAATCTCATCCTCACTAACTAATCCGCCACATCATTTTATTCCCATGACAATCTCATTTACTCTATCCATGAAATAACTTATCTTCTCATCTTCTTCCATTTTTAAAGTTTCATATCTCACCCTAAAACCTTCAAGTTTTGCAATCTTTACGGCTTGGTCACCTTCATAAAGAGTTTCAAGCTTTGTCCAAATCTTCTTTGCATTCTCCAACTCTATGAGATTCAATAGCTTTTCATCAGATAGGGTACTTAACAATTCTTCTTTATCTCTAACATCATTTTCACCTCATTTATGTTCATTAGTAGGTGTTAGTGTTCTAGAATTAGGATCATGAGATATATACCCTTTCTCCACTATCTCCCAAACTTTAGCTCCAACAAATATTAGATGAATCTTCATTCACTTCTTCTATATTTTGTAGTTTGTACCATCAAATATAGGACTCTCCTTCCAGTAGGGGTTAAATGTAGAACTAGATGCAGTTGCCATCAGATCTCCTCAAGCAGTTAAGCTTCTACAGAGAGGACCAATGCTCTGATACCAATTGTTAAACAGATCTGATACTGGGAATAAACTGAGGGGGGGGTGAATCAGTTTACTGTCAGAAATAAAAAATATTGCATCTCAAAACCTTTAAACCAGAGCACAAAGAAACCAACACAATGAAGGATAAAACATGAAAGCATAGTACACACAACACCGATATGTTTGACATGGAAAACTTGGTAAAGGGAAAAACCACTATGGGAAATCCTACCCATAATCAGATACTACTTCTGTAGCAGTATGTGAAATAATTATAGTGGGGATTACACTTGCAATTAGGCCAACCACCTAGATCTCACTGCTCATCACAAAAGAGAAGTATCACTGACTTACAAAACATCAGACTACAATCCGAAAAGAATGAACTATGAAAGTAGCATCTCATAATGCTTGATATCATTCTAGTTAAGCACAAATGTCTACCCTGCAATATCAAAAACCTTTTTCTGAATGATATATCACTTGTTCATACATAAAACTTCCTCTGATAATGTAGACATAACCATCGATTCCACACACCTTCTCTGATCTCCAAATTACATGAATAAGTCACCTATAAATACAGATCATCAACCCTGTGATAAGGTCGGCTAAACCCTAAACCCAAACACCCATAATAACAAAATTACATTACATGGTATCACCAGACCAATATTATGATTTATATTATATAGCATGGACCTAATTCAAATATCTAAATAATTATATGCATAAAAAATTTCGTTAAGACCAAAATCTAGCATGTTTCACCAATCGGTAGAAACCCTCAATGAAGTAACACATAAAGTCTAACCAGATCCAAATAGGACCACCATAATAGCACACTAGCCAACGCAAAGTCACCAAACACTCAGAATATGATCAAGAAGTACCTTTAGCATGATAGAAACTGATTCCATAAGCTGGACCAAAATCATCTGATCAAAACATCAAATATCACTTATCGGTAAAGCTAACTGGTACCAGGAAATACTAACTGGGAACATACGTGATAGTTACTGGAGCACCAAAACATGAACCAACTGAATATGGCAAGTATATAACCATCTAGAATAAGAATCCAAAACCACATGCAAGGATCTAATCATACTGGATCAAAATCAAAGCCAAAACCAAGATAAACACCAAGACAAACTGGGATAGGTCCAATTGAGATACAATGTTGACATCAATGATAACACTTAACCAAATCTAGCAAATTACCAATATTATGCTGCTGAAATTAATCTAAATTGTGGTTTGTTAGTTGTAAACTCCTATTGAAGAATCTATGTGTTGATATTGTATTATAAGAATTTTTTTGCTGGAATACAAAGTATTGTACTTTTTGAGTGTGGGGATTATCACACAAAAGGGTTTTCCCCTCGTCATATCTTATTTCATTGTGTTATCTTTATGAATGTCTATTATCTATTTGTGACTATGTTTCTTGTTTTGTAATAGAATATTTGTAAAGAAAAAATGTACTATCTTCGCCACTAGATTAGTGTTAGGAAGTGTTTTTCGCACCTTAGCTTCCTTTTAGTTAGTATCAGAGCCTAGCTAGTTTTTTTTCCATTTTTAGATAGCGAGCTTTTGTATTGATCTTAGTTTGAGTGAGACCTTTTTCAAAGTATTTTCAAAATCTTGTTGTAGGAAAAAGATGGCAAGCACATCCACAAAAGTTGATATGGAGAAGTTTTACAGTAGAAACTTCAAACTTTGGAAGTTGAAAATGGAGGATATGCTTGTGGATAGAGATATTTGGGCTACAATATTGTGAGCCAAACCTTAGAATATAACACAAGATATTTAGGATACAATGGATCAAAAAGATAAGGGCCTCATAAGGCTCTATTTGATATATTATATTATTAAATATCCATGAAGAGAAGATTATGAAAGATCTTTGGAAGAAGCTTAGAGATGTTTATCAGGCTAAATTCTTGGTAAACAAATTTTTTTTGAGAAAGAAGATGTACTCTCTGAAGATGGAAGATGCTAGATTTTTTGCTAATCATCTCAATGCATTCAACATGATTTTTGCCTAGCTATGTTTTGTTGGTGACAAGATCGAGGAGGTGGATCATTGCATGATTTTCTTATGTTATTCAAGTTTAATTCTTGGGACCACTTTATTATGGCTATTAGAAGTACAACCACCACTTTGAATATGGATGAGGTGGTATCATTATTCCTTTTTGAAGAGATGCGAACAAAGAATTTTGAGATAGCTAAGGAGGCTCTTGCAATTTGAGGTAGATCAAAAGAGAAAGGAAAGAAGAAGGACAAGAAATGTGAAAGAGTTAGATCCAAATCTTATGGGAAATCTAAGTCTCCTAGGAAGTCCAAGGCAAAATGTTAGAACTATGGAAAAACCAGTCATATCTATAAATATTGTAAGCAAGAGAAAAAGAAGAAGAAGAGACCCTAAGATTTAGATTCAGATAAATCCTCTCAAGATGATGGTGAAGCATTTTTTGCAGCCTTGGAAACACATGAATTGAAATATGTGTGGTTGATAGATTTGGGTGCATATTTTCACATGAGCTCACATTGGGGTTGGTTTTCAAAGTATGAATAATATGATGGTGGGAAGGTGTATCTTGGTGATGACTCTCATCTAAAGGTTGTTGGCCATGGAGGATTCAAGATTAGATTACCTAATGGTAGAGTGAAGGGGATTGATGGTGTAATGTAAATCCCAAGTTTGACACGAAATCTATTCTATGTGAGTAACTTGAGTGACGTGGGTGTGTAGGTTCTTTTCTTGCAAGGTGAATGTAAGATGATAATAGGTTCTATGATGCTTTCTAAGGGTGTTCACATACTCACCTTGTATAGGCTAGATGCATGCAATGTATAGAACAATAGTTCTTATGTGGAGTCAAAGAAGAGGGCTCTAGATTCTTCATCCTTACCATTAGATTGAGCTATGAAGAGGATTTTTGCTTCTATATCTGATAGTGATGATTTTTGGGTACCTAGGGGTGCCAATGCTTTAGATATGAAACTCCCATTAGAGAAGACAATGTTATGGCACCAAATACATGGTTGCATTGGTGAGAAGGGTCTCAAAACTCTAAAACAATAAATGGCTCATAGAGGGTCTTGATGATCGTAATCTTGAGTTTTAATTTTGCGATCACTGCATCTATGGTAAACAAAATTATGCTTAATTTTATTCTAGTTCTCATAAATCTTCTAGGTTTTTGAACTTGATACATTCTGATGTTTTTAGTTTTGTAAATGTTCCTTCGATTTCAAAATCTATGTATTTTGTATCATTCATTGATGAATATAGTACAAGGACATTTATTTATTTTCTTATAAGCAAATATAAAGTCTTTAGTCAATTTAAGGAGTTTAATGCTCTTGTTGAGAATCAAACTAGTAGAAATATTAAGTGTTTGAGGATTGACAATGGTGGTGAGTTTTGTTTAGTAGTTTTCAACATATTCTATAAGGAACATAGGATTGAGAAGCATAAGACAACTCCATTTACCCCTCAACAGAATGGTGTTGTAGAGAGGATGAACAGGAAATTGATGGAGAGGGCTAGGAGTATGCTTGGTGGTGCTATCCTCAAACAAAATTTTTGTGCTAAAACTATAGCCATTTCTTGCTATTTGCTAAATAAATCTCCTATATTAGCACTTTTTGATAAGGCACCTATGGAGGTATGGTCAATAAAGAAGACCTCGATGATACATCTTAGAGTATTTGGTTGTGAGGATTATGCTTATATTTTGAGTGAAAAGAGATCTAAGTTGTAGAATAAGGCAGTGAAGTGTATCTTTATCTATTATGGTGTCGATGTACAAGGGTACAAACTTTGGGATCTAGTGACAAAATAGGTTCTCTATAGAAGAAGTGTTATTTTTAGAGGGATAAAAACTTCCACTAGTGAGCTACAATAAGAGAAAGTGGAGAAACAAAATAAGTTGGTAGTTTTGATTCCTTCTACCCTTAAAAAAGAAGAACTACAAGCTCTTGGTGGATCTGATGAGGAGGAGAAGTCTAGAAAACCTAAAACTTTACAAGAAGATGAAGAACCTCAACCTCAACCTTTTAGGAGGTTTGTACTCATGATAGGAGGCAACCTAATAGATATGGGTATTCCCTAGAAACGTTTGGATATTTATTGTTAGATTTTAGATATATTTTTTCTTTCATTGCTAACACTGATGAGCCTAGGACTGTTAGAGAGGTTATGGGTATGAATGATGGAGATTCCTATAAGGAAGTCATGAGTGATGAGATAGAATCTTTGAAAAAGAACAATACATGGGATCTAGTACCTTTGCCTATAGGACGTAAGCCTTTGGCACACAAATGGGTCCTGATGGTAGTGTTGAGAAGCATAAAGCTTATTTGGTCATGAAGGGGCATTCCCAAGTTGAGGGAATATATTATGGTAATATTTTCTCTCCTATTTCAAAGCTAAAATCCATTCATTTCTTGTTATCACTTTCTACAATTCATGGTTAGGAAATTGAGAAAATAAATGTGACTACAACTTTCCTTCATTGTGATTTGGAGGAATAGATTTATACATCATAGCTAGATCATTTCATAGTGCAAGGTAAAGAAAATTTGGTTTGCAAGTTTAAAAAGTCTTTATAAGGTTTGAAACAATTTGGATGTGGTATGAAAAGTTTGATACCTATGTGTTGATCTTAGGATTTCAAAGGTCTAAATCTTATCATTGTGTTTACTTCAAAAACTAACAATGTTCATATTCTTGTTCTCGTTACTATATTATATCTAGATGTTACGTTACTATTTGGGAATGGATATTAGATTTTTGACTTCAAGTCTCAATTGTCAATATAGTTTGAGATCAAAGATTTAGGTGCAGCTAGGTACAATTTAGGGATGGAGACTAGAAGAGATAGATTAAACAAAAATATTTGGTTAAGCCAAAGTAAGTATGCAAATTCAATGTTGGAGAGATTTAGCATGACGACTTGTAGATCTATGACAATTCCTTTTGTATTGGGAATGAAATTATTTGTGGAGGATTGTCTAAAATCTCCTTCTGTGGTGGAGGACATGACCAATGTACCATATGTGACTGCAGTTGGTAGTCTCATGTATTCTATGGTATGTACAAAATCAAACATTAACCAAGTAGTGGGATTCCTGAGTCGATATATTGCTAAGCTTGGATGGTTGCATTGGGATGCAGTTAAGAGAGTGTTCAGATATTTGAGGAGTATTCCCAAGTATTCTTGTGTTATCATTTATCCTAATAGACCTCAAAACTTTGCAAGTATTTATGGATATGTGGATTCAAATTGGGTAGGTAACATTGACAACAAAAGATACACTATTCATTATGTATTTTCTATGAATGGTGGTTCTATTAGTTACATGAGTAAGACTGTAATCACTTTGTCCATGATAGAAGTAGAGTATATGGTAAATAATCATGCTTGTAAGGAAGCCATTTGGTTTAGATAGTTGTCTTTAGATATTGGGTTTGATGCAAGGTTGATTACTTTTGGTTGTGATAGTTAGAGTTCAATTTTCTTGGCAAAGAATCTGACTTTCCATGCTAGACCCAAGTACATCGATGCCCAATTTCATTTTGTTTGAGATATGGTAGAGGATGGAAAGGTAAAATTGGATAATATTGACACTGTGATGAATATTTTAGATGCATTAACAAAAAAAAGAGGACAAAAAAGTTCAGATGGTGTTCCAGTTGTATGGGCTATTTGAAAGGTCTTTGACAAATGGGATAATGTTGAGACTTTAGTGTGTCAAACTTTTCAAATCCTAACATTGATTTTGGTATATTTATTTATCATTTTAATATATTTATTACCTACAAATATCTAGTCATCTAGTGGGACCCATAGGCTTGGTGGCTTCCTACTTGGCTATGACTGTATGACACATATGTTCCACATGTGGAGGTAGGCATCCCACTTTGAGGATCTTGACAAGTATTAGCCTATGATATATTTTATGATAGAATAGACATGTGGCTAGAGATACCTTTTGCATGGAGAAGGTGGGTGCTCAAGTTGGATTATGACAAGTTGTAAGAGAATAAGCTCTTAATAGTCAGTTATGATGGATTCTCTTACAACTGTAAGATGGGTAAGAGCATCCATCATACCTCCAAATAGTAAATTTTGGGTGCCCAACATACAAGGTTTGAATGGGGAGTCATTTGGAGGTATACATGTGTCATTTGCATGCTTTTTGGTGGCTGAAAAATAGGGCCAAATGCTTTGCAATACCCCATCTTGTAACTTCATCTAGAAGCTTCCTCTTGTGTTGTATTTCTTTACAAAAGGTAGCCTTGGAGAGTCTTAGTCATTTAATGTTTGTAGGTGGAGTGTTATGCTACTAGAATTAATCCAAATTGTGGGTTGTTAGTTGTAGAGTCCTCTTGAAAAAGTTAAGTGCTGATAATTTATTATAAAAGTTTGTTTACTAGAATATAAAATACCGTGCTTTTGGAGTGTGGGGATTTTCACTTGAAAGGGTTTTTCACATAATATATCTTGTTTTCATTTTGTTTATCTTTATGCATGTCGATTATTTATTTGTGAATGTGTTTTTGATTTTGTAATATAAGATTTGTAAACAAAATTTGCACTATCTCCCCCACTACATTAGTGTTAGAACATGTTTTCCACACCTTAGCTTCCTTTCACAATTTTGATCTGTTCTCACTTGACACATGTGCATATGCCTCACAGTCAAATACTTTGAGATGTATCAACAAGGGCTTCTTACTATACCATGCCCCCATGTGTGTCTTTTTAACTAGTGTTGAAGTAGGATATTTATTAATTAAATAATATGTAGTGGCTATAGCTTCAACCCAAAACTTCTATTCAAGCCCAACACCACTGAGAATACTAGTATCCATTTCCACCAACATTTAGTTCATCCTCTCTAAAATCCATTTTTTTGTGGGGTGAATGGATTTGTCTTTTGTCTCTCAATCCCATGGTCCTTATAGAACTTGTCAAACTATACTATATAAAACTCGCCATGATTGTCAATCCTAAATTTTTTTCTAGAGAGTAGTCTAGTTTTCAACCAAGGATTTGAATTCCTTAAACCAACTAAAAACTTTATATTTACCTATGAGGAAATTAACAAATTTCCTTCTACTATATTTATTTATAAAAGAGACAAAGTACATAGATCTAGATATCGAGGGCATATTAACAGGAACAAAGACACTTGAATGAATATAACCCAAAACCATAGCAGACTTATGAGAATTGAAATAAAAATAAACACAATGTTTTTTACTCTAAACAAAATATTCACAAAAGTAAAACTCAAGATTATATTCATCAAGGCATTCAACAAGGCTCTTTTTTTTTAGGTCTATAGGACCCTTATCACCAATGTGACCAAGTCTTTGGTGCCATAACAATGTATTTTCACCTGGTACCTTTATCTCTAAAGCATTTGCACCCTTAGGTACACAACAAGCATGACCATAATATGTAGAAATAATTGTTTCCTTCTCTACATAATTTGATGGTGAGGATAAAGAATCCAATTCCCTTTTCTTGGACTTCATAGAAGCACTATTGCATTCAATCGTGCATACATCTGGCTTATACAAGATAACAATGCAAACACTCTTAGCAAGCACTATAGAGCCTCTTGTAATATTGCATCCACCACTCAAGAAAATAACTTACACACCTACATCAATCAACTTGCTAACTAAAATTAGATTCTATGGTAAACAAGAGATATGCAAGACACCTTCAATCCAATTCACTCAACCATTATGGAATCAAATCTTGATTCTTCCATGACAAACTGTTGGTGTAATTAATTATTCATGTTGGATATTATTACACATTACTTAAGTTTACTTAGGAAATTCATTTCATAGTAGTTTGGGTATGAGACACTTGGGTGTTTGTGCCACATTGTGATAGTGTGTGTAGGAGAATTTCCACCTTTTATGGTGTGATATTGTCACTACTCTATCATATCCACTTATTATGGAGTGATAATTCAACCTTTGGTGGGTGATCCACCTCATCTGGAATATTTTATTATTTTTCCTACCTACCACACCTATTTCCTACCTACCCTTGTTTCTTATTGAGCCACATGTCATGTTTGTGTGCTCACATATCCATATAGTGTTGCCTATATAAGCAGGCTCATATTCATTATATGTAACAATTAACCATTTTTATCTATTGATGAGAATAGAATTTATTCTTGTCCTATATTTTATCTCTCTATTTTTTACTTTTCATTGAGCTCTTGATCTTGGCAAAATCTCACATGGTATCAGAGCCATTAGAACATCATTGATTCATCTTTGAGAGGCATTATTACAGTGTCAAGAGGTAGATCTGAGGAGAAGCATCTTTTGGAGGCATCCTAGACTAGATCCGACCTCGCCATTGCATCTGGATGGTTGTTTCTATGAATTTTGACTATAAATTCACCTATATTGGGTGAAAGTCAATTTTGGGGCTTGGAGGAAAAAATCAGCCTATTAGGCTGTACGGTACGCATTTTTGAAATTTAAAAAAAATAAAAAATTATGTATATATATATATGTATGTATATATATATATATATATATATATATTAGGGGGGGGGTATCTACCCCCACCCCCGACACTCGTACTTCACTTTCACTGTAGCAGGGTTTGCAGATTTTGTCATTTTTTCTACCGACTGCAGTACTTTTGTCAGCACCCATCTCCACTTCGCTGACGACCCTACAAATCCTGATCGTTGTCACCCCGACCGATCGGCATCCTCTGACCACTTTGTTGCAACCCAGATATCTGACTGTCCTCCCACTGGTTGTAGCTTCATCAGACTCCCTTCTTTCCGGCCACCGACTGCACCGTGGATGGCTCTTCCGGTGACCGCTGCTTCTGTCGACTGGCCCCCACCTACCACCACGAGGCATCCACATAGGCTACCATTTGGCGCATAGTCAGCACCATGACACACAACTGTTAGCAACCTACTAGTGACACAACATCAACTATATGCCACCTCAGCACGCCATGTGTACTGACACGTCACCTGACCATACCTACCTCATCATCATTTTCGTATAGTATGAAACCTATCAGACTGTGCCACATGTCAAGTTGGTATTGTATGGACATCTAATCAGACAGGGAGGTGAAGTTTTGGCAATGACCATACAACCATCAAATTTAACCTCATAGTTCACTGACATCATCATTTTTCAAAAATTTATCAGCCCCCTCCTATTGAGCTTTTCAGTTTTGCAGTTCAACTTTGGAAGGCCATATTTTGCTCGTTTTTTCTCCTTTTTTTTTGCAATGTTTTTTGATATGGGCTAATTTTTCATGTACTTTCTCATGGTGGCATTATTTTTTGATTTTGGTGGACATATATTTCAAAAATCTTAGGTTTTGGTGACTGTACATGTCCAATCCCCGTTTCTGCAACTTTCGGGACTCCATTTGGGCTCACACGAACTCCTTTTCAGGTGCCATTCTTTTTTAAAGTGCATAATTTTTTTTCTACTTTCATAATATGCTATCCTTTTGCAGTGATTTTGAGTAGAAATTGTACTTTCAACATATGGTCTTTTTTGGCCAATTTGGCACTTGTATTGCATAGATCTATCTTGTTGGTCTTTTGCATTGTAGTTGTCAACCTATTGGGGTAGTTGTAAAAAAAATCAGAAGTACACCTTTCTATTGTTTGCAAGTGGCCTATTGTACATGCACTACATATAAAGTGTCAAAATCATCATTTTTTAAAAAAAAAATTTGTTTGGGTGGGAGGGGGGTACTTTGATTGAGTGTATTTGGGGGGGTGTCTCTTGTGCTTTTGTGCTCTTGTGTTCTTTTTATTTTTCTGCTATGGGTTCTCCTAAGTTTCCTCTCTTAACTCCTCATAATTATGCTACTTGGAAAATTGATGCATGGAGTAAACTTATCAAAAAAGGACTAACTCATTATATTGATGGAACCATTGCCACTCCCGTTGATCCTAAGACTGATCCTATTGCTCACTTGGATTGGCTCACTAAGAATATCATGGAAATTGGTACCTTAAGAAAGTATGTATCAAAGGATCTCATTTTTCATATTGAGAAATGTACTCTAATTAAGGATGCTTGGCAAAAGTTTCAAGACTTGTATGGTCAAGTTGATGAGATTAGGGGATATCAGATTGATAGTGATCTTACCATATTAGATCCCAAGTACTTTGATACTATACAAGATTATGTCACTAAGGCAAAAGAGTTGAGGGCACAACTCAAGGATTGTAGCATTGATAAGAAGGATACTCAATTGATATTCAATTTGATGGGCAAACTTCCACAAGAATATGTAGCATTTGTTTCTAGTTTCCAAATCCATAGGATGACAATGGGTTAAAGATACACAATGCCTACATTTGATGCTTTCACTGAAATGTTGATTATGGAACAAACTAAGTTGATAAGCATGGGCATTCTTAAGACTTCTAAGTCTTAAGCATTAGTGGAAAATCAAGGGAACAAAAGAAATCAAGGAAAGGACAACTCAAACAAGAAGAAATGGCAATCAAAGCCCAAGGACAAAGAAACACCTTCTCCACGCCAAGGAGATTCATCCTCTTCCAAGAAGGAAAATTCACCAAAGAGGGAGAGACCTACCTATCCCTATTGTAAAAAGGTTGGTCATGAGGAGCATCATTGTCATTATAAGAAGATTGATGAGCTCACACACATCTTCAAAAAGAACAACATTGATTTGCCTCATGCCTTCAAGAAGGAGGATTCATCAACTTCCACTTCCTCGCATTCAAAAGGGAAAGGGAAAGCATTCATGGATTCAATAAGTGGGAAGACTCACTCTTTTGGGACAAGAAAAGGAAAATCTCTTTGTGTTACTACAAGTCATGATTCAGGGAGATGGCTTCTAGATTCAGGGGCTTCTCATCATATGACATCTTCACAGTCTATGTTTTCTACATTTGAGCCTTGCACCATTCTATGGATTTTGATGGGAAATGATACATACATGGATGTGATTGGGAAAGGATCTATTGCCATTGGGGATAACTCATTTAATGATGTGTTGTGTGTACACCATTTGACAAACAATATCCTTTCCATCTATCAAATCACACATGGGGAAACTAAGAGAATTGTGGAGTTCACACCTAAGTCAGTTATCATTAGAGATTTGGAGACTAGAGCTATCATTGTGACTAGAGTGGTTGATCATGCATCTCAGTTATATTCCTTTTTAGATTTTGTTGATGAGGATGATTTCACATATGACGATTCTTCACATGATGCTTCTACACATGATGATTTAGATTTTGAGGAGAACTTTGGGTACTTGAACTTGGGGATTCTCACATGTGGCCGGCCCCATTCTTGAGCCTTGCATTTCATATCCTCCTATTGATATCACATCACCTATTGGACCTAATGATGCAGATAGTGCGATAGTTTTGCATGCTTGTGATTTAGTGCAACAGGATATATCTTGTCTTCTAGCTTCAGTTTCATGCGATGATTACTTGACAGACATTGCAGGTTTGTTTGTGGAATCCTACATTGCATATTTGGGAGACATCATTGATGATATTCATCTTCTCTTTGATGAAGATGAGCCTTCTTTGATTGTTGCGAGGGAACACTCTGACCCTCTTGTTCATTCTCTACATGATCATTCTTTAGAGGTTGACATGATTGTGGATCCTTATGTACAACAGTTGGAGGAGGCCTCTTTATCCTTAGAGAAGACATGTGAGTCTTTGGGACTTGTTCTATTGGAAACCAATAACACTGAGAGGGGGGGGTGAATCAGTGTTATACTAGAATAGTAAGTTTTAGCCTTATTAAAACATGCATACACCAACTGGTATACTGGTACATACAAAATTGAAAGAAGTAAAGCAACTAATAAGCCAATCACATAAATGAGAAACATAACACACATATTTATATGTGGAAAACCTCAAAGAGGAAAAACCATGATGGGATTTGTGACCCACAATATCAATCCACTGGCCATATGAAGAGATATTACAAAATATGAGGGGCCTTCACTTGCAGGAAGGCTTACAGCCTAGAGCACACTGCTCAATCACAATAGGAGCCTCACTGACTACATAAAATTCTAGACTACAATCTGGAGAAGTGGGAACTGCAAAGATAACATCTTCTATACCAGAATACAGTTCTAGTTTAAGCTCTGCCTATTTTGATCTGATTCCCTAAACCCTTTATCCGAATAACCCTTACAATAATTTCCTCACATAAATGATCTCTCTGATATATTTCGCATCATATTTCATTCACATATCCATGATCTCCTGTCATATGTCTCTTGTATATCTATATCAAGATGATCTATCAAATTGTCCTATATACCCTATAAAAAATTTTACATGCCTTATGTTGGCTTACAAAGATATATACAATATCAAATTACATGTAGGCCAGATAACATAAATGCATAAACATTAAAACAAATTGTTGATGCCAGATCCAAGATATGTTGGCCTTCAATACTGATAACTTTTACTAAACCATGTCGGCCTGCATTTTTGGTGACCAAAGAAATCCTTTTGTCCTGCAGGTGTCGGTGTTGGTGTCGGTGTAGTATCTGTGAAGTTCCTGCTAGTACACCATAGAACCAAAACATGAAGTTGGAACACAATGTCATGTTTCCATCAATGAAAACATATTTAAACCAACCAATAGAGTGCCAATTTCCAACAATCTCCCCCTTTAGCATTGATGGAAACACTCATGTGAAAAATGGTCAAGGTTTCATCTGTTGGTTTCATCCTACCCCCCTGAGCGAAATATGCAAAAATCCAAAACTCCATAACTCCCCCTAAATTATACAACTCTTTTTATTCAATTTCACATCTATACTACTCCCCCTTTGACATCAATGCCATAAAAATAATTCAAAAAGGAATGTCAAAGAATAAGAACTGTACAATGAATATCCCCAAAAATGTCTTACTGGAGCTTGACCAAATTCAAAATTTCCAATATGCCTTTTCCAGTAACTCCACATAAGTATCCCAGCTGGTTTGGAATGTGCTAGAAATAGATACAAGTCCACTCAATAAATGTGCAAAAGACTCTTTTTCATTTATCTCTACCGGAGTAGGCTTTCCCACCATATCCATGCATTCTTTCTTGTGTACACAAAGTGAATCCAACCGTGGACTCACCAAGCCTCTCAGACTTCTGGATCTTCTAATTATCTTGTCTCTTTGCTTCTCAAGAACACAAATTTGGTTCTCTAAGATCAAAATTTGACCATCAATTGATGTAGTTAATGAAATCAATCCGTCAAAAGAGTTAGCTATACTTGCAATTTTCTCCTGAATGTCCTTTATCTTTTTATCCACATTAGCTGTAAGGGTTTTAGTGTTACAACATACCCTATATATATTTGTACATTGTTTCAAAGAGTTTTCTATTAGGATCAGCTTCTCCTCAATCTTTTTCTTCTCAGTTTCAATTGCCTAATCAAATGCAGCTCTCTTAGCTTGAGCAAATATTTCTAGTGCTTGCCGGTTTGAGATTTGTTGTAAGGATGGAAAGTCCTTTGAAATATGCTCAATGATTACCTTAATATTTCTAGATGGGCTCGCTTGATTTTAAATCTTGCACTCCAGGACAAGTCTGTGTAGAATAGTGATTGATTGATCTATAATCCTATTGTCTGTGGATCCCTCCTTCATTAGTTTTTGTGCTACCATCATCATCAATTCAGTGGGACTCATCTCTGTGATGTTTTTTCATTTCTACCTGAGAAGTGTCAATTGACAATAATGATGGACCAACAATCGGTTCCCTGCCAGATTCCCCTATTTTCTCCTCTGAAGTTTTATCCTTTATAACCTCCTCACTTGCACCAGTGGCTTCGCCGCTTGGTGTAGTCTGTGTAACTGTCAGTTCCTTTATAGGAATAGTAGCCTCAACCTACACATTTATATTTGGAGGAAAATTATCCTTAATATTAGTATCATGTACAATATTAGCTTGTTCATTCTCTGTATCAACCGGTATCTCAGTATTTATTTGTACATCTATATTTATTGAGGGCTCAATTTCCACTATCTTAATATTTTTCAAAACTGAGGGTGAAGTACCCATAATCCCCTTTCCTTTTCCTTCAATCGGGGTATCTACAGTGTGTTGGCATTTGCACGAAGATTGCATTAATAATATGTTATGATGTCATTGATGTCAATTAACACTAATAATGACATTTTTGATATTGTTGTAATATTGTTTTGTAACCGATAGGATGAACAAGTGAAGGAAACTATAACCAGTAGCAAGAATTTGAGAGTTGAACTGGTAACCGGTAAACCCTACCTGTTGTTTTTGATAAACCCTAACCAATTAAGTTTGGTGAATTGGTTATATTGGTTTATAATTTGATGATGAGAAACAATGATTTTGACATGTATGATTATTGTATGGAGACAACTTCAAGTCAATTTGGTGAGTTATTGTAACAATTTTTGTCTAGGGAATGAGAAAATGTATTGCATATAATGCAAAGCGCGTGATGAGTTACTAAGTTTGATGAAGTGATCAAGGAGCGATCAAGGTTTTCTTGATTGATGTGCAAAGATTGCTATGTAATCTAACGGTCATACTTGAATCAACTTGTTTGTAATCTCTATGAGAATTAGGTTTTTGTTGTGTTACCAACCTAATTGATTTGTTTATAAGGTCAATGAAGTTTTTTAGTTTAAGTGTTGGCAAAGAGTTAGCAAAGATCAGTTGAGTGTGTGGTTGCCAAACTAGATGATGTATCTATAGTTTGAGTAAAGAAAGATAGGAGCATGAAATGGATTTGATCAAGCAAATGTAGTGCTATTCAGACAGATTAGCAAACTCCTGTTGTTTTCTAACAATTACAGCAGAATTGAAATCCCCTAACCGGGTAAGCTCTAACAAGCTTGGTACTATTCAAATCTTCTAACAAGGTGATCCATTAGCTTAGATTTTCAGATCCTCTACCAAGGTTACTCCTTACAGGGTTTTGCTTCTAACAAGGCATTATAGTCAATCCCTTAACTAGGTGATTCCTAATAGGATCAATTCTTAGCAAGACTTTTGTAAATCTTTAAAAGGATAGGCTCCTAACAGGGCGAACTTCAAAAGAGTTTAGATAGTTATCTTGTGAGTCTCATTTCACTGTGGTTTTTCCCATTTGGGTTTCTACGTCAAAAATATTTGTGTCAAGTGGTGAATATTTTTGTGGTTATATTTCTAATGGTTGATTTACTTAACTACTTAACTACTTTGATAAGTTATGATAACTGGAAGCATTGAGAAATGAAGTTTGTTGACATATGAAAAAGCATTTGGATGTTTATGAGTTTACATTTGTTTGCTGCTAATTTGTTGTAATAGTCAACCGATTTATCTTATGAGTTTTTATCTTGACAGTGGTATTACATTGATAGTTCTAAGTTTATTTTGAGAGATTGATTTTTGATATTGGTGAAGTTTGTATCAGTTTTTCTATCTACTGATCCACCCCCCCTTTCAGTAGTTGACCGGATACTTATTATTTCATCATACCATCAATTGGTATCAGATCTTATCAGGTCCTCTAAGGTCTAAGCCTAACAACTTGAGGTAAAGATCTTGCAGATCATGATGAAGAAGGAAGGTCCAAAGTTTAATAGAGAGAACTATAGGATATAGAGTGACAAGAATGAAAATTTATATCAAGAGTCTGGGAAGTCAATATTGGGAACATGTTGACACTAAGTATGTTGCACCTAATGGGATGTTGATTGATGATTAGATGAAAGAGAAATAAGAAAATCATCAAGCATTAGAGGCTATTATCAATTCTTTGTTTGATGTAGAGTATGTATATGTTCATGGTCTTGAGACTACATATGAGGTATGGAAAAAACTTGGGGATATTTATAGCGGTGATGAACATGTTAAGATTGCTAAAGAAGAGAGTCTAAGAGGAAAGTTTGATAACATGTGGATGGCTAAAGGTGAGAATATCCAGCAGTATGGTCAAAGGATAAAGGAGATAGTCAGTGAAATTAAGAGTGCAGGAGCTAAAGTGGAAGATGCCACAGTGATCAGTAAGGTATTGAGAACCCTGCTATTGGTCTATGCTATCCATGTTGCGGCTATTTAGGAGCTGAAGTCCATTGATAAAACAAAGGTAACTCTTGACTCCATCATTGGCAAGCTTACTGCTTTTGAATTAAATAGTTATGATGGTAGTCTACAAAAATCTGAGTCTACATTTAGAGCTTTTGTTTCTAACCCATTTGTGAGAAAAAGTAGAGATGTCAGTCACAGTTCTGAATCTAGATCCAGTAGAGAAATTGATGATGAAGATAGTTTGGTTGCCTAGAGGTACAAGTAAATATAGAGGTAAATTACCTTTGAAATGTTTTGCATGCAACAAGATTGGACACATAGCTTATAACTGTCCTAATGGTGATAATGAGAACAAACAAGAGAAATTCAAAAAGTATAAGGGTAAAGGCAAAAGAGATTGTCTTATTGTTGTTGATGGTGGTATCATTGATGAGGAATCTGATGGTGATGCTAATGAAGACATTGTGTTTGTAGCTATTAAAGAAGAGATATCAGACTAGAAGGCATTAGTATCTAGGATGGATAACTCTAATGATTGGATCATTGATAGTGGTTGTTCACATCACATGAGCAGTGATCGAAGCAAATTTGTTTCTTTGAAGGAATTTGATGGCAGAGTTGTAAGATTTGGTAATGACTCACCCTGCATGGTTAAAGGTAAGGGAACTATTTCTCTTAATGGAAAGAGCAGTGCAGAAGATGTCTACTAGATTGAAGGTTTAAAGAACAATCTTTTGATTGTGGAACAACTCAATGACGGAGGATACCCATTGGATTTTAAGAATGGTATGTGCAAAATCTATGGCAGCAAAGGTGAACTGATGGCAACTAGAGAGCAAACTAAAGGTAACTTGTTTTACCTTTATCCTAGAGTCAGCAATTGTTTAATTCCAAAGATAGACGATAGTTGGCTTTGGCATAGGAGATTTTGTCATAAAATTTTTGATAACATTGTTAGAGTGAGTAAGTCTAAGATAGTGAGAGGATTGCCTTAGTTGGACAAACCAGTTAATGCTCTATGCAAAGAATGTCAATTGGGAAAGATGACATCCTCAACTTTCAAGAGTAAATATTTTTCAGTAGAACATTTGTTAGATTTGGTTCATACAGATCTTTGTGGATCAATAAGGACAAAAAGTATTCAAGGTGACAGATATTTTATGATCTTC
Source organism: Cryptomeria japonica (assembly GCF_030272615.1). Lineage (NCBI taxonomy): Eukaryota > Viridiplantae > Streptophyta > Pinopsida > Cupressales > Cupressaceae > Cryptomeria > Cryptomeria japonica. The sequence continues at coordinate 147,009,653 of NC_081407.1, forward strand.
ACTAATGATTGCTCAAGGATGATGTGGGTCACATTCTTGAAAGATAAGACTGAATCTTTTGGTAAGTTCAAGGCATTCAGGGCCTTAGCTAAGAAGGAGAGCGGTAAGAAGATAAAGTGTTCGAGGATAGATCAAGGCGGTGAATTTACTTTTGAGGAATTCACTAGGTATTGTGAAGAAAATAGTATCAAATGACAAATTTTTGCACTGAGGACACCACCGTAGAATGGTATCATAGAGAGAAACAATCGGTCAGTTGTTGAAGCTGTTAGGATGATGTTGATACAAGGAGGTGTAGTGAAAACTTTCTTGAGAGAAACTGTTAGCACAACTATCTACACTATGAACCAGATTATGGTAAAAAGAGGTAAGGACAAGACTACTTATGAATATTGGTATGGAAGATCACCTCATGTTAGTTATTTCAAGATATTTGGAAGCAAATGTTTTATTAAGAGAGGTAATTATATTAGCAAATTTGAAGCTAAAAGTGATGAAGGTATATTTCTTAGCTATTCCATCAAGAGTAATGCCTACAACTATTTTAATAACCGTACACAAAGAATTATTGAGAGTGTTGATGTTAAAGTGGATGAATATCTTAAAGTCTCAGAGGAAACCAGTTTGGAGAGAAAGGATATATTGTTTTTGGAACCAAAGACTATGAAATCTGAAACCGGAAAAGCAAATATTGATGTACCAATTCAACTAGAACATATAAATTTAGAAGAAGATGATGATAATAGAGAAGTTGAACTTGAAGATAATGATCATGTTATTCCAAGATATGTGAGACTGAATCACAATCCTGAATAGATTATTGGGGATAAGGATGCTGGAGTACTAACTAGAAGAAGAATCAGAGAGAATTCTTACATGATCTCCACTATTGAACCGAGAACTACTAAGGAAGCATTTGGTGATGATCATTGGGTTAAAGCTATGGAGGAGGAATTAGATCAAATTGAGAAGAACAACACATGGACCCTAGTACCCCAACCAGTAAATAAAAATGTGAAAGGTACTAAGTGGGTATTCAAGAACAAGTTGAATGAAGATGGTGTTGTAGTTTGTAACAAAGCTAGGTTGGTTTGCAAAGGTTATGCACAATAGGAAGGAGAAGACTATGGTGAGAATTTTGCACCAGTGGCAAGAATAGAAGGTATTAGAACTTTACTTGCATTTTCAACACACAACAAATTCAAGGTATACCAGATGAATGTTAAGTCAACATTTTTGAATGGAATACTGGAAGAAGAAGTATACATTGAGCAACTAGATTGTAATGCTTTGACTGATAAGAAAGACATGGTATGCAGATTGCATAAGGCTTTATATGGATTAAAGCAAGCATTGAGAGAATGGTATGAAAGGCTTCATACACATCTGATGAAGATAGGATTTCTGAGAACCAATGATGATAGTAACATATATCTCAAATATGAAGGAGATAAAATACTAGTCAGTGAAGTATTTGTTGATGATGTTATATTTGGAGGTAATGATGACTTGAGCAATAGTTTTGTAGATGAAATGAAAAATGAGTTTGAAATGTCTTTAGTGGGAGAAATAAAAAAATTCATAGGCTTGCAAATACAACAAATGAAGAATGGTATTTTCATCACACAGTCTAAGTATGTGAAAGAGGTCATGAAGACAATTGGCATGGGTGACTGTAAACCAGTTGGGACACCAATGGTTATAGGTTGTAAGTTGTCTAAGGAAGATGAATCCAAATCTGTTGATGAGAAGCAATACAGGTCAATGATTGGAAAATTGCACTATGTTGTTGACAGGAGACTAGATATAGCTCATATAGTTGGCATAGTTGCTAGCTTCTAGAAGAATCCTAAGGAAACACATCTAATAGCAACCAAGATAATTTTTAGATATTTGAAAGGTACTATTGACTATGGATTATGGTATCCATATGGAGGAAATTTTGACTTTAAGGTGTACACAGATGCAGATTGGGCAGGAAATGTTGATGATCGAAAAAGCACAACCGGTGGAGCATTTTTTCTTGGAGGAAGACTTATTTCATGGAGTAGTAAGAAGTAGAGTTGTACTTCACAATATACTGCTAAAGTTGAGTATGTTGCATCTTACATGAATTATACTCAGCCTATCTTGATGAGGCGCATTTTCAAAGGTTTTAAGATGAAGATTTCAGAACCTATAAAGATTTTGTGTGATAATGCAAGTGCCCTAAATATTTCCAAGAACCCTTTTTTCCACTCACGAATCAAGCATATTGAATTGAAATATCATTTCTTAAGGGAAAAAGTACAGAGTAAAGATGAGATCTTAGAGAATGTTTCTACCAAGGAGCATTTTGCAGATATTTTTACTAAACCTCTACCTAAGACTACTTTTGAGTATCTTAGAAGTCAGCTAGGGGTTGTCCCTCTTCATGAGGTTAGCTAAGCATGATGTATATTACATCAGTCCTGGAGCTACTTTCAAAATTGTACAGAAGGATTGGTATAGAAGTGGAGTTATTCCACAGGGGGAGAATCAAGTTGAAGATTGTTGATGATGCACACTGAAATTTGACATTACGTATTTTACTTTCAATTTGGCATTGTTGTCTGTTGGTGAACAGATTTGTCTCCTTAAAATTTTAACTATCTTCTCAAGCAATATATGACTCTGTTTTACCCTTTAGAAAGAAACAAATATACCAATAGTTGGAAGAATTAATGAAAATTCAACCTCTACATTAGAGGGCAGCTCCTCGTATGATTTACAATGAATTAATTGTACAATTGATATAGTAACACTTTTAACCAAAAAATATTAAAAAGGCTTCAACATTTATCCATCAACATAAATAAACGCCTAAATTTTTCTGAAGGAATGCTAAAAGGGGAGTTCACAGACTCTGATTTATAACATATTTGCTGCATACATTCAAAACAAAATGGGGACTCAGCAAGAGAAACTAATAGCTCAATTGAGACTCTCTCATGCCTCAAAGGGCAAGGGGGATCGAGCAGATTAACACGATGTGAGTCGTCCAACAACTTATAATAAATATGAACTCAAGAGAAATGCAAAGATGACTGAATACCAGATTATATCATGCCCACATAACAACCTAAGAAAGATTATGAATCCCATAATGCATAGATTCAAAGATAACACAACATTCCATTAATAATCAGCCATTGTATTATTCTCACAATTCATATCAAAAACTTTTCTATTGTTTAAAAAATCACAGTTTCAGAACCCATTCAAAGATAAGCTTTTTAGCTTAAATAGCCACCAGCCCATAGTTTTTACATGATTAACAAATAAAATTTACTTTCACTTTTGTGAAACAAACCATTAAAATAATATAAAAGAGAACTAAACTAATAGCCACTGAAAGGCTGGCATTTCATTGTAGAACAACTAAGCATCCACCGCAACTGAGGAAGTTACGGGCTTTTCCTGCTTTGTTGCGGATCCACGCCATTCTAGGTGTGCTGCCAAAAAGTTTAGGATAACTTGGAAATAGGGTAGGCCAATGTGTATGATCCTCTGCTTCCACACTTATTTGTCCATATTCACCTGCATGACCTTCTCTTTAAGAACCTCTAAGTGATCCGAACAGACAATGAGCATTGATTCAATCCTTATTACCTTTGAAAATTCATCGACAGTCAAAGATTTTGTGATCTAAATGGAACACACTCTATCTTGAAAGACCTTAATCATGTCTGCAAATTCCTCAATCACCTTGGCTCCCTCCTTCATGAGTTGGATATCAATACATTTAAGGTCCTTCTTTATGTTATCAATCAAGTCAGTCAGTCCCTTGAGTAGCTTGGTGGACTCTTCATGTCCCTGCCCGAAGATTGAATTACTCCATTCCAAGTTTTTCTTTGACACATATAGCACATTATCATCTAGGTTCTCCACCGGTTTCTCAGCTAGGAACTTCATCACTCCATACTTTTGGACATCATTCATTTGTGCGAGAACCGCTACCCACTTAATCCTTTCCTTTTCCCAGGTGACTGTCTCCACCTCGAGCTCTTTACTCATGGTTTCTGCATCCTTATAAACCTTAACTAGATTAATAATATATTCTAATCCTTGTTGAATTATCAGGTCCATCCATTTGTTAAACATCTCCATCACTACCCTATTCCTTTGAACTTGATCAAGCATCTTCTAGTTTCTTAGAGACTTAGGGTCAAATGACATTGGTATCTGCAACAATGGTTGAGGATCTAGATTATGAATAGCATTGATGTATTCTACCATCTATGTGACCATTTTCTTCATTTCTCTCTTGTCTTTTTCATCTTTCCAGGTCCTTGAGATTATCCTCTTTGTAGAGGATTCCAAATGTTTTACATCCACGACCCTTGACGCAACCTCCAAATCTATTTTCTCCATAGTAAAATCTTCCTCTGTGGCCTTATCTGTATCTCTCCCAGGAATGGGTTTGGTCACTTCAGCTATCCAGTGTTCTTTTATGTCATCCACATCAAGCATTGCTTGTGTTTTGAGCTTTTTGGGCTTTAATGCTTTTCCCAAGCATTTACTAACCATTTCCTCCAGTGGAATGGTGACCGACACCACGCTCCTCTTCTTTCCAATGGCAGAATCTAGCCATCTTGGTGCATTGGTAGGTCCTTTAGGTGGTAGGGTGATTTGTGCATCTGGGGAGGTAACGATTACCAGAGTATTCATTGGATCCTGTTGAGTTTCCACTTCTTCATTTGTATCCATTTCTTGCATCCCGAGCTTGCTTTGATCCTATGAGTTCATTGTTTGTTCAGGCCCTTCACTAGGATCTAAGTGCACCATGACCTGTTGTAGGACAGGCTCCCTACCATTCTTTTTGCTTCTTGACCAGGTTACTTGGGTAGCTGTAAGACCAGATGGCGAGCTTCCTAACCTTCTTGGCAGTATTTTCTTTACAGCGGGCTTTGAGACATCTGCAACGTCAACAATTTCATTAGTGGTAGAAACATGAGATTGAACCATGAAGTGTGAATCAATTCTTGATTCGTGTGAGGACATGTGAGGACCCTCTTTGAATTTTAGTTTCCTCAGCCATCTCTCTATTCTTCTGACAACATTGAAGGTCCTTGTTTGGATGCTATCATCTTCTTTTTTGTTCCAGTCAATTTCTGGAATCATTTTCCCTTCAATCTCAGTACCAAACTCGGGATCCAAGACGTCTTCCTCTATATCCTCCAATACACCTTATGTATTAATTAGGAGCCTCAAAATAGCTATCTGCCCTAAAGTGAATCTTGACCACAACTTCCTCCTTACTTCGTACTCATCCTTAGAGTTTTCCCAATAATCCTCTATCTGAGGTTCATGGCAGAAATGACTGTCTATATTAAGGTTCTCCCTTACATAACCTTTGCTATCACATCTTTGCCTAGCCACATATGGTTGCAGGTTCATCCTTTTGAACTCCAGTTCCAGATTCAAGGCATCCGATACTGATTTGCAACTGTAATACCCAAGTTCAATGGGAAATACCACCCTGGATTCACCCTTTGCCCCTAATATTTTATCTATATAAGCTAACTGCCTACTCATTTCTATAAGCACATAACTATGAAAGGCGTACTTGGATAATTTGAATGGATGGCCTTCAAAACCACCTACCCGTATGTAAGTAAACCATGGAAATTGGATAAAGCAACTCCCATATATACTCACAAATTCCATAGCCTCAATAGACATTCTCTCATTTGAATCACCCTGAAGTTCAAAGGCCAGCCTTCCCGCAAAGACTCCATTCCATCTGTCAATTTTTTCAACATGTCTCTATTGTTGCAACAAAGGGTAATAATTGTAAACCCTCATTCCATCAATCCAGGGTTCATTGGGTAATCCAGGCCAATCTCTTGTGCAAGCTAAAATGTAAACCAGGTAAGAAGACATGTAAAACCCAGTCATCCCCACAAAATTTCTTATTCCTTCATGAAGCCTCTCCGTAATTACTTGAGACCAATCTAGAAATCTATCACCAGATATAACCACTTGGATGAAAAAGTACATCCAGTCTTCCTAGTAGAAGGAATGTGAATACTCCTTTACTCTGTTCAAAAGCACAACAATGTCCCACACCTCTGTGATGAGGTGTTCTCTGGTTAGGGGTTTGGGTAGTCATGATCCTCCTTTCTAAACCCTCAAGAGCCAATTTCTTGGAATTACACTTCTGTATTTGCTCTTCTTCTCAAAGAAATAGGCGTATGAATATCCAATGGTCCAATCCTCATACTCCTCTTTATGCGGAATACACATTGTCACCATCACCTTTCCCCTATTAATACTAACTAACACCTCACCATCACTGGTTCTGATGCACCTGTTCTCATAGTCATATCTGTTCATGCAAGCCAACACTAAATCTGGACACAGTGTGATGAGCGGGAATGCACCAGCTTCCACAAGACCACTCTTAACTATCTTCTCCATTAATGAACCAGCCTGGGGGTTCTTAGTCCTTTCAAGGAAATCCCCCAAATCTACATGAACTAAGGAGGTGTCTTCCATTTTTGGCAAGATACTCACTAAACCTGAGGTTCGGTCAAGCTTCGGCAACACTAGCCTCATTTTAACTATCTATTCCCTTAACCGAGAAATTTTAACAACAATACAGTATGCTACCCCAACAATTTTCAGATTTCCCCCTTTTCTATACTAATAAAACTCCAGTACACAAAGAAACACAACATAGGAGAAAACAACTGAACTTACCTGATAACACCATGAAAACTGGAAATTCTTCTAGAGAACAGAGCTGGTTTTACCTTCGGCACCTCCAATTTATTGAAGTATGGCAACTGCGACCTTCCTAAATATGGAAATAAACTCATACATTTTTCCTTTAATTAGACGGGCAAATATCTATAGGGCCACACACACTTCATCATGATTTTTCCAAGCATGTGAAGTAACGGTGAAATGACAAACCTGAAACCTTCTTAATTATCCATCACTTCTGCACAGGCAATTTGATGTTTGCATGATTACTTTCTACATTTAGAATTTCAAAAAGCGGAAGAAGGGAATATTCCTTCTTGTCGTGCCGCTTTTATTTCCACCAAAGAGATTTCAGGTTAGTTTGAAATGAATGTATGAACCTTGATTCACTTGAACAAAAGGTTCAATGGTTCAATTTCACTTAAGGAATATAACAGTAATGGGCAGCACATAAACAACACCGGGAATGAGCGGCAAAAGAAAAGGACTATTTAAAGTAAACCTTGAACCTTTTGAATCACTTGAAATTTGGTTCAAGGTTCAAGACCGCACATCAACTCAACATAAAAAGACTCACGCTCATCATATAACAATACATTGCCGCTACTTACTGAAAGGCATTTCAAAAATTGAACCTTGAACCTTTGAAATTTGGTTCAACGGGTTCAAAATTTCAATGACCAAAAACAAAAAAAATGCACTTGTTCACACGGTGACAAAGACCAAAACATGTTTCTTTTTTTAAAATGCGCTTTGAACCTTGAACCATATGAACCTTTTGACAAAAGAGTTCAACGATTTAAGTACAAGGAGAACAAATGACCCGACGGAAGAAAAGGCACAAAAGGCAACCCACGAATTGGAATTAAAAAGGGAAAAATTATGAGTGGACTAACATTAGCTCTGACTGGGGACTAGATCTGTGAAGGAACTAGAAATGAACTCCAAAATCTCTGGTTTCGCATGCCAAACTTTATTCAAAGACACAAACATACTAAACTGAAAAGACACACAAATACAAAATAACTAAACATTATGTACAAAAACTACGAGGGAATCTCATTTACAGTTGATATAATTTCAAATCTTGACCATTGTAGGTCAAAGGAAGAATAGTACCATCTGGATATGCAAGTTTAAAGAACTCAGTCCTTTTACCTCATGAATCAGGAATGGTCCCTTCCAGAGCAACTCAAACTTAGCATGTGCTCCCTTAGGTTCTCTTCTTTTGTCCCAAAGCAGTACCTAATTACCCAGCATGAACTTTCGAGGCCTTGCTCGCTTGTCGAATATTCTTTTTACCCTCATTTGATGTTTTGTTATCCAGTCCACCAGTTTATCCCTTTCTTCATCAATCCTTGTCAAGTGCATGATTCACTTTTCTAAAGAACTTTGGAAGTAAGCATCTTCAACAACTGTTTGTAGTTTGGTAGCTACTAGCTCTAAAGGAATTGCTACTTGAGCGCCAACACCATAGACCAATTCAAACAGAGACATCCCAATTGCCCTCTTTGGCGATGTACGATCGGCCCAAAGAGCTTCATACAGTTTCTTATGCCAATCCTTAAAATTCTCACTCACTAATTTTTTCATGATATTAATGAGGTTTTTGTTATTGGATTCAGCTTGACCATTTCCCTAAGGATAATAATCAGATGAGTGAGCAGAGAGATTCCATGATTAAAGAAAAACAAAGAAATTTCAGCAAAGGAGAAATTGGTAGCATTGTCTGCTACAATTTTTAATGGGACTCTAAATCGAACTAAGATGTTCTCCTTCAAAAAATTACAAACAATCTCTGAGGTTGTCTTTCGTACCAGAATGGCCTCAACCCATTTAGTAAAATAGTCTGTGGCTATTAGAATATGAGTGTGATCGACACTAGAGGTTGGTGTCAAGGGACCAATAAAATCTAGACCCCACTGCTTGAAAGGTTCATCCACAACCATGAGTCGAAGTGGTAATGCTGTGAGTTGTGGTTTACCGGCGAACAATTTACATTTTTCACACCTGGCCACCCATGCATATGCGTCCCTAAACATTCCTGGCCAATAATAGCAGTTCTTCAAGATCTTGTAAGCCGTTACTATTGAAGAGAAATGCCCCCCACAGGCTTCGTTGTGGAATGTTTTCAAAAGAGACTCTTGGAATGATTTATCGACACGTCTTAAGAAGGTTCCATCAAATCCCCTTTTATATAGTACATCATTAAACATGACGTACTTAGCAGCTTTCATTCTTAGGTTCCTCTTCTCCTTCACAGAAAGGCGTTCTGGGCAATCTCCATATGTCAAGTAATAAGCTACATTTGCAAACCAGGAATCTCATAGAGAAACAAATAGAACTAAAGGCAATTCCTCTGTCACTTCCTCCTTACTTTCAGCAATCAACTTGCACAAACCTTGCCCCCTTACCAATTTTGTGGGTCTAATGTATAAATCGAACTCCTAGATTTTTGATACCCAATTAGATCTTTCATTCATCCCTATGTCTTGTTGTATTAGAATACTCTTGACTTCCAAATGAGGCACATAAACCATGATGTGAGAATGAAGAATATAATACCTGAACTATTTCATCACCTTCACAATCGCTTATGCTTTCTTTGAATATTTAAGTTCATGCTTTTTCATGGGTACGCTCATGAATGATATAGGGACCTCATCATTATCATCTTTCTTCTATAACAAAATCCTTGACATAGTGTGCTATGAGGCATAGCAGTAGATGACAAAATCCTTATTTAAATAAGGATTAACCAAGACAGGTGCCTGACCAATAGCATCTTTTATTGAGGTGAATGCTTTCTTCCCTTCCTCGCTCCATTTGAAAGATTTTTTTTCACTCATCAAATTCACAATATATCTGGTAGTATCAGCAAAGTCAGGGATGAACCTCCGAAGAAAATTCACCTGCCCAAAGAAGGATCTAACGACATTCCTACTTGACAGCGGAGTTAGTTATTGAATTTATCTTACCCTTTCAGGATCTATTTTCACCCCTTATTTAGAAACAATATGACCGAGCAACTTACCCTTTGTGACTCCAAACACTGATTTCTTGGGGTCAAGGATACCCCATGCTCGTGACACCTCTGCAACACTTGCCTCAGGTCCCGAAGGTGGTGTTTTCTTCTTTTTGAGAACACTGTCAAATCATCTAGATATACAACAATGATCTTGTAGCGTCCTAAAATTGCGACACTTGCAATTTCGACTGCATTTGGGTCTTCATGATGGCGACGCAACACTAAACCTGAATGGAGACCCCGAAAATTGCTCACGACACCAAAAATTGCATTTTTCTAGCACCCTGGCCTGATCCTCCTTGCACCCCGTTGTCCCGGGAGGTGGGACCAGAGCACCCAGCGCCCTGGTCCCTGACCCTATTTTGGGCCCGGTCTCCTATGGGACTTCGGGCCTTTTTGTTTGCAAATTGGAAAATAACATTTCCTGGTCACCCTAAGGTCGGGAAAATCAGTCTTTTAACCCTAATTGGCAAGTATATAAACTACTTTTCCTCTCTCATTTTGAGGAGGAGGGAAAAAGGTGGAAACGATATTCAAACGTTCAAGCATTCAAGCATTCAAGCATTCCTTCAAGCAATTGATCATTCTAAGTCTCCATTCAAGGCTAGGTGTTGCATTCAAGACAAGGATTCAACCATTGAAGAGGAGATCACATATTACAACATACAACATACAACATACAACAAACAACAACATCTATACCTTCGCATATAAGGATACAAACATCCTTACAACAAGGTATTAGTACTTGTTTTACATTACATTTACAACATTTCTCATTTCTTGGTTAATTCCAAAACCGGGGTTTGAACTAAGGGCAAACCCCTAATCCCTAACCCCCCAATCGTCTTCACTTTTCTGTGTGTAGGTTGCAGGTACGCAGCTGAAATTGAAGATCTGGAATCCTTGTGCAGAGACGAACAGATCCCCCTTCATTTCACGGATTTTTCGGAGGACCGTGTGCACGCCGGGCGCCATCGTCCCATCAAATTTTGCTCAAATTTACAGGACAGCGCCGTCTTGACATTTTACTTCTAATTCCAGGTCCGCAGCTTCATATCATATCCCTATCTCAGTTTATAAGAAAATCTTTCTCACTTTCTATGTATTCCTAGCTTAATCTTTCTATCTACATTCTTTACAAAAGAGGGTATCCTTGCTATCACAACCCTTGAAACTCATATAGAATCCAATCTTGCATTGCGTGGGATTGGATCTTGTGGGTTTCAACCCCTCTTTTGAATGTAAAGTCCCTCCTAAGTGAAAACCATCAACCCTAGTGACTCTCCCTTCTCTCTCCTTGGAGTTGGGGAGGGGAGAATGACTAGGGTTCGATTTTTCCGCTTTACATTTTGGTGAACCCGACGTGAACATCCTTTCTGATTATTCATAGTTAGATCTAAGAATTGGATTCCTTGATTACATTTCCATGTTTGATCTTTTGCAAAATTTTAGAGGTTAATTGCATAAAAACCCTAAATTTTCTTTTTAAGTAATTAAACTTGTGAAATGTTTAATTGTTAATGCTTGTTTCAGATCTGCCCTTCTATTACAAATTATCAATTCATATTTGTGCTTTAATTTTGAAAATTAAGTGGTTAAGTGTCAAAACCCTAATTTTTAAAACCCTCTTGATTCAACCTTTGTCCGACAATTTCACTGATCAAAACATCTCCAAATCGGCTGTAACTTTGGATTCCGCAATAAAATCACAATATCTTTCATCCCTAAAAATTTGGAAAAAAGTTGCGAGGACCGTGTGCACTCCGAGTGCCATCGTCCCCGACATTTTTTTTGAAATTTCAGGAGCGAGATCTTACTGTATTTTTCTGCTAAAATCCAGAATTTTGGCTGATTTTATCAATTTTAACACCTTCAAAATTACAGTCAAAGTTGGTCTAGCAATTGCTTGGATTGAGGCTTCTAATCATTCAAAAATTGTTGAAATTGAAATTTGTGTCAAAATTGTGTTTTCTACAGTCCTAAATCTGAAAAGTTTGTTAGCATTCATTCGAAATTTCAGTGATTTATTCAAATTTTTGGCAATTTGTGACTTTTGAAATTAAGTGCTTAATTACAACAACTTTGATTTCCGCTTTCAAAATTGAATTTTGCGTGAAACTGAGTCAACTTTCAAATTTCAAAACTTGCATTGCTTTTGGTATTTCCTCTAAAATCATAAAATTCAAAATTTCAGTTTCCCTCTCTTTTTCAAAATTCAAATTTTGCATTTTTCGACAATCTTGGTAGGGTTCAATTTTGAGATTGCAACTTTAATTTGGCCTATCTACAGATTGTAAAATCACTCAATTTTTTCAGGTTAGCTATAAAATCATCATAACTTTCATCCCTGCAAATTTTGAAAAAAGTTGCGAGGACCATGTGCACCCCGAGCACCACGGTCCCGAACATTTTTTCTGAAATTTCGAGAGATTGTCCTGATTGTATTTAACAGCTTAAATCTAGAAGATTGGCTGGTTTTACTAAAATTTGCTACCTTTAAAATTCAAAATCTTCTCTCTTTCTTTAGTGCATGAGTTTTACAACAATAAGCCCTACCTACACTATTCCCATTAGATGAAGCCTTAGAATTAAGTCCTTCCAAGGTTTAATTACTGAGGAGATGGAACCTAATTTGAATGGTCTTTTTAACGAGGACATGGGTAATTCCTCTAATCCTCTTAATGATGAAGAAGCTCTCCATGAGGTTTCTATAGAACAACTTTCAAAATTGGATAACCAATTTGACGATTTTCGACAATGGATGTCTCAAGAATACCCTGATAGTCAAGCTCTTCCTTTAATTGAGGGTCTAAAACGTATGCTTCAAAGTGATAAGAATGGAATTGATATTTTGCATGGTATTGCACACATTGTGGATTCAAATGTGATGCCTATGAAAAGTTGTGCCGAAACCTTAGGTTACACACAACCTCCTACTCAAGACAATCATTCTATTCCTTTGACGACTCCTATTGCTAGTATACCTACTTTTACATCAAACATAATGACTACTTCAACACAAGACATTCCTCCTATGATCACCAGTCATGGGGGCAATCCCTCTTCTTCAATTAACCCTCTTCCTTCAATCAATCCAACTTCTTCATTCATTCCTTCAATGAGTGTTCCTATTATATCTCCACAAATGAACATGATGCAAGGGGGTAATTCATTTTCCATTCCTCCTTGTAGTGTTCCTCCTTTCCAATCATCTCTTATGACTAACTATCATAGTGTCCCACCACCTTACTCTCTACCTTCTTTCAATAACATAACACCTCCATCACAATCTAACATGTCTAATATGAACTCTTTGACTGAAGCGACCATTAATAATCTTGCACAAACTGTCTCTTCTTTATAGCAACAAATTGCCTCTATGAATCAATCTAAGTTTAGTGTGCCCACATTTGATGTGGCGATCCCACTTTCTCTTGATATTGTTCGAGCTGTTCCCCCTAAACATGTTGAAATTCCACATTTGGAGCTTTATAATGGTAAGGGTGATCCTCTAACACATGTTAAGACCTTTCAAACAATATGTACTGATTTTGCTTATGACCAAAGGTTGCTTGCAAAATTGTTTACTAGAACATTAAGAGACAAAGCCCTACAATGGTATTGCTCGTTGCCTTCCTATTCTATTACTTCTTTCGAACAACTTGCAAATGCTTTCATTCAACAATTTCAAAACAATATAAGTCCTAAAGTTACTTTGATTGATTTAATGCATTGTAAACAAGGTGTTAAAGAAAAAGTGACTGATTTCATTGGTAGATATAAGCATTTGTATGCTCAAATTTATTTTCCAGTGCTTGACAATGATATTCAAAGAATCTTTATTTGTAATTTACAAAAAGATATTAGAGAAAAACTCCTATTTTTTGAGTTTACTTCTTTCCAACAGTTGTGCGCAACTCTTCACAATTATCAACTGACTGTGAGTCAAATGGAACAATCACATCCTATGACTCCGAGTGATAAGGGTGATAGTAGTCAACAACCATTTGGGAAGTTTAAACCGAATAGAGAGTCCATTAAATTCAATGAAAACATCATCAACAACAATGTGAATGCAGCATCAGGTGTGTCTCCTATTTCTAAGTTTTTCAAGAAAGAAAGAAAGTTTACCCCTTTGAATGAATCATTGCATAGTATTATGAATAAGTTATTGGAACAAAATGTGCTTACTCTTCCTCCTATAAGGCAAATTGATCCTGCAAAGATTAATTCACCTTATTTTGATAACAAATCTTTTTGTCAATTTCATCGTCAACTTGGGCATGATACTGAAAAATGTTTTTCTTTAAAGGGTAAAATTCAAGATTTGATTGATAATAATACTATTTCTGTTTCTAGAGTGAATGATAAAGGAAATACATCTGTAGCTCCTCCTAACCAAAATCTTTAGATTTTCACTGATCCATTGCCTTCTCATACCTCTAATGCGATTGATACTACTGATTCCTCTATCTCACCTGATGATCTTGTGTCCATAACTCCGAATGTGATTAACTTTGTGGAGCAGTAGAAAATCCCTAAAGAACTTTCCATCACCTTTGATTCTAGTGAAACTATCAGGGCACCTGATGGTCCTTTATATATAGTTGCAAAAGTCAAAAATACACCTTGCCGTGGAGTGCTTATTGATCCTTCTTGCATGGTTAATGTCATTACTGAAGAATTTCTTTTTACTTTGCAATTGAATCAAGTGATCTATGACAAAACAGATGTGGTTGTGAAACTATTTGATGCATTTTCTTCTCCTGCAATTGGTTCTATTACATTGCCTATTGAGGTCCATAACAAATCCCTTGATGTGGACTTTGCTATTATTCCATCATCCAAACAATTTCGTGTGAAGCTAGGCTATCCTTGGCTATCTTCCATGAAAGCTATTGCTTCTCCTATTCACAAGTGCTTGAAATTTCCCCATAATGGTGAAGTTGTTACTGTCAATCATAGTCTCTTTAAACCAGCTGAAAGAACTTCTAGCGTTCCTATTGATTACTTTTGGCCTAAACAATTCCAATCTCTTCCTCCGCGAAGTGATCATCTTATCAAATCTTATCAAAAGTGGAAAAAAGACATGATCCTATCTCTAAGTGAACCCAGAACACCCAAACTTGACATTCCTATCATTCTTGAGAAGGAAGTTCTTCCTTTGAAAGATAAAACTAATGTCTTTCCTCAAGAAGATTCCCAACCCATCCCTATGGATGTGACTATGCCTATATCTAATAAACTTCCTAAGAGTAGACCTATACCTCCTCGTCATGATGGACTTGGTCTCCTTCCTAAACCAAATATTCCTCCTTTATATGGAGCAGTTCCTCCTCCTTCCTTTTATAGAGAGAAGAGACCTTCCTCTTCTCCTATTATTCAACCTAAGAGACCACAACCTAAACACCCAAGTGATAAGGATGAGAACATTCCTCCTCCTTAATCTCCTAATCTTCCTACTAAGACTCGACGGAATCGTTCTGCATGAGAACGCCGATGAAAGCGTCGTCTTAGAGCTCAGGTAGCTACTTCTCAAACTTTGCAATCCCCAAAAACACCTTCAACAAGCATTATTCCATTTTCTCCTCAGTCGACGATTGAGCTGAAATCTCCTAAACATAAGATGCATGATGGTCTTGATCCTGTGCGAGTTAAAGATCCTATTTTTATAAATCTTGATGATGATATAGATGAAAATGTTATTCATGATGAAAATGCTACTTCTCCTGTTCATTCTGATAGTGAATATGAACTTGTTGATATTGATAACCATTTATCTAATGAATTTTCTAAAGCACTTATCCTAGCTCCTAGACAAGAACAATGTGGCTCGAAACATGAACATAGCCCTTGTTTGGATCTGGTGATAGCTCCATCTACTGTGTTGGATGTTCCTCCTCTAGCGTGTTCCCTACCTTCCTGAAACATTGATCAGCAAGATCGGGGGGTAGATGACATGCTAGACTAGTTTCATTAGCATAGCAGATTCTCTCCTCCTCTCTTTTGTCACTTCTTCTATGTGTTATTCTCATTCTTCTATTTGTTGTCCTTAGTGTTGTCTACTTGAGGACGATGCAAAGCATTGCGACCTCTTTTGGTCTCTCTCATGTTGACTCAAAAGACACATGTGTTCCCTTCTTCTAGGTGACCTTCCTTGATTGGGGAATGAAGAACAATTATGCATACATACATATGATATACATGAATTATCATACAGCATACTGACCCCGAGGAAAGCGAAGTCACCTTGTGCTTTGTGTTTTGTGTCTATTATCCTTGGGCTTATCTCACACTTGGGGGCTAAATCCTTGTGATAACGTGCTCCTTTCTCATTTCTTATATGTATCACTACCTTAAAGCAATCACCCCCGGTGAGGCGTGTGCGATCGCTTTAACGTAGGGGGGCAGACATCCCGTTCATATCTTTTCAAGATACTTGAAAATTTCTTGGCAAATTTAGCTTTGCCTTGAAAATTTTTGATATCTTTCTTGCATGACTCATAGTGAGGGAACCTTACTACTGACAGTCATGGTTCTCCCTCGTGATCTTCCCTTTTACTTTGTCAATCGAAGTCGTAAGATCCTTAGTCCACTGGGGGCTTGGTGTATCTTGCCTCCTTGACGTGGTGAAAGTTTTTCAATGTTGTTTCCTTGTACTTTACCGGAAGTATGAGTGTACGCTTATACTCCCGCTAAAGTGGGGGCTAAATGTAGCATCTTAAAATTGTGACACTTGTAATTTCGACTACATTTGGGTCTTCACGATGGCGACGCAACGCTAAACCTGAATGGAGACCCCGAAACTTGCTCACGACACCAAAAACTGCATTTTTCTAGCACCCTGGCCTGATCCTCCTTGCACCCCATTGTCCCGGGAGGTGGGACCAAAGCGTCCAGCGCCCTGGTCCCCCAGGACCATGGCACCCAGCACCTTGGTCCCTGGCCCTATTTTGGGCCCGATCTCCTATGGGACTTCGAGCCTTTTTGTTTGCAAATTGGAAAATAACATTTCTTGGTCGGCCTAAGGTCGGGAAAATCAATCTTTTAACCCTAATTGGCAAGTATATAAACTACTTTTCCTCTCTCATTTTGAGGAGGAGGGAAAAAGGTGGAAACGATATTCAAACATTCAAGCATTCAAGCATTCAAGCATTCCTTCAAGCAATTGATCATTCTAAGTCTCTATTCAAGGCTAGGTGTTGCATTCAAGACAAGGATTCAACCATTGAAGAGGAGATCACATATTACAACATACAACATACAACATACAACAAACAACAACATCTATACCTTCGCATATAAGGATACAAACATCCTTACAACAAGGTATTAGTACTTGTTTTACATTACATTTACAGCATTTCTCATTTCTTGGTTAATTCCAAAACCGGGGTTTGACCTAAGGGCAAACCCCTAATCCCTAACCCCCCAATCGTCTTCACTTTTCTATGTGTAGGTTGCAGGTATGCGGCTGAAATTAAAGATCTGGAATCCTTGTGCAGAGACGAACAGATCCCCCTTCATTTCGTGGATTTTTCGGAGGACTGTGTGCACACCGGGCGCCATCGTCCCGTCAACTTTTGCTCAAATTTGTAGGACAGCGCCGTCTCGACATTTTACTGCTAATTCCAGGTCTGCAGCTTCATATCATATCCCTATCTCAGTTTATAAGAAAATCTTTCTCACTTTCTATGTATTCCTAGCTTAATCTTTCTATCTACATTCTTTACAAAAGAGGGTATCCTTGCTATCACAACCCTTGAAACTCATATAGAATCCAATCTTGCATTGCGTGGGATTGGATCTTGTGGGTTTCAACCCCTCTTTTGAATGTAAAGTCCCTCCTAAGTGAAAACCATCAACCCTAGTGACTCTCCCTTCTCTCTCCTTGGAGTTGGGGAGGGGAGAACGACTAGGGTTTGATTTTTCCGCTTTACAGATCTTATCCTTTAAGTGGCCAAAATACAAATCCATAGCCCGCTAAAATGTTGCTCTTGCATTAATCAAACCGAAGGGCATCCGGTTCTATGCAAATGTACCCCAGGGAGTAATAAAAGCAGATTTGTGTTGATTAACTTCCTGAATGCTGATCTAATTATATCTCAAAAATCCATCAAGCATGAACATCATCTCCAACCCTGAGACAGTTTGTAGAATGTGGTCCATGGCCAACAAGGGATAGTTGTCTTTTAAGCTAGCTTGGTTAAGATTTCTGAAGTCTACGCAAATCCTTATTTCCCCATTTTTCTTTCTGATTGGTACTATATTTGATATCCATGTAGAATGATGGATAGGATATATAATCTTGGCTTTTAACATCTTATCCACTTCCTGGAATATAGCTTGTGCCACTTTTGGATTGAAGTTTCTAAGCTTTTGCCGGAAAGGGCTTGCTCCGGGCTTCAAAGGAATCTGGTGCTGAAAATTTCCTTCTCTGAAATTCTTAAGATTGTCATAACACCAGGAAAACATGTCCTTGAACTCCACTAGGAGGCTAATGAACCTCTCCTTTTCTGTTGGTGTACAACACTTTCCCAGATTGATATATTTAGGTTCTTTCTCATTACCAATGTTGACCTTTTCATAACCTCCACTACCCTGGGCCTCTCGGGACTTGTCATCTTTGTTATTTTTATAGGCATCATTATGGTCAAATATATGTTCCAAAGAAACCAGTCCTTTAGGAATCTTGTTTTCTTTCAACTGCATGATCCCATCAGGCAACTCCTTGGCTCGTTATGGCAAAAATTCTTTGCACTCTGCATTAGAACCTTCAAAATACATGGCAGAAAACATATCTAAACCTTGCATAAAATTATTTATTTGTTTATCACTCTCAAATACCTACCACAAGTCAGAGTTATCTGGGACACTGGGCAGATACACCAACTCTACCTTGTAAATTTTTTCAACAAATTTAGGATGTGGGACAAGCAATGAGGCTAAGACTGCTAACGAATCTACTTTTGAGTTCAATTCCCTAGGTATTGCTTCAATGGAGAATGCATCGAAACCTTCAATTTCATCCCAAACTCTATTTTGATAGTGCTTCAACCTTTCATTTTTAACACTAAACAACCCCCTGACCCGCTTTACAATAAGTTTGCATCTCCTTTAACCCATAGGAGCTTCACTCCCAATCTCTTAGCTTCGGCTAAGCCTAAAAACAACGTCTCATACTCAGCTGTATTGTTGGTATTTTTGAACTCTAGCTTGAAGGAAAAAGGAATAGGGTTGTCGGAAGGTGGTATTAGCACTACCCCTGCACCAGAACCTGTTGTTGCACAACTACCATTGAACTCCATTAGCCACAGGCTTTCTTTTCCCTCATTTTGAGATGAATTCCCCCCCATCTCATTATCAGACAAAATCATGTAGTTCCCAAATTGACAATCATGATACAAAATATGAGCCCTAGGCTCATCAGATGGGAAAACAGTGAATTTGGACTTTGGTTCAGGCTACAGGATGACTCGCTTCTTCCCAATTGGAATTGTGTCTTGGGACCAATCCATTTTGATTTCACCGCTTAAGTCCCTACATAAAGTACAACTTAATAGCATGCCATAACTAGCTGGGATATCAGCTATCTAAATTGTCAACTTGATCCTTTTATTTGGGTGGGAGGTAAGAACTACTTGAGCATCCTTAATTTGGCCTAGCAGAGGAATTTGTTTTGAATCTATAGAATAGCATCTGCCAAAGGTTTTGGTCAAGGATAACCCTAATGCTTTGGCTACAGCAGAGGGAATTATATTATCAGATGCACCTGAATCTATAATACAATTATTCAACCTATGACCATTTATGAATAATAATATATAAAAGGGCTCTGGTTTTGATTCAGGAAGGGGTACAGAATCATCTATTTGAAGAGCAGTTATTTCAGGTATCTTTTCACAAACCGAGGGATGAACCAACTCATTGTTATGTGCGGGCAATATGGCATTTACTAACCACTGCATTACATTAGTATGTTGTGCATTATTTCCTTTCACAAATTGTACAAGTCTGTCTAGTTCTTTAGGATTTAACTTTAGGTACTCAGCAGGTGTGATTTGAATTTGAGAAGATTTACAAAATTCTATTATATCAAATGAACTTTCTTTTTCAACAGGCTTTAAAAATAAGGGTTCTTGCAATTTTGGATCATTATTATGCAATTTTGAATCAATTCCTTTACCTTTGAAGGCCATCGCAGATGATGAAGAAGATATCTGGGGTTTCACATTTTGTTGATTTCTAGTGAGCACAACACATGAAGGATCCTCTAAAGTAACCAAAATATCACCGCCTCTTTCCGAATCTGACCCGTACTCAAGAAAATGGATTTCAAAGTCGCCAGGTTGCTTTGAAGATTCTTCTTCAACCCACTCATTTGAGGTATCTTTGAAATTCATCAATTGTGCATACTGTACCATCTCAAGACAAGAATTGCCATCATGTTCATCAGTAAGGTGAAATACACACATATTCCCTTTAGCAAGAGGTGCTTCAATTGCTAATCTTTGTTGAGCAGGGGGTAATTGCATGGTCTTATTCCCATAGCCCAAAGACTGGTTTGCATTTCTTCTAGGTATATCTTGGTAGGGAGGTGGGTATGAGGTACTGGCTTTGGGAAACTATCTTTTAAGGGTAATCACATCATTCATTAACCACTGGATGATAGGATCAAAAGAAGAAGTTGAAGGCTGAGCATTAGGTGTCTATGCTTCCCTTTTCCATTTGCCTGCTATGATTAAATCATCTTCTAATTCAACCACAAGGGTTTTGACATCATTTAAATCTGTAACTCTTTGCCTATGGATCAGGAAACCTATTTCGGAAGGCATAGAATTAATAAAGAAACATTTAGGATTGTCATGTGAGGGATTTTGTTTAGCAGGAATCTTGTGCAAGATCTTATCAAATTTTGCTACAAAGTCCCTCATAGATGTAGGAATTTCCTTCTTTAACTGGGCTAATTGAGCTAAGAGGGAATGTTCATCTTCTGCTACTTTAAATCTTGCCTCAGATCTTGTTTTTTAGATCTTGCTAGGTTGTTATCACACTATTTGGCAAGTGATAAAACCAATCGGCTGCTACCCTAGTTAATGTTTGGACGAACAACCTCATAGCAACATCCTCATGTTGAACCACTATTATCCCATATGCTACATTAAAGGCATTCAGGTGTTCATCAATGGTGATTTTTCCATCTCCACTAAATTTTGGCAAATGATCCCTAGCACCTTTTGGTAAGGGGCTAAGATTCAATCCTAAGTTTAATGGGCCTATAGCTGCCCCCAAGGATTATTTTCTACCATTGGAAGTATGATATTAAGGGGAGTTGGTTTGATTATATTAGGTAGAGAAACATCATGCAAGGTCAGAGCTTGATAAGCTGAGGACAAAGGTGGTGATGGCAATGGGGAAGGAGGACTACTTCTTGCCCTTCTTTGAGGTGAGAAAGTGGGTTGAAAATTTAGGTTCTGTAACTCTTGAAAGATAGAATCAAAAACCCCTTCCCTTCTTTGGGACCTAGTATATCTCCTTGACTCTAGTCTTGCAACTAGGCAACCAGTCTTATAATTCAACTCCCCGGCAGAGTCACCAAAAATCTATTGGTGAACAGATTTGTCTCCTTCTTGAAATTTATCTAATATCTTCTCAAGCAAATTATGACTTCGTTTTACCCTTTAGAAAGAAAAAAATATACCAACAGTTGGAATAATTAATGAAAATTCAACCTCTGCATTAGAGGGCGGCTCCTTGTATGATTTACAATGAATTAATTGTACAATTGATATAGTAACACTTTTAACCAGAAAGTATTGAAAACGCTTCAGCATTTATCCATCAACACAAATAAACGCCTAAATTTTTCTGAAGGAATGTTAAAAGGGGAGTTCACAGACTCTGATTTATAACATATTTGTTGCAGACATTCAAAACAAAATGGGGACTCAACAAGAGAAACTAATATCTCAATCGAGACTCTCTCATGCCTCACAGGGCAAGGGGGATCGAGCACATCAACATGATGTGAGTCATCCAACAACTTATAACAAATATGAATTGAGGAGAAATGCAAAGATGACTGAATACCAGATTATATCATGCCCACATAACAACCTAAGAAAGATTATGAATCCCAGAATGCACAGATTCAAAGATAACACAACATTCCATTAATAATCAGCCATTGTATCATTCCCATAATTCGTATAAATTTTTTTTCTATTGTTTCCAAAATCATAGTTTCAGAACCCGTTCAAAGGCAATCTTTTCAGCTTAAATAGCCACCAGGCCATAGTTTTTACATGATTAATAAATAACATTTACTTTCACTTTGGTGAAAGAAACCATTAAAATAACATAAAAGAGAACTAAACTAATAGCCACTGAAAGGCCGACATTTCATTATAGAACAATTAAGCATCCACTGCAACTAAGGAAGTTATGGGCTTGTCCTGCTTTGTTGCGGATCCACGCCATTCTAGGTTTGCTGCTGAAAAGTTCAAGATAACTTAGAAATAGGGCAGGCCAATATGTATGATCCTATGCTTCCACACTTCTTTGTCCATATTCACTTGTGTGACCTTCGCTTTATGAACCTCTAAGTGATCCGAACAGACAATGAGCATTGATTCAATCTTTGCTACCTTCAAAAAGTCATCGGTAGTCAAAGATTTTGTGATCTGAATGGAATGGACTCTATCTTGAAAGACCTTAATCATGTCTGCAACTTCCTCAATCACCTTGGATCCCTCCTTCATGAGCTAGATATCAATACATTTAAGGTCCTTCTGTATAGTGTCAATCAAGTCAATCAGTCCCTTGAATAGCTTGGTGGACTCTTCATGGCCCTTCCCAATGACTGAATTGCGTCATTCCACATTTTTCTTTAACTTGTATAGCACATCATTATCTAGGTTCTCCACTGGTTTCTCAGCTAGGAACTTCATCACTCCATAATTTTGGACATCATTCATTTGTGCGAGAACCGCTACCCACTTAATCCTTTCCTTTTCCCAGGCGACCATCTCTAGCTTGAGCTCTTTACTCATGGTTTCTACCTCCTTATAAACCTTAACCAGATTAATAATATATTCTAATCCTTGTTGAATTATCAGGTCCAACCATTTATGAAACATCTCCATCACTACCCTATTCCTTTGAACTTGATCAAGCATCTTCTAGTTTGCTGGAGACTTAGGGTCAAATGACATTGGTATCTGCGACAATGGTTGAGGATCTAGATTGTGAATAGCATTGATGTATTCTGCCATCTGTGTGACCATTTGCTTCATTTCTCTCTTGTCTTTTTCATCTTTCCAAGTCCTTGATATTATCCTCTTTGTAGAGGATTCCAGATGTTTTACTTCCACGACCCTTGATGCAACCCCAAAATCTATTTTCTCCACAGTAAAATCTTCCCCTGTGGCCTTATCTGCATCTCTCCCAGGAATGGGTTTGGCCACTTCAGTTGTCCAGTGTCTTGTTATGTCATACACATCAAGCATTGCTTGTGTTTTGAGCTTTTTGGGCTTTAATGCTTTTCACAAGAATTTACTAACCATGTCCTCCAGTGGAATGGTGACTGGCACCACGCTCCTCTTCTTTCCAACGGCAGCTTCTAGCCATCTTGGTGCATTGGTAGGTCCTTTAGGTGGCAGGGTGTTCTGTGCATCTAGGGAGGTAATGATTACTAGAGTATTCATGGGATCCTGTTGAGTTTCCTCCTCTTCATTTGTATCCATTTCTTGCATCTCGGGCTTGCTTTGATCCTGTGAGTTCATTGTTTGTTCAAGCTCTTCACTGGGATCTGAGTCGACCATGACCTATTGCAGGACAAGCTCCCTACCCTTCTTTTAGCTTCTTGACCGGGTTACTCCGGCAGCTGTAAGACTAGATGGCAACCTTTCAGACCTTCTTGGTGGTATTTTCTCTACAACGGGCTTTGAGACACCTGCAACATCAGCAATTTCATTAGTGGCAGAAAGAGGAGATTGAACCACAATTTGTGAATCACTTCTTGATTCGTGTGAGGACATGTGAGGACCCTCCTTGACTTTCAGTTTCCTCAGCCATCTCTCTATTCTCCTGACAACATTGAAGGTCCTTCTTTGGATGCTATCATCTTCTTTTTTGTTCCAGTCAATTTTTGGAATCGGTTTCCCTTCAATCTCAGTACCAAACTTGAGATCCAAGATGTCTTCCTCTGTATCTTCCTATACACCTGATGTATTAATTGGGAGTCTCAGTCTCAAGATAGCTATCTGCCATAAAGTGAATCTTGACCACAACTTCTTCCTTACTTTGTACTCATCCTTGCAGTTTTCCCAATCTATCTGAGGTTCATGGTAGAAATGACTATCTATATTAAGGTTCTCCCTTGTATAACCTTTGCTATCAAATCTTTGCCTAGCCACATATGGCTGCAGGTTCATCCTTTTGAACTCCAGTTCCAGATTCAAGGCATCCGATACTAATTTGCAACTGTAATACCCAAGTTCAATGGGAATTACCACCCTGGATTCACCCTTTGCCCCTAATATTTTATCTATATAAGCCAACTTCCTGCTCACTTCTGTAAGCACGCAACTATCAAAGGCGTAGCTAGATAATTTGAATGGTTGGCCTTCAAAACCACCTACACGTATGTAAGTAAACCGTGGAAATTGGATAAAGAAACTCCCATATATACTCACAAATTTCATATCCTCAACGAACATTCTCTTGTTTGCATCACGCTAAAGTTCAAAGGTCAGCCTTCCCACAAAGACTCCATTCCATCTAACAATTTGTTCAATATGTCTATGTTGTTGCAACAAAGGGCAATAGTTGTAAACCCTCATTCCATCAATCCATGATTCATTGGGTAATCCAGGCCAATCTCTTGTGCAAGCTAAAATGTAAAATAGGTAAGAAGACATGTAAAACCCAGTCATCCCCACAAAATTGCTTAGTGCTTCATGAAGCCTCTCCGCAATTACCTAAGACCAATCCAAAAATTTGTCACCAAATAGAACCACTTGGATGAAAAAGTACATCCAGTCTTCCTAGTAGAAGGAATGTGAATTCCCCTTTACTCTATTCAAAAGTACAACAATGACCCGCACCTTTGTGATGAGGTGTTCTCTGGTTAGGGGTTTGGGTAGTCGTGATCCTCCTTTCTGAACCCTTAAGAGCCAATTTCTTACAATTACACTTCTGTATTTGCTCTTCTTCTCAGAGAAATAGGCGTATAAATTTCCAATGGTCCAATCCTCATACTCCTCTTTATGTGGAATACCCATTGTCACCATCACCAATTTCCTATTAATACTTACTAACACCTCACCATCACTAGATTTGATGCACCTGTTCTCATAGTCATATCTGTTCATGCAAGCCAACACTAAATCTGGACACGGTGTGACAAGCGGGAATGCAGTAGCTTCCACAAGACCACTCTTAACTATCTTCTCCATTAATGAACCAACCTGAGGGTTCTTAGTCCTTTCAAGGAAATCCCCCAAATCTACATGAACTAAGGAGGTGTCTTCCATTTCCAGAAAGATACTCACTAAACCTGAGGTTTGGTCAAGCTTTGGCAGCACTGGCCTCATTTTAACTATCTATTCCCTTAACCAAGAAATTTTAATAGCAATATAGTATGCTACCCCAACAATTTTCAGATTTCCCCCTTTTCTATATTGATAAAACTCCAGTACACAAAGAAACACAACATAGGAGAAAACAACTGAACTTACCTGATAACACCATGAAAACTGGAAATTCTTTCGGAGAACAGAGCTAGTTTTACCTTCGGCGCGTCCAATTTATTGAAGTATGGCAACTACGACCTTCCTAAATATGGAAATAAACTCATACATTTTTCCTTTAATCAGATGGGCAAATATCTATAGGGTCACACATGCTTCATCATGATTTACCCAAGTGTGCAAAGTAATGGTGAAATGACAAACCTGACACCTTCTTAATTATCCATCACTTCTGCACAGACAATTTGATGTTTGCATGATTACTTTCTACATTTAGAATTTCAAAAAGCCAAATAAGGGAATATTCCTTCTTGTCATGCCACTTTTATCTCCACCAAAGAGCTTTTGGGTTAGTTTGAAATGAACTTATGAACCTTGAACCGCTTGAACAAAAGGTTCAATGGTTCAAGTTCACTTAAGAAATATAATAGTAATGGGCGGCACATAAACAACATCGAGAATGAGCGGCAAAAAGAAAAGGACTATTTAAAGTGAACCTTGAACCTTTTGAACTGCTTGAATTTGGGTTCAAGATTCAAGACCAGACATCAACTCAACATAAAAAGACTCACGCTCATCATATAACAATACATTGCCGCGACTTACTAAAAGGCGTTTCAAACATTGAACCTTGAACCTTTGAAATTTGGTTCAACGGGTTCAAAACTTCAATGACCAAAAACAAAAAAAACACGCTTGTTCACATGGTGACAAAGACCAAAACAACTTTATTTTTTTTTAAAACACTTTGAACCTTGAACCATATGAACCTTTTGACAAAAGAGTTCAACGGTTCAAGTACGGGGAGAACAAATGACATGACAGAAGAAAAGGCACAAAAGGCAACCTGCGAATTGGAGTTAAAAAGGGAAAAATTACGAGTGGACTAACACTATCAAAGGGGGAGAAGAACTATGTGATTATGGGAATATGAACTAGCATCAAGCTGAAGACATGGAGAGCATGGTGAATACACAGTAATGTAAACTAGGATTCCTATTCACAATCACTGCAGCAATCAATTGTATTGATATTTGTATTGCCATCAATACCAAAGGGGGAGACTGTTGGCATTTGCATGAATATTGAAAAAATGATATGTTATGTTGTCATTGATGTCAATTAACACTAGTAATGATATTGTTGATATTGTTGTAATATTTTTTTGTAACTGGTAGGTTGAACAAGTGAAGGAAACTTTAACTGGTAGGAAGAATTTGAGAGTTGAACCGGTAATCGGTAAACGCTACTTGTTGTTTTTGATAAACCCTAACTGATTAAGTTTGGTGAATTGGTTATATTGGTTTATGATCTAATGATTAGTGGAAATGATTATGACAAGTATGATTATTGTATGAAGACAACTTCAAGTGATTTTGGCGAGGGGTTGTAACAGTTTTTGTCTAGGGAATGAGAAAATGTATTGCATATAATGCAAAGCATGTGATGAGTTAGTAAGTTCGATGAAGTGGTGATCAAGGAGCAATCAAGGTTTTCTTGATTGATGTGAAAAGATTTCTATGTAATCTAACGATCATACTTGAACCGACTTGTTTGTAATCTCTATGAGAATTAGGTTTTTGTTGTGTTATCAACCTAATTGATTTGTTTATAAGGTCAATGAAGTTGTTTAGTTTAAGTGTTGGCAAAGAGTTAGCAAAGATCAGTTGAGTGTGTGGTTGCCAAACCGGATGATGTGTTTGCAGTTTGAGTAAAGGCAAATAGGAGCATGAAATGGATTTGATCAAGAAAGTGTAGTGTTATTCAGATAGATCAACAAACTCTTATTGTTTTCTAACAATTATAGCAGAATTGAAATCCCCTAACCAAGTAAGCTCTAACAAGCTTGTTACTATTCAAATCCTCTAACAAGGTGATCCATTAGCTTGGATTTTGAAATCCTCTACCGAGGTTACTCCTTACAAGGTATTGCTTCTAACAAGGCATTATAGTCAATCCCCTAACCGGGTGATTCCTAACAGGATAAGTTCTTAATAAGACTTTTGAAAAGCTTTAACAAGCTAGGCTCCTAACATGGCAAACTTTAGAAGAGTTCAGATAGTTATCTTGTGAGTCTCATCTCACCGTGGTTTTTCCCATTTGGGTTTCCATGTCAAAAATATTTGTGTCAAGTGGTGAATGTTTTTGTGGTTATGTTTCTAATGGTTGATTTACTTAACTACTTAACTACTTTCATAAGCTATGATAACCAGAAGCATTGAGAAATGAAGTCTGTTGACATATGAAAAAGCATTTGGATGTTTATAATTTTTAAGTTGTTTACTGTTAATTTGTTGTAATAGTCAACCAGTTTATCTTATGAGTTTTTATCTTGATAGTGGTATTACATTGATAGTTCTAAGTTTACTTTGAGAGATTGATTTTTGAGGTTGTTGAAGTTTGTATCAGTTTTTCTATCTACTGATTCACGCCCCCCTCTCAGTAGTTGATTGGATACTTATTCTTTCATCATACCATTATATTATCTATCTTGGTTTTTGGTGAAGTAAAGAATCCTCGGTTTTCTCCAAGAATTTTAACCCATGCTATTTGAGTCTCCTTTATTATTTCATTTACTCTTCCTAGCTTTAGACTAGTTATCCTATGTTTGCTATTGAAAAATTTTCTGTCTGCCACCTCAAGTGTCTTTTCCATTTCATTTGGAGCTATAGTAACGTTGATAGATAATAGTTCTTGAATTTTAATGTGTTTATCCTCTTGCATAGCTAACAATCTTCTAGCATCTAACATGTTATACAACTCAGCCGGTGTTTGATTTTATATCTCTATTAAGGCTTTCTTATAAATATCCAAGTATAATAGGACTGCTTCCTCTAACTGTCTTTGTTAATCATCCTCTAAGTTTTTATAATAAAATTAAACATTCTTCACCATGCCATCTTTAGTAATTTCATCTACCAATTCTACACAAGTTTTAGGTGGTATGATAGTCACATTACCGGATTCAATTGCTAAGTCGATGTCACTCTTCTTCTTCCTCTTGGTAGTACTAGATGCAGCTACAGGTGTAGCTTTAGGTGCTTTCTTTTGTGTTGGTAGCTTGATTGTAACCTTCATAACTAGTTGCTTCTTAGCTTTTGCCTTTGTTTCCTCCGGTTTCTTCCTAACAACCCTCTGAAATGCCAACGGTGTGTCATCCTCTCATTTTGATTCTGCAGTAACAAGCTCAATATGAGCTTCATGATCTTTCCTTTTTCTGCCTTTCTATAGGACAATATCAATTAGTGCTTTGATGTCCTTTGAGACCTTCTGCACAAATTCGCTTGCTTTTCCTTCCTATTTCTCTCTTTTCTTCCGGTTGAACTCTGTTTCAACCTCTTGAGTTTTCTGTTGTGCAGTACCATAGGGATTCTCTACCTCATCAATTGGTGCATCAATCAACATTTTTGAATAGGCATCAAGAATCCATGCATCCACCTCATAGCCTATTTCCTCAGTCCAGTTCTTCTAGGGCTTAACTGCTTCCATGAGTGTCTCATCCTTCTTTACCATAAAGAATATGTCAATATAATATTTGTCTACTATATGCTCAGGTACCCTTACCCTAGACCTCATAGATTTTTGGAATGCATTAAAATACCCCCAAACCTTATCATCTCTTTGACTTCCTAAACAACAATTGATTGTTTCAATTCTCTCCCTATCGGGATGTCAAAAGCCCATTGCCTCTTACCAGAACTAGGTGTATCATTCATGAAATATAACATCAGGCAAACTATCAAGTTGCCATACCAGAATGTACCCTTCTTTTCACCCTTAATCTTCCCTAGATTTATTAACATCTCATCAAGCATCCAACCACATAGATCTAATTTCACATTCTCTCTCATCATTTTGTATGCAGCCAAAATGCATGAATTGGAAACAGAATTCAGTCGGTTTGACTGTGTTACCTTATACCTGATGATCATGCTACCAAATTTGATGTCAGTGTCAGGGATAGTGCTCACTTTCATGGATCTTTTGTCAAATGTTGCACCAGTGATCTTCCTCACAAAATCATTTGAAACTTTCTTGTCTGAATGTTTCCCAACCGATGGTAAACTAGTGATTGCCCGGATGGCTTCCTTAGTGATTTTGTAAGGTTTATTCAGCCATATAAATTCCCCATGTACTCTGCTCAAGACATATTTGATTATCTCATCCTCAAACTCCGAAATATCCAAAATGTTTGTAAACCCTAGTTCTTCAATACGTTTGTATGTCGGTTTGATATTTCCAGATTATCCTATCAACTCACTCATATACATGTCCTTAATT
This sequence comes from Cryptomeria japonica, assembly GCF_030272615.1. Lineage (NCBI taxonomy): Eukaryota > Viridiplantae > Streptophyta > Pinopsida > Cupressales > Cupressaceae > Cryptomeria > Cryptomeria japonica. Next base: position 147,039,446 of record NC_081407.1, read on the forward strand.
TCTGAAATTCTCGAGTCCTTGATATGATAGTGAATATATGCCCTAAGATCTCTACATAGACAACTCCCTCCAAAACACGAGAAAATGCTCCAACCAAATCTTCCAGGGTAGCCACATGCAGCATCCGCTTGAAAATTGGCCTGGGGCAGTCCTTGACCTCTACTACAGTCAGGTTTGCAACAAAAATAGGAATAGATGATGATCCCGCTTCCATGTTTAAGATAAATACCTTTTGATCTCTCTCATTGAAAACCTCCAACAATTTCTTCTAGATGTCAGTGAAATCGCTCAAGAAGAAATCTGATTGCTCCTGAATTGCCTTTGATTGCACTTTGTCACTATGAATTGCTCTGAAATCGCTCTGAATGCAAGGTGATTAACAATGAAGTGTATTCGACCTTTTAACCTTTGAGAAAAAACCTAATCTTCCATTGACATAAATGACTATTGGTGAAAGGTACCATATCTCACTCAGAACATATCCATGCCGGATAACCATCTCCAATATCTGGAACATTTTCCAGAGCCTCTTCCTGGGGCATATGCAACATCTTCATAAATTTTGCCTACCCCCAAGGCATCTGCCTTAGTTATCAGATGAGCTCCTTGCCAGTGTAGGAGCAGCCTCTTCTGCCGAATAAGTAATCGGGGCATTCACATCTAATGATTGTTCTTCAGTCTTCCTACCCCATCTCTAAGTATGATCTGGTTGGATTTCACTAACCTTCTCTTTTCCTTTCTCATTTGATCCTCCATTACTAACTGGTGGATTTCTACTTCTATAGAACTTAGCAATATGTCCAACCTCATTACATGTATAACATGTAACATTGTTCCTTTGAATTGCTTTGCTAAAACTGGTGAAATTGCTTGACCTGCACTAATTATCCATATGTCCAAATTTTCCACAAGCATAGCATTTAACATTCATTCTGCAATCTTTTGTCTTATGACCAAAATTATTGCATTTAGAACATTTACCAAGAGCAGAACCAGGGTTCTAATTTGCTTTGTTTCTACATTGCCTAGCCATGTGACTAAATCTATTGCAAACAAAACATCTGCCATTGAATTTATAAGCATTAGGTTGTCTTACTAGTGCCTTATTGTATTTATCTTCATTAGTAGTACCAGAACTCTGTCCTTGCTCAAATCCAAGTCCACTGCAATCTCCAATCTGCCTTTGTCTTTTCAATAACTCATCAAGTTGTGTTGAGCTGATCTTGAATTTTTATTATACTCACTTGTAGTAGTTAAATCTTCTCTTAGTATTATCATTTGTCTCTCAAGCTCTTGTTCATTACTCTAGGATTGTACCAAATCAGTTCTCAACATATCATTTTCATGAACCAACCTACCACATTCTTCAAATTTGTTCTTCAGGGATACAACAAGATTTTCTTCCTTCTTCTTTCTATCCTCAATCTCCTTAAACATCCTCATAGTTATAACTTGCATTTCATTCTTCATAACCATGTTCTCCTGACTCAATTTATGACATTGTTCTTTAAGTGCATCTTTCTCTTCATCATCCTAATTTTGCAAAAGTTCCTTCCTCCTAGCTTGAACAAATGATAGCCTCTCTTGCAGGACAAGAATGAATTCCTTAGCAGAATTCAATTCATCTTGTAGTTTTAAGTTCTTTAGCCTTTTAGCATCATAATCTTAAAGTACCATCTCAAGTTGCTTCTCCAAAGCCATATCCATGGATTTTGGTTTCAAGATCTTCCTCAAGCTATTAAACCTCCTCTGAGGTACAAGGCTCTGATACCAATTGTTGGAAACCAATAACACTGAGGGGGGGGGGGGGGTGAATTAGTGTTATACTAGAATAGTAAGTTTTAGCCTTATTAAAACATGCATACACCAACTGGTATACTGATACATACAAAATTCAAAGAAGTAAAGCAACCAATATGCCAATAACATAAACGAGAAACATAACACACATATTTATACGTGGAAAACCTCAAAGAGGAAAAACTACAGTGGGATTTGTGACCCACAATATCAATCCACTGCCATATGAAGAGATATTACAAAATATGAGGGGCCTGCACTTACATGAAGGCTTACAGCCTAGAGCACACTGCTCAATCATAATAGGAGCCTAACTGACTACATAAAATTCTAGACTACAATCCAGAGAAGTGAGAACTGCAAAGATAGCATCCTATGTCAGAATACAGTTCTGGTTTAAGCTCTATCTGTTTCAGTCTAAATCCCTAAACCCTTTACCAGAATAACCCTTACAATAATTTCCTCACATACATGATATCTCTGATATATTTTTCATTATATTACATTCACATATCCATGATCACCTATCATATATCTATTGTATATCTATATCAAAATGATCTATCAAATTGTCCTATATACTCTATACAAATTTTACATGCCTTATGTCGGCTTACAAAGATATATACAATATCAAATTACATGTCAACCAGATAACATAAATGCATAAACATTAAAACAAATTGCCAATACCGGATCCAAGATATGTCGACCTTCAATACCGATAACCTTTACTAAAGCATGTAGGTCTGCATTGCTGGTGGCCAAACAAATCCTTGTGTCCTGTCAGTGTCGATGTAGTATCTATGAAGTGCCTGTCAGTACACCATAGAACCAAAACATGAAGCCTGAACACAATGCCATGTTGCCATCAATGACAACATAGTGAAACCAACCAATAGAGTGTCAATTGCCAACATGTTCTACATTCTTCTCCACTAGATCTTGGAGTGCCTTTTTCAGAAGTGTGGAGTAGTTCACCACCTTTGGAGGGGGTACTTTTCAACATCGACATGGGGACACTTGAGCAGTTTTCAAAGACTTCTTTCATCATGAGTTTTTTCCTACATCTTCCTTTCATGATTGGGGATACTTCATGGATACACCTTTGGTTTTGTTTCTTCCTAAGCGGAGGAATGTTGTTCGATGTTTATGGAGCAGTTTCTTCATTCATTCTCGAGCTTCTACCATTGGTGCAGATTCTACATTGAGGGGGGGGTACCTAGCTTTTCTTCTTCTCTCATATGGGGGGGACCTTTTCCTCACATGGGGTTTTTTTCATCACATGCTTTTATGAGAGTTCTCTTGTATAGTTTTCATCTCTCTTTTGGGGGAGGGTTTTTTACCATTGGGTTTTTCTCTATTTCCTTGCTTTATGAGAGATTTTATTGCATTGGTTTGCATGCATTTTCATTTGTACATGGGTACCTAATATGGCCTCATAGCTGGGACCCATCTTGCATTTCTTAGTTGCATTGTAGACTTAAGTGCATTCCCCTAAGTTGCACTTAGGGGGGGGGGGGGTTGGTGTAATTAATTATTCATGTTGGATATTATTACACCTTACTTAAGTTTACTTAAGAAATGCATTTCATAGTAGTTTGGGTATGAGACACTTGGGTGTTTGTGCCACATTGGGATAGTGTGTGTAGGAGAATTTCCACCATTTATGGTGTGATCTTGTTACTACTTTATCATATCCACTTATTTTGGAGTGATAATTCCACCTTTGGTGGGTGATCCACCTCATGTGGAATATTTTATTCTTTCTCCTACCTACCCTTGTTTCTTATTGAGCCACATGTCATGTTTGTCTGCTCACATATCCATATAGCCTTGCCTATATAAGAAGACTCATATTCATTGTATGTAACAATTAACCATTTTTTATCTATTGATGAGAATACTGTTTATTCCTGTCCTATATTTTGTCTCTCTATTTTGTACTTTTCATTGAGCTCTTGATCTTAGCAAAATCTCACACAACAACTTTTAGGTGAGAGTAATCACCTAGATACACCTTCCCACCAACAAACTCTACATTCTTAAAAACTATCCTCTGTGTGAGGTCATCTGGAAAGAGGCTTGCCTAAATTTATCAACCGCACATCTTCTGATGCATATGTTGCCAAGGTTGTGAAAAAAACATCTACTTCATCTTTCAAGAAGAATTTTTTAGTCAGAATCAGAGAAATCCTTTTTATCTTTCTTTTTCTTCTCCTCCTTATACTCTTTTTAGAAATGATTAGATTTTTAGCAGTTCCAATATTTCAAAATGGAATTTTTTACTAGGAGACTTCAATCCCCCTAGAGACTTGGATTTACTGTTGTAGACACCAAAAATTGTCTAGTCTAATTAAATAGATATTTTATTTATTTATTTATTTATCTAAGCTTAATTCTTCTATTAATTAAATAAATCTTTATTTATTTAATTAATTCATTTATCCTCTTCTAGCCTTATTTCTCATTTAAATAAATAAATTTATTTATTTAAATTATCCTTTTCCTAAATTAAATAAATATCTTATTTATTTAATTGATCCCACTTCTTCTATTAATTAAATAAATCTTTATTTATTTAATTAATTAATTAACCTTTTCTACCCATGACACATGTCATTCATCTCTTAATTCCTACACTACCTACCCCTTTCATTATTTTATAGTTTCTTTTACCTACCCTCTAATCATAGCCGACCTCCTTTTACACTTCTTAATCTTATCCCTCCATTTCATATAGTGTCTTCCATATAAGGAGATGCTTCCTTCATTACCAAAATCCCCTGTTGACTACTTGACTACACTACACTTTTGAACATTGGCGATCCTACTTGCAACCACATTTCTGTTCTTTGTTGAGCTCTTGTGCACACATAAAATCTGAGAGCAAATACATCAAGCAAGATCAATGGAGATAGGAAGAATGGAGATCCAAACCCTATTGGACATGTGATGGTATAATCTTTGTGATTTCATTTGATTTGCATTGTCTTAGGTAATCTTCATATGTTATGGTGGATCTTTGTTGTTGTTAGGCTAGGGTTTTGTGGTTGAATTCATTTAGCCTTTCAATATCGTTATTATTGTTATCCATTTTCACCATAAACATTTTGACATGCCCGGTGGGACATGGATTTTTGTTAGATCTATGTTTTTTGCAAATTTTTCTAACCCTATATTGCTGTTTTATAAAACAATTTGGAGAATAACCTTGTGCAGCTAGGGTTTTGGACACAAAATCAAGATCTTGGAGAGATTTGATCATATCTCACAAACGGCTTAGAAATTTTGCACCAAATTTTTTTTTCAAGTTGAACCAAGCATCAGGAGCTCTCAATCCAAAATTCAAAATTTGTGGAGCACATTTTCATTTTCTATGAATTTTTTATGATTTTTCATAAAAAATTAATTTTGAGAGCAAATGAGAGAATTTTTCAGATTTTCTTACATTTTTGGAAATCTTTCATAATTATACACAAGATCTGTTCTTTGTGAGTTTAATTTTGATGCAAAATATTTCCCTAAAAATCAGATCTTTAAAAATTAGGGTTTTTTCTTATTTTGATCAGATCTCACAAACGGCTTTGAATTTTGGTATCAACATTTTTGTGCAGATTAAGAAAAGTATCAAAAGAATTTAGTAAAAATTTCATATTTTTTGGATCACTTTTTCAATTTATATGATTTTTTTATGAGTTTTCATAAAAAATTAATTTTGAGAGAAAATTAGTGAATTTTTTGGATTTTATTACATTTTTGGAAATCCCTCAGAATTATAAATTGGATCTATTCTTTGTGATTTTAAATTTGATGCAAAATCATTCCTAAAAAATCAGATCTTTAAAAATTAGGGTTTTACATTATTTTACTCATATCTCACAAACTACTTGAATTTGTTGCATAAATTTTTTTATGCAAGTTTGGAAGACCACTAGAACTCTCCAGTAAAAATTTCAGATTCTTTGGATTGATTTTGAATTTTATATGAATTTTTTATGATTTTTCATAAAAAATTAATTTTTGGAGCAAATTAGCAAATTTTTTAGATTTTCTTACATTTCTGGAAATCTCTTGAAATTTTACAAGTGGTATTTTTTTATGATGAATCAGATCTTTGAATTGGTCAATAAAATGCATTGTTGAAGGCCCCTATTTCACAAAGTTTTTTGGATCTAAAATTTACCTAACTTGTGTGCTTGCAGGAAGGGGTGATTATTTCAAACAATCCAAACTACTATTAAATATTTATTGCAGGTCCTTGGCAAGGGTTTTTGGATTTTTATTGTGTGCCTTGTTTTCATAGACTAGCAAACACTTCAATCGGTGCACTAAAATTGAATCATTGTCTTTTGTGTCTTGAGCAATAGGCTCTTTTTGTTTAATCTTTAGAGGGCCTGTCTTCTCGTGTGGTCATTAGGACTACTAGTGAGAAGAGAATGACCCAAGTGGTAGCGAGGAAAACCCACCTCTTTCGAATCACTATAAACAGCCGTATTCATGGTGAAAACTATGGATAACGTGTGCTGATTAGTTCATACTGACACTATGTCTCCCCATAAACCCATTTGATCAAATTTATTTGATCGGTTGTAGGGTATAACCCCTACCAACTAGGAGCCTTCTGTATTTATAGAGCTAAAAGTGCCACATGTATGGCCACATGAGCGGATGCCCTTACTAGCACCTTTTTGTTTTAGAAGCCAAAATCCTTCTAGTTGTTGAGGTAGGAGGTCAGACCTCTGGTAGCGACCCACACACATACGGTTCTTAGTAGAGATACAAAGTTCACCACGGGGAGTTTTCGTGGGGACTGATGCTTGGCTGACCCGAGAAGTGAGTGCCGAGGGTGGAGCCAGTGAGGTCAAGCATCTAAGTATCCGCTCTGAATAGAGTAGCCTCGGGGGTAAAACCTCATGTGGGATCAACAACTATTGTCTTGGCCAGCCATAAGAATTGTGCTTGACTTATTTTAAACATTCAAGACCAAACAACAAAACATTGTGTCTTTTGTGTCTTGAAGTGTATGCAAAACATTTTTACATCAAACAACACACTTTTCTTGGAGTCATTTTGAGTCTAAACACTTGCAAACATTGAGTCCTCATCAACATTGTGTCCTCTTGTCACGAAAAACAGTCAAACATTCAGATTTGGTCACAACCAACAACTTCACAAATTGGAAAAATTTTACAGTCCAACAAACAAGAGCAATCAGTTTCAGAATTCTTGAGCTTCCTAGGTTGTTTCTCCAAGTTTTCATGTAGCATTCAACCTATCTTTGGGTCTCACAAAGTCCATCATTGCTTTACATCTTGCATTAAATTTACATTTGTCTAAACTTGAGTCAAAAGGTCACTTGCTTGTCCTCATCATACTTTGTCAACACACTACATACAACAACATTTTGCTAAGTGGCCCCTCATCAAGGTCTATCACCTTAGGTCTCATTTGGTCTTACTTAGAGTCAAGGTCAACTTACCTCATCAAGAGAAACTATCCTCTCTTTGGAAGTCACACCTACTCTACTACATACATACTTGGTCTTACACTTTGGACATTGCAAGTACAACTCAGATTCATTTACATTCCATCCAACTCTGGGTCTTCCATACTTTTTCCATTTTCATCTAGTCTTAAACATCTCAGTCAATACCTAGTTCATGGTTGAAACCTGTTCCCAAAAAACTAGGAGAGAAGCTAAAGAGGCTCAAAATTCCACAAACATGAGTTCCTATGAGTATGACAATGATATCTTTTTCAATTCTGATCATACTACATTACCTGACATGGATGCCTATAGAAACATTCCAAATGTTGAGAAGATGGACACTACAAACAATAATGATACACACAATGATTATATGGACAACTTTTCAGTACATTCAGCAGATGTGGAAGAATCCATTATGGATCCCCGTTTCAATCGATTGGTTGAGGAAATAATGAGGAGGGATAGACAATACTTCTTACAAATGATGGCACAAAGTGGAGCCAAGATCCCTCATGATTTTGACATGTCTCAAATAATGGAACATAGACCTTTGCAACAAACTCACTCCAACATGGATCAAAGGAGGCCTAATAGTGGAGGCAATAAAGGGCCACATCTTGTGCCTGAATGACCATCATCTTTGTTTCAAAAACTAGAGGTCCCATACACACATGGTCAAGCATATGATACTCACCTTCGCAGACCATTATGGAAGTCTTATGCAGAAAATAATGCTCAATCACATACCAATGCTAAGGATCAACCACCAAAGCAATTGGATATTCAAAGGCATTCTCAAAATTTGGACACAAGGAAAGCCCGTGTCAAATTTGGGGGCAACACATTAGAACATGACATGCCTGTAGAGTATGGTATACATGGACAAAATAGATATTTCGTTCCTCAACATGAATCTATACCAAGTGGTCCATATATGCAGTGTCACTATAGGCCTCCTCCATATGAACATGTGTATGATCAATATCATCCATATATGCAACATGCTTCTCCTCCAATTGGTGCCTCAAGCATGGGGTATGGTCCAAAAAGTCGATCTCCACTTATGGTAGAAATGTTCACCCAAAATGTTAACAAGGACATTGGTTATGACCTAAGGAAAGCTTGTTTGTCCACCTTCAAGGATGTCATTGAAAAAGGCTTAGCGACAAAAAAGGTCCTAATTGAACAAGGAGTCATTAAGATATTCAAGGAAAACAAAGATGACTTTAAAGGAAAAGACAAGCCAAGATTTTGGAATAAAAATAAGAACATAGTGAATGATGGTGTTGTTGATGCCAATACAGTGTGACCCAAATTCATTTTTTTCAAATCAAATCAGGTGAATACTCAAACAACTTCTAAATCATGAAGGAAGTACACTCCATTGCGAGAACCACTTGAGTCAGTTTTCAAAAAGATAGTGGCAAACAAGGTAATCACTATTCCAGATTTTCCTCCATATGAACCAAAGGTTAAACCAAATTGGTGGAATGATGATGAATATTGTGAATTTCATAAGAGAAAAGGTCATAAGATAGGAAATTGTCATCGACTAAAGAACATCATACAAGATCTCATTGATAGAGGTGGCATTGAGATTGAAGGACACTCATCCAATCAAGAACATGAAATGTTTAAGGAACCATTCCCAAAGCATGACAAGGGAAAAGCTGCAGCCACAGATGACCAAACCAACTATACCAGAGCATCTTATAAGTATGATTCAACCATCAATAACATCTCGATGGATAATTATATCTCTACCATTATCATCAAGGACAAAACCCCTGAGAATTCTACCCAGAGACCCAAGATCATTCTGAAAGGCGTTGGATCTTCTTCCGAACCTACCTCTGAATGTCATGTTACAACCCGCTAAGGTAAATTCACTTTGCAAGGTGCTCCAGCTAAAAATACCACTTCCTCATCAACCAAACCTAAGTATGACCTTGTAGAACAGTTAGGGAAGACACCCACACTCATCTCCATACTTGAACTCTTGCGCATATCCCCCGCACATAAATCCATTCTTGACAAAATCTTGAGAGAAATTACTTTTCCTACTGATCTGAACGTGGACCAGTTTCAAGCCATGGTGGGATACCTTTCCATTCCACACTCCCTTACATTCACAGAAGCCGATGATGCCTCCGTAAGTCAGCCACATAATGCACCATTACACATTGAAGCCTTCATACACAAACATAGAATCAAATGAGTCCTGATAGATGGAGGAGCAAGTCTAAACATTTGTACATTAAGCACTATTAAACAATTGGGATATTCTGATAAAGTTGTGAATGCTACAAACAAAATTACCATCAAGGCATATGATGATGAAGAACGTTCATCCAAAGGCACAATCACCTTACCTCTTAGAGTTGGGCCAGTTACAAAGGATGTGGTTTGTCAAGTCCTAGACCTGGATCTCACATACAATATATTGCTAGGATGTCCATGGATTCATGAGATGAGTGCAGTCCCATCTACATATCATCGATGTATCAAGTTTCCATACAATGGAGTTGAAGTGATCGTCAAAGTAGATCCAAATCCATTCATATATTGCAACAATCTGCAACCTCGGTCAGAAATAACAATACCAGTCAATCGAGAGGCTATTCCTTCATCAGCATATGTGGATCCAGAATCATTAAAAGCTTCAACATCAAAGCAAACAAAGCTAAAAGAAAAGTTCAAGTTTAAAGACATGGGATGTGGTGAGTATATCTTTCATGTTGATCAACTCCTGCTATCTCCTAAGAGATTGAGTCGACATGAACAAATTATAAACAAATTGCAAGGAATTGGGTGTGAACCGCCTAGTGTTGTGGCTACTAAGTCTAAATGCAATTCTCCTCTAGTGGTGCAAGCAACTCTTGATATCAATAGTCCTAAGAGTGGTTCCAGAAAAGAATCTATTGAGCGTATCGCTTGCCCTCTTGAGAAATCACATAGCCTTACCATATCATCCACTCATTCCATTTCTAGTCCTCTCCTAGACTTGGATCAACAAGAATTACAAAAGCCCTTACTCATTGGAGATCAAAAATTAAGTTATGAAAAGAAAAATCTAAAAGTCAAAAATAAAGAAAAGTCCTTTAGTCCAAATCAAAATCAAAAGCTACTAGACTCCACAAAAATCAAAGTCAAGGATAAAAATCCTATGAAAGAAAAAGAACAAGAGATGATCTCCCCTAATATCAAAATAACTAGGGGCAAAAGTTCTAAAATTTTAAGTCAAAAAGCACACTTGTTAATCCTAAGTCTCCATCATGCTATCCTACTTTCACTTCTTTTCGCAATCATAAGTCTTCATCACTCATCCACTTGTTCCACACATCCTTTCCCATTTGGCGATACTTCATGGATCTTTAATGGAACTTCCTCAAGGGACTTTGTTATTAGGGATGCCCAAACTTCTTCAGGTGACATGCATATGGGCCTACGTAGTCCACACACTAGTAATTCTATCTCAATTCCTTTATCAAGGAAGACAGTCACTCGAGCTACACATCATTCAGTCAAGAAACAATGCAGTTACAATCATAAGGTTAAGCTTCACATATTTGAGGTGGGTGCCTTGATTCTCAGAGAAAATCCTAAAAATCAGCAAGACAGATAGAAGAAGGACAAGTTCGAACCAAACTAGCTTGGTCCTTACATCATCACAACAGCATATGGATCTGGTGCATATTAGCTCTCAACCATAGAGGGTGAACCTTTGGAGGATCCTATCAATAGCATGCACCTTTGTAGGTTTGACACATAGCTCTTTGGAATATCCTAATTCAAAAAATACAAAAAAATAAAAAATTTCAAAAATACAAAAAAAAAATCAAAAAATTCAAAAATACCAAAAAAATTATAAAACAAAAAAAAATTGTTACTCGGTGAAAACTTGGCAAACAGGTGCCTTGTAACACAAAAAACATTGAAAAATCAAAAAAAGTAAAGAGAAATAATTTCGTCCAACGGTGAAAACCACTTTGGTGGCACCTTGGGTAAGTACCATGGTGAAAACTAGGTCACCAGCACCATGTGTAGAGACATTTCTCCTCCCTCCTTCAGGATTCACTTTCATCCTTTCACTTTGCACACACTCACAACCTATTCATTCATAATAAAATTACCCATTCCCATCATGGCTTGTTATTGATCTACCCAAGATTGGTTAGCCATTCATAATAAACCTCCCTTTTCACCTCCCTTTCCATCCATAATAAATCAGATCCTATCTGTGGTTAAGGAAAATCCTAGATCTAGTGATGGGTGTGGAACTGAGAACATCACATGTTTCGAGGAGTACAGTTTCTTACAACTTTCTTCAGTTTATCCACGCCCAATTCGCAATAAAGTAGCATTTGCATCGCCAATCTACAATAAAGTTCCGTCTTCTTCGCAATAAAGTATCAGTTTCATGGATTTAGTCAGTTTTAGATAAGACAACAGCAATAATGGGCTTCAACAAATCAAATCTTTCAACAAACTCAGACAACATATGGTTCAGTGCTATCTATCCTTTTTGTGAAAGTAAAAATTGTGACCACAATCAAATAAGACTTATACAAGTGACAAGAGACACTAAACTTGAGGACTACAGTGGATGTTGGTGTCGAGTCTTGGTTTTCTTTTGATTTTATCTTTTGGTGACATGTCTTTTAGCTTTTCCGGGATGTCTTTGACTAGAGATTTTATCTCTAGGATGTCTTTGACTAGAAAGGCAAGGATGGGGTATCGTCACCTATTTGTATTTGCTATCTATGGATTGTCTTTTAGTAATGCTATGTCTTTTCCAAGGATATGAGGACACTGTGAGTCTAGTATGAACTGGGGCATTCCTTGTCTAAAACTGTCTTATCTCCATGCAAACAGGTACAATGACTTTTTGGGTCGAACATATGCGTCGATTGTCATAACCTACTTGCAATAATAAAGCTCAATGATGATAACACACAAGAAGCTCTTTCACTTTCATATCTTTTGTCTTCCATCCCCCTTTCTTGATTGACTTCCATCATCCTTCTCGAGTCCGCATAGCCTGCTATCACATGACTGAGTATAATGACACACCAAAAACATTTGCATTTCATGTAGTTGCACCTACATTACCACATATAAGCATTTCATACATACATATCGATATCACAACTGCATCACATCTTGCACACAACACCTGTTAGCACAATTTACATTTGCATTATCATATTCATCTACATTACATACATTCACATTTGCATCATGCATACACATATAAAACATAAAAGAACAAAAAAAAAAAATTGCATTGCATCATATACATATTTGCATCCATATCATAAGCATCACATAAGAACATCTCATCACATAGGTACACATGCATATAGCTACCGCAAGGATGAATCATCTTATATATATATATATGATCATAAGTGTCATGATACAATGATGTCAAAATACATATGGCTACACTACCAATCCTCGTGTCGCCCTATCCAGACATAGGAACCCACTAATCACTCCTGCCAATACTTCTAGTAGTGTCAATCCAGTCTGTGTCATCGTGTCCCATGCCACATGTCCCACCCTCATCTCCAATCCCAAATCTTAGAACACTCATCTAAGGGCATCCCTGTCTCCGTCTTGATCATACAGAATCAACTCCCCATCGATTGGTATCCACAGAATCCTGTATACATCCTCTAGGGTGACTGTTATCTCCCCCATCGGCAAATGAAAAGTGCAAGTCGCAGAGTGCCACCTCTCCGCCAGTGCAGTCAACAAACCCATGTTCACCTGAAACTCAGGCACATACAAAATATGTCTCAATCCCATAGCCTCAATCGCAGCTCGGTCCTCGGCTGTCAACTCAAGTTGCAACCTCTGAGTCGATGGGAATCTCTCCCATGACTCCAGCATAGGCAAATACTCCTACAATCACACAAATCAATCATCTCAGTCCTAGTGACACTCACTGTTCATCACAACGTGTTGCTTCTATTCTAGTGGTACTCCCTATTCATCACAAAGTACTACATGTTTGGCACTCCCTGTTCATCACAAAGTACAATATCTTGGTACTCACTGTTCATCACAAAGTGCCTTGATCTATCCTATCCTAGGGCCTCTACTTGAGTGAATCCTCTTGAGTAGTTTCCTAATTGGCAATGTATGTTCTATCACAGAATTGTCAATCCTAGCCCTATTTGCTATCCTAGTCTTCCCTAGAGGACCTGCTCGAGTATATACTCTCAGCAGCTTATCCAATCGACAGTGTATGTTCATCACAAAACTGTCGTTTTGACCTAGAAGACACAAATTCACATTTTTGGACACAAACGTGCTTTCATGACATAAACGCTCTTTTAGACCGCATAAACGCATCTGGCACCAACGCAGACGCGTCTACACGTTTTTGACATTTTTTTGGACCCTATTCTAAGTGCATTTATTATTCTACCTAGAATGCATTAATGACAACAATAAATGCATCAAAGTACAAGGAGGTTTTGTGGTACTTACTGGCTCTCCTGCCTCTGCTGGCCTCTGAAATCGACGAACACGATTGAATTTGTGAGCCATTGACATCACTGCTGACTGCTGCTGCTCTATCTCGCTTTGCACTCTGATCTCTTGGATGTGTGGATGACAATGAGGATGTATTTCCCTCGTGGTCTATCTTATAGACTACCCTAGCCCTCGTTTCCCAAGTCAGTCTTCATTATCCCGTGACTCTATCACTTTATCCGGTCAATCCATTCTATCCCGTCTTTCTTATCGAGAGATTGTCTGCGATCTTTTCAGACATTTTTTCATCCAATCTCTAGAGGGGGCATATCATTCCCATCTTGGGGCAACTTTGTATTAGTTCATATTATCTTCTTTGAAACAACGCGACAAGACGCATTGTCTCAAAGAGGGGCAAAATGTAGACACCCAAAATTGTCTAGTCTAATTAAATAAATATTTTATTTATTTAATTATCTAAGCTTAATTCTTCTATTAATTAAATAAATCTTTATTTATTTAATTAATTCATTTATCCTCTTCTAGCCTTATTTCTCATTTAAATAAATACATTTATTTATTTAAATTATCCTTTTCCTAAATTAAATAAATATCTTATTTATTTAATTGATCCCACTTCTTCTATTAATTAAATAAATCTTTATTTATTTAATTAATTCATTAACCTTTTCTACCCATGACACATGTCATTCATCTCTTAATTCCTACACTACCTACCCCTTTCATTATTTTATTATTTCTTTTACCTACCCTCTAATCATAGCCGGCCTCCTTTTACACCTCTCAATCTTATCCCTCCATTTCATATAGTGTCTTCCATATAAGGAGATGCTTCCTTCATTATCAAACCCCCTCGTTGACTACTTGACTACACTACGCTTTTCAACATTGGTGATCCTACTTGCAACCACATTTCCGTTCTTTGTTGAGCTCTTGTGTACACATAAAATCTAATAGCAAATACATCAAGCAAGATCAATGGAGATAGGAAGAATGGAGATCCAAACCCTATTGGGCATGTGATGGTATAATCTTTGTGATTTCATTTGATTTGCATTGTCTTAGGTAATTTTCATATGTTATGGTGGATCTTTGTTGTTGTTAGGCTAGGGTTTTGTGGTTGAATTCATTTAGCCTTTCAATATCATTATTATTGTTATCCATTTTCACCATAAACAACCCTTCCTGTCCTTCTTTCCTTTCTCCATCATTCTACCATAAGAAATTAGGATCTCCTTAGCCATCTCAGAAGATTTCCTTCACATTTCTTCACATAACAATGAAGAAACCACATCCTACATCTTGAAAGGATTTTTTGTGCTTATAATTTCCATAACAAGATGATCCAATAAGTCCAAAAAAGAACATATCATAAGCACACATTTTTCATGATCATCAAACATGATAGTACTAGTAGAACTTATTTGGGAAACTAGAATTTTGGATGCATTCATGTGATCTACAATAAATTATAATCCTTCCTACATCATCAAAAAATACAACTTATTTCCTAGAAATAACTTATTACCAAGAATTTACCTTGATAAATATCACCAAGCTTCTTCCAAAGTTTAGTTGCACTATTCTCTTCAATGAACCTTCAGGAGCACAAAATCAACCAAATAGAGTCTTATTAAACCCTTGGCTTTTTGATCCTTTGTATCACATATATCTTGTGGTGTAGTTTGGGGTTTCATAGAAGAAACTGTATCCCATAGATTACTATCCATAAGAATATCCTCCATTTTGAGTTTCTAAAACCCAAAATTGCCACCATTAAAAATTTTCATCTCTATTATCCTGTATGTGCTTGCCATCTCAAACCCGCAATAAGGTTTTGAAATCCTCCTCTGTAAAAATTCCACTAAAACTAGATCAACACAAAAAACCCTTCTACCTAACAACAATAACAAAGTTGGTCAGGGATTGATACCAACTAAAAGGAAGCTAATTACAAAATAATGATTCCAAATGCTACATCTAATAGGATAATGAATGCCAAAGTTTCTTTCAAACCCTTTAACTACTATAGATTAGATACACATACAATATCAGATATAAATATATAAAATCATAACACTAGATTTACACGGGGAAACTCTTTTGAGAAAAAAACCACATACAAAAAGCCAGAGCTCAATTGTATTATCAACTACAATCAATAGTTACAATATAATGCATAGAGCTAATGCTCTTCAAGAGTAATTACAAAAATAGAGAACTCTAGAGAAAATCCTAGAACAAAACAACTTCCTAGAATATATACAACTTATCTTACAAAATACACTATGAAGTGACATATTTATAAAGATCAAAACAAATGGAAAGAGTCCATGGTTTCCAAAACCAACTCCAATGCCAAAGAGGTATGTGGTATCATAAACAACAAGTTGCCATTTCCATGGCACATTGCACATAACAAATTTCCAAATAACTAACTCATGACTCACACATAACTTTCATCTTTCCATATGCAACACCTACCTCACACTACTTGTCAAAAGTGAACTCCACCATAAATACCAATTGCCAAATAATAACTCTACTAAATCTTTCATTGAACTAGTAATCATCTTAGGAAATAAAAGAAACTATCATAGTTCCAACATATAAATCTACAACTCTAGTCCGCTAATTATTATGACTTCCAAAGTGGACACAATAAATAAAATAAATAATAAACATGCTTGGACTCTAAGGTTAAGATATCTTAATCCCAACAGCTAAGGGAAAAGTGGTTCCTCAAGAAACTAATTACAAGGAGGATTATGATTTTTAATCAAAAGATGAATATTCTAATAAGATAGAATGAAATTATATAAAATATCTATGCTTCTATCAAAAGTGGGGAGAAGAGAATTTCACTCTCCTTGATATAAATTAATCTCAATTCATGGAAAATTATGGTTATTAAAATGTTAAATAAAGGGAAATGCATTTGAATTGGTTATGCTATAGGAAACGACATTAGTAGTGCATTCAAATAGGGATTCTTTTTTAATTGAAATTTTTAGAACTTTTAAATTGTGGAATAAGTAGTTTCTTTATGTAGTATAGCTATATTATGAAACCCCAAACCCATTCATTTTAAAACATTTATAAAAAATCCTTGGATTCTAACCAAAATGCATGTCCTTCCCATATATTTAGAGTTTTCAATCTACAACATGTATAATCTTTCCTCTAAAAATGAGAAATAGGAAATCTATAATTCTATTTTAAATCAATTAAACCTTCTAAAGATGATTTAGTAGTGATTGGAGTAAATTTCAATGCAATAAATTGATCAAAAGTGAAGGCAACGGGAATAATTCCCTAATTAAAAATCATGGAAAACTTTACAAGTTTTGTTTAAAATAATGAATAGGTAGATTTACCTACTAATACATACTTACATACATACATACATATATCATGTATATTATATACACATGTATACACAAACATGCATATATATGTTTGTATACATACATACATACATACATACATACATAAACATACACATACACATCCACATACACATACACATACACATACACATACACATACACATACACATGCATGCACATGCACGTGCACATACACATACACATACACATACACATACACATACATGCACATGCACATGCACATGCACATGCATATGCACATACACATACAAACATACTCATGTATGTACATATAAGAATGAGTATATTCACTAAGAATTTGGATTTTACAATCAAAAGTATTGAACAAAAATAAGTGAATAAACTATAGGCTATATGTTGCCTTAGATGAGTTAAAAGGCCTACCCATATTTGTGTTCTAATGGATGTTTTTGATTAAGGCAAAAATAGGTTTTGAAGGGACCCGAAATCCTTTAACAAAACAAAGATCAGTCTAGACTTAACAAGGAGTTAAGCCAACAAAGACCACTATAATTTTACAACCCCATTTAAAACATTATTTGCATTACATCAAAGGGGCAAAGAAAAGACAGAGCAGAAAAACAAAAAAGGGAACTAGCAGAATAAAAAAAACACAAAAAAACCAGCAGAGAACCAGCATAGACACAACAAAGAACCAACACTAATCCAACAATTTCATTGACTGTTCCATCTCTTTTTTCAATCTCAATCATGTTGTTGTTAATCTTCTTAAGTTTTTGAAAATTAGGAGGAGGTCCAACGACCTTTCTCTTCAACGTGCTTCTAGTCCTTTTGCTGGGTCTCGAGGGGATATCCTGCTTAGTAATGGTGTCCACATATACCACATCCTTCAGTTGAATCTGCTCTTGAAAGTTGCAAATCATATTATTGAAGCTTTCCATAGTGGCACCAATCACCCCACGACTTGTTTTGACAATCGCTTTGATGGATTCCTTGATTTTTGCATTTTGGTCTTCCTATGTAGCCATCTTGGCTTCATAGACTTTCTTGAAATTATCAAAAGCCTCCATTGTTGTTTTAAGGAAATCAATGAAAGGGGCCTTCTCCTTCTCAAACCTACACTTTCTCCAACCACTTAACTTTATCTTTGACGATCTCTAAGTTGCTATTGTCAGCTCTTTGTTTAAATTGGATGTCCTTAATCTCATGAAACATCCACTTAAATATCTTAAAGGTATCGACAACCCAATCTCTGGCCAAAGCTAGGACATCAATGATAGGTTCCATCTCAAAACAAAGCAAGTGCAAAGAAGGGTCAAGAGAACTCAGAAAGAGCTAGCGACTCTCAAAGTTTTGATCAAGTGGGGACTCACTACAAGAAGAGGGAGAGGGAATCTTACCCTGGTTGTGAGGGTTATCAACTGAAGCACTAGAAAGCTTAGGACCAATCTGAAGATTACCAACAGGGGGGAAAGCTAGAGCTGCAAGGGTTTTTAGATTTAGGGCTCTTAACAATGCTAGTGTTCCCCTTATTTTTAGGGGTGGTTGTAAGGGGGAGAAGTCTTCATCATCAGTATCAATATGGTACTCATCCTCCAAAAGATGAGAATCCTTCGAGCCAGTGTTTATGTCATGGGGAGAGGAAGTCATATGTGACAAATATTTGACATGATCAAAGATAAGAAGGATAAGACCTTAATGTAAAACAAGGTTTTTGATAGGATCCTTCTTGTGTTTAGCTATGCTCATCTTTAAAGAGCTCCCAAGAAAAAAGGGAAAGGAAATTCTTAGCTTGTGCCAGAAATGGTTTAGGAGTGCAAAATGGTAGTTGAAAGCTCTATTATACCACCCATCAAGAGTAACATACTCCATAATCACCTTCAAGAAATCACCCCAAATGGACTTAATCTTCGCAGTATTGTAGCTAGTAGTCCCATCTCTCACCAAATCTCTCTTCTCCTTCTACTCTTTAGGGAATAGTTTCACTACCTTTTCGGAGATTTTTTTGTCTTTGTAGAACTTTTCTCCGTTAGTAGAGAGGCCAGTGACCTCTGCAATGAGGTCCTCATTGATGGAAATATCTCTTCCAAAAAAGTTGATATACCCCTTATTATAATTTTTTATGAAACCTTTCGTTACCTTAGCTTTAACCCCATGCAATTTCTCAATGTAGGTGGTGAAACCACCTTTCTCCAAAATTATCCAAATTTTTTTATTGTTTTACAGCACTGCGCAATCCATGGGCTCCACACACTTCAAATATCCCCCATATTATCACAACCACTATGCCCAAAAACCGATCTGCAAATAACCAAAGCACCATAGTTCTTCAAACAAGAAATGGCCCCAAACTGTGTATAAATATAATTTGATCCCAATTGCACCTAGAAAGCATGCAGGAAACAGGCTATAGAAGAGTAATAAATTATGATCACCCAAAAAGAGTACTTCACACACTATGCACAACTCATGTGAATTACAATAAATCTCCAAGATGATTTAGAAATTATCATTATAATCATTATAAATTATCTTCTCGGCTAGCAAGGATATCTAGCCTAATTAACCCCCTCACTTCATCATCCAGTTTGTCCCCTTTATGCCAGATTAGTTTTTCATGGGCTTTAACTCCTAGGTTGGAAAAGTGGTCTGCAGGGAAAACTTTAAGAAACCCCCCCCTCGGATAAGGTGTCCTGGCGAAATGTGCATAATTGTTGAGGAAAATATTAATTTTATTGGGAAAATTTTGCTGTTTAAGGAGAAAAAATAATAATCTCCATTGGCAAATCATTCATGGTTGCTCAAAGTTTGTGAAAAATCCTAGCGAATTGTAATGTTTTTAAAACCAGAAAAAATATTTGCATGGGTGAATTGTAATGTTTTTAAAACCAGAAAAAATATTTGCATTGGCAATTTCAACCTATTTTCAAACCATAAAAAAAAAATGTTGGCGATTTCAACCTATTTTCAAACCATTAAAAAAAAAATATTAGTGATTTCAACCTATTTTCAAACCATAAAAAAAATATATTGGTGATTTCAACCTATTTTCAAACCATAAAAAAAATACATTGGCGATTTCAACCTTTTTCTAAAACGTAAAAAAAAAAATATTGTCACCTCAACAATCCCCGTCAAGTCATTAAAATATGTGGCACACAGTCATCATCCCTTTGCCTAAAAGACTGCCCATTAGAAAATCTCATGACCTAGTGACAAGCCCTTATGACTCTATCTCCAGCTCACAAGATAAAAATGCTAAGCCTTCATAACCTTGAGAGCTAGCAACTAAGGGCAACTGAACCACCACTTGCCAATTCTCAACCTCAAAATGATAAGTCCTCATCACCGCAACGACCTGGAGATAGTAGTAACTTTAACCCTTGTCGCATACTCGCCAACATAAAATTGTTTATCTCTTAACCACTAGCACTTCACTCGCAAGCTTGCGACTTGATCAGGTCTTCAAACATTTAACCTTGCAAGCTAGCAATAACCATAAAACTTAACCACAAATTGTCTAGTCTCTAGCTCACGACCTAAAAATGCTAACATTAAACAAACATGAGAGCTAGCAACAACTGTATGAAATGAGTTACTCGCTAACTCTCACGGCTATATTGCAACATCAGACCAACTCAAGACCTCATGACAAAAGCAATTTCATTAACAATCTTCAGCTCACTAACATAAAATGCTAACACCCAAAATGCTAGAGACCTCATGATGTAAATCCAAACCAACTTGTCGCTAGCTCGTGGCTTGATCACCTCTTCAGACATTTAACCTCATGAGTTGGTGATAACCATTAAACTTAACCACAAACTATCTAGTCATTAGCTCACGACCTAAAAATGCTAACATTAAACAAACATGAGAGCTAGCAACAACTGTATGAAATGACTTACTCGCTAACTCTCGTGGCTATAATGCATGACATCAGACCAACTCGAGACCTCACGACCAAAGCAATTTCATTAACAATATCTAGCTCGCTAACATAAAATGCTAACACCCAAAAAGCTAGAGACCTCGAGATTTAAACCCAAACCAACTTGTCACCATTTCACAGCTTGATCACATCTTCAAATATTTAACCTCGGGAGTTGGCAATAACCATAAAACTTAACCACAAACTATCTAGTTGCTAGCTTGCAACCTAAAAATGCTAACATTAAACAAACATGAGAGCTAGTGACAACTGTGGTGGAAAGCTAATATGTACGAGGAATTTTTCAAGCTTGGATGCTGACTCATTCCCGAGGGACTAGTTTTAAGGTTTCTCCTAAGTTGAGGTTGATTAGACAAGCAAGGACAACGGTTTCAGAGGCATAAAAGAATTGGATAGCTTCTGAGTTAGAGATTGGAGATCACAAATTTCTCTGAGAAATCAGAGGTTGTTTGTTGTTAGGGATTCTAAAGCAGAATTTGTACAATCAAGGAGGAATAAAATCAGAACAAAATCGTTCACATAAGGTCAGCCTTAGCAGGATGTAGTGGATTTGATAGACATGACTTCTAGAGTCCATAGCTGGTAGGGTGAGTTGAAAAAAAGAAAAATGATGTTTTTTCACGTGAATGAGAATCACCAGATGTAGTGTTAAAAAATGATAAATACAATGGGGTGGTGACTTAATTAGTAGAAGAGAAAAGAAACCTTTTTCATTTTCTAAGAGTGGTTTTTTCTTGAGAAAGGAAGATGATGTTTGAGTAAGATTGTGCATGTAGTTGTTGTGTGCTTTGTGATATCGGATGGATGTTTCTTTTTTTTCTCCTGTGTGAGTTTGTTTATTGTCACATGGGTTGTGAAAGTGAGAAGGATTGCCAGAGGGGGCATGAAATAATTTTCTTATCAAGAAAGGCCATGCATGGCACATCCTCTGCTTCTACTGTGCCACTAGATGGTAGGGGGTTTGAAGAAGAAGCCCACAAAGGAATGAAAAAAGGATTTGTGTGGGTGGGGAGTGGCAACCAGTCATATTTGTGATGGCATGGAAGCTACGACCCCTCCCAAACATATTATGTTTACCCTAAAGATCCTCTTTCCACTTTCTCTGATCTTGGGCATGAAGGCTCGAGCTCCTCTTTCCACTTTCTTTGATCCTGGGCATGAAGGATGAAGCTCCTCCTCTATTTTAGGGGTGACTTTACTTCTTGCCAGGACCCAGTACCCTTTTGAGAAGGAAAATGCTCTGTTGGATAGAATGTACTATCTCATACTCCATCTGAAGGCATCAGAGTGATAATGGCACGACTCAAGTAGTTTTTCTTCTACCAATTTTTAGTTGAAAATTTTGATTCACGAGTGCCAATGCATGGATAAAGAATATTTTTGTAACAAAATTACATATGGCCTTTTAGGCCTAATTGCTGAGAGTAAATCTTCTTTTGACATGTGTCTCTTGGCCTGCCACTTGTTGCTCCCTTTTCTTCTATAAAGAGGGAAATCAAGGTCATTAGAAGGGTTCCTTTTTGGTGGGTCTCTTGAGGGTTCCAAAATTTTGGTGTCTTTGGGGTTCCTTTTCTGGTCGAAGTAGTGATTCTAGGTGAAGGGAGAAAGTCGTAAAGTCATTTATAGAGAAAATGAAAAGAATTTAGTGTCAATATTTGTGCAGCTTCTTGAAGGAGTTACATGTAAATTTATTTTGTGACAAAAGTAGAATTTTATTCAATGGAAATAAAATTTTGATCTATTTCTCTCAAGTGTATAATTCTATCATCTTTCAAATGAACAGAATCAAGAGTTTTTTCATTTGTTTCATTTTTATGGTGTATGTAATTTTTCATTTCATGCTTCGATCTAAGAAGTCGATTAAATGCTTGAGTGGAATTACAAAATGGTAGGGCTTATGCAAGGATTTAGATAAGTAGTTCAGGGTGGGATTGCAGATAAAATATATTGTAAGGCAATATTATCTTAGATCTTATACTATTGGATAAAATTATGTCACATTTTCACTTTACATCTTGTAACTTTAGGTACCCAATGGAGTAAGGCACTGATCACAGCTTATAACTGTCTTTAAATATTAGTTTTGTTTTCAATTTCACTGACAAATCACTATAATTTGTTGAATATCATAATACATTTATTTTTATGTATGTTATTGTCCGTTCTACCCATCTCATGCTCTGATTAGATTGAGGATCACTGGAGGACTTGCCATCCTTGAGCATTCTCCCTATTGTTGAGCCCGTATATGAGGTCATCTGCCTTGTTTTAGTGAATATTTGAGTGTGGTGCAGGGATCATAAAATTTGCTAAAGGGATCACCCTCCTATGTTGTGCAGAGCCCAAAGTGTAGAAGGATTTGTAGAATCCTTGTGAGTTGCTCCAAGTTCTTGAGGATTTTAATAGTTCAAGTTGGATTCTCCATAGATATTTGAAGAATCAACTTGGTTTCTACCTCTTGTAGTGTAAACCCATTTGGGAACCAACAATTGGAAGGTCACTTCTTTTGTGACATCTCCATATTGATGCAAGTATCATGGTATAATAGATTATATATGTGATCTCTTATTGAGACAATGATCATATAAAAAATCAAACATTCTCATCCGTAATGAATCAACTATTATATCAATTGAAGGATCACTTCTATTGTGACATATCCCTATTTTTATTACTTATGGAGGTTGTACTTATTCACAACTCACTGATTTGACACAAAGAAGATAAATAAGCTACAAATCATATTTGTGTTGATATTATATAATCACTTCCATCATACAATGTTCAGGGATTCAAAATTTGCAACTCAAAGACTCAAAGAACACTATTCAGACTTCTATATTTTTCTATAAAATTATAAATAGTTACAAAATACTCATGTTACCATATATCTTTCCTAATAATGACTGAGACCTATGACTCAATAAACCTAGACTTTACAAAATTTCTCAGCCCCTTCATAAGTGATCATGGTATTCCTTTTATAACCAAGGAATGCAAACAAGCTACCGATCACTTAGGAAACTAGAAATTGGAGCAGCAACTGAAACTCTAACTTGGCATCTTTGTCTATGGGTATTCAGGATAATGTCTTTAACTCAATGAAGGTCATCCATAGCTATCACAATGAAATCAAGATGCCTTTTCAAACATTTATCCTTTATGTTAGCATCGTTCAGGTGCCAAGTCATTCTACTCCTCAGAACGGACAAAAATAAAACAATCTTTCAAATTTCAGTTTGGGCCCTTTTGCCGTTGTTCATAATTATTTCCCATCTAGTTACTTCCTTATCTGTAGGCCAGGAAAACTTCTTAACCTCCTATAACTGTCCAATGACCTCATTCCACGAAGCATCAGTTACAGCCTGTGCATCAGCAACAAACTTTAAAAAATCCACCTCAGCCTTGTATAGTGTGTCCAACACTTCATTAAAATCAGGAATATCTATGCCATTTCCTAGGTGGAGTAAAGTCTCTATATTTTCTACTATCATCTCCAATTCATATTTCCAAGCATCCAATTGCTTTAGATTTCCCTCTTTGTGATATATGGCAGGAACAAAAATACTATAGCCATCAATGAATTTTTGTTGTTTTCCCTTTATTAGCTGGTCCTTGCCCTTGAAAAATGAAAACAAAGAGCTCACAGTGCCTAAAATCTCCTTGGTGTCAGTTATTTTCTTTGGTAGGTCATCCTTGTAAACTATAGAAACTTCCAATTTATCCATTAATCTATTCCTTCCTGACCACACATTGAATAATGGTTCCAAAAATGAAATGGTAGAAAAACACACATCACCAACTTCCTTCAAAGAAATGTGAAAGTTATGAACATCTTTAATTTGACCTTTTAACATGTCAATTCTATGTTGGAGAATCTCCAACAGAGCAAACACCCCTTTCTCATTTTTGGTTTCCTCTAACATCTCTATCCTCCCAGCATACTCTTCAAGCTGAATCTTGATCTAGTTAAGAAATGCAACCTCAATAGAAACAAGAACAAACTCCTCAAATACATTGGTGGCAACATCCACCATCTCTACAGTATGGCCATGGGATGTACTCTGCAGATTAGCTAATTTTTCAGTCATCTCCTTGATTTGATCCTCCATCACTGCACTCTTCATTATCTCTTCTTCATACTTCTTTGTAATTACAACTAGCTCCTTATATGTTTCAACATTTCTTTTCTACAAGTCCACTATTTTAGCTTTATTCATATAAGAGAAATGTGTCGTTAAATCTGCAATTTCATTATCCCCAGTGTCTTGCAGATTCCAAATTAATTTGTCTCCCCTTCTCTCCCCTTGAATATTCATGAGATGGGGCTTCTGTGTGGTAGGGGCAAGTGACCAGATTGTAAGTCTCTTAGATTTGGGATCAAATCCTAATCCTCTTACAAAATCTCCTACATCAACCTTTGATCTAAAAAGAGGATCCGATTGCCTTATGATTTGATCAATAATGAAGGTGGAGTGAATGTCCCACCCAGGAAACAACAACATTCCACTATTTTCTACAAGGAATCTTTCTTGTTCCACTATTAAATCCTCACTGTCAGGATCATACAGGTGGAGGGATTGAACAATTTATTCATTTTTTTCTTTACCTTCCTCTCCCAAATCTAATTCTTTTCTCAATTCATTCTGCTTAAGTTTGATTAGGAAACTTTTGAGCTCATCTATTTTTATGAAAGAACCATCTTCCATAAAAGACTTTGATAACATAATCCTTTCATCCATATGAGTAGCCAGAGGTAAATCCACTTCTCCCACTTCTTCAGTTGTCTTCTCCCTAAGCCTCTATCTGATAGCATGAAAGTATTTACCTTTCTCAACAACCACTGCCTTAGCAGGGTCCTTCCTTTCCAATGCTCCCCGTTGCTCAACCTTCTGTCTTTTCAAAGGTGGTTCCCTCACAGATTCCACCTCATCACCACTCTCAACAATGTCAACATCCATTACCAGCTGATCAATAGGCGTATTTCCTTGAGAGGACAACTCATCCTCTGCTTCTTGTGGCTCCTTTTGTCCTGGCATTTAAGCCATTAAGTCCTCATAAGCATTGAGCATCTTCTCCATTCTTTCCAAATAACCCTCTTGATGATAAAAACCAATGAAAGTGGGGTCACTCTCTTTGAGTTCTTGTTCTAACTTCATCAAATTACCCCATTTCCTTCTTCTCTCTTGCACAATAGTCCTTTCTGTCAAATTCCTGACTGCATCCTCTTCGTTAAGAGGCTCATGATGTTTCACTTGTGCCCAAGGTGTCATTCTCTTTAGTGCAAGTTTCATAGACTACTCAGGGTCACAAAACCTAGAATAAGAAGTTACCGTTCTGTATTGTTTTAACCAATTATTAATTTCATCTAAGGCTCTTTTGCCAATGGTAAAGTTGGGAACTACCCACAACCTAGGCAGAAAAGTGCCCTTTTTGTGAGTTAATAAATATTCTTTATCAAGTAAAGTGAGGTACCAAATGAATTCAATTATGACTAATCTCATTGGAACACATTTTGGTAAAATGTGTGGGGATTGAGGACACCCATGTACCCTCATGATAGTAAGATTATCAAAGAAATAAAAATCCCCCCATTTATGAGTAATGGGCCAATTACGGACAAATTGTTGTGGTCTCAAAAGCCTCCTCACACCTAGGATAAGTCTTTCTTTCTTTGTTCCTAACATATTGAAAATAAAGAAAATAGGAATCATAAGTGCTACTATTCCACACTTGTGTCCACTTTTGTACTGGCATAGGTATGCCAAACTCCACTCTTTTTAGTACCAATTCTTTGTCCATCTTGTCTACATTGTAGTACAAAATCAGGTGCATCAATATGGAATAATGTTTAAAATTAATGACAAAAGCATTCTTCTAGATGTACACCAAGGCATGATGGATGTGTTGCACCAAATATCCCACATAATCATAATCTATATTAACTTTTGGGTCTTGGATGTTCATTGCCATCATCAGAAGCTTAGCTAGAATTGTACTGCTCCCATCCATCCCCAACACCTTACATAATCCATAAAATATGCACTTCATATAGAAATGGAAAGTACTCAAATCAAATGGCTCCTCCACATTGTCAAAAATTGGAATCAAAGATTGGTTACCAGACCTAGGCATGTATCAAGGAATTGCATGCTTCTTTAGAACATTCTTATGATTCTCATAATCCTGCTTTTCTCTATCTAGGTCTATATCCATGAAAGTTTCACCATATATCTGGAAGGCTTCAACAAAACTAACCCCATTGATGGTAACTATAGAAAATTTATCCTTCCTTCGAATTACCCTAGTTATAGGGCAATATGCCTTTGTCATCTCTCTAACCAGGTCCACATCCATGTATACATCAGGCACAACCAGTTTAGCCATGTTCAAGTCCCAAGGATTAGACATGGGCACTCCCTTTACCCTATTGTTCCTAAAGTACAAAAATAGATAAGCGCTAGAAATATCAGAGGTCTCTAGGTTTCTACACTAGTTGCATGTGTCTTTCGAGACATACTCATTCATGGACAACCCATTAGATGTCCCTGACAGTAATTCAATAAATTCCTCTAAATACTTCATCTCTCCAGTTGATTTCCTCCCCAATGCCTGAGATTTTCTGCTACTTGTCACACTACTCATCTTCTTAAAGAACACAACTTCAAATTTTCCAAAATTTCAGCTATACTAGAGAACTTGACACCTTCACAAGTTACAACCCTAGGGCCTACAACTTGCACTTGCAAAGAGAAAGTTACCACTCACACCATCAACACTCGGACCAAGGCTCATAAATTATTGCAAGTGTGTAAAATCCTTAACACAATCCTCCCTTTATAATTTTTTGGCCTTGAAAGAACTGGTCATCATCTCAGCCATTAATGCTCATGCATTTGGCCATTAAAAATTTAAAACTACAAACTAGGCTACTAGCCTTAAAAATGATAACATCATAATTGTTGGCATTGTGTTGTCATTGATGTCAACCAATATAGAAGGACAATACAGTTGATGTGCAGTCATTGATGTCAACTAGTGTTGTAGGTCATCGGTAAGGAAAAGAATGTCATTCAGATGAATGACCACTGGAGTCACTAGTACACAAGTTAGTGTTTGACTTGTGTGGATGAAATGGACAAGTTACTGGTATAGTCTATCACTGGTAAGAGTTACTTTGACAGTGAGTAGTTGCCAACTGACAAGTTATGACCAGTGTACAAACAAGATGAGCAAGGTGCTTGAGCTATTGTTTGTGATGAAGAGGTAAAATGTTACCTAAATCACATCAACACAAGAGGAGAAGGATGCACAGGTCACCGGTATGCTGTGTGGATGCAAAATAGCAGGACTCCCACTGGATAAAGATACAGTCACCATGTGAAGAGATTACTGACAATGAATGTTCCCACACCAGATCACATGTGTCTATTTGAAGATATGTTGCACAAACATGGATGCCACATGAGTGCATTGTAGGTTGTAGATGACAAGGATCCACTCCCACTGGTAAGTGAAGCTTATCTCCTATTATGAAAAATGTACATCATAGTTTCGTGAGATAAAATAAAAGAGTTAAAGGAAAATGTTTGAAGGCTCACACTAGATCTACTGGAGAATCACAAAGATGCCTCAAGTGCATGAAATTAGGGATATGCACTAGACCGATAGAGAAGGCATGATGATTTTCCAAGACAGATGAAGAGTGATGGGTTTGTCACTTTGAAAAATTGATTGAATTGATGTCCGACTTGATGATGAAGAAGGCAAGACTAAGAAGCTGCAGATAGAGAGGGCAACCGACTTGCAGATGTCTTAGAGGGAAATAGCTGAAGGTAAGTATGTCCACTAGTAATGCAACAAAGTGCAAGACTCAGAAGACTCCCATCTGATGAAGATGTACATAAGGTAGGTTAGCAAGCATGCTGACCGATTGAGTGATCCACTAGAAGAGATGCAGAGTGCAAGGTTGAAAGCAAACCAATTAAGGGTTTAACCGACATAGATAGTAACTTGGTAATGGAATTGGTCAATGATCCAATCTATACCAACATAGTTGATCCTGCAAAGGTGGATGCCAACATGATGCCACATAGAGATGAAGTGGCATGCATGCACAAGTCAATGTGTTGAGTTAGTGAAGTGTTAGGCGGCGAGGTATATGGTGACAGATTGATATTTAAGTCGATAGTGTGTTTCACAGGTCAAGGTGTAGAAGAGTGCAACTCAAGATTGATCAGATGACAAAGATCTGATTGGATGAATTAATGATCAAGGCTGAGTGTCTAGGTGTTGATCAAGGGAGGTGAAGCTATCTGCTTGATTTCTTCATGGGTGAGTGACAAGTGCAGACCAAAGAAGGACCTGTGTTTGCAAACTTTAGTAAACATGTATTGGAAGCTGTGTGTTTATTGGAGTTGATTGACCCATTGTAGGAGGTTGATCTTTGGAAGGAGATCTAATT
Source organism: Cryptomeria japonica (assembly GCF_030272615.1). Taxonomy (NCBI): domain Eukaryota; kingdom Viridiplantae; phylum Streptophyta; class Pinopsida; order Cupressales; family Cupressaceae; genus Cryptomeria; species Cryptomeria japonica. The sequence continues at coordinate 147,069,034 of NC_081407.1, forward strand.
GGATTTGGTTTGCCTCGAGGTCAATGAAGAAGCCCTAACCACATAAATTTTGAATTGGTTCTTGGAGGGAAAACCAGTCTATATATATGCAAGCCAAAATTGACAAGTGTGGCTGCTGGATAAGAGAGTTTTGTTGTATGCAAGAATAAATCAGTCAAGTGTTGATCAAGAAGAAGAAGAAGAAGAGACTAAGTGTGGGGAAGAATAGGTTCAAAGTGCTCAACTGGTAGTTAGTCATTGAGTCTGACAGAGGAGAGAACCGACAAAGGTCAAACTGATAGAGAAGAAGTGCAGAAGACTGCAAAAAAGGCAGGCATAGAATCGGTAGAAGATAGTACCCGTGGAGAGCAGCAGTGTAGCTGAGAGAAGATAAAACTGACAGAGCATAGAACTGGTAGAGTGCTGAATCAAAAAAGAGTAGAACCAGTAGAGAGAGAACCGGTAGTGAACTGGGTAGAAGATCCAGTAGAGATATTTGGAGAAGTGTTACAAAATCCATTTGTAACGAGAAGATAACTTTCATATAAAAACATGATTTTGTATTAACTGAGTTGTAGCTCAGTGTAGGGGTTGTAGCTCATTGGGTTGGTGCTCCTTGGGTTGGTGCACTAAATTAGGGGTTGGTGCCCTAAATCAGGGGTTGGTGCTCCTTGGGTTGGTGCCCTAAACATTGTAATTGGAGATTCATTATGAGGCCAGATTGGAGCAGTAGACTCTGGCAGCATTTCTCACTGAGGTTTTTCCAATCTTGGGTTTTCCTTGTATTTGATGGTGTTATGTGATGTCCCTTTATGTGTGAGTGCTTTTGTGTTAGTCTCCCATCTAACCGGTAAGTCTGAATTTAGTTAGATCCGTTAATTAGTATACTCATATAGGATAGTTAAAGGGAAAAGTTTGAGAACCACTAATTCACCACCCTCTCAGTGGTGCCTTGTGTCTAACAATAATGAGTTATATGCAAAATTTAGAAAGTATCTTAGAATGAAATTTCACTTTAGTATTTACTCAGGAAAAGGTGCCAAATCAATCCATGGGTCAATTCGTCATTTGTCATGACCCTTTGTTTCCATACACCTCAGCAATCCCCATCAAGTCATTAAAACATGTGGCACACAATCATCAACCCTTTGCCTAAAAGACTGCCCATTAGAAAATCTCACAACCTAGCGACAAGTTCTTACGACTCTATCTCCACCTCGCAAGCTGAAAATGCTAAGCCTTCATAACCTCGAGAGCTAGCGACTGAGGGCAATTGAATCTCCACTCGCCAATTCTCAAGCACAAAATATTAAGTCTTCATCACCACAATGACCTAGATATAGTGGTAACTTTAACCCTTGTCACATACTTGCCAACATAAAACTATTTATCTCTTAACTGCTAGCACTTCACTCGCAAGCTCATGGCTTGATCATGTCTTCAGACATTTAACCTCGTGAGCTGGAAATAACCATAAAACTTAACCACAAACTGTCTAGTCGATATCTTGTGACCTAAAAATGCTAACATTAAACAAACATGAGAGATAGCGACAACTATATGAAATGAGTTACTCGCTAACTCTCACGACTATAATGCATGACATCGGATCAACTTGAAACCTCATGACCAAAGCAATTTCATTAACAATATCCAGCTCGCTAACATAAAATGCTAACACCCAAAAAGCTAGAGACCTCATGATGCAAACCCAAAACAACTAGTTGCCAACTCATGGCTTGATCACCTCTTCAGACATTTAACCTCGCAAGCTAGCGATAACCATAAAACTTAACCACAAACTGTCTAGTCGCTAGCTCGCGACCTAAAATTGCTAACATTAAACAAACATGAGAGCTAGTGACAACTATATGAAATGACTTACTAACTCTCATGGCTATAATGCATGACATCAGACTAACTCGAGACCTCATGACCAAAGCAATTTCATTAACAATATCTAGGTCACCAACATAAAATGCTAACACCCAAAAAGCTAGAGACCTCGTGATTCGAACCCAAACCAACACTCTCTAACTCGCCACTTAAAATGTTAAACATGAAATTGATCCACGAATTAAAGATGAAACATAAAACATGTCTGACCAACCATTTGACCACCCTTGACATTGACATGGACAAATAAATAGAGGACAACTCATATTTTCAACGCACGACAACTAGGCAACGAACGCAAAAAACAAACACAAAAACCTAATCGCCATGAACATGGCCAAAACTCGGGAAAAGACACTTTCATAAAACCAGAGGATAAACCCATGACATGAATAGAATCTCGACATGACTTAGCCAAAAAAATTTCAATCCTAATAGGTGTGACCCTTGAAGTTAGACAGACTTTATCTGGTCTTCCCGATATGAACGGTATTGGGGATTTTTGAATTTGGACAATTTTGAGGAAGGAAATATATCATATTTTAAAATGAAGATTATGATCACAAAGGACATTTTGAGCCTTGGAGTTTGCATTTTGGAAAAATGGAAAAATTTTTGTTCTAACATCATGTTAAGCATTTAATGGAGAAAGGTTCTAATAGTTATGCAGTATAAATAATTTTATAGATCTTGTGACACAAATTGTTGTATTTCATGTTAAGAATAATGTGGACCAATTTATCAAAGATAATATATATTCAAGAATCAAACTTCATGCATACCTAAATATATTCTCTTAGCTCTAAGAGTCAAGACTCTAAATTTCTTAAACTGGAACTAAAATATATAGTAACAATCAACATGCAGTTACAAACAACTATCAGAAACTAAATTCTAATTGTTTACTAATAATTCAAATTCACAATTAAAAATATGAAATATGTATCTGTTCTGATTGACAATTTCAAGGAATAAAATATAAAAAATCATCAACAATAACTATAGTTTTGTTACTTGTAAATTGTAATAACTAATATGACTCAAGAAGTGTAGTATAAATACCTAAAAACTGACTGCTAATTCACTTCAGTGACTTAGTTTGGATTGAGGGACTCTGAGGCTTCTACATCCCAAATGGACTCAAGATCCTAAACCTGACTAGTACTAACAGGTCCATCTTCATTCTGAGTCGGGTATTCAAAAAATTCTTTGTCTTCAATTTAATGTTGACTCTAAGTCTAAGATCCATCATTTGTCTTAGTACTAGCAATAGCACCACTAGCTTTTGAGGTGTTGTACAATCCTTGTCTTTCACGCATGGAATTACAGTTTGCCAGTGCCCTATCATAAGGAGAATCTTTGACATTATACTGAGTTACAAACAACCTCAATAAAGTTTCCAAATTTTTGTCTAGTTTGTTTCTGATCTTTGATTTCAAAAGCCCTAATGCACTGAAAAATCTCTCATCTTCCACCAACCCCAATATCATCTTCTGCCACCTTATTGTTTTCCCTACGAGTGTGGGAAATTTGATATTCTTCAAAAGTATTAATAATTTTATGAGATAAATTTATCCAATTAGATATATTCCAAGATGGATTGACTTCTTTTTTGAGACATTGGATAATATTTTTGGAATCCCCTTCAATCCATACCTTTGTACAATTTATCTATTTAGCAATTAGAAGGGCCTAATAGGCTCCAATAGATTAGACAATGCATGGTTAGTCTGGGTACCCAAGGGGAGTGCCACTACTAAGATAAATATGTCATTACTATCCCTAATCACTCCCCCACACCTTGATGGACCCAGATTACCCTTCACCGCCCCATCCAAATTAATTTTCACCCATCCTGAAGGAGGCTCAAGCCAATAAGTTCCATCACGGGGTTTTCTTATCGACTTGAAAAATCTGGAAATATCCAATTGAATTTGCAAAGCATTTGCAACCTTGTAATCATATTCAGTACAGTTCTGAATCTCTTTTCTCAATTGGACACAATTAAGGCAATTAAATTTTCCTTTACAGCCCTCGAAATCTTATGAAAAACAATCTCAACTAATAAGACAGAGTCTCTGGAAACACTATTGTTCCTCTCTTTTCAAATACCCCAAACAATATGCAGAAGAGAATAGGACCAAAGTCTTTAATAACTTGATTGTTACTAGGAGCTCTCCACTAGATGAATAGATCTGGCATAGAAGATGGAAAGAACCAGTAAATATCCCATAGTTGAAGCATTCTCCCCCAAATTTCTTGAGCAAAGAGACATTCAATAATGAGATGGGGGACAAATTCTGCATCAACCATGCAAAGGATGCAAATGTTGGGAAGATGAAATCCCCTCTTACATAAGTGTTAGTGAACAGATTTTTCCTCCTGAAATACCTTCACAAATGACTCCTAGATGCCCAAAAGTTGGAAAACAAACTGAAACTAATAGTTGAGTCACTTGCAATGGAGATGTGCAAGTGCTCTCTGAAATTTGATGAGAAGATACAACTCCCTTCATTTGGTTTGCAAGGAATTAAATATGAGTTATGTCTTTCACTAGAAGACACAAAGGCACTTTAACATCCACCCATCACCATGGTGTGAACGCAAATTTTTGGATTTAAAACTAAAAGAAAAGATTAAACAGACAATGCAAAGCCCATCTATTCGATCTTCTAACTAAAAGATAAAAAAGGGAAGATTTTAAATATAATTTTTAGGTAGGTGCACGAATGAAATTCAAAGCTTTCATCATCACCATTCACACAAACCGATTGCACATGATTGTATAAAAAGAGGACTGAAACAACACAAAGATTGGCTCAATCAGAAGGAAAAATATCTTAAATTCAAAGCTTTACATATATTCCCTCCTTTTCTTTCAACACAAAATAAATAGATCAAAGTCCATGTTACCCCTCTACACCCAAAATAATATCTGAAAATATTAATACTCTCTTCCTTTGCACTGTTACAATTCAGAAAACATAACAGTATTGCCCTCTCCTGTAGCACACAAACTGCTGGAAAAAAAACCCTTCTTTTCATCTTTCTTTTCATATTTATCTTTTCTTTTTCTCTCAGTGAGACACTTTCGGTTCCAAAAAATGAATCCTGGCATATCATATGCTGGCAGCTAGATATAATAGCTATCTTCATTCTTTCATCTCTTTCATATTCGATATGTATTATTTAAACACTTTCTTGGCTTCAATGTAATCTTTATCATAATGTTTTAATCTGAAAACATTATAACTTAAAATATATAAGTTTTATGAATTAATTATGGGCTCCATCATTGCAAATATAAGTCATGCCTTGCTAATATTTGAAGACAAGAAATTTGGTTGTTGTTGGTCACCTTGGACAGACTCCCACTCAGTCAATCATATCTTTTGAAGGAGATGTAATTCGGTTAATCACTTCAAGGGAACTGTGCGCATCTTACCTATGCACAACATATCAAAAAGTGGGAAAAATCCAACAATGGAACAAAAAGATATGCCCCTCGAGACATGACGGTTTTTCTGTCACAAAAATCAGAAAATGTTCCTTGTTCTAGACTTGTATTTTGTTAAGTGTATCTTGTAGACCAGATTGAATTTCCACAATTCTTTTGGTGAGAACTTATAAAAATAGGCTTCATGAAACATATCCGAATTCCAGCATGATCCAATGATTGAAGTGAGAGATACACCCCCTGCACAAAGATTGATTTTGCTATCTTAGAAAATTTGTATTTATAGGCTGCATTGAAAATTATAAACATTCTTCGTGCTAACTCTTTCACAATCCTCTAGGAAAAATAATCAATTACTGCCTGAGTAAATGGTGAATCAATATTCCTCTTCTAAACTTTTGTTGGTTCACCAAATTTGTCCACTGATTGCTTTGCCTTTCCATTTTGGTTGCGTGTTGAACCTTTGAATTTCATCAAACCTTTTGAACATCACTGAATTGTTTGAACTAGGTTCAAACAGTTCACAGTCTGGAGAAGAGTATATGAAACATCATCCGCGACCGTGAAATAGAGCTGTTGCAAAACACTTGATATGAATGTTAGCTTAAAAATGTCTTAGACACAACTTAGAATCTACGGTACCTAAATGAACACTATGAACTCTATTCTAGATGGTTCAAGGGGTTCATGAGATGCAACAAACCATTGAAACTTAACACTAAGGATCAAGAAATGATTTGCAAGTGGATTATGGATTGAAGCAACGAATTTAAAACAAGACAAGGAATCAACTAAAAATTTTGCAAGGCGACTTACTCTTGTTATGAGGGATGAATTAAAAGGTAACATTGGCTCTGATTGGGGACCGGGATTGTAAAGGACTAGGAGAATCCAGAATGTCTTTGGAAGAGATCAGTGCCTAGCCATTGGGCAATAGAGTTAAGAAAAACAAAGCACATGGAGCTTCTTACAGAGGGCAGAGGCAACAAGGAAAAACTAACAAGCCAAAACCCACACTAAACCAAGGCTGAAAATTAAGACAAGCTACACCTAGATCACACCAAAAATATTATTTACAAAAATATACAGGAAGGAAAATCCTGCCATGAGAACTAGAGCCAATAACTTCTTACACAAAACCATCCACCGGAAGGGAGAAGAAGGAGCCTTTTCAGAAAAATGGCTTGTTTTCAAATGAAGCAACCCAAAACCATGCTCTTCTGATAACTTCTTCAATGCTAAACACCAAACTAACAATATGTAAGAACTTTGTGAATACACATTCATGCCCAAAAAGCCATGTTTCATCATGAACTTTTGAATTTTCTGGAAACATCTACACACTACTTCTCAAATAATGTTCTATTTCTAGCTGAAAAAAGTAATGCTTAGAAATTCATAGGGAAAATGCTGCATCATTCTCACAATCACCACTATTAAGACTATCATTCTTAAAATAATTTTCAGCATTTGAACTAATCTCAAAATTGAGAGACACTTCATCATGCATGGGCTCCAACTTAGCTGAAACAACTTCAACATCTTTTACTGAAATTAAATCTGCAAATTCCCTATCCAAACTTAATGCATGAAATAGATTAATACCTGAATCCTTCTCCTTGAAATCCCCTTCTTCAATGGATGACAAGAACTGCTCAATGATATCTTCTTCACAAAAAAAAAGTACTATCCAAACCGGCCAACAGTTCTTGGGATTGCAAGACTTCATCAGTTTGACCATTATTTTGTTTCATTTCTGAATTTTCTTTTTCAATCATATTTTCAGAATGGGAAACATCTTTATCAAGACATGATTCCACCTTATTGTTAACACAATCTTCATTAGGAAGACATAATATTGTTGTACTGTCAAAATGAAATGATTCTATGAAGGACTCATCACAAACTTTTAAACATAAAGAATCATTTTCATCAACTTGATGTATACGATTGAAAGCTTCGTACTCTGGTTGAATGTAAATCTGAAAATTTTCATCCTTTAAACTTTTTGGAACAAGATAACTTTCCATACTATCAAAACTAAAATTTTCTATTTCTGGGTAAGAGAAAGACCTCAAAAAACCTTTTTCATTCAAGCTCGTAGGTTCTCCAATGTTGTCTTGATTATTCTAACTTACCTTTGTCTGACTTGCATGAGACTGAACTATCTCTTGCTGAACTTCTCGCTCATTCAGGACAAGGTAATTGTAGGGGTGAGATGAAACTGAGATGACTGGAGCCTCGTCATCATCAAATTTTAATTCTTGTTTCAGCTGCAATATTTTCTTTGCATAAACTTGCAAGACTCTTGTCTTTTCTTTCAATTCTTTCAATTTATGAAATCTGATGCAAAGACTTCTCCATAGAAGAGTGGATGCATGATCATCTTCCACACTTATATTATTTCTAACAGCACATGAAATACTTTCTTTGTAATGCTCCAAGAAGTCATGCAACATTTTATCATCTCTTGAAATAATTTCCAAGATCGAAGGATCTCGTCTTTTCTCTTTTCTCATTGCTCTTGCCTTGAGCATGATGTTTATATACAGAGTCACCAATCTCCTACACAGAGATAAATCTAAAAATCTGAGGAAACAAAATGCACTAGTCTTTGATTCTGAATCCCCAGAAGAGTCGCCAAAAATCTGTTAGTGAACAAATTTGTCCTCCTGAAATACCTTCCCAAATGACTCCTAGATGCCCAAAAGTTGCAAAACAAACTGAAACTAACAATTGAGTCACTTGCAATGGAGATGTGCAAGTACTCTCCGAATTTTGATGAGAAGATATAGCTCCCTTCGTTTGGTTTGCAAGGAATTAAATATGAGTTATGTCTTTCACGAGAAAACAGAAAGCTAGTTTAACATCCACCCGTCACCATGGTGTGAACACAATTTTTTTAATTTAAAAGTAAAAGAAAAGATTAAATAGACAATGCAAAGCCCATCTATTGAATCTTCTAACTAAAAGATAACAAAGCAAAGATTTTAAATATAATTTTTAGGTAGCTGCATGAATGAAATTCAAAGCTTTCATCATCGCCATTCACACAAACAAATTGCACAGGATTGTATAAAAAGAGGACTCAAACAACACAAATATTGGCTCAATCAGAAGGAAAAATATCTTAAATTCAAAGCTTTACATATATTCCCTCCTTTTCTTTCAACACAAAATAAACAGATCAAAGTCCATGTTACCCCTCTACAGCCAAAATAATGTCTGAAAATATAAATACTCTCTTCCTTTGCCCTGTTACAATTCAGAAAATAGAAAATTATTGCCCTCTCCTGTAGCACACATACTGCTGGAAAAAGAACCCTTCTTTTCCTCTTTCTTTGCATATTTATATTTTCTTTTTCTCTTAGTGAGACACTTTCGGTTCCAAAAACTGAATCTTGGCATATCATATGCTGATAGTTGGATATAATAATTGTCTTCATTCTTTCATCTCTTTCATATTTGATATGTATTATTTATACACTTTCTTGGCTTCAATGTAATCTGTATTATAATGTTTTAATCTAAAAACATTATAACTTAAAATATATAAGCTTTATGAATTAATTATGGGCTCCATCATTGCAAATATAAGTCGTGCCTTGCTAATATTTGAAGACAAGAAACTCGGTTGCTATTGGTCACCTTGGATAGACTTGCACTCACTCAACCATATCTTTTCAAGGAGACGTAATTCGGTTAATCATTTCTGGGGAACTATGTGCAACTTGCCTGTGCACAACATAATCAAAACTAGGAAAAATCCAATAGTAGAACAAAAAGATATGCCCCCCGAGACATGACGATTTTTCTGTCACAAAAATCAGAAAATGTTCTTTGTTCTAGACTTGTATTTTGTTAAGTGTATCTTGCATACCAAATTAAATTTCCACAATTCCTTTGGTGAGAACTTATAAAAATAGGCTTCATAAAACATATCCGAAATCCAGCATGATCTAATGATTGAAGTGAGAGATATACCCCCTACACAGAGACTAATTTTGCTATCTCAGAAAATTTGTATTTATAGGCTGCATTGAAAATTATTAACATTCTCATGCTAACTCTTTCACAATCCTCTAGGAAAAATAATCAAATGCTACCTGAGTAAATGGTGAATCAATATTCCTCTTCTAAACTTTTGTTGGTTGACCAAATTTGTCCACTGATTTCTTTGCCTTTCTATTTTGGTTGCGCGTTGAACCTTTGAATTTCATCGAACCTTTTGAACATCACTGAACTGTTTGAGCTAGGTTCAAACGGTTCACATTCTAGAGAAGAGTATATGAAACATCATCCGCGAAACGGAAATAGAGCTAATGCAAAACACTTGATATGAATGTTAGCCTGAAAATGTCTTAGACACAACTTAGAACCTACAGTACCTAAATGAACACTACGAGCTCTGTACAAGATGGTTCAAGGGGTTCATGAGGTTCAACAATCCATTGAAACTTAACACTAAGGATCTATAAATGATTTACAAGCGGATTATGGATTGAACCAACAAATTTTAAACAAGACAAGGACTCAACTAAAAATTTTGCAAGGTGACTCACTCTTGTTATGAGGGACGAATGACAAGGTAACATTGCCTCTAATTGGGGACTGACACTATAAAGGACTAGGAGAATCTAGAATGTCTTTGGAAATGATTAGTGCCTAGCCATTGGGCAACAGAGTCAAGAAAAACAAAGCACATGGAGCTTCTTACAGAGGGCAGAGGCAACAAGGAAAAACTAACAAGCAAAAACCCACACTAAACCAAGGCTGAAAATTAAGACAAGCTACACCTAGATCACACAAAAAATATTATTTGCAAAAATATACAGGTAGGAAAATCCCACCATGAAAACTGGAGCCAAGAACTTCTTACACAAAACCATCGACCGGTTGGGAGAAGAAGGAGCCTTTTCAAAAAAATGGCTTGTGTTCAAATGAAGCAAACCAAAACCATGCTCTTCTGATAACTTCTTCAATGCTAAACACCAAACTAACAATATACAGGAACTTTGTGAATATACATTCATGCCCAAAAAGCAATGTTTCATCATGAACTTCTAAAATTTTTGGAAACATCTACACAGTACTTCTCAAATAATGTTCTATTTCTGGCTGAAAAAAGTAATGCTCAGAAATTCCTAGGGAAAAGGCTACATCATTCTCACAATCGCCACTATTAAGACTATCATTCTTAAAATAATTTTCAGCATTTGAACTAATCTCAAAATCGAGAGACACTTCATCATGCATGGCCTCCAACTTAGCTGAATCAACTTCAACATCTTTTAATGAAATTAAATCTGCAAATTCCCTATCCAAACTTAATGCATGAAATAGATTAATACCTGAATCCTTCTCCTTTAAATCCCCTTCTTCAATGGATGACAAGAACTTCTCTATGATCTCTTCTTCACAAAAAGAAGTACTATCCAAACTGGCCAACAGTTCTTGGGTGTGTAACACTTCATGAGTTTGACCATTATTTTGTTTCACTTCTGAATTTTCTTTTTCAATCAGATTTACAGAATGGGAAACATCTTTATCAAGACATGATTCCTCCTTATTGGTAACACAATCTTCATTAGGAAGACATAATATTGTTGTACTATCAAAATGAAATGATTCTACGAAGGACTCATTACAAACTTTTAAACATAAAGAATCATTTTCATCAACTTCATGTATAATATTGAAAGCTTTGTACTCTGGTTGCATGTAAATCTGAAAATTTTCATCCTTTATACTTTTTGGAAATAGATAAGTTTCTATACTATCAAAAGAGAAAGTTTCTATTTCTGGGTAAGAGAAAGACCTCAAAAAACCTTTTTCATTCAAGCTCGTTGGTTCTCCAATGTTGTCTTGATTATTCTCACTCACCATTATCTGACTTGCATGAGACTGAACTATTTCTTGCTGAAATTCTTGCTCATTCATGACAAGGTAATTGTAGGGGTGAGATGAAACTGAGATAACTAGAGCCTCATCATCATCAAATTTTAATTCTTGTTTCAGCTACAATATTTTCTTTGCATAAACTTGCAAGACTCTTGTCTTTTCTTTCAATTCTTTAAATTTGTGAAATCTGATGCAAGACTTCTCCATAGAAGAGTGGATGCATGATCATCTTCCACACTTATATTATTTCTAATCGCATGAGAAATACTTTCTTTGTAATGCTCCAAGAAGTAATGTAGCATTTTATCATCTATTGCAATAATTTCCAAGATCAAAGGATCTGGTCTTTTCCCTTTTCTCATTGCTCTTGCCTTGAGCATGATGTTTATATACAGAGTCACCAATCTCCTACATAGAGATAAATCTAAAAATATGAGGAAACAAAATGCACTAGTCTTTGATTTTGAATCCCTAGCAGAGTCGCAAAAAATCTGTTAGTGAACAGATTTGTCCTCTTGAAATACCTTCACAAATGACTCCTAGATGCCCAAAAGTTGGAAAACAAACTAAAACTAATAGTTGAGTCACTTGCAATGGAGATGTGCAAGTGCTCTCTGAATTTTGATGAGAAGATATAGCTCCCTTCGTTTGGTTTGCAAGGAATTAAATATGAGTTATGTCTTTCACCAGAAGACACAAAGGTACTTTAACATCCACCCATCACCATTGTGTGAACACAAATTTTTGGATTTAAAACTAAAAGAAAAGATTAAACAGACAATGCAAAGCCCATCTATTCGATCTTCTAACTAAAAGATAACAAAGGGAAGATTTTAAATATAATTTTTAGGTAGGTGCATGAATGAAATTCAAAGCTTTCATCATCACCATTCACACAAACAGATTGCACAGGATTGTATAAAAACAGGACTCAAACAACACAAAGATTGGCTCAATCAGAAGGAAAAATATCTTAAATTCAAAGCTTTACATATATTCCCTCCTTTTCTTTTAACACAAAATAAATAGATCAAAGTCCATGTTACCCTTCTACACCCAAAATAATGTCTGAAAATATTAATACTCTCTTCCTTTGCACTGTTATAGTTCAAAAAATAGAAAATTATTGCCCTCTCCTATAGCACACAAACTACTGGAAAAAGAACCCTTCTTTTCCTCTTTCTTTGCATATTTATCTTTTCCTTTTCTCTCAATGAGACACTTTCGGTTCCAAAAACTGAATCCTTGTATATCATATGCTGACAGCTGGATATAATAACTGTCTTCATTCTTTCATCTCTTTCATATTCGATATGTATTATTTAAACACTTTCTTGGCTTCAATGTAATCTTTATCATAATGTTATAATCTAAAAACATTATAACTTAAAATATATAAGTTTTATGAATTAATTATGGGCTCCATCATTGCAAATATAAGTTGTGCCTTGCTAATATTTGAAGATAAGAAACTCAGTTGCTATTGGTCACCTTGGAAAGACTTGCACTTAGTCAACCATATCTTTTGAGGGAGACGTAATTCAGTTAATCACTCTTGGGGAACTGTGCACAACTTTCCTATGCACAACATATCCAAAACTAGAAAAAATCCAACGGTGGAACATAAAGATATACCCTCGAGACATGACCGTTTTTCTATCACAAAAATTAGAAAATGTTCTTTGTTCTAGACTAGTATTTTGTTAAGTGTATCTTGTAGACCACATAGAATTTCCACAATTCCTTTAGTGAGAACTTATATAAATAGGCTTTATAAAACATATCTAAAATCCACCATGATGCAATTATTGAAGTGAGAGATATACCCCCTACACAAAGACTGATTTCGCTATCTCAGAAAACTTATATTTATAGGCTACATTGAAAATTATAAACATTCTTCGTGCTAACTCTTTCACAATCCTCTAGGAAAAATAATCAATTGCTGCCTGAGTAAATGGTGAATCAATATTCCTCTTCTAAAATTTTTATTGGTTGACCAAATTTGTCCACTAATTGCTTTGCGTTTCCAATTTGGTTGCGCATTGAACCTTTTGAACATCACTGAACTCTTTGAACTAGGTTCAAATGGTTCATAGTCTGGAAAAGAGTATATGAAATATCATCCACGACTGTGAAATAGAGCTGTTGCAAAACACTTGATATGAATGTTAGCTTGAAAATGTCTTAGACATAACTTAGAACATGCGGTACCTAAATGAACACTACGAACTCTATTCAAGATGGTTCAAGGGGTTCATGAGGTTCAATGGAACATTGAAACTTAACACTAAGGATCTAGAAATGATTTACAAGTGGATTATGGATTGAAACAACAAATTTTAAACAAGACAAGGACTCAACTAAAAATTTTGCAAGGTGACTCACTCTTGTTATGAGGGACGAATGACAAGGTAACATTGGCTCTGATTGCAGACTGGGATTGGAGAATCCAGAATGTCTTTGGAAGAGATCAGTGCCTAGCCATTGGGCAACAGAGTCTAGAAAAACAAAGCATATGGAGCTTCTTACAGAGGGTAGAGGAAACCAGGAAAAACTAACAAGCCAAAACCCACACTAAACCAAGGCTGAAAATTAAGACAAGCTACACCTAGATCACACCAAAAATATTATTTACAAAAATATATAGGTAGGAAAATCCCACCATGAGAACTGGAGCCAAGAACTTCTTACACAAAACCATCCACCGGTTGGGAGAAGAAGGAGCCTTTTCGGAAAAATGGCTTGTGTTCAAATGAAGCAACCCAAAACCATGCTCTTTTGATAACTTCTTCAATGCTGAACACCAAACTAACAATATGAAGGAACTTTGTGAATACACATTCATGCCTAAAAAGCCATGTTTCATCATGACCTTCTAAATTTTCTGGAAACATCTACACAGTACTTCTCAAATAATGTTCTATTTCTAGCTGAAAAAAGTAATGCTCAGAAATTCCTAGGAAAAAGGCTGCATCATTCTCACAATCGCCACTATTAAGACTATCATTCTTAAAATAATTTTCAGCATTTGAACTAATCTCAGAATTGAGAGACACTTCATCATGCATGGGCTCCAACTTAGCTGAAACAACTTCAACATCTTTTACTGAAATTAAATCTGCAAATTCCCTATCCAAGCGTACAACATGAAATAGATTAATACCTGAATCCTTCTCCTTGAAATCCCCTTCTTCAATGGATGACAAGAACTACTCTATGATATTTTCTTCACAAAAAGAAGTACTATCCAAACCGGCCAATAGTTCTTGGGACTGCAACACTTCATTAGTTTGACCATTATTTTATTTCATTTCTGAATTTTGTTTTTCAATCAAATTTTTGAAATGGGAAACATCTTTATCAAGACATGATTCTACCTTATTGTTAACACAATCTTCATTAGGAAGACATAATATTGCTGTACTGTCAAAATGAAATGATTCTACGAAGGACTCATCACAAACTTTTAAACATAAAGAATCATTTTCATCAACTTCTTGTATAAGATTGAAAGCTTCGTACTCTGGTTGCATGTAAATCTAATAATTTTCATCCTTTATACTTTTTGGAACAAGATAACTTTCCATACTATCAAAACTAAAAGTTTCTATTTCTGAGTAAGAGAAAGACCACAAAAAACCTTTTTCATTCAAGCTCACATGTTCTCCAATGTTGTCTTGATTATTCTCACTTACCATTGTCTGACTTACATGAGACTGAATTGTTTCTTGCTAAGCTTTTCGCTCATTCATGACAAGGTAATTGTAGGGGTGAGATGCAATTGAGATGACTGGAACCTCATCATCATCAAATTTTAATTCTTCTTTTAGCTGCAATAATTTCTTTGCAAAAACTTGCAAGACTCTTGTCTTTTCTTTCAATTCTTTCAATTTGTGAAATCTGATGCAAAGACTTCTCCATAGAAGAGTGGATGCATGATCATCTTCCACACTTATATTATTTCTAACAGCACGAGAAATACTTTCTTTGTAATGCTCCAAGAAGTCATGCAACATTTTATCATCTATTGCAATAATTTCCAACATCAAAGGATCTAGTCTTTTCCCTTTTCTCATTGCTCTTGCCTTGAGCATGATGTTTATATACAGAGCCGCCAATCTCTTGCACAGAGATAAAACTAAAAATCTGAGGAAACAAAATGCAGTAGTCTTTGATTCTGAATCCCTACCAGAGTCGCCAAAAATCTGTTAGTGAACAGATTTGTCCTCCTGAAATACCTTCACAAATGACTTCTAGATGCCAAAAAGTTGGAAAACAAACAAAAACTAATAGTTGAGTCACTTGCAATGGAGATGGGCAAGTGCTCTCTAAATTTTGATGAGAAGATACAACTCCCTTCTTTTGGTTTGCAAGGAATTAAATATGAGTTATGTCTTTCACCAAAAGACACAAAGACACTTTAACATCCACCCATCACCATGGTGTGAATGCAAATTTTTGGATTTAAAACTAAAAGAAAAGATTAAATAGACAATACAAAGCCCATCTATTCAATCTTCTTACTAAAACATAATAAAGGGAAGATTTTAAATATAATTTTCAGGTAGGTGCACGAATGAAATTCAAAGCTTTCATCATCACCATTCACACAAACCGATTGCACATGATTGTATAAAAAGAGGACTGAAACAACACAAAGATTGGCTCAATCAAAAGGAAAAATATCTTAAATTCAAAGATTTACATATATTCCCTCTTCTTTTAACACAAAATAAATAGATCAAAGTCCATGTTACTCCTCTACACCCAAAATAATGTTTGAAAATATTAATACTTCCTTTGCCCTGTTACAATTCAAAAAATAGAAAATTATTGCCCTCTCTTGTAGCACACAGAATGCTGGAAAAAGAACCCTTATTTTCCTCTTTCTTTTCATATTTATCTTTTCTTTTTCTCTCAGTGAGACACTTTCGGTTCCAAAAACTGAATCTTGGCATATCATATGCTGACAGCTAGATATAATAATTGTCTTCATTCTTTCATCTCTTTCATATTCGATATGTATTATTTAAACACTTTCTTGGCTTCAATGCAATCTTTATCATAATGTTTTAATCTGAAAACATTATAACTTAAAATATATAAGTTTTATGAATTAATTATGGGCTCCATCACTGCAAATGTAAGTCGTGCCTTGCTAATATTTGAAAACAAGAAACTCGGTTGCTGTTGGTCACCTTGGATAGACTCACACTCAGTAACCATAACTTTTGATGGAGACGTAATTTGGTTAATCGCTCCAGGGGAATTGTGCGTAACTTTCCTATGCATACATATCCAAAACTGGGAAAAATCCAATGGTGGAACAAAAAAATATGCCCCCCGCGACATGACGGTTTTTTTGTCACAAAAATCAGAAAATGTTCTTTGTTGTAGATGTGTATTTTGTTAAGTGTATCTTGCAGACCACATTGAATTTCCACAATTCCTTTGGTGAGAACTTATAAAAATAGGCTTCATAAAACATATCCGAAATCCAGCATGATGCAATGATTGAAGTGAGAGATATATCCCCTGCACAGATACTGATTTTTCTATCTAAGAAAATTTGTATTTACAGGCTGCATTGAAAATTATAAACATTCTTCATGCCAACTCTTTCACAATCCTCTAGGAAAAATAATCAATTGCTCCCTGAGTAAATGGTGAATCAATATTCCTCTTCTAAAATTTTGTTGGTTGACCAAATCTGTCCACTGATTGCTTTGCCTTACCATTTTGGTTGTGCTTTGAACCTTTGAATTTCATCGAACCTTTTGAACATCACTGAACTGTTTGAACTAGGTTCAAATGTTTCATAGTCTGGAGAAGAGTATATGAAACATCATCCGGGACTGTGAAATAGAGCTGTTGCAAAACACTTGATATGAATGTTAGCCTAAAAATGTCTTAGACACAACTTAGAACCTGCGGTACCTAAATGAACAATATGAACACTATTCAAGATGGTTCAAGGGGTTCATGAGGTTCAACAAACCATTGAAACTTAACACGAAGGATCTATAAATGATTTACAAGCAGATTATGGATTGAACCAATGAATTTTAAACAAGACAAGGACTCAACTAAAAATTTTGCAAGGCGACTCACTCTTGTTATGAGGGACGAATGCCAAGGTAACATTGGCTCTGATTGGGGACCAAGACTATAAAGGACTAGGAGAATCAAGAATGTCTTTGGAAGAGATTAGTGCCTAGCTATTGGGCAACAGAGTCAAGAAAAAAAAAGCACATGGAGCTTCTTGCAGAGGGCAGAGGCAACAAGGAAAAACTAACAAGCCAAAACCCACACTAAACCAAGGCTGAAAATTAAGACAAGCTACACCTAGATCACACCAAAAATATTATTTACAAAAATATACAAGTAGGAAAATCCCACCATGAGAACTGGAGACAAGAACTTCTCACACAAAACTATCCACTAGTTGGAAGAAGAAGAATCCTTTTCAGAAAATGGCTTTTGTTCAAATGAAGCAACCCAAAACCATACTCTTCTGATAACTTCTTCAATGCTGAACACCAAACTAACAATATGTAGGAACTTTGTGAATACACATTCATGCCCAAAAAGCCATGTTTCATCATGAACTTCTGAATTTTCTGGAAACATCTGCACAGTACTTCTCAAATAATGTTCTATTTCTGGCTGAAAAAAGTAATGCTCAGAAATTCCTAGGGAAAAGGCTGCATCATTCTCACAATCGCCACTATTAAGACTATCATTCTTAAAATAATTTTCATCATTTGAACTAATCTCGGAATCAAAAGACACTTCATCATGCATGGACTCCAACTTAGCTGAAACAACTTCAACATCTTTTACTGAAATTAAATTTGCAAATTCCCTATCCAAACTTAATGCATGAAATAGATTAATACCTGAATCCTTCTCCTTGAAATCCCCTTCTTCAATGGATGAAAAGAACTTCTCTATGATCTCTTCTTCACAAAAAGAAGTACTATCCAAACCGGCCAACAGTTCTTGGGACTGCAACACTTCATCAGTTTGACCATTAATTTGTTTCATTTTTGAATTTTCTTTTTCAATCAGATTTTCAGAATGGGAAACATCTTTATCAAGACATGATTCCACCTTATTGTTAACACAATCTTCATTAGGTAGACATAATATTGTTGTACTATCAAAATGAAATGATTCTATGAAGGACTCATCATAAATTTTTAAACATATAAAATCATTTTCATCAGCTTCATGTATAAGATTGAAAGCTTCATACTCTGGTTGCATGTAAATCTAAAAATTTTCATCCTTTATACTTTTTGGTACAAGATAAGTTTCCATACTATCAAAACTAAAAGTTTCTATTTCTGGGTAAGAGAAAGACCTCATAAAACCTTTTTCATTCAAGCTCGGAGGTTCTCCAATGTTGTCTTGATTATTCTCACTTACCATTGTCTGACTTGAATGAGACTGAACTGTTTCTTACTGAACTTCTCGCTTATTCATGATAAGGTAATTGTAGGTGTGACATGAAACTGAGATGACTGGAGCCTCATCATCATCAAATTTTAATTCTTCTTTCAGCTATAATATTTTCTTTGCATAAACTTGCAAGACTCTTGTTTTTTCTTTCAATTCTTTCAATTTGTGAAATCTAATGCAAAGACTTCTCCATAGAAGAGTGGATGCATGATCATCTTCCACACTTACATTATTTCTAACAGCACGAGAAATACTTTCTTTGTAATGCTCCAAGAAGTCATGCAAAATTTTATCATCTATTGCAATAGTTTCCAAGATCGAGGGATCTGGTCTTTTCCCTTTTCTCATTGCTCTTGCCTTGAGCATGATGTTTATATATAGAGTCACCAATCTCCTGCATAGAGATAAATCTAAAAATCTGAGGAAACAAAATGCACTAGTCTTTGATTCCGAATCCCTAGAAGAGTTGCCAAAAATATGTTAGTGAATAGATTTATCCTCTTCAAATACCTTCACAAATGACTCCTAGATGCCCAAAAGTTGGAAAACAAATTGAAACTAATAGTTGAGTCACTTGCAATGGAGATGTGCAAGTGCTCTCTAAATTTTGATGAGAAGATATAGCTCCCTTCATTTGGTTTGCAAGGAATTAAATATGAGTTATGTCTTCCACCAGAAGACACAAAGGCACTTTAACATCCACCCATCACCATGGTGTGAACACAAATTTTTGGATTTCAAACTAAAAAAAAAGATTAAATAGACAATGCAAAGCCCATCTATTTGATCTTCTAACTAAAAGGTAACAAAGGGAAGCTTTTAAATATAATTTTCAGGTAGGTGTGAGAATGAAATTCAAAGCTTTTATCATCACCATTCACACAAACAGATTGCACAAGATTGTATAAAAAGAGGACTCAAACAACACAAAGATTGGCTCAATCAGAAGGAAAAAAATCTTAAATTCAAAGATTTACATATATTCCCTCCTTTTCTTTCAACACAAAATAAACAGATCAAAGTCCATGTTACCCCTCTACACGTAAAATTTTGTCTTAAAATATGAATACTCTCTTCCTTTGCCTTTTTTCAATTCAAAAAGCAGAAAATTATTGCCCTCTCCTATAGCACACAGACTACTGGAAAAAAACCCTTATTTTCATATTTCTTTGCATATTTATCTTTTCTTTTTCTCTCAATGAGACACTTTCAGTTCCAAAAACTGAATCTTGGCATATCATATGCTGACAACTGGATATAATATCTGTCTTCATTCTTTCATCTCTTTCATATTCGATATGTATTATTTAAACACTTTCTTGGCTTGAATGTAATCTTTATCATAATGTTTTAATCTGAAAACATTATAACTTAAAATATATAAGTTTTATGAATTAATTATGGGCTCCATCATTGGAAATATAAGTTGTGCTTTGCTAATATTTGAAGACAAGAAACTCAGTTGCTGTTGGTCACCTTGGATAGTCTAGCATTTAGTCATCCATATCTTTTGAAGGAGACATAATTCGGTTAATCACTTCAAGGGAACAGTGGGCAACTTGCTTGTGCACAACATATCAAAAAGTGGGAAAAACCAAACAGTGGAACAAAAAGATATGCCCCCTGAGACATGATGGTTTTTCTGTCACAAAAATCAGAAAATGTTCTTTTTTCTAGACTTGTATTTTGTTAAGTGTATCTTGCAGACCAGATTGAATTTCCACAATTCCTTTAGTGAGAACTTATAAAAATAGGCTTCATAAAACATATCTAAAATCCAGCATGATCCAATGATTGTAGTGAGAGATACACCCCTTGCACAGAGACTAATTTTTCTATCTTAGAAAATTTATATTTATAGGCTGCATTGAAAATTATAAACATTCTTCCTGCTAACTCTTTCACAATCCTCTAGGAAAAATAATCAATTGCTGCCTGAGTAAATGGTGAATCAATATTCCTCTTCTAAACTTTTGTTGGTTGACCAAATTTGTCCACTGATTGCTTTGCCTTTCCATTTTGGTTGCACATTGAACCTTTGAATTTCATCGAACCTTTTGAACATCACTGGACTGTTTGAACTAGGTTCAAATGATTCACAGTCTAGAGAAGAGTATATGAAACATCATTTGCGACTGTGAAATAGAGTTTCTGCAAAAAACTTGATATGAACACTACAAACTCTATTCAAGATGGTTCAAGAGGTTCATGAGGTTCAACAGACCATTAAAACTTAACACTAAGGATCTAGAAATGATTTGCAAGTGGATTAGGGATTGAACCAATGAATTTTAAACAAGACAAGGACTCAACTAAAAATTTTGCAAGGCGACTCACTTTTGTTATGAGGGACAAATGACAAGGTAACAATAAGTTATCTATAGTCACAATTTTGTTTTTGAGGAGAATCCAAGAAAAGATATTGACCTTTGGGATAATGTTATTGATACAGGCCTTAGCCCAAACAGGGCTTGTGGAGATCTAATTTTGAGACATAATAGAAAATGCAAAAGAAACCAAATACTTACCAGAAGGATCAACTTTCCATACTTTCAGGTCATCTGAATGGTCCGCACAGATCAAATTAAGGAGAGTTTGCAGAGGGAGTAGCTCCAGAATGATTTGTGTTAGAATCAGGGATCACTAAGAGGGGGAGTGAATCATTGATCTACCGGAAGTCAAATCCACAAAATTATTCTTTAACAACCTATTAACAATGCATAATATAAAAGACCATAAACATGCAACAAAGATTCCACAAATCCACAACACCAAAATTTTTATGTGGAAACCTAGAAAGGGAAAAACCACAATGGGGCTGGAACCCACAATATTCATATACTATGGCTAGGATTACATAAATATTACATAGATGGGGAATGCACTTGAATTTAGGCTCACTCCTAGAGCTTAGTACTCAATTACAATTACCCAGAAGGCTACAACCTTTTGGGAAATCTCATTGACTTACAATTTGATTACAATGAGGAAATACAATGAAATGAACTCTCAAATAGAATCTCATAATGAAATAATGAGTTCCGGTTAAGCATTGAATCTTTGATTGTCTTTGCTCTGCAAATACCCTATCTATATCTCAATTACCTACCAGATTGAATTTGTACATGAAACTACGCTCAATTGCACCATAACAGATCACCACACCATGATACATACCAAAAATCAATCACCAAATCGATCTTATATATCTAGTCTTAACACAAAAGCAATCTCATTCAAGTTAGCTTCAAGAAGTGTAACGTGTAGCTCCAAGTCAACTTCAATCTCAAACAAAACATAGCACTGGACTAAAAGAGCATATTCACATGCTTCCTAAGGATCTTATCATTCATCAAGAACATGAAATCAACCACCAAAAACACCACAATCAATGAAGAATCATTATGAATCAAAACATTACTAAAATACCCCATTTTACTGGTTAACTCCATCTTCTAGATAAGATGAATCATAACTACCAAATCAAATAAGCAAGAAGAGTTTCCATCAATGACAACCCTAGACCATATTTCAAGCATTGAAGATCACCGGATGAGTGTCAATTGCCAACAATCTCCCCCTTTAGCATTGATGGCAACACCTATAAAAAATGTCTAAGTATAGAAACTTGTCAAACCTATACACTATTGGCAATATGATAGATTTATTTAAGTGTTGTTATTGATGCCAACATTGTATCCCAGTTGGATCTATCCCGGTTAGTCCTGGTGATCTTCATGGTTTTGGCTGTGATTCTGATCTAGTATTATTAGATCTCTGGAATCGGTCTTGGATGCTTATTCTAGATGGTTACATGCTTTCTATATTTTGTTGGTTCATAATTTTGTGCTTTGGTTGTTATCACTTTTGGTATTTTCCTTTACCAGCTTGCGTTTGCTATTCTGGTTAGCTTTACTGGTATACTATTTTGGTGACTTGGTTAGTGGATTTTGGGTCCGACTTATGGAATCGGTTTCTTTCATGTTGAAGGTGTTTCTTGATTATGTCCTGAGCATTTAGTGACTTTGCATTGGATGGAATGTTATTATGATGGTCCTATTTGGATCCGGTTAAACTTTTTGTCACTTCACTAAGGGTTTCTACCTGTTGTTGAAGCGTGTTGGATTTTTGGTCTTAGTGGAATTTTCGGTGGATATAATTGTTTGGCTATGTGATTCAGGTCCATGTTATGTAATGTAAATCATAATATTAGTTTGGTGGTATTGTGTGATGTAATTTTTGTAATTATGGGTTTATGGGTTTATGGTTTAGCCGACCTTATCAATAAGGTTGATGATCTGTATTTATAGGTGACTTATTCATGTAATTTGGGAATCGATGATTATGGGTGGTTATGTCTACATTATCAGAGAAAGGATTATGTGTGAATAGAGTCATATCATTCTAGTGATGGTTGGAAAGGTTTTATTGCAGAGCAGACATCAGTTCTTAACCAAAACTATATCAGGCATTAGTAGATGCTACTTTCACAGTTCATTTCTTTCTAGATTGTAGTCCAATGTTTATGCAAGTTAGTGAGACTTCCCTTTGTGATTAGCAGTGCGCTCTAAGTTGTTGGCCTTTCTACAAATGCAGAACCCATTGTAATTATTCATAATACTACTGTAGAGTATTCATCTAATTATGGGTAGTGTTTCCCACTGTGGTTTTTCCCTTTCTAGGTTTTCCACGTAAAAATATTGGTTTTATGTGTGTTGTGCTTTCATGATATATCTTTCATTGTGTTGTGCTCTGGTATAGGGTTTATAATTGAATTAATTATTGTACTTGTGATTAAACTGATTCACTCCCCCTTAGTTTATTATCGGTATCAATGCATTCCAGCAATTGGTATCAGAGTGAAGTCCTCTTTGCAGAAGCTTAACCACTTGAGGAGATTCGATGGAAACTGTAGCAAGCTTTACATTCAATCCTTACTGAAAGGAGAGTCCTAGATTTGATGGTACAAATTACAAAATATGGAAGGAGCGAATGAAGATTCATCTCAAATGTCTTGGAGCTAAAGTTTTGGAGATAGTGGAGAAAGGGTATATACCTCATGATCCTA
Organism: Cryptomeria japonica; assembly: GCF_030272615.1. NCBI lineage: Eukaryota > Viridiplantae > Streptophyta > Pinopsida > Cupressales > Cupressaceae > Cryptomeria > Cryptomeria japonica. The sequence goes on from NC_081407.1 coordinate 147,092,802, forward strand.
ATTCTGGAACACCAAAACCTGTTGATGAACAAAAGAGAGATGAAAATGATGTGAGAGAAAAAGAAGCATTGTTAATTGCCCTATCTGATGAAAAGCTATTGAATGTCATAGAGTTGGAGAATTCTAATTTGATCTAGGAAAAGCTTGAAACTCTTTATGAAGGGGACTAGGCTGTGAAGATTGCTAAACTTGAAGGTTTCCGAGTAATTTATGAAACTTTAAAGATGGAAGAAGATGAGAAGATAAGTTCTTTCATGGATAGAATCAATGAGATTTTCATTGGTATCAAATTTTGTGGAGGATCAGTTAGTGAGGATGAGATAGTGTCAAAAGTTCTAAGAGTTCTACCTCCAGCTTACAAGATGAAGGCTATCACTATCAATGAACTCCAGACAATGTCAAGTACCCTTGTGAGCAGAGATACATTACTTGAGAAATTGACTACTTTTGAACTTGAAGAACTTGGAGATCAAAGTGTTGCTAAACTGAGACTGCATTTAAAGCATCTGCCTCCGGTAAGCAGAAGATAGATTGGAAAGAGATGTATGCTAAGAATATGGAGGAAATTGAGAAAGAAGAAAGAGAACTTGAAGAGTTGGAAGCCCCGATTGCTAGAAGAATTCCTAAAGGACCAACTAGAAGTAAGTATGAAGGTAAAGTCCCTTTTAAATGTTTTTCATGTAATAAGATTAGTCATTTTGCATCTAGATGTCCTGAAAGAGCTGCTAGGAATCATGAAATATTTATGAGGAATTATAAGCCTAATCCTAAATATCAGAGCATACCTAGATTTAGAAGAAATAAGGATAAATTATGTTATTATGCTAGTGATGATGATTTTTGTATTAGTGATGATGATGATGATGAACCTGTGAGTGGATCTGGTAATGGAGCCTCATTTGACAAAGATTGGGTCTTTATTGCTATCAAGGATGATTCTCTGGAATCTATCATTGAAACAACACATATTGAAGAAAAGGCTTTAGCTGGAAAAATTGAAGAGAAGGATGAATGGGTTATAGACAGTGGTTGTGTTAGGTCCCAGAGACAACTGAGAGGGGGAGGGGTGAATCAGTTGTCTAATAAATTTAAACCAAAAACAACTTAATCAACTTTCTACTTAATACCGGTGAAATAGTCTTTTATACTGGTGGACAGTTTTCTCAGATAATTGCAATACCAGTAAAGATTAATGCATGAAACAAAAGGACAAAGTCATCCACAACACATAACACCAATATTTGTACGTGGAAACCCTACAAGGGGAAAAACCATGGTGGGAAACCTTACCCACAATTAGATGATACTACTGCAGATAGTAAGTGTATACAAATGGGGTCTGCACATGCAAAAAGGCCAAGCGCCTAGAGCTCATTGTTCAAACACAAAATGGGAGTCACACTGACTACAATTGGATGGTTAAATCTAATAAGAATGTACTGCTCAAAATAGCATCTTCATATGCTAGATTCAGTACCGGTGTAGTTCTCATTGCCTTCACAAAAACCCTCCTTCAATCTTCAAATGATGTCTGCATGTATAGCTCTGCTTATTCTCACATATAACCTCACACAATCCTTTTCGCATTCCACACTTGATCTTACAAATAAGATCTTACATTTATACCATAACCTAGGACCAATTTTAGTAGGTTGGCTCTACAAGATATTACAATAAAATCATTTTACAAACAAAACAATATTCGATGCAATAATCGATTCAACATGTCAGCTCAATGCATTTACAACAATAATAAGTCATCTCCATAGCGTGCCATGCTGATCTGGAAAAGATAAACCTGTCGGTGTAACCTGGACCTATTTGCCAGTAACAACAAATATGCAAATACGAATATACCAATAAACAAAACTCCAAGATAAGGTGTCCACATGATGTCTTCGACATAACCAAGTGTTTTCCATATTATTCCAAGTGTCGATGATCATTATATCATGCCGGTGTAGCAGATACCGGTGACTGTGCCTAAGTCACTTGCTTGCCGGTGAATGTTGTTGATTCTCCAAAGTGCCAGAGTTGATAAGTGTTTAGTAGGTGTTGACATCAATGAAAAAACCATACCAAAATACCAACAATCTCCCCCTTTGGCATTGATGGCAACACAAGATGGAAAAACCATCAAAGTGCAAAATACCAAAAACCAACAATCTCCCAAAAAGAGATCATAACCAGAAATCAAAAAACAGATACAGAGAGTAATAATCTCTCCCAAATAACAATCTCTCCCCCTAGGAGCAACATGTGTTTACCTTGCATTTTTCGATACCAATCTCTCCCCCTTTGACATTAAATGCCAAAGTTATTACAAAACCAAGTTCATATACAAAATACTAACCAATTTAGTATACCAACTACTCCCCCTGAGAAGTAGCTTCCTTATCAAAGCTGGAGTAAAAGATTTCTCTGTTAATTCTACCAGTTGATGGCAAACATCAACTTCCTAAGTCTCTACCAGTGGGGGTATGACCCTAAGCTGGTCTTTGAGATATTCAAAAGTCTCCTTAGGCAGAGCTTTAGTGAAGATATCTGCAATCTGCTCTTTAGTATTCACATAAACCAGTTTTATTTCCTTTGCTTCAACATTTTCCCTTAGAAAATTCAGTTTGATAGAAATATGTTTGGTTTTAGAATGTAATACCGGATTCTTAGATATATCAATTGTTGCAGTGTTATCACAATAGATAGTAATAGGTTCCTTGCATTTTACCTTTATGTCTTTCAACATTTGCTTAAGCCATAGTACCTGTGTATAGTTAGTTGTTGCTGCAACATATTCTGATTTTGCTGTTGATAAAGATGTACAACTTTGTTTCTTACTCAACCAAGAAACTAGTCTGTTTCCAAGAAAGAATGCTCTATCGATGGTGCTTTTTCTATCATCCACATCTCCTGCCCAATTTGCATCTGTGTATGCACATAATTCAAATTTTTCATCTCTAGGATACCATAATCCAAGATTTATAGTGCCTTGTAGGTACCGAAAAATACTTTTTATTGTTGATTCATGATTTTCTCTAGGATTACTCAAAAATCTTGAAACAATACATACTGCATTCATAATATCAGGTCTGGTTTGTGTCAAATAGAGTAAACCTCCTATCATAGATTTGTATCTAGTTGGATTAATAGGTATAGATTTATCCCTTAGTGATAGTTTGTCATTTGTAGTCATAGGTGTGCTTACCAGTTTAGAGTTCTCCATCCCAAATTTCTTTAGTAACTCTTTTAAGTACTTGGATTGACTCAAGAATATAACTCTATCAGTTTGTGAAATTTGCAATCCTAAAAAGAATTTTATTTCTCCAATCATAGACATTTCAAATTCTTGCTACATTTTAATAGAAAATTCTTTACATAATCCATTTTCTCCTCCAAAGATTATATCATCAACAAAAACTTCTATAACCAAGATGTCATCATTAGTCACTTTATAGTATAAGTTGTTGTCAACATTACCTTTAGAAAAACCAATCTTTAAAAGATACTTATCCAATCTTGCATACCAAGCTCTTGGAGCTTGTTTCAATCCATACAAAGCTTTCCTTAACTTGCAAACCATATCTTTGTTATCTGTCAAAGAAAATCCATCAAGTTGTTCAATGTAAACTTCCTCTTCAAGATCTCCATTCAGAAATGCACATTTAATATCCATTTAATATACTTTGTATTTCTTATGTGCTGCAAAAGCCAAAAACAATCTAAATGCCTCAATTCTGGCTACCGGTGCAAATGTTTCATTGTAATCAATTCCTTCTTTCTGAGAATATCCCTTAAACACTAGTCTTTCTTTATTTCTGATAACCTTACCATCTTCATTAATTTTGTTTCTAAATACCCATTTGGTTCCAATTACATTTTTATCTTTAGGTCGGGGAACTAATGTCCAAGTGTTATTCTTGTCAATTTGTTCCAATTCTTCTTCCATAGCTTTAATCCAATATTTAGCTTCACATGCCTCATTAATAGATGATGGTTCAATTTGAGAAATAAGACATACCTCTTAATTTTCCAATCTTCCTCTTGTCATAACTCCTTTATACTTGTTTCCAATTATCTGATCTTCAGAATGATTCAGTCTTACATACTGGGATGTCTTTGTTTGCTGTTGTTCCTCAGTTACTGTGGAATTTTCAGATGATACCGGTGTAACTAGATCTTCATTCTGTACCGGTGGATTCAGTGTAGGTTCATTTGTCAAAATTTCTGTTGCCGGTTCAGATTCTATATACCTTGAAGTTCCTCTAAATTGTTCATCAATCTTTACATTTGTACTCTCAACAATTTTCTGCAATCTTTTCTTAAAACATCTATATGACTTACTCTTAGATGAATAACCAAGAAATATTCCTTCATCACTTCTAGGATCAAATTTGCCAATATACTCATCTCTTCTGATATAGCATTTACTTCCAAAAATTCTGAAATATTTAAGAGTAGGAGTAATAGCAAACCATAGTTCATGAGGGGTCTTACCAGTTTCACCTTTGATGTGAACTTTGTTGAATGTATAGACCGCTATACTGACTACCTCTCTCCAATATACATGTGGTAGGTTTTCTTCTGATAACATACTTCTTGTTGCATCTAAGATAGTTTTGTTTTTCCTTTCAACAACTCCATTTTGCTATGGTGTCCGAGGTGCTGATAGTCGTCTTCTGATTCTATTTACTTCACAGAATGTATTAAATTCCTTAGATGTAAATTATCCTCCTTGATCTGATCTTAGACATTTGATTTTCTTACCGGTTTCATTTTTTACCATAGCTTTGAACAGTTTGAACTTTTCAAGTGCTTCTAATTTTTCTTTGAGAAAAGTAACCCAACACATTCTAGAATAGTCATCAATGATTAGCATGAAATATCTATCACCTTGTAAGCTTTTAGTTCTAGCTGGATCACATAAATCAGTATGAATTAAATCAAGAGCATTATTGGATTTTTTTTGGAATACTTTTAAAACTAGGTCTAACTTGTTTCCCAAATTGACATTCCTTACATACTATATTGTGAGGTTTGACAATTTTAGGTAAATCTCTAACTGCCTTAGTAGTACTGATTTTCACCATGCAATCAAAGTTTACATGACAAAGTCTCTTATGCCATAGCCAACTTTCATCAATATGTGCAATTAAGCATGTCTTTTCACTATTATTCTAATGAAAGATATTGCCTCTAGTCTGATTACCGGTTGCAATTTCCAAACCAGTTCTATTCATGATTTTGTATTTTCTATTTTTGAATTGTAACTGAAATCTTTTCTCAACTAATTGACCAACACTCAAAAGATTATGCTTTAATCCTTCAACATAGTAAATATTGTCAGTATTATGCTTACCATCAAGAGATATTGTACCCTTACCTTTGATCAAACAAGCTTTATCATCTCCAAATCTTACTAAGCCTCCATTGTATTCTTCAAAGTTCAAGAATTTACCTTTATCTCTTGTCATGTGATGTGAGCATCCTGAATCAATGATCCACTCATCCTTTACTTCAACTTTAGCTGCCAAGGCTTGTTCTACCGGTTGAGCCGTAGGGGCTAGTTGATCTTCTATTATAGCAACAAAAACCCATCCATTGTCTGTCGGATCCTCATCAAAATCATCAATCACTCCATCAGCAATGTAACAAGATTTGTCTTTATTCTTCTTAAATTTGTAGCTTTGATATTCAGGGTTAGGCTTGTATGTTCTTCTAGCTTCTTCTCTTAGTCTAGCATGTCTATCAGGGCATCTTGAAGCCATATGACCAATCTTATTGCAGTTAAAACATTTAAAGGGTGCTTTGCCTTCATACTTACTTCCAACTGGACCTTTAGGCATTTTCCTTGCAAATAGTGCTTCAATTTCTTCAATTTCTTCATTTTCTTTCCTACTTTCTTCAAGTTCTCTTTCATAAAAGGCTTTCCAATCTGATTTATCAAATGATGGTGCAGATGATGTTGATGCTTTAAAGGCTAAATCTATCTTTATAGTAGCAACATGACCAAATTCTTCAATTTCAAAAGCTGAAAGTTTTCCAATCAATGTATCCCTAGTTACTGATGTATTAGGCATTGTTCTTAACTCATTTATAGTAGTGACTTTCATTTTATATGCTGGTGACAATCCTCTTAAAACTTTTGAAACAATTTCATCCTCACTTAAGGTTTCTCCATAACATTTAATACCCAAAACAATCTCATTTACTCTTTCCATAAAAACAGAAATCCTTTCATCTTCTTCCATTTTCAGATGTTCATACCTAACCCGAAAGCTTTCAAGTTTTGCAATTTTGACAGTGGAATCTCCTTCATTCAATGTTTCCAAATGATCCCAAATAGCTTTAGCAGTAGACCTATCTAATAATCTCATGATTTGTTGATCTGATAATGTGCTCAAAAGTGCTTCTCTTGCTTTGCAATCATTTTCTTCATCCTTTCCCAAGGTAGGTGGATTAGGTTGACCTGGAGTAGGAGTAGCATAACCATTCTTTGTAACATCCTAGATATCCTTTCCAATACAATTTAAATGTGTCTCCATTCTGATCTTCCATATGCCATAGTTGGTTCCATCAAGTTTAGGACTGTCCTTCCTGAAATAGTTAGTAGACACTGGATCTCCTCAAGTTGTTAAACTTCTGCAAAAGAGGACTTAGCTCTGCTACCAATGGTTAGGTCCCAGAGATAACTAAGAGGGGGGGGGGGGGGGTGAATTAGATGTCTAATAAATTTAAACCAAAAACAACTTAATCAACTTTCTTCTTAATACCGGTGAAATAGTCTTTTATACCAGTGGACAGTTTTATCAGATAATTATAATACCGGTAAAGATTAATGCATGAAACAAAAGGACAAAGTCATCCACAACACATAACACCAATATTTGTACGTGGAAACCCTATAAGGGGAAAAAACATAGTGGGAAACCTTACCCACAATCAGATGATACTATTGCAGATAGTAAGTGTATACAAATGGGGTCTGCACATGCAGAAAGACCAAGTGCCTAGAGCTCACTGCTCAAACACAAAATGGGAGTCACACTGACTACAATTGGATGGTTAAATCCAATAAGAATATACTGCTCAAAATAGCATCTTCATATGCTAGATTCAGTACCGGTGTAGTTCTCATTGCCTTCACAAAAACCCTCCTTCAATCTTCAAATGATGTCTACATGTATAGCTCTGCTTATTCTCACATATACCCTCACACAATCCTTTTCGCATTCCACACTTGATCTTACAAATAAGATCTTACATTTATACCATAACCTAGGACCAATTTTAGTAGGTTGGCTCTACAAGATATTACAATAAAATCATTTTACAAACAAAACAATATTCGATGCAATAATCGATTCAACATGTCAGCTCAATGCATTTACAACAATAATAAGTCATCTCCATAGCGTGCCATGCTGATTTGGAAAAGATAAATCTGCCGGTGTAACCTGGACCTATTTGTCGGTAACAACAAATATGCAAATACGAATATACCAATAAACAAAACTCCAAGATAAGGTGTCCACATGATGTCTTTGACATAACCAAGTGTTTTCCATATTATTCCAAGTGTCGATGATCATTATATCATGCCGGTGTAGTAGATACCGGTGACTGTGCCTAAGTCACTTGCTTGCCGGTCAATGTTGTTGATTGTCCAAAGTGCCAAAGTTGATAAGTGTTTAGTAGGTGTTGATATCAATGACAAAACCATACCAAAATACCAACAGGTTGCTCGCATCACATGATTGGTGACAAAATAAAGTTCTTATCATTGCAAAAATTTGATGGTGAATTGGTCAGATTTGGAAACAACAAGGCATGTAGGATCAAAGGAAAAGGAAAAATATCATTGGATGGTAAGACTAATACTAATAACGTTTATTCTGTTGAAGGCTTAAAGCATAATCTTTTAAGTGTAGGTCATATGATGGATAGAGGATTTCATTTGCAATTCAAGGATGGAAAATATATGATCATCAATAAATCTAGATTGGAGAGTGCTTCTGGAACTCTAACCAAAGGTAATATCTTTCATTTGAACTCCGGTAAGAAGGCTTGCTTGATTGCTCAGATTGGCAAAAGTTGGATATTGCAGAAGAGGATGTGTCCTGTAAATATTGATTGCATAGTAAAGATCAATTCAATACCGGTTGTCAGAGATTTGCCCAAGATTGTTAAACCTCATAATTTGGTATGTAGAAAATGTCAAATGGATAAGAAAATTAGAACTTCTTTTAGAAGTATACATGATAAATCAAATGAAATTCTTGATCTCATTCATACTGATTTGTGTGGACCAACAAGGACTAAAAGATTTCAAGGTGATATATATTTATGTTACTTATTGATGACTATTCTAGAATGATGTGGGTAGCATTTTTGAAAGAGAAATATGAAGCTTTTGAGAAATTAAAACTCTTTAAAGCTATGGTTGAGACTGAGACAGGACTAAAGATAAAGTGCTTGAGATCATATCATGGTGGTGAGTTTACATCTGATGAGTTCAACAACTTTTGTGAAAGGAATGGTATTAGGAGACAACTTTCTGCACCTAGGACTCCACATCAGAATGGATTAGTGGAAATAAAAAATAGAATAATTTTGGATGCAACAAGGACAATGATACAAAAGCTAAATTACCTGATATCTATTGGAGGGAAGCCATCAATACAATAGTATATACTTTCAACAAAGTACACATAAAAGGTGATACCGGTAAGACTCCTTATGAGCTATGGTTTGGTCATACTCCTACTGTTAGATATTTTAGATTTTTTGGAAGCAAATGTTACATTAGAAGAAATGATGCATTAGGAAAGTTTGATCCTAGAAGTGATGAAGGAATATTTTTGGGTTATTATACTAAGAGCAAAGCATATAGATGTTATAATAAAAGATTGAATAGGATAATGAAAAGAATAAATGTCAAGGTAGATGAGCATGTCAGTAATTAGATCAGATCATTTGATTATGGACCAGAAGATGAATTTGTTAGACCTGAATCAATAATGCAAGAATTAGTTTAGAATAGTGAACTAGTGACACCGGTAGCATCAAAAAATTCAACAGTGATAGATGAACAACAAAATGAGTCAACAAATCAAGAAAATTCAAAGATTCCTAGGTATGTAAAACTAAATCATTCTGAAGATCAAATTATTGGAGATAAAAGGAAAGGTGTGATGACTAGGAGAAGGTTAGCTACTGAAGAGGTATGTTTAATTTCTCAAATTGATCTGGAATCATTTATTGAATCAAGTAAGGATGAAAATTGGATAAAAGCAATGGAAGAGGAATTAGATCAGATTGAAAAGAATAAGACATGGGAACTAGTACCTAGACCTAAAGACAAGAACATTATTGGAACTAAAAGGGTTTTCAGGAACAAATTGAATGAGGAAGGTCAAGTTGTAAGAACAAGGCTAGATTTATTTGAAAAGGTTATTCACAAGAAGAAGGAATTGATTATGGAGAAACTTATGCTCCAGTTGCTAGAATTGAAGCAGTAAGACTTTTTCTTGCCTATGTTGCACACAAGAACTACAAAGTATATCAGATGGATGTTAAATGTGCATTTCTTAATGGAGATCTTGAAGAAGAATTTTACATTGAACAACCTGATGGATTTTGTTTATCAGAAGACAAGGACATGGTTTGTAGATTGAAGAAAGCTTTATATGGACTAAAACAGGCCCCTAGAGCATGGTATACTGGATTGGATAAGTATCTTTTAAATCTTGGTTTCAATAAAGTTAATGTTGATAGTAACTTATATTATAAAATTGAACATGATGACATATTGATTATTGAATTCTTTGTGGATGATATCATTTTTGGAGGAGAAGAAGGTTTATGCATGAAATTTGCTAATGATATGAAGAATGAATTTGAAATGTCTATGATTGGTGAGATGAAATTTTTCTTGGGTTTACAGATTACTCAGACTGATAAAGGTATTTTCATTTGTCAAACTAAGTATGTGAAGGAGTTACTTAAGAAATTTGGACTTAAGAATTCTAAACCCGTCGGTACTCCTATAATAACCAATTGCAAATTGTCAAAGGATGATGAATCACCTAAAGTGAATCTGAGAAGATACAAATAAATGATTGGTGGTTTGTTGTACCTAACTCAAACAAGACCTAATATAATGAATGATGTTTGTATTGCTTCTATATTTCAGGTAGATCCTAGAGAAACTCATGATATTGTTGTCAAGAGGATATTCAAATATTTGGCAAGTGCAACATACTTTGGGTTATGGTATCTAAAGAATGATGACTTCACATTATGGGCATATATAGATTTTGATTGGGCAGGAGATGTGGATGACCAAAAGAGTACTATTGGTGGTGCATTCTTTCTTGGGAAGAATTTGGTTTCATGGCTTAATAAGAAACAATCATGCAGTTCATTGTCTACTGCTGAAGTAGAATATGTTGTAACTGCTACCAACTGTACTCAGATTTTATGGATGAAACAAATGTTAAAGGATATAAGGGTAAGTTATGATGATCCTATTGTTATTCATTGTGATAATACTATTGCTATTGATAGGTCAAAGAATCCGGTATTCATTCCAAATCAAAACACATTTCTATAAGGTATAATTTATTAAAGGAAAAGGTTGAAGCAAAGGAAGTCAGATTGGTTTATGTGCCTACTAAGGAACAGATTGCAAATATTCTAACCAAACCATTTCCTAAAGACACTTTTGAATATATCAGAGATTAGTTGGGGGTTACCAACCCTCTGGAAGAAACTTAGAGATACAAAGATGCATCAATCCGGTGAGCTTATCAGACATACTTTTGTGATCCAGGTTGATGAAGATGGTGCTACTACTCAAGGGGAGTAGTTAGTTGTTTGGTTCAATACTCTTGGTTTAGTATCCATCCTTTGTCATTAATGTCAAAGGAGGAGAAGGTATTCATGTGAAAAACTACTAGATCTTTTGATGGTGTTTTATTCAAATCAATCTTTTCTCTTTTGGAGTTTGGTGGCATTCCTTAGCACTTGGATGTTTTTCACATTCAATGTTGCCATTAATGCCAAAGGGGGAGATTGTTGGAAATATATTGGATCTGGTTAAGTATTGTCATTTATGTCAACACTGTATCTTGGTTGGAGACTGTCCTAGTTAGTCTTGGTGATCTTTGTGGTTTTGGTTGTGATTCTAATTTGGTATGATCAGATCTTTGGAATTGGTCTTGGATGCTTATTTTGGATGGTTAAATGCTTACTATATTCTATTGGTTCATAATTTGGTGCTTTCACTGTTATCGCTTTTGGTATTTGCCTTTACCGGCTTGTCTCTTCTATTCCGGTTAGCTTTACCGGTATGCTGTTTTAGTGACTTGGTCAGTGGATTTTGGGTCCGTTTTATGGAATTGGTTTTCTTTCATGCTAAAGGTGTTTCTTGATCATGTCCTGAGAATTTGGTGACTTTGCATTGGATGGCATTTATTATGATGGTCCTATTTAGATCTGGTTAAACTTTTTGTTACTTCACTAAGGGTTTCTCCCGGATGATGAAGTGTTGGATTTTTGGTCTTAGCAAAATTTTTGACGGATATAATTGTTTAGTTATTTGATTTATGTCCATGTTGTGTAATGTAAATCATAATATTGGTCTGGTGGTATCGTGTGATGTAATATTTATAATTATGGGTTTATGGGTTTAGGGTTTAGTCGACCTTGTCAATAAGGTTGATGATATGTAGTTAAAGGTGACTTATTCATGTAATTTGGGAATCGATAGTTATGGGTGGTTATGTCTGCATTATGAGAGAAAGGATTATGTGTGAATATAGTCATATCATTCCAGTGAAGGTTGGAAAGATTTTGTATTGTAGAGAAGACATCAATGCTTAACCAGAACTGTATCAGGCATTAGTAGATGCTACTTTCACAGTTCATTTATTTCCGGATTGTAGTATGATATTTATGTAACTCAGTGAGACTTCCCTTTGTGATGAGAAGTGCAGTCTAGGCTGTTGGCCTTTCTGCATGTACAGACCCCATTGTAATTATTCATAATACTACTACAGAGTATTCATCTGATTGTGGGTAGGGTTTACCACCATGGTTTTTCCCTTTCTAGGTTCTCCACGTAAAAGTATTGGTGTTATGTGTGTTATTCTTTCATGATATATATTTCATTGTGTTGTGCTCCAGTATAAGGTTTATAGTTGAATTAATTGTTGTACTTGTAGAAACTTATCAAACCTGTACACTGGATGAAAGAATAAAAGAATTCTAAGGCTCCCCCTTAGATCAACATGTTATTGTGAGGATCTTGTTACTATTGAGAGGGGGGGTGAATCAATAATAAGAAATAAACTGAAACTTTTCACCAATCTACAAAATACTTCACAAAACAGTTCATAACCAGCACCAGTAGTTGATTAAACAATCTCCGAATAAGATTTACCAAAACATTACTGGTAGCAACTTAAGTGTTCATCAATAAGAAAATATAGTAAATACATCAAATGCATAACTCAACAATCCATCCATAACATGAATACATATATTTTTCCTGTGGAAATCCAAATGGGAAAAACCATAGTGGGAATTGGTACCCACAAAATATGCACTCTTTTGGAATGTGCTCTTTTAGGAGCTTAGTCTGGAGCTTTACAACAATGCCCAATTAAGAGCAGACCCTGTTAGGAGTCTCCTGGTCAAAGGATTTTTCAACTTAGCTTCGTTAGGAGTTTTAACCTATTAGGAGTAACCTTGCTGAAGGATTTAAACCCAAATTAATGAGCCACCCGATGAAGGGATTTACAAGATCAGGCCTGTTAGGACCTACCCGGTTAAGGGATTTTAATGCTACTGCAACTTTTATTAAAGAATAGATAAATGATCTAGACTTAGCACTTCATAGCTTGCTATTAGAGATCCTTGTCAGCTCCAATTTGCTTCTCTCATGTAGACATCTCAATCTAGTTTGACATGCACACACTTCTTTGATCACCGACATAATAAACCTTCTAAAACTTTACCTAAATAGACTTTATAATTAGGTTGGTTACAAAACCCTAACTTATAATGAATCTTCATCATAGGTCATATCAGATCATTAAAAATTATTACAGATCACCATACAGATGATTACAACAAATTACAAGACAATTACAACTGTTTAATGATCATAACTCATCACTGCACATCAATTTGATAAGTTGTCAAACCCTTAACACATTTTGTTAATCACTTCATTGCTTGCCAAGAAATTCAATCCCTCTACATGCCAAAAAAACATCTTATCTCTTTACATGAATTATAACACATCATCATCAATTTATGAACATGAAAAGAATCACCGCCAAACCATGAAACATCACTGGTCAAAAGATCTTGATACTAGTTCTCAAACCCTAGTTGATTATACAACAGTCAATTACAAACATGACTTTCCATTCTCCAAACATGATGCGGTTCATGTCATAGACTCATTATGATGTTATAAGAACATATTCCTAACCGCAACACCTGACTCAACATGGAACACTACTGCAATCATATCCTTCTCTATTCTTTCTTACCGGTTCACTATCACTTGGTAGTTTTGCTTTCTAGCTCAATTCAATTCAATCCATTACTGGTTAGACTTAACCAATAGACTTAGATGACATATCAAGCATAAATAAAGACATACAAATATGGTTGCCATTAATGACAACACAAATAACTGATCATCAAGCATCATATCATAATTATATCATCACCAACAGTCCATCGATATATCATCACCAACAATCCTTTACTGGTACACCTTCATCTCCATCAGTTATGCCAACATGCCAACATTCTCCTCCTTTGGCATTGATGGCAACACCAAAAACTGCAACACCAAAATCTCATCATGAAACCTGTTATGTCTGTTGTACATCACTTTCCAGTCATCGGTTCTTCTCCTTTTCTCTTTATTTCTCTTCTCCTCCTAACATATTTCTTCTCTCCATTTGACAACAATGCCAAAGGTGCAAAGGCATCTTTTGTTTAACTCCAATTCTGCTGCTACATTTTTGTAATCTCTATATGTCACATCTTAGCTGCTCCCCCTGAGGAGTAGCCCACTTCTCATCAATCCATAGTGAAAGATATTTAAGAATTCTATTAGATTGATGCTTCACCAGCATCCTAGTTAATCTTAGGTAGGGGTATAACCCCTAACTTACCTCTAAGATATTCAAAGGTAGACTTAGGCAATGGCTTAGTGAATATATTAGCCAATTTCTCTTTACTTGATACATGATCCAATCTCACTTTCTTTTCTTGTACTCTTTCTCTTAGAAAGTGATACTTCAACTCAATATGTTTAGTCCTTTCATGCAGTGCCAGATCCTTGGATATGTTTATAGCACTAGTGTTATCACAATGTATGATCACCAGTTCTATCATATCTTGCTTGAAGATTTCCAAGACATGTCTCATCCATATAGCTTGTGTACAATTCATGGATGTAGCTACATACTCTGCTTTTGCTATAGACTGAGAAATACAAGTCTGTTTCTTGTTGGTCCAAGCTACCATTCTACCACCTAGAAAGAATACACCACCGATTGTGCTCTTCTGGTCATCCATGTTTCCTACCCAATCAACATCAGTGAATACCACAATCCATAATCCATAACCAATTGTCCTTCTAAGATATATGAATATTCTCTTCACTGCTATCATATGTGTCTCCTTAGGGATCTTCTAAAATCTTGCTACTAAACCAACTGCATGGGCAATATCCGGTCTACTATGAACAACATAATGTAATTTCCCAATCATAGACCTATATTCCTTCTCATCCACTGAGGGTGAATCATCTTCTTTTGAGAATATGAAACTGGTAACCATAGGTGTTCTAACTGGTTTACAGTCTTCCATTCCAAAGATCTTTAACACTTCCTTCACATACTTGGACTGATTGATAAAAATACCACCTTTTAGCTATTGGACCTGCAACCCAATGAAAATTTTATCTCACCTATAAGAGACATCTCAAATTCTTTCTTCATCTCATCTACAGAAGTCATACTCATATCATCATTTCCTCCAAATATGATGTCATCAACAAATACTTCTATAATCAACATATTGTCTCCTTCAGTCTTCAAATAAATATTGTTGCCCTTGCTGGTTCTCTGAAATGCTATCTTTATCTAATGTGAATGAAGTCTTTCAAACCATTCTCTTGGTGCTTGCTTCAATCCATAGAATGCCTTATGCAATTTGCATACCATATCCTTATCTTCTAACAATGCAAACCCATCTGGTTGTTCAATATACACCTCTTCTTCAAGAATACCATTCCAAAATGATGACTTTACATCCATTTTATAGACTTTAAAACATTTAAAAGTTGCAAATGAAAGTAGCATTCTAACTCCTTCAAGCCTAGCAATCGATGCAAAGGTTTCTCCATAATCTTCACCTTCTTCTTGTGCATACCCTTTTCATACTAGTCTTGTCTTGTTTCTAACAACTTCTCCATATTCATTCAACTTGTTTCTAAATACCCATTTTGTACCAATCACATTTTTATCATTAGGTCTAGGAACAAGTGACCAAGTGTTGTTTTTCTCAATCTGATCAATTTATTCATTCATTTCATTTAACTAGTCATCATCCTTAAGAGCTTCTTTAACTGTCTTTGATTCAACTGTGGAAATCAAACAAGATCTTTCTTTGATTTTCCTTCTAGTCTGTACTCCAACATTCTTGCCATCTATTATCTGGTCTTCTGAATGATTTAACCTTACATACCTAGGTATTACGTGTTTCGGTGCAATAACCTCTTCTTGTTCTTCATCTTCTTCATCTACTGGTTGAGCATCTTTATCTACACCATTCTTCTCAACATCTTTTTGTACATCCGGTTCAATAAACAAAAGTTTTTGGTCATCATTTGCTGGATCAAATTTCCTGGTATCATCAAGTTTATCAGAATACTCATCAACTTTTACATTCACACTCTCCACAATCTTCTTTGTCCTTTTGTTGTAACACTTGAAAGATTTTCTCTTAGTGGAGTAGCCAAGAAATGTTCCTTCATCACTTTTATTATCAAATTTACCAGTATAATCATCTCTTTTTATAAAAAATCTATTGTCAAAAACTTGTAAATAACTGACATTAGGAGTATTACCATACCATAACTCATATGGTTTTTTATCATTACCTTTCTTCACTAGTACCCGGTTCAATGTACGTAAACAACAATGCTGACTACTTCTCTCCAAAATATCTTTGGTACATGTCCCTCTATCATCATAGTCCTTGTTGCTTCAACAATGGTTATGTTTCTTCTTTTTGTAATTTCATTCTATTGTGGTGTCCTTGGAGCAGATTACTGCCTCTTTATTCCATTTTCATCACAATATCTCACAAACTCATATGATGTTAACTCTCCACCCCGGTCAGATCTTAGGCACTTAAGATTCTTATCGGTTTCCTTTTCTACTAAGGCCTTGAAATCCTTGAACTTGCTGAAAGAATCTGACTTTTCCTTCAAAAAAGTAACCCAAATCATTCTAGAAAAATCATCAGTAAATATCATGAAATACTTGTCACCATAAAAACTTCTAGTCCTCATAAGATCACATAAGTCATTGTGCACCAAATATAGAATATGCTCATAAGAAAAATATATGCTCTTAAAAGAACATGTAGTCATCTTACCCAGCTGACATTTTTTACACAACACATTGTCTGGTTTAACAAGTTGTGGCATACCTCTCACCATACTAGATTTGCTGACCTTAACCACATTATCAAAGTTCACATGACAAAACCTTCTATGCCATAACCAGCTATCTTCAACCTTAGCAACCAAACAACTATTCACATTAGCATTCATATGGAAAAAGTTACCTTTAGTTTGCTTACCAGTAGCAATTAATTCTCCTTTGCATCCTTAGATCTTGCACACTCCACTCTTAAACTCAAGATGATAACCTTTGTCATTCAATTGACCAACACTCAACAAGTTATGTTTCAAACCTTCAACCCAAAATACATCATCAACATTACTTGTACCATTCAAAGAGATAGAACCTTTACCTTTTACCATACAAGGTGAATTGTTTCCAAACCTTAATATACCACCATCAAATTCTTCAAGAGAAATAAACTTTTTCTTATCATCGGTCATGTGTTGTGAGCAACCACTGTCAATAATCCATTCATCACTATTGTCAATGTGAGATACTAAAGCCTTCTTATCAAACAAATCTTCCTTAACAAGAACAAAAACAATCTCCTCATTGTCTTCATTCTCAGATTCCTCATCAGTGACTCCTTCATCAATTGCAACATAGCTTTTTTTCTTTCCTTTTCCCTTGTATTTTTTAAACTTTTTCGTTTGATCATTATTAGGACACTATGCAACAATATGTCTTATCTTGTTACAAGAGAAATATTTGAGAGGCAACTTACCTTTGTACTTAACAGTGCCTCTAGGAAGTCTTTTAGCCAATAGAGCTTCAAATTCCATCAGATTACCTTCATCTTCCACATCAGCTTTACTACCACCAAGATGACTTGATCTGCATTCATGACTTTGACAAACATCTTTTCCTTTTCTCACCGGTACACTAGATACAAATGCATTAAAAGAAGATTCCATCTTAGGTACACTGTTATCAAAACTTTATAATTCAAAAGTAGTGAGATTACCAATCAAAGAATCAACAGTAACCTTATCCTTAGTAACTAACCTCAACTCTTGAATAACATACACTTTAATGACATAGGCAGGCAATAGAGTTCTAAGCATCTTACTCACAACAATGGCTTCTTCTATAGTACCACCAACACTTTTGATTCCACCGACAACTTCTTTTAATCATCTGTCCTTACTAAGTAATGTTTTCTCCTTCCATCATTCTCATATCATCAAAATTTCCTCTAAGACTCTCTTCTTTAGCCTTTTGAACATTCTTATCACTGCCATAGATTAAATCTAACTTCTCCCAAACTTCAAAAGCAGTCTCTAAACCATGGACATCAATATATTCATTATCAGACAGTGTACTTACAATGGCTTCCAGTGCTTGAATGTTTTCTTGCTGCTTCTTCAATTGATCTACAGTTAGAGGATCGATAGGAGGTACATACCGAGTAATAAGATACTACTAGAACTAAGCACCCATGCCTTTGATGTAAATATTTATTCTATCACTCCATATTATGTAGTTCTCCTTAGTGAATTTGGGACCCTCTTTCTTCGTCATCTTCCTCAGATCGTTTCCTCAAGTGGTTAAGCTTCTGCATAAAGAGGACCTAATGCTTTGATACCAATTGTTATTGTGAGTATCTAGTTATTATTGAGAGATGGGATGAATCAGTCATAAGAAATAAACTAAAACTTTTCACCAATCTACAAAATACTTCACAAAATAGTTCATAACAAGTATCGGTAGCTGATTAAACAATCTCCAAATCAGATTTACCAAAACATTACTGGTAGCAACTTAAGTGTTCATCATTAAGAAAATATAGTAAAGACATCAAATGCATAACTCAACAATCCATCCACAATATGAACACAAAGATTTTTCATGTTGAAACCCAAATGGGAAAAACTACGATTGAAATTGGTACCCACAAAATATGAACTCTTTCAGAATGCACCCTGTTAGGAGCCTAGCCTAGTTAGGAGCATTACAACAATACCCAATAAAGAGAAGACCCTGTTAGGAGTCACCTGGTTAAGGGATTTTATAGCCTATCTCTATTAGGAGCTTTAACCTATTAGGAGTAACCTCACTGGAGGATTTAAACCCAAATTAATGAGCCACCTGGTGAAGGGATTTACACGATTAGGCCTATTAGGACCTACCCGATTAAGGGATTTTAATGTTGTTGCAACTGTTAGGAAACAACAGATAAATGATCTGGACTCAGCAATTCATAGCTTGCTATTACATATCCTTGTCAGGTCAAATCTACTTCTCTCATGCAGACATCTCAATCTGATTCAACACACACACACACACTTCTCCGATCACTGACACAATAAACCTTCTAAAATGCGACCTAAATAGACTTTACAATTTGGTCAGTTACAAAACCCTAATGTATAATTAATCTTCATCATAGATCATATTAGATCATTACAAATCATTACAGATTACATACAGATTATTACAACAAACTACAAGACAATTATAGTCATTGAATGATCATAACTCATCACTGCACATCGATCTGATAAGTTGTCAAACCCTTAACACATTCTGCTAGGCACTTCGCTGCTTCCCAAGAAATTCAATCCTTGTATGTGCAAAAACATCATCTTATATTCTCACATGGATTTTGATATCTCATCATCAATTTATGAACATGAAAAGAATCACTACCAAACCATAAAACATCACTGGTCAAAAGATCTTGATACTAGTTCTCAAACCCTAGCTGATTATACAATAGTCAATTACAAACATGACTTCCGGTTCTCCAAACATGATGTGGTTCATGTCATTGACTCATTATGATTTCATAAGAACACATTCCAAACCACAACACCTGACTCAACATGGATCACTACCGCATCCATCTCCTTCTCTGTTCTTGCTTACCTGTTCACTGTCACTTGGCAGTTTTTTCTTTACAACTCAATTCAATTCAATCCATTACTAGTTAGACTTAACCAGTATACTTAGATGACATACCAAGTATAAAAAAACATGGACAAATATGGTTACCATAAATGAAAATACAAATAACTAATCATCAAACATCATATGCTTTACTGGCACACCATCATCTCCATTAGTTATGCCAAAATGCCAACACAACAATCCAAAAATCTACATTACATAGAATTGTACACTCCATACATACAATCAACTTGTGCATTTTTAACCTCATCTCTCCCCCTTTAACAACAATGCCAAAGATAGGGTGTGCATCATAATTGCCTATACATATATACACATTCACCAGATGATCAAATCTATACATGTTTTAGTATATCTGCATATGCCATCTTAAGGAACCCAAGATATGTGTTCCATCCTACTCGCAACTTCTCCAAAGTTGAAACAAAACCGTTCAAAACATAAGCATGAAATTTGAGAGCCACAATCTCAGTAGGATTC
Source organism: Cryptomeria japonica (assembly GCF_030272615.1). Taxonomy (NCBI): domain Eukaryota; kingdom Viridiplantae; phylum Streptophyta; class Pinopsida; order Cupressales; family Cupressaceae; genus Cryptomeria; species Cryptomeria japonica. The sequence continues at coordinate 147,112,913 of NC_081407.1, forward strand.
TCTTGAGACATTTTTTGAATGTAGTCCATTTTATGATACACTAAGGTGTCCAACCAAGGATCAATTAGGTTCCATAGTTCACCTATCTGTCTGATCATCCTCTCCTTCTCCTTCTAAAAATTCCTAATCTACTTGGTGATATTCAAAATTTGTCCTTCAATACTCCTAGTTAAGTTAGTTGTAGGATCATAAGCCTGAGAAATCTGAGCTAATTGTCCTCTATAATTATCTATCTGCTTGTCTATCTCAGTAGTAAAATTGGTCAAAATCAGACAAGACATAAATTCTACCGCCTTCCGCTAAGGCCTCATCAATTATTTTTAACTCCTTATCTATTTGGGCCTTATCATTACTAATCATTTGTAAAAATGTTTGAACTTTAGCATCTTTAAATTTCTCCATAGCTTGCTGGGCTAATGCCTTTGTCAAAGAATCAAACTAGGTGGATATATGATCAATTAAGTTTTGAAGCTTACCGGATGAACTAGTGTTTGCATCAAGTTGTAGTTTCTGTACCACCTATTCCAAAAATTTAACTGATTTTTCAATGAGTCTCTTCTCTTTAGATTCTGACTATGCTAACTCTTGACTAGCTTGTGCTTGGAGAGAAACAACAACAATTATCCTCTCTGCCGGAGACATCTGATTGAAAGGTTTATCAAAACTGATATTGAACTGTGGAAAATGCCCTTGGCTTTGAATTTTAGTTGTGTCAATTTCCACAAGGATTAGACTCTCTATTGTCTTACCCTTTCCTCTATCTAGTTCTTCCTGTTTCACCTCTTCCTTCTTCATAGCTTTTACCTGCTTGGATTTTCCTTCATTAGGTGCCTCCTATGCACCGATGTCACCACTTGGTACACCATCCTTTGCCTCTACTAATTTATCATTCTCTTTAGTAGGCTCAACCTCAATAGAATCCAAAATTTTTTGTTTCCCAACATCTTGAGTATCCTCTTCCTTATTTACATCATTAACTAGAGGGTTTTTTGACTGAGTGGCTTCATCTTGTGAGACAATTTCTACAAGCCGGTTCTCAGTAAGAAAATTCTTCCTGATTTCACTAGTTTGTCTCCTTATTTATCCAACTCGGCCAACCATTAGACTGTTGAATTTGTACTCGCTCCTAAATTCCTTTTTATTTGCTAACAAAATCAATCTATCAATTTCCTTTATAGTGGTACTGGTGCACTGATTAACCAGTTCACTCTCCTTTATTTCTCTATCCATTTGGCTAGCAAATTTTCTCCTAGCATCAATTAAGTTGTACAAAATCTTTGGGAAGATATTTTTCTAACACAATAAATGCTTTGCTAAATACATCCATGTACAAAATTATAGCTTCCTCAATATTCCTTTGATCCTTAACATCCATATTTGCATAATATACAAAGATGTTCTTCAAATTTCCATCTTTAATAATTTCATCAATCAACTCTTCAATAGACAAAGGAGGAACAATATGATACTCTATTTTAGAAGTCTTCATCTTACCTGATTCTATAGCCTCATCCAAGTCTGATTTTTTCTTTCCTCTCTTGGGATTTCATGCCGATACAGGATCAGATCTTGCATTATTCTCCTTTGGATCTTTCTTCTCACCACCAGATTGGGGTTTCTAGATCACTCTAGAAAATTCACCTTTTTTCGGTACCTTGGGATATCTGTATCAAATTCAATCTCAGATTGCACCAGAGAAACTGCTACATTTTCCCTTTGAGTTTTCTCCTTCTTCCTCAGAACACCTTTACCCTTAGCAGATGCACCAGAGGGTTCAACTTCAGTAGGAGGTGTCTTCACCAGAGCGAGAGAAGGTCCTTTCACCTTTACCTTAACTAGAGCAGGTGCAATGTTTTGTTTCTTTTCTTTTTCAAATGCATCCCTAGCAGCTCTAGCAGCTCTGACTCTCTCCCGGGGATGTCCTTCGACAAGAATGTCTTCTACAATATTTGCAACCTTCCTCTTCCTTGCCAGTTCAGAGAACTTGGAGTACAACTCCATTGATTTCTCCTTGCAAGTTCCGAACCTTTCCTCCTTGGTGTCTACTAGAGCATTTAGCAAGTGTTGTGCATAGGCATCCAAGGTAGTTTCATAAAATTCATATCCCATAGGCAATATCCATACCATCCAGGGTTGAACTACTTCCATAAGAGATTCATCTTTGTTCACCATAAAGCAGATTGTCCCCTCATATTTCTTTACAATTTCTTTGGGGATTTTGACTCTTTGTTTCATTTTATCCTAAAATGTCTTGAAGAAAGCCCACAAAGAAGCATTCTGATTATCCTTGTTGCCAACTCTATCAAGTCCCTTTTTTATCCATTGAGCCACCAGTCTGTCAAAAGCCCATTACACTCTCTAGTTCCAAGGATCTGATTCATGAAATATAGCACCATACATATAATCAAAGAACCAAATTTGAAGACATGCTTTTTTATCCTATTTAATTTTCTTTAGATTTATCAACAACTCCTCCAATAGCACACTGCACAGGTCATACTAAGCATCTTCTTTGACCATCCAATAGGCTACATGAATAGCAGTGCCGGATACAGAATTCAGTTTGTTAGACTGGTGTCGTGCCTGTGAAGTGTGGTACCTACAGCTGAAACACAAAAACTCAATAGATCATTACAAGCATGGTTAGAAAATTAAAATCAAATGAAAGATAAACCATGACAAAGCGACCTATCACCTCCTAAGAGATGCGAGTGTGAATTTTCTCTCAAATTTGGATAAGCAATCCCAGTGACTTGACTACACCTAGACGAAGGATTTGAAATGATGATGATATGCAAGCTAGATGAGGTTGATTATGCTATATTGATCCAAGAGTGTAATTAAGCTAATGATATGCATGATTAATCTATGATGATGATGCAATTGGGTGAACTCACAATAATGGTTCTCAATTTTTTGCCACTTTTGACAATGAGATGAACATTTTTAAAATAATCTTCAACTTCCGACAACTATAACTTTTAAACTATTAAGAATTTGAAGGTGATGTAAATTAGTGATTTGTAGAATTTTGTCTTTAGACTCTAAATATATTTTTTTCAATTTAAAAAAAAAAAATTCCATCTCCTTTGAAAAGTAGTTTTTAACAACAAACTACTTTTTTTTAGAGTGATGTGCCTCCCGAAATGCATAATTTTTTTATATATAAATGATAAAAACTAAATTCTTTCAAATTTTGGTTTGTAACATCAATATCAAGGGCTTTTTGTTGGTTTGATCATGATATGTTGAATATTTTTCATTTTATTAAGTTTTGAAGTCCGACTAGTTATAATTCAGACATAGGTTTAATTTTGAACACATAACTTGTTCTATATACATCAAAATTCAATTTATTTATTTTTGTTAGAAAGAAGACATCAATACCTGGGACATAGATATTTTTCATAATTTTTTTGAATTAGTTTCTTATTTTTCCCATTGCGTTGAACAGAAAAGTTCATGTTCGGTGAAAAACCAATATTTCATAAAGTTAAAATAACAAGAACATAATAAATTCACAATGTAATAAAATTATACTCATTGGAAAGCTTGCTCCGAGCACTACCATCTTATATTTTTGGCTTATCAAGATTATTTCATTTGTGCCCTGAACCAAAGGTCTGAAGGCAAAAACTTCTTAGAACTCTGAAAAATTTGGGGAGAGATCTCTAAAATGGGGGCTCGAACGAACAATGGTTCGAGCGAAGGGGGGTTCGATCGAACCCCCCGGGAAAAATAATGATGCGTACTTTCATGTAACTATTGGGTTAGAATGAACCTGACCTTTTGTAATTGTCAGCATTCAATTGAACCCAATTAAGCTAGAATAGAGATTGACTAAGATACATGATTCAACAATTATGCTAGAAAATGATCAAATTATACTAGATCTAAGATGCAATTGCCTATAATACCTATGCTCAAATGATATTATAGAATGGATATGCCTATAGTAACAATGCCTAAATTGATATGAGATGGGATCCTTTGTGCTCCAAAATTGAGGATATCTATAGGATTTTCAAGGCCAGGGGTGAGGTGGCAGGAATCAATGGTCAAGATTGAATCTGAAGATATCAAGGGTGAAATTGGAGGATGTTGGAGAAGATGTTGGAGGAAGGGACATTTGTCATCTCTGTGGTGACAAGTGTCAAGGAGCCTTTCTCATAAGAGGGCAAGTGTCCAAGAGAGGAGATATGTGGTCAAAGTGCCATGTGTCTCAAGGGAAGAATATCCACACCATAGGAGGTTAGGATAATGAGGTTAGGATGTACAAGATAGGATAGGGTTAGTTAAACCCAAGTCTAGGTAGAATGGGTTAATTTAGAGGGATGGTTAGGTTAGGTGGTTAGAAGTTAGGAGGCATGTGGGTAATTTGAATTAAAAAATTCAAATAATAGGAAAAGACTAATTAATTTTTAACAACTCATAAATTGATTAGTTTTAATTAATTAGGGGATTAGAAGAATTGATTTAAATGGCGGGATGATTAATTAATTTGAATTAAATAATCAAAGGGACCATTGAAATGAACCTATTAAATAAATCCTTGATTTTATTAACCTATTAAATAAATCCTTGATTTTATTAATAAGTAGATGAAACGGATTTAATAAAATTGCTAATGAATTTAATTAAATTGGGAAAGGGGATTAATTAAATAATTGCTTATTTTAATTAGCTATCTTCAGACTATTTTTAGGTGTATACATTTTCCCCTCTTTGAAGCGAGGTGTGATGACACGTTGATTCAAAGAATAATCTCATTTTGATGATGATATTGGTTCGACAGGATTCCCCAGACATTGATTGATAAATTGTGGTATGATGATGCCCCCTTGGGAGATCAATTGAGATAATTGACTTTTGGAGTGTTTGAATTGTTGCGAAATTGATGTCCCGATTAGAAATGATTTGATTTCTACAACTATGGTTGATGAAAGTGTGAGTTCTATGATCATGGTGATGTGGTTCTCGATGTGATGATTGATAAAGATTGATTGATTAAATTGATAAGATCGAGATTTAGTCTGGTTTTAGGAATGACACCTCTTGTATAAGACAAAGATGATCAAAGCATCTGGTTTCAAGAATGATATATCTTGTGTAAGACTTGATCAAAATGTCTAGTTCTAGGAAAGACACATCCTCTATAAGACATGATAGAATAGATTTAGATGCGGTCAATTGATAGAATTGATAAGGTTGATTGGATAAAGAACTGACATTTTGTTGATATCAGGTTGTAGGAAGATGCAGATATGCTGATGTTGGTTTTGTTGAGGGGGTAGCATAAGATTTGCGCTCGGTCGACAATATCTGGAGAGAGATGAGTCATCAGTCTGATTGTGCATACACTTATGATGATGTTTTGATGATTCCTGCGATAGATTTAACCTTGGATAAGATGAGCTTGTGGGATCCCATGCAAAAATGAAATGCAATCTAAATGGAAATCTATGATTGGACCAGTCACTAGGTTATTGCATTTTGTCATCATTGAGCTTTTGCTTTTAAAATATGGGAAGTGAGTGAAAACATCGATGGTATAATTGAACCATGATGACTTGATCACTTCTTTCCTAGATTTTGATATTACAAATTAGCACAAACATCAAGATATAATTGAACCAAGAACACCTGAGTGTTGCTTGCGTAAAACAAGCAGTATTAACCATTGCTATACACAAATCGGAAATATCTTCGTTGATACTTCGATGATTATATCTTGAGAAAAATTTGCACATATTAATAATTAATTTACAAACAATAGGCAAGAAAAATATCATATTCCTTCTTTGTTCCTCTACTTAGAGACATCATGGAGTCACTCAGAAATCATGATAGCGAATATCAAGATAGAAAAGTTGAACCAAAGTGTTAAAAGCATTATTCAAAAGATATCATCCATTGAAAAGTCTATGATGTGCTTAGACTGACATGTGATAGTTTTATGGTGGACAATTTGATCTCGTGTTCAACGATGGATGTGTCTCAAATTTCACTTGACAAGAGTTGCCTGACTATTATTCTACCTGTTTGATTAAGCTCAAAATGATCAAAAATTTTTCCCCCAGCTAGGTGTAGGATTTTGCCCCAAGCCTAGAAACAAAGTCATTATGATATACCCAATGATCCAAACCATGGTGAGAAATCAGCTATGATGCCCATGTATATACAAAGGCTTATTATGGATATGAACAGTGCTGATGGAAAATGAATGCAAGTGGAAGGATGCATGAACTAATAGATGGAAGAGCTAACCGACAGATAGCGCCTGTTTGCCAGGTTTTCGCCACCTGTTTTTATTGCACTTTTCTTATATTTGATTTTTTTTGTTTCAAAGTTTTTGTTGTTTTTGTATTTTCTAAATTTTCATTATTTTTGGATTTTTCTGCTTTTTCATTGTTTGTGGATTTTTCTGCTTTTTCACTGTTTGTGGATTTTTCTACTTTTTCACCATTTTTGGATTTTTCTACCTTTCAAACATAAAAATTATTCAGATGTATGCTATTGATGGGTTCCTCAAGCTGATCTTTGTCCTATGTTGATAGTTGATATGCTCCTGACCCAAATACTACTGTGACCACAAACGGACCTAATCAGTTTGGTTCAAACTTCCCTTTCTTTTCTCGATCTGACTGGTTGCGTGGATTTTCTTTTAGTACTAGTTCCCCAACTTGAAATGCTCTCGGTTTGACCTTGTGATTGTAACTGCGCCACATTCTTTGTTGATATACCTTTAAATGATCAAAGGTATTTTATCTTCGTTCATGAATCAATTCTAACTCTTACAATCTAGATACTCGTTGTTCTTCATCTAGGATAAGGCCTTTTAATGATACTCATAGAGAAGGTATCTCTACCTCTATTGGTAGTATTGCTTCTAATCCATAACAAGAGAGAAAGATGTGGCACTTGTTGGTGTGCAGATACTAGTATGGTAGGCCCACAGAGAAGGGTTCAATTGAATATGCCAATCTTTGCCAGCATCATTCACTATCTTTTTGAGGATTTTCAAAATAGTTTTGTTTGATGCTTCTTCTTGCCCATTCCCTTGTGGATAGTAGGGTGTTGAAAATCTGTGTTGGATCTTGAATTTCTCACATAGTTCTTGTACATCCTGATTCTTGAACGGTCGCCCATTATTAGTGATAATGGTCATGGGTATGTCGTAGCGACAGATGATGTAGTTCAAGATAAATGCAACAATTTGTTTTCCTATGATATTGATGAGAGGTACTGCCTCAATCCATTTTGTGAAATATTTTGTAGCTACAAGGATGAATTTGTGACCATTGGATGAAGAAGGATTTATCTTTCCTACTAGATCAAGACCCCATTGACAGAAAGGCCAAGATGTTGCCAAAGCATGAAGTTCTTGTGCTGGTGCACGAATCAAATTTCCATGGATCTGACATTGTTTGCATGTGTTTAACTATCTATAAAGAATCTCATTCCATAGTTGGCCAATAATAGCCCAAGCATATGATTTTTTTTGAAAGGGTAAGACCACTTGAATGAGTGCCACAAATGTTGTTATGGACTTCATTTAAGGCCTTGTTAGATTCTTCTTGTTCGAGACATCTTAAAAGAGTACTATCCATACATCATTTAAAAAAGGTATCCACGATGAGAGTATAATGGGAGGATTGGTGAATAAAGTTTCTCTTTTGGTTCTTTAATAGGTCAGGAGGGAGGATATTATCTTTCTAGTATGTGTAAGTTTGGCCATAGTAGGAGGAATCATGCCCAACAAGGTGACAGATAGTTTGGGAATCAGGACAATTATGTGCAGGGTAAAACAACTCTTCCACCAGGAATTCATAACACTCTTGATTTTACTGTGTTTGAAGGAGAGAAGCAAGTGTTTCCATGGCGTCTGCCACTTTGTTGTCATTCCTTGGAATTTGCTGAAAAGTTATTTCTACAAAATATTTCTTGACATCATCAACCATCTTCTTATAAGGCATTAACTTTTCATCCTTTGTTTGATAATCGTCATTGATCTGATTGATGACAAGCTAAGAGTCTCCAAAGACTTGAAGTTGTGTAATGTTCCATTCTATAGCCATTTTGATACCTATAACCAAGGCTTCATACTCTGTTGTATTGTTGGTGCGAGGGAAATTCAATTTGTACGCTTTTGGAATTGTATGACCTTGTGGCGTGATGAATAGAATGCCTACTCCTGATCCATGATGTGTATATGAACTATCAAAGTATAATTGCCATGTTTTTGTGGTGACCGTTAGGATATCAGCATCGGGAAACTCAATTTGTAAAGGACGATCATCTTGAAGTGGTGCCTCTGCTAGTTGGTCTGCAATGACTTGCCCCTTTATAGCTTTTCTATCAACATACTCAATATCAAACTCACTTCGAATCATGATCCATTTTGCTAGTCATCCTATTAATGTTGCCTTGCTGAGCAAATACTTCAATGGATCGATTTTAGCAATCAACTTGATGGAGTGAGATAGTAGATAGTGTCCTAATTTTTGAGTTAAGGAAAAACTACCACAAATCATGCTTTTTCTGTTGGTGAATAGTTGATCTTGTATCCCACTAATGTTCTGCTGATGTAGTAGATGGCTCGTTGTTTTCCTCCATTGTCCTATTGTGCAAGAAGAACTCCTAATGATTCTTTAGTGGTTGATACATAGAGTAACAATGGCTTTCCTAGAATTGGTGACATTAGGATAGGGGGTTGCATGAGATAGGTCTTGATCTTATTGAATGTATCCTCACATTGATGGTCCCACTTGAATGTAACATTTTTATGTAATAGATGAGTGAATGGTTGGCATTTATCTGCTAGTTGAGCAACAAATATTCTGATTGACTATAGTCTGCCTTGAAGTGATCTTAGTTGACTGATATTCTAGGGAGATGCCATTTCCATGATTTCTTTGACCTTAGCTGGATCTACTTTGATACCTCTAGCTGAAACAATGTATCCCAATAGCTTGCATGAAGTAACACCAAAGGCACATTTCTTAGGATTGAGCCGTAGCTTATACTTTTCTAACCTGTCAAAGATCTTTTCTAGTATTCCTATATGGTCTTCTCTATTGTATGATTTGGCCAATATGTCATCCACATAATCTTCCATGAATGTATGCATCATGTCATGGAATATCATTGTCATAGCTCTCTAATATGTAGCACCTACGTTCTTTAGTCCAAAAGGCATGATGTTCCAGCAAAACGTACCCCATGGACATGTGAAAGTCATCTTTTCTTGATCTTTAGGTGCTATTTTAATTTGATTGTATCCAGAGAAACCATCCATTAAACAAAACATGGAGTGTCCAGCAGTTACATCTACAATGATGTCAATGTTAGGCAAAGGAAAGTCATCCTTTGGACAAGCATTATTAAGATCTCTAAAGTCTGTGCTTTTTTTAATACTTTTGTCTGGTTTGGAAATAGGAACGATATTGGATACCCATTGAGGATAAGCTATAGGCTCGATGAATCCAACATCCAGTAATTTCTTTAGTTCTGTTTTGACTAGAAGAGCAATATGAGGATGCATCTTCCTTAATTTTTGTTTAATTGGTTTGGCTCCTGGATTGACATTTAAGTGATGCATAATAAGCTTTGGATCTTACCCTGGCATTTTTGCATATGACCAAGAGAAATTGATTTGCCATCATTTAAATAATTCCACATATTGTTGCATTTCTTTATTTGATAGAGAAGTCGCTAGATGGAGAATATTTGGTTGTTCTGTTGTCCCAATGTTAACTGCCTCTAGTGGTTTGATCAAAATGGACGACTTTTCTTGATAGTACACAGGTAAAGTGTCAAATCTCCCATCTTTTGGCACCTCGAGGAGGTTTTCACCGTTAGATGTGTCCTTTCTTTTTACTTTTTCCTTATCTAAAGTTGCAAAGAAATGGTTTGCAGCATTAGACCTAATATTGTTTTCTTTATTTTCCTTTTTGCAACAAAGAGATTTGGCACCTACTTGATTGAAAGATGCGTTGTTGAAATTCCTAGTGAAAGTTATTGTGGGTTCGATTGTATTAAGATATATAGATATGGCATGGTCATTAGGAAAGGTATAAATGGTAGTACATCTTTCATTTTCCCAATCAATAAGTTCAGGGTGGAGTAGAGGTAAAGGGTCATCACGTTGAGGTGTTTCAAGGGTATCAAGGGTCATGATAGATATGTCAAAGTTTCTGATATGTATTTCAATGTCTAGAACAATACTCTCATCAGAATGACCTCACACAAGGAGCTCTTGATCATCCTTGATTAAGTCCAAGTCAGCCAAATGTGATTCTAATTCAAGTGGGCTAGTTCCTAGCATTTTCCCTACATACGTGTGAACTACATCAACTCCTACATCTTCTTCAAAGCAATTTTCTTCAGTTGATTCTTCAGAGTGATAAGAATCCCATTCCCATTCATTAGAATATGTCTCACTTGTATCTTGCAATCTACAAATTTTTTCTTATAGTGTTTGATTTGTTTCTTCTTCTTTTCTTGCTCTATCTTTTCTTCTTTCATATTCAACTTCTTCTGGATTGAGATTGAGTTCTGTCAACCTTTCTATGAGATCTCCTTGATTAGTACTAGGTTTGTGCTTGTTTTGATTGAGAGTTAGTGTTGCTTGGGAGGTTCTTTTAGTTTGTTTTTCCTATTAATTTGAAGCTTGCTTCTTTTACCATTTCATGTTTGCTTGTGCTTGTTTCTTGGCTGATGCTTCTTCCCTTAAAATTGCAAGTTGTTCTTGTCTGTTTTCATATTCCTCTTGTTGTTGGCTAGAAGATGTGTCTTCTAGTAGAGCAACTTGTCCATACCCTAAGCCTGCTTTGTCTCTAGCCTACTAAGTGTGAGGTTGGATAGGTTCTGAGATACCTTCTTTTCTTTATCCTATACGACCTGTTCCAATGTATCCTAGTTTTTGAAGAATGTTAAATCCTCTTCCATACTTTCCAGTGGGTATTCTGATATTGTTGATCTTTTGTTGGAATTCTTCATCCTTGTATAGCCACTGTAGCACATCTCTGTCTTTTGTTTCTTTTGATAAGGTCCTAGCACTAACAAATGCTCCATCAAAATTTGAAAGATGCTTCACAATTGGTTGCTGTTTAGAGTTTGATGGTTTTCTATAGGACTTAGGAGAAAGTGGTAGTTGTGATTGTTGGCATATGTGTAGAATATGTTGACATGATTATATTGTTTTGTCATTAATGTCAATATGCTGAAAGAATGAACCGGTAATATGCTCAAGAGAGAATCGGTAATATGTTGAAGAGTGAACCGGTAATATGATGAAGAGTGAATAGGTTTATTGAAGTTAAGCAACTGGCAAAGTGAACCGGTATAATGATGAGAACAAGTATATGTACAAAAGGTGAAGTGGTACATTTTTCCAATTGAACCGGTATATGGAATGTTTTCTATCAAGGTTTAATATGGTATGACTACTGGTAGGTAGTCTTAGCTTCAGGGTTTCTGGTTGAAGTGTTTCGAGCTTGTGTGATTCAACTGATGGCATTGTGTGATGAGTTAGCATTGTAATGGAGATAAGATCATGTTTCCACGCCAGCCTCGTACACGTGAAGGATCTTGTATGAAGGAGATTGATCCTATCTACCTCGGGAATGTGCAAAGTCTATGAAAATGGTGGAGAATGCATGATGGGTTATCACCTCTAAGAAGCGGTGAAGAACAAATGATGGAGAATGTCTTGAGATCTATTCAAGACCAGTGTATTCAAATGCACAGTGTTCAATGGTCAAGATTGAACTGACTGAATTGCTCAACCTAAATGTTTAGGGTTTAGGGTTTATGTTACCAACCTATCTATTTCCTATAAGGTCGATGTTGTGTTTCATGTTGAAGTTGTTGGCAAATGTTGTGTGTGTATCTAAGTGCTAAGATATGTGATTCTTGCTAGACCAAATAAGAGGGTTGATACCTATGAAGTGTGTATGCAGAAGAATAGAACTAAAGTGGGTCTGCATTGGCATTGAGTGTTATTACCAGATCATTGTAATACCTGTTGATCTCTAATCACTTCAATAGTTGGAAAATCCCTTAATAGGGTAGCTTTAACCAACTTGCTATAAATCCTTTAACAGGGTGACTCAAAGACATTGAGTTCATAAAATCCTCTAATAAGGTAACCCTTAATAGGGTTTAACCCTTAACTAGGTATTCTAGCCATCCCTTAACTGGGTGATCCCTAGTAGGATCGGTTCCTAACAGAACCTGTTGTAACAGTCTTTAACCAGACTAGGCTCCTAACATAGTGAACTTCTAAAGAGTTCAAAAATAGCTTGTGGGTATTCATCCCCACCGTGGTTTTTCCCAGTTGGGTTTCCACGTGAAAAATATGCATGTCATATATGATGTCTTTTTCATGTGATTCTTTATTGTTTTCTGTCAAGCAGCGAATCATGTTGATCTAGCAAGTTATTATATTTTCTAATGATAGATTACCTATCTATGCACAAGGATAATATGGAAATGAGGGTGTAGGTTGTGTAGTAAGATAAGTGTTTCTGGTTTATATCTTTCATAGTCTCATTGTGCTTGATTGGTAGTAATTTGGTTTATGACCAGTGTTAGTGATTGCCAGTCAAGTTCACTATTTGTAGTCAAACCAGTTCAGGAAAAGTTTTTATACCTATACTGATTCACCTCCTCTCCTCTCAATACAGGTTTGGTACTCATTGTTCATCATTGTGTTATCAATTGGTATCAGAGCATTCTCTAGGTCCTCTGCTTTGTAAGCTTAACCACTTGAGGGGGAGATCCTATTGTAATGATGAAGAGGGAAGGTCCAAAGTTCAACAAAGATAACTTTAAAATATGGAAGGACAGAATGAAGATATACATCAGAAGCATGGGTGCTCAACATTGGAGCTATGTTGAGAATGTTTATGTTATCCCTACGGGTACTCTCACCAATGACAAAAAGAGAGAGATTCAGGAGAATGGGCAAGTCATGGAAGCCCTAATTAGCAGTTTATCTGACATTGAGTTTATTGATGTCCAGGATAAAGAAAATCCCAAAGAAGTATGGGATACTCTTGAGAATATCTATGGCGGTGATGAGCATGTGAAACAAGCTAAGGAAGAAAGCCTTAGAGGAAAGTTTGAAGACATGCAGATGGTTGAAGGAGAGACCATTAAACAATATGGAATAAGAATCAAAACTGTTGTTGGAGATATCAAGAGTTCAAGTGGTAAAATGGAAGATTCCACTATTGCTAGCAAACTTTTGAGATCCTTATTACTAGTCTATATAATAAGGGTTGCTGCTATTCAAGAGTTGAGGTCAATAAACAATACTAAGGTGTTCCTAGACTCCATCATCGCAAAGTTGACAGCCTCTAAGCTAAATAGCTTTGATGGTAGTGTTCAGAAGACTGAATCACCCTTTAGAGCATCTGCTACACCATCTAGAAAAGACAAAGAAGCTAGTACTAGTGGCGAACCAAGATAGAGAAGAGAGATGTATGATGAGGAGATCCTAATGGAATTTGAAGCTCTTCTTGCCAAGAGACTTCCAAAGGGAACCAGTAAATATAGAGGTAAGATTCCTTTGAAATGCTTCTCTTGTAATCGGATAGGACACATTGCTGTAAACTGTCCTAATGGTGATAGTAAGGACAAACCGGAAAAGTTCAAGAAGTTCAAAGGAGGAAACCAAATAAACTATTTTGTAGCAGTTGATGAAGGTGTCACTGATGAGGAATCTAAAGATGAAGAAAATGAGGATATTGTGTTTGTAGTAGTCAAGGAAGATGTGTCAGACAAGAAGGCCCTTGTCTCCCGCTTTGATAATTCCAATGAGTCGATTATTGATAGTGGTTGTTCTCACCATATGACTGGTGACCGGAGTAAGTTTCTTTCTCTGGAAGACTATGATGGTGGTGTGGTTCATTTTGGCAATGATGCACCATGTATGGTCAAAGCCAGAGGGTCCATCTCTCTTAATGGAAAGAGCAGTGCTGACAATGTGTATTGGGCAGAAGGTCTAAGGCACAACCTTTTGAGTGTTTCTCAACTGAATAATAATGGACTCACTCTAGAATTCAAAAATGGAGCGTGCAAAATCAAAGGAAAGAGTGGTGAATTGATGGCTACTGGTATGCAGACCAAAGGTAACCTATTTCAGTTAAATGCTAATGTTAGTACATGTCTTGTGGCTAAGTTTGAAGATAGCTGGATATGGCATAGGAGACTCTGCAATGTAAACTTTGACAATATTATGAAGGCCAGTAAGATCAAGGCAGTTAGAGGATTGCCAGTGGTGAGCAAACCAGAAAATCTTTTGTGCAGAGAGTGTCAACTGGGGAAAATGTCTTCCTCAACCTTCAAAGGTAAATCTTTCACTACAAACAATTTACTTGATCTTGTGCATATTGATTTGTGTGGTCCTATGAAAACTAGGAGTATGCAGGGAGATTGGTATTTTATGATTCTTACAAATGATTGCTCAAGAATGAAGTGGGTCAAATTCCTAAAGGACAAGTCTGAAGCCTTTGGAAAGTTTAAAACTTTTAGAGCACTAGTAGAGAAGGAAAGTGGTAGAAGAATCAAATGTCTTAGAACTAATCAAGGAGGAGAATTCACTTCTGGTGAATTCAACAAATATTGTGAAGAGAATGGCATCAAGAGGCAACTGTCTGCCCTCCAGACTCCATAGCAGAATGGCTTAGCTGAGAGGAACAACCAGACTATGGTTGAAGCGGCTAGAACTATGTTGATCCAAGGAAAGGTTGCTCACACCTTTTGGAGAGAAGCGGTGAGCACTGTAGTCTACATAATGAACCAGGTACTCATCAAGAAAGGAAAGGATAAGACTCCTTATGAGTACTAGACTGGTAAGATACTAGTGGTAAGCTACTTTAGAGTGTTTGGAAGTAAATGTTATATCAAGAGGAGTGAACATCACAACAAGTTTGATGGTAAATGTGATGAGGGAATATTCCTAGGGTATTCCACAAAGAGCAAAGATGTTTCAACAATAGGACTCAGAGAATTGTTGAAAGCATCAATGTTAGGGTTGATGAAAACTCTGAGAAACCTAAAGAAACTAGCAGAGATCATGTAGGAGATGAACTGGTAGTAACCTTCTGGGAACCGGTCGCAAATTAGCTCAGTACCAGTAATTGTGCTCCTACACCAGTGGATGTTGACGCTGATGAAGATGAGGATGAAGAAGAAAAGAAAGAGGAATCTATTAAGAATATACCTAGGTATGTAAAACTCAATCATGATCCAAAGAAGATCATAGGAGATAAAGATGCATGAATTCTTACAAGAAGAAAGGTTAGAGAAAAATCATGTATGATCTCTGAATTTGAGCCTAAATCATTGAAAGAGGCACATAAAGATGAAGACTGGGTCAAGGCAATGTAAGAAGAACTTGACCAGATAAAGAAGAATGGTACATGGTCTTTGGTACCCAGACTAGAGCATAAAAATGTCATTGGAACCAAATGGGTCTTCAAAAATAATCTAAATGAGGATGGCATAGTGGTAAGGAACAAAGCCAGACTAGTATGTAAAGGATATGCCCAAGAAGAAGGAGAAGACTATGGAGAAACCTTTGCTGCAGTAGCAAGATTGGAAGGAGTTTGTATGCTTCTTGCATATACAACTTTTAAAGGATTCAAGGTATACCAAATGGATGTAAAATCTGCATTTCTAAATGGAATACTTGAAGAGGAGGTGTATATAGAGCAACTAGATGAGTTTGTCCTATGAAAAGATGGTGACATGGTGTGTAGGCTACATAAAGTCTTGTATGGTCTGAAACAAGCACCTAGAGCATGGTATGAATGCTTGCACTCCCATCTTGTGAAGATTGGATTTGAAAGAACAAGTGAAGATAGCAATATCTACTTGAAATTAGAAGGAGACCAGATTCTGATATGTGAAGTATTTGTTGATGACATAATCTTTGGTGGAGATGACAAGATGAGTCATGACTTTGCAGATGAGATGAAAAAGGAGTTTGAGATGTCACTCATAGGGGAGATTAAGTTCTTCATTGGATTGCAAATTCAGTAAATGAAAGATGGAATCTTTATTACTCAATCCAAGTATGTCAAAGAGGTGTTGAAGACTTTTGGCATGGAAGATAGCAAACTGGTTGGTACACCAATGGTGACTGGTTGTAAACTATCAAAAGAGGATGACTCAACATTAGTAAATGAGAAGGAATACCGATCAATGATTGGTAAGTTGCATTATGTAGTGCATAGCAAACTAGACATTGCACATGCAGTGGTTATTACCGCTCAGTTTCAGCAAAGCCCAAGATAATCCCACTTGGTAGAAATCAAGCGGATTCTTAGATATCTAAAGGGAACTATTGAATATGGATTATGGTATCCATATAATGATTATTTCAATCTAAAAGTGTTCACAGATGTTGATTGGACTGGTAATATGGATGACCGGAAGAGCACGACCGGTGGGGCATTCTTTCTTGGTGGTAGACTAGTCTCATGGATGAGTAAAAAGCAGAGTTGTATCTCTCAGTCTATAGTAGAAGCGGAGTATGTTGCAACTTTTATGAACTGCACCGAGACTATTTGGATGAAGCATGTATTGAATGGCTTCAAATTTCCTATATCTGAGCCGGTAAGTATATTATGTGACAATACAAGTGCAATTAACATTTCCAAGAATCCAGTTTTACATGCTAGAACCAAGCACTTTGAACTCAAGTATCATTTCTTGAGGGAAAAGGTTTAGAACAAAGTGGTGGTATTGGAACATGTTTCTAGTAAGGAGCAACTAGCAGACATATTCACCAAGCCTCTATCGAAGGCTACTTTTACCCATTTGAGAGGTGAATTAGGGGTGTTGCCCCTTCAAGAGGTAATCTAAAGGTTTGTGCTCCACATCAGTCAGATCTTACTTTGCTATATCTTTTCAGGATTGATGTGTTGAAGGATGCTACTCCTCAGAGGGAGTAGCATAAGTGGAACAAGGAAGCATGTGCCTCCACTTTGGAATTGTTGTCAAAGGGTGAGAAGATGTGAAGTGGAAAAGATATCTACAATATTAACAGGAAGATGTGATGCAGAAAGAGAGATATCTTTGTATATTGCCATCAATGCCAAAGGGGAATATTGTTGGCATATGTGCAGAATATGTTGACATGATGATATTGTGTTGTCACTGATGTCAATATGCTGAAAGAGTGAACCGGTAATATTCTCAAGAGAGAACTGATAATATGTTGAAGAGTGAACCGGTAATATGATGAAGAGCGAACAGGTTTATTGAAGTTAAGCAACTAGAAAAGTGAACCGGTATAATGATGAGAACCGCTATATGTGCAAAAGGTGAAGCGGTACGTTCGTCCAAGTGAACTAGTATATGGAATGTTTTCTATCAAGGTTTAATATGGTATGACTACTGATTGGTAGTCTCAGCTTCAAGGTTTCTGGTTGAATTGTTTCGAGCCTATGTGATTCAACCGATGGCATTGTGTGATGAGTTAGCATTGTAATGGAGATAAGATCATGTTGCCATGTTAGCCTCGCGCACGTGAAGGATCTTGCATGAAGGAGATTGATCCTATCTACCTCAGGAATGTGCGAAGTCTATGCAAATGGTGGAGAACGCGTGATGGGTTATCACCTCCAAGAAGCACTGAAGAATGAACGATGGAGAATGTCTTGAGATCTATTCAAGACCATTGTATTCAAATGCAAAGTGTTAAATGGTTAGGATTGAACCGACTGAATTGCTCAAAATAAATGTTTAGGGTTTAGGGTTTATGTTACTGACCTATCTGTTTCCTATAAGGTAGATGTTGTGTTTCATGTTGAAGTTGTTGGCAAATGTTGTGTGTGTATCTAAGTGCTAAGATCTGTGATTCTTGCTAGACTAGATAAGAGGGTTGATACCTGCAGAGTGTGTATGCAGAAGAACGGAACTAAAGTAGGTCTGCATTGGTATTTAGTGCTATTACCAGATCATTGTAATACTCGTTGATCTCTAATCACTTCAATAGTTGGAAAATCCCTTAACATGGTAGCTTTAACCAACTTGCTATAAATCCTTTAACAGGGTGACTCAAAGCCATTGAGTTCATAAAATCCTCTAATAAGGTAACCCTTAACCAAGCGTATATGGTGAAAATGGATAACATAATAACGATATTGAAAGGC
This sequence comes from Cryptomeria japonica, assembly GCF_030272615.1. Classification (NCBI taxonomy): domain Eukaryota; kingdom Viridiplantae; phylum Streptophyta; class Pinopsida; order Cupressales; family Cupressaceae; genus Cryptomeria; species Cryptomeria japonica. Next base: position 147,131,083 of record NC_081407.1, read on the forward strand.
TAAATGAATTCAACCACAAAACCCTAGCCTAACAACAACAAACATCCACCATAACATATGAAGGTTACCTAAGACAATGCAAATCAAATGAAATCACGAAGATTATACCATCACATGTCCAATAGGGTTTGGATCTCCATTCTTCCTATCTCCATTGATCTTGCTTGATATATTTGCTCTCAGATTTTATGTGCACAAGAGCTCAACAAAGAACAAAATGTGGTTGCAAGTAGGATCGCCTATGTTCAAAAGCGTAGTGTAGTCAAGTAGTCAACGGGGGGCTTGATAATGAAGGAAGCATCTCCTTATATAGAAGACACTATATGAAATGGAGGGATAAGATTGAGAGGTGTAAAAGGAGGTCGGCTATGATTAGAGGGTAGGTAAAAGAAATAATAAAATAATGAAAGGGGTAGGTAGTGTATGAGTTAAGAGATGAATGACATGTGTCATGGGTAGAAAAGGTTAATGACTTAATTAAATAAATAAAGATTTATTTAATTAATAGGAGTGAGATCAATTAAATAAATAAGATATTTATTTAATTTAGGAAAAGGATAATTTAAATAAATAAATGTATTTATTTCAATGAGAAATGAGGCTAGAAGAGGATAAATGAATTAATTAAATAAATAGAGATTTATTTAATTAATAAAAGAATTAAGCTTAGATAATTAAATAAATAAATATTTATTTAATTAGACATGACAATTTTAGGTGTCTACATTTTGCCCCTCTTTAAGACAATGTGGCTTGTCGCGTTGTTTCAAAGAAGATAAGATGAACTGATACAAAGTTGCCCTAAGATGGGAATGATATGCCCCCTCGAGAGATTGGATGAAAATGTGTGAAAAGACCACAAACAATCTTTCAATAAGAAAGACGGGATAGAATGGACTGACCGGATAAAGTGACAGAGTCATGGGATAACGAAGACTGACACAGGAGACTAGGGCTAGGGTAGTCTATAAGATAGACCATGAGGGGAAAACATCCTCATTGTCATCCACACATCCAAGAGATCAGAGTGCAGAGCGAGATAGAGCAACAACAGTCAGCATCGATAACAATGGCTCACGGATTTGATCGCGTTCGCCAATTTCAGAGGCCAGTAGATGCAGGAGAGCTAGTAAGTACCACAAAACCTCCTTGTACTTTTTTGCATTTATTGTTGTCATTAATGCATGCTAGGTAATGCAATAAATGCGCGTTTATGTCAGGAAAGCATGTTTGTGTCCAAAAATTTGAATTTGTGTCTTCTAGGTCAAATCGACAGTTCTATGATGAACATACGCTGTCGATTGGATAAGCTGCTGAGAGGATACACTCAAGTAGGTCCTCTAGGGAAGACTAGGATAACAGATGGGGCTAGGATTGACAATTCTGTGATAGAACATACATTGCCAATTAGGAAACTACTCTAGAGGATTCACTCAAGCTTAGGCCCTAGGATAAGATAGATCAAGGCACTTTGTGATGAACAGTGAGTACTAAGATATAGTACTTTGTGATGAACATGGAGTACTAAAATATGAGTAGCACTTTGTGATGAATAGTGACTACAAATGTGAGAAGCACTTTGTGATGAATAGGGAGTGCCAAACACGTAGTATTTTTTGATGAACAAGGAGTACCACTAGGATAGAAGCAACACTTTGTGATGAATAGTGAGTGTCACTAGGACTGAGATGATTGATTTGTGTGACTGCAAGAGTATTTGCCTATGCTAGAGTCACGGGAGAGATTCCCATCGACTCAAAGGTTGCGACCTGAGTTGACAGCCAAGGATCGAGCTGCGATTGAGGCTATGGGATTGAGACATATTCTGTATGTGCCTGAGTTTCATGTGAACATGAGATTGCTGACTGTGCTGGCTGAGAGATGGCACTCAGAGACATGTACATTTCATTTGTCGATGGGTGAGATGACAGTCACCTTAGAGGATGTATACAGGATACTGAGGATATTGATCGATGGGGAACTGATTCTGTACAATCAAGACGGAGACAAGGATGCCCTTAGACAAGTGTTCTAGGATCCGGGACTGGAGATGAGGGTGGGACATGTGGCATGGGATACCATGACATGGACAGGATTAGCACTACCAATAGTGTTGGCAGGAGTTATCTGTGGGTTCCTCTATTCAGATAGGGTGACATGAGGGGTGGTTGCAGAGGACACAGGGGCCAGGAGAGATGATCTTGGGGTGGGTCCTTCTAGGGCTCAAACTCTATCAAGGCTAGCTGGCTCTGAGAGAGGGAATTCATCATAGCCATAGAGGACTCCCTAAGTATTAGTATTGTACCATTTTTCTATGATGATGTAGACACCTGTGGGTGATTGTAGCCATATGATTTTGACATCATTGTATCATGACATTTTATATATATATATATGAGATGATTCATCTTTGCGGCAGCTAAATGCATGTGTACCTATGTGATGAGATGTTCTTATGTGATGCTTATGATATGGATGCAAATATGTATATGATGCAATACAATATATATTTTTTTTTGTTCTTTTATTTTTTATATGTGTATACATGATGCAAATGTGAATGTATGTAATGCAGATGAATATGATAATGCAAATGTAAATTGTGCTAACAGGTGTTGTGTGCAGGATGTGATGCAGTTGTGATATCTATATGTATGTATGAAATGCTTATATGTGGTAATGCAAGTGCAACTACATGAAATGCAAATATTTTTGGTGTGTCATTATACTCAGTCATGTGATAGCAGGCTACGTGGACTAGAGAAGGATGATGGAAGTCAATCAAGAAAGGGGGATGGAAGATAGAAGATATGAAAGTGAAAGAGCTTCTTGTGCGTTATCATCATTGAGATTTATTATGGCAAGTAGGTTATGACAATCAAGGCATATGTTTGACCCAGAAAGTCATTGTACTTATTTGCATGGAGATAAGACAGTCACAAACAAGGAATGCCCCAGTTCACACTGAACTCACAGTGTCCTCATATCCTTGGACAAGTCATAGCATTACTAAGAGACAATCCACAGACAGCAAATACAAATAGGTGATGATACCCCATCCTTGCCTTTCTAGTCAAAGACATCCTGGAGATAAAATCTCTAGTCAGAGACATCCTGGAAAAGCTAAAAGATATGTCACCAAAAGATAAAATCAAAAGAAAACCAAGACTCCCAACATCCACTGTAGTCCTCAAATTTAATGTCTCTTGTAACTTGTATAAGTCTTATTTGATTGTGACCTATTTACTTTCACAGAAAGGATAGATAGCATTGAACCATATGTTGTCTGAGTCTATTGAAAGATTTGATTTGTTGAAGCCCATTGTTGCTGCTGTCTCATCTGAAACTGACTGAATCCATGAAACTGATACTTTATTGCAAAGAAGACAAAACTTTATTGCGGATCTGTGATGCAAATGTTTCTTTATTGTGAATTGTGCGTGGATAGACTGAAGGAAGCTGGAAGAAACTATACTCCTCGAAACATGTGATGTTCTCAGTTCCACACCCATCACTAGACGTAGGATTTTCCTTAGCCACAAATAGGATCTGATTTATTATGGATGGAAAGGGAGGTGAAAAGGGAGGTTTATTATGAATGGCTAACCAATCTTGGGTAGATCAATAACAAGCCATGATGGGAATGGGTAAGTTTATTATGAACAAATAGGTTGTGAGTGTGTGCAAAGTGAATGGATGAAAGTGAATCCTGAAGGAGGGAGGAGCAATGTCTCTACACATGGTGCTGGTGACCCAGTTTTCACCATGGTACTTGCCCAGGGCGCCATCGAAGTGGTTTTCACCATTGGATGAAATTATTTCTCTTTACTTTTTTTGATTTTTCAATTTTTTTTGTGTCACAAGGTGCCTGTTTGCCAGGTTTTCACCAAGTAACGATTTTTTTGTTTTATTATTTTTTTTGTATTTTTGAAATTTTTGAATTTTTTTGTATTTTTGAAAATTTTGATTTTTTTGTATTTTTGAAATTTTTGATTTTTTTGTATTTTTTTGAATTAGGATATTCCAAAGAGCTATGTGTAGAACCTACGAAGGTGCATGCTATTGATAGGATCCTCCAAAGGTTCACCTTTTGTAGTTGAGAGCTGATATGCCCCAGATCCATATGCTGCTGTAATGATGTAAGGACCAAGCCAATTTGGTTCGAAATTGCCCTTCTTCTCTCTGTCTTGCTGATTTTTGGGATTTTCTCTAAGAACTAAGTCCCCTACCTCAAATGTGCGAGGCTTGACTTTATGATTGTAGCTCCATTGTTCCTTGACTAAATGATATGTATCTCGAGTGACTGTCTTCCTTGATGAAGAAACTAAGATAGAATTACTAATATGTGGACTACATAGGCCCATATGCGTGTCACCTGAAGAAGTTTGGGCATCCCTGAGAACAAAGTCCCTTGAGGAAGCTCCATTAAAGGTCCATGATGTATCGCCAGAAGGGAAAGGATGTGTGGAACAAGTGGATGAGTTATGAAGGCTTATGATTGTGAAAAGAAGTGAAATTAAGATGACATGATGGAGACTTAGGATCAACAAGTGTGCTTTTTGACTTAAAATTTTAGAACTTTTGCCCCCAGTTATTTTGATATTAGGGGAGATCAACTCTTGTTCTTTTTTCTTCATATGATTTTTATCTTTGACTTTGATTTTTGTAGAGTCCAATAGCTTTTGATTTTGATTTGGATTGAAGGACTTTTCTTTAGTTTTGACTTTTAGATTTTTCTTTTCAAAGCTTGATTTTTGATCCCCAATGAGTGAGGTCTTTTGTAATTCTTGTTGATCCAAGTCTGGGAGAGGTCTAGAAATGGAATGAGTGGATGATATGGTAAAGCTATGTGAGTTATCAAGAGGGCTGGTGATACACTCAACAGATTCTTTGTTGGAAACATTCTTAGGAGTATTGATATCAAGAGACACTTGCACCACTAGAGGAGATTTGCATTCAGACCTAGTAGCCACAACACTAGGTGGTTCACACCCAATTCTTTGGCATTGCAGATTGTTTTTAGGTTGTTCTTATTGATTGAATGTCTTAGGAGATATTGGGAGTTAATCAACATGAAAGATATACTCACCACATCCCATGTCTTTAATCTTGAATTTTTCTTTGAGCTCTGCTTGCTTTGATGTAGAAGGTTTCAAGGATTCTAGATCCACATATGCTGATGAAGGAATAGCTTCTCGATTGATTGGGATTGTTATTTCTGACTGAGGTTGTAGATTGTTGCAATATATGAATGGATTTGGATCCGCTTTGATGGTCACTTCAACTCCATTGTGTGGAAACTTGATACATCGATGATATGTAGATGGTACTACGCTCATCTCATGAATCCATGGACATCCTAGCAATATGTTGTATGTGTGATCTAGATCAAGGACTTGACAAACCACATCCTTCGTAACTGACCCTAATCTAAGAGGTAATGTGACTGTGCCTTTGGATGAATTCTCTTCATCATCATATGCCTTGATGGTAATTTTGTTTGTAGAATTCACAACTTTATCAAAATATCCCAATTGTTTAATAGTGCTCAATGTACAAATGTTTAGACTTGCTCCTCCATCTATCAGGACTCATTTGATTCTATGTTTGTGTATGAAGGCTTCAATATGTAAAGGTGAATTATGTGGCTGACTCACAGAGGCATCATCTACTTTTGTTAATGTAAGTGAGTGTGGAACAGAAAGGTATCCCACCATGGCTTGAAATTGGCCCATGTTCAAATCAGTAGGGACATAAGTGTCTCTCAATATTTTGTCAAGGATGGCTTTATGTGCGGGGGATATGAGTAGGAGCTCAAGAATGGAGATGAGCGTGGGTGTCTTCCCTAACTATTCTACAAGGTCATACTCAGGTTTGGTTGATGCGGAAGTGGTGTTTTTAGCTGGAGAACCTTGCAAAGTGAATTTACCTTGATGGGTTGTAACATGACATTCAGAGGTAAGTTTGGAATAAGATCCAATGCCTTTCAGAATGATCTTGGGTCTCTAGGTAGAATTCTCAGGGTTTTTGTCCTTGATGATAATGGTAGAGACATAATTTTCCATTGAGATGTGATTGATGGTTGAATCATAGTCATAAGATGCTCTAGTATAGTTGGTTTGGTCATCTGAGGCTGCAACTTTTCGCTTGTCATGCTTTGGGAATGGTTCCTTAAACATTTCATGTTCTTGATTGGATGAGTGCCCTTTAATCTCAATGTCACCCCTATCAATGAGATCTTATATGATGTTCTTCAGTCGATGTCAATTTCTTGTCTTATGACCCTTGCTCTTATGAAATTAACAATATTTATCATCATTCCACCAATTTGGTTTAACCTTTGGTTCATATGGAGGAAAATCTGGAATAGTGATTACCTTGTTTGCCACTAGCTTTTTGAAAACTGACTCAAGTGGTTCTCGCAATGGAGTGTTCTTCCTTCGTGATTTAGAAGTTGTTTGAGTATTCACCTGATTTGATCCAAAAAAAAATGAATTTGGGTCGCACTATATTGGCATCAACAACACCATCATTGACTGTGTTCTTGTTTTTATTCCAAAATCTTGGCTTGTCTTTTCTTTTAAAGTCATCTTTGTTTTCCTTGAATATCTTAATGACTCCTTTTTCAATTAGGACCTTCTCTATTGCTAAGCCTTTTTCAATGACGTCCTTAAAGGTGGACAAACAAGCTTTCCTTAGATCATAGCCAATGTCTTTGTTAACATTTTGGGTGAACATTTCTACCATTTGTTTTTGTGGAATTTCACAAGAGCATCTGCTGGCTAGATTCCTCCATCTTTGTAAAAATGATGCAAAAGACTCCATCTTTTTGCTTGGTGTTGCACAAAGTAGTGACTGATATGTCTATCTCTATGTTGTAGGAGAAATTATGAATAAATGCCTCTGCTAAGTCACCACATGACTTAATACCAGGTGGAATTTGGGAGAACCATTCCATAGCGTGATCACCTAGGATCTGTGGGAATAATCTCATCAAATATGTCTCTTCTAAAGCTACCTCAATGCAAGCTGTGAAAAACTATCTTATGTGTGCCTTAGGATCCAATTTTCCTCTATACTTATCAAACTTAGGTGTCACAAAGTATGTAGGAAAAGGAGGCATTGGATTGCTCTTGTCAAATGGATAAGGACATATGTCTCTCATTGTGTATGTTGGCTTCGGTGTATTTATGTCCTCCATTTTCTTTTGTAAGTCCTTGATTTGTTGCTCCAAATTGTTCTTAGGTGGAGATCGACTTCTTGGACTATACCCTATGCTTGAGGCACCAATTGGAGGAGGAGCATGTTGCATATATGGATGATATTGATCATACACATGTTCATATGGAGGAGGTCTATAGTGATGCTGCATATATGGACCACTTGGTATAGATTCATGTTGAGGAATGAAATATCTATTTTGTCTATGTATACCATACTCTACAGGCATGTCATGTTCTAATGTGTTGCCCCCAAATTTGACACGGGGTTTCCTTATGTCCAAATTTTGAGCATGCCTTTGAATATCCAATTGCTTTGGTGGTTGATCCTTAGCATTGATATGTGATTGAGCATATTTCTTTGCATAAGACTTCCATAATGGTCTGTGAAGGTGAGTATCATATGCTTGACCATGTGTATGTGGGACCTCTGGTTTTTGAAACAAAGATTATGGTGATTCAGGCACAAGATGCGGTCTTCTATTGCCTCCACTATTAGGCCTCCTTTGATCCATGTTGGAGTGAGGTTGTTGCAAAGGTCGATTTTTCATTATTTGAGACATGTCAAAATCACAAGGTATCTTGGCTCCACTTTGTGCCATCATTTGTAAGAAGTATTGTCTATCCCTCCTCATTATTTCCTCAACCAATTGATTGAAATGGGGATCCATAATGGATTCTTCCACATCTGCTGAATGTACTGAAAAGTTGTCCATATCATCATTGTGTGTATCATTGTTGTTTGTAGTGTCCATATTCTCAACATTTGGAATGTTTCTATAGGCATCCATGTCAGGTAATGTAGTATGATCAGAATTGAAAAAGATATCATTGTCATATTCATAGGAACTCATGCTTGCAGACTCTTGAGCCTCTTTAACTTTTCTCCTAGATTTTTGGGAACGAGTTTCAACCATGAACTAAGTATTGACCGAGATGTGTGAGACTAGATGAAAATGGAAAAAGTATGGAAGACCAAGGGTTGGATGGAATGTAAATGAATCTGAAGTTTACTTGCAATGTCCAAAGTGTAAGACCAAGTATGTATGTAGTAGAGTAGGTGTGACTTCCAAAGAGAGGATAGTTTCTCTTGATGAGGTAAGTTGACCTTGACTCTAAGTAAGACCAAATGAGACCCAAAGGTGATAGACCTTGATGAGGGACCACTTAGAAAAATGTTGTTGTATGTAGTGTGTTGACAAAGTATGATGAGGACAAGCAAGTGACCTTTTGACTCAAGTTTAGACAAATGTAAATTTAATGCAAGATGTAAAGCAATGATGGACTTTGTGAGACCCAAAGACAAGTTGAATGCTAGATGAAAACCTAGAGAAACAACTTAGGAAGCTCAAGAATTCTGAAACTGATTGCTCTTATTTGCTGGACTGTAAAATTTTTCCAATTTGTGAAGTTGTTGGTTGTGACCAAATCTGAATGTTTGACTATTTTTCATGACAAGAGGACACAATGTTGATGAGGACTCAATGTTTGCAAGTGTTTAGACTCAAAATGACTCTAAGAAAAGTGTGTTGTTTGACGTAAAAATATTTTGCATACACTTGAAGACACAAAAGACACAATGTTTTGCTGTTTGGTCTTGAATGCTTTGAATGTTTAAAATAAGTCAAGCACAATTCTTATGACTGGCCAAGACAATAGTTGTTGATCCCACATGAGGTTTTACCCCCGAGGCTACACTATTCAGAGTAGATACTTAGATGCTTGACCTCACTGGCTCCACCTTTAGCACTCACTTCTTGGGTCAGCCAAGCATCAGTCCCCACGAAAACTCCCCATGGTGAACTTTGTATCTCTACTAAGAACCATATGTGTGTGGGCCGCTACCAGAGGTCCGACCTCCTACCTCAACAACTAGAAGGATTTTGGCTTCTAAAACAAAAAGGTGCTAGTAAGGGCATCCGCCCATGTGGCCATACATGTGGCACTTTGAGCTCTGTAAATATAGAAGGCTCCTAGCCGGTAAGGGTTACACCCTATAATTGATCAAATAAATTTGATCAAACGGGTTTATGGGGAGACATAGTGTCGGTATGAACTAATCAGCACATGTTATCCATAGTTTTCACCATGAATATAGTTGTTTATAATTGTTCGGAAGAGGTGGGTTTTCCTCACTACCACTTGGGTCATTTTCTTCTCACTAGTAGTCCTAACGACCACATGGGAAGACAGGCCCTCTAAAGATTAAACAAAAAGAGCCTGTTGCTCAAGACACAAAAGACAATGATTCAATTTTAGTGCACCAATTGAAGTGTTTGCTAGTCTATGAAAACAAGGCACACAATAAAAATCCAAAAACCCTTGCCAAGGACCTGCAACAAAGATTTATTAGTAGTTTGGATTGTTTGAAATAATCACCCCTTCCTGCATGCACACAAGTTAGGTAAATTTTAGATCCAAAAGACTTTGTGAAATAGGGGCCTTCAACAATGCATTTTGTTGACCAATTCAAATATCTGATTCATCATAAAAAAAGACCACCTGTAAAATTTCAAGAGATTTCCAAAAATGTAAGAAAATCCAAAAAAATTGCTAATTTGCTCCAAAAATTAATTTTTTATAAAAAATCATAAAAAATTCATATAAAATTCACAATCGATCCAAAAAATATGAAATTTTTACTAGAGAGTCTTGATGGTCTTTCAAACTTGCATAAAAAAATTTCTGCAACACATCCAAGCAGTTTGTGAGATATGAGAAAAATAATGCAAAACCCTAATTTTCAAAGATCTGATTTTTGAGGAATTAATTTGCATAAAATTTAAAATCACAAAGAATAGATCCTATGGATAATTCTGAGATATTTCTAAAAATGTAAGAAAATCCAAAAAATTCGCTAATTTTCCCTCAAAATTAATTTTTTATGAAAACGCATAAACAATTCATATAAAGTGAATAAGCAATCCAAAAAATCTAAAATTTTTATGGAGTCCTTCTAATACTTTTCCTAACTTGCACAAAAAATATGATGCCAAAATTCAAAGCCGTTTGTGAGATCTAATCAAAATAAGGAAAAACCCTAATTTTTAAAGATCTAATTTTTAGGGAAATATTTTGCATCAAAATTAAAACCACAAGGAATAGATTTTATGTATAATTATGAGATATTTCCAAAAATGTAAGAAAATCGGAAAAATTCTCTCATATGCTCTCAAAATTAATTTTTTATGAAAAATCATAAAAAATTCATAGAAAATGAAAATGTGCTCCAAAAATTCTGAATTTTGGATTGAGAGCTCCTAATACTTTCTTAAACCTGCAAAAACAATTTGGTACAAAATTTCTAAACTGTTTGTGAGATATGATCAAATCTCTCCAAGATCTTGATTTTGTGTCCAAAACCCTAGCTGCACAAGGTTATTCTCCAAATTGTTTTACAAAACAGCAATATAGGGTTAGAAAAATCTACAAAAAACATAGATCTAACAAAAATCCATGTCCCATGGGGCATGCCAAAATGTTTATGGTGAAAATGGATAACAATAATAACGATATTGAAAGGTTAAATGAATTAAACCACAAAACCCTAGCCTAACAACAACAAAGATCCACCATAACATATGAAGATTACCTAAGACAATGCAAATCAAATGAAATCACAAAGATTATACCATCACATGTCTAATAGGGTTTGGATCTCCATTCTTCCTATCTCCATTGATCTTGCTTGATATATTTGCTCTCAGATTTTATGTGCACAAGAGCTCAACAAAGAACGAAATGTGGTTGCAAGTAGGATTGCCTATGTTCAAAAGCGTAGTGTAGTCAAGTAGTCAATGGGGGGCTTGATAATGAAGGAAGCGTCTCCTTATATAGAAGACACTATATGAAATGGAGGGATAAGATTGAGAGGTGTAAAAGGAGGTCAGCTATGATTAGAGGGTAGGTAAAAGAAATAATAAAATAATGAAAGGGGTAGGTAGTGTATGAATTAAGAGATGAATGACATGTGTCATGGGTAGAAAAGGTTAATGACTTAATTAAATAAATAAAGATTTATTTAATTAATAGGAGTGAGATCAATTATATAAATAAGATATTTATTTAATTTAGGAAAAGGATAATTTAAATAAATAAATGTATTTATTTAAATGAGAAATAAGGCTAGAAGAGGATAAATGAATTAATTAAATAAATAAAGATTTATTTAATTAATAGAAGAATTAAGTTTAGATAATTAAATAAATAAAATATTTATTTAATTAGACATGACAATTTTAGGTGTCTACACCAGGTATTCTAGCCATCCCTTAGCCGGGTGATCCTTAGTAGGATCGACTCCTAACAGAACCTATTGTAATAGTCTTTAACCGGTCTAGGCTCCTAACAGAGCGGACTTCTAAAGAGTTCAAAAACAGCTTGTGGGTATTTATCCCCACTGGTTTTTCCCAGTTGGGTTTCCACGTGAAAAATATGTGTGTCATATGTGATGTCTTTTTCATGTGATGCTTTGTTGTTTTGTATCAAGCGGTGAATCATGTTGATCTAGCAAGTTATTATATTTTCTGATGACAGATTACCTGTCTATGCACAAGAATAATGTGGAAATGAGGGTGTAGGTTGTGTGGTAAGATAAGTGTTTCTGGTTTATATCTTTCACAGTCTCATTGTGCTTAACCGGTAGTAATTTGGTTTATGACCGGTGTTAGTGATTACCAGTCAAGTTCACTATTTGCAGTCAAACCGGTTCAAGAAAAGTTTTTATACCTATACTGATTCACCCCCCCCCCCCACTCTCAGTACTGGTTTGGTACTCACCGTTCATCATTGTGTTATCAGTGATATTGAATATTCTCCATTCTCTCGATCTCTTAGCTGCATTTGTTTTTCCATACTTGAAAAAATTTAGGCAAATGATTTTTCTTTGGATTGTGTGTTCAAAGATGATGCCTCCCTATTATGAGGAACAATGACCTCTTGAGTTGGTTTGAGATTACTATAGTACTAAAATGGATTTCAATCTGCTGAGATCGTGATTTCCTTCCATTGTAGGGAAATTTTAGACACTGATGATATGTTGATGGAACAACTTGTATGTCATGTATCCAGGGTCTTCCCAAGAGTATGTTGTATGATAAGTCCAAGTCTAGAACTTGGCAGGCTGTGTCTTTCTGCAAAAGTCCCACTCTGATGGGTAACATCACAATTCCTTTAGAGGAACGCTCTTCTTCATCATATTCTTTGATGGTGATCTTTTTCTGAGGATCAATTGCATCTTTAGAATAACCTAGAGCATAGACAAGACTCAAAGAGAAAATGTTTAAGCCAGATCCTCCATCTGTTAGGACACGTTTAACTTGCATTTTATGAATCAGGACTTTGATATGCAAGGGAGCATTATGGGGATGTTGCAAGGACATGCCATCTTCTTCAGTGAATGATAAGAAGTGATGGGTTGTGAGATGTCCCACCATGGTTTGAAATTGATCTATATCAAGATCTTTAGACACTGTTGTATCTATTAATGCTCATTCAAGAATTTATTTGTGTGCAGGTGAAAGCTTTAAAATTTCTAAGATGGATATTTGCATAGGTGTTTTCTTTGATTGATCCACTAGATTATATTGTTTTATAGTGGATGACATGTTAGTGGTAGGATTCGAAAAAATAGCTTTAGCTTTGCTTCTTGTGATAGCATGAGCAGGTTCTTGATGTTGCTTTTCTTTAACTACAATCACATTTACCACATTATCATATATATGAGCATAATTTACCTTTGCTTTACCCTTACCATTATGTGTTGCTGATGACTCACCCTTCTCATTGTTTGGAAGCAGAGTTTTAAAAGCTGTATTAGATTTGTTTGTCGTATGTCCATCCACAGTTATTACTCCATTATCAATCAAATCTTGGATGACATGTTTCAACCACTGACAATTATTTGTGTGATGTCCCTTGTTTCGATAGAAATCACAATAATGGTTATCGTTCCACCAAGAGGGCTTCACTTTAGGTTCATAGTTCCTTCCTTCTGGCAAAGTAATAAATTTGTTTGCGAGAAGTGTCTTTAGTGCTGACCCAAGTGGTTCATGAATGTTTGTAAATTTCTTTCGGAAGAAATTGTTGAAAGTTGATTTTTTGTGATTGTTGTTTTGTTGAGCTACTATTGAGTGAGTGGATAAATTGAAAACTAGTTGTTTTGGTTTTAAATTATTGTTATCCACTATTCCATCATTGATGACATTTCGATTCCTATTCCAAAATTTAGGCTTATCAGTGTTATTGTTGCTAACATTATTGTTAGGAGGATTAACTCCTTCTTTGTATAGCTTCAACTCACCTTTCTTTACCATAGCTTCTTCCATTCTGATACCATTACCAATCATCTTTTCAAAATTTTGATGGAATTGCATTTTGAGATGATAGCTCATTTGTCCATTTAGGTTGTCGATGAATATGTCTATTTTCTCATATCCTGAGATCATTCAAGGATATCATGAAGCTAACTGTATCCATCTCTATAGAAATGTCATGAAAGGTTCTCCACTCTTTTGTTTAGTGTTACATAAATCGAGCATTGTTACCTCATGTTGAATGTTGTAGGAGTATTGTGAAACAAACTTATCCACCAATTCTGTGAATGATCTAATTCCAGGCGGAAGTTTGGAGAACCATTCCATAGCTAGTCCAATTAAGCTCTTTGGAAATAATCTCATTAGGTAGGTATCCTCATGTGCAAACACCATACTCAGCATGCAAAATTCTCATATATGATCTTGGGGATCAGTGCTTCCATTATATTTATCATATCGAGGAGTTTCACAACCTATAGGAAATGGTATCATGTTTAGATTTCTATCAAATGGGTAAGGACAAATTTATTGAAGCGAGTATCTTCTAATAGTTCCTCTCTTCATATCTTGAATTTGTGTTTGTAGCATTTGCATTTGTTGTGTAAGAACTGTGATAGGATTATCAACATGATTTGTCCTTGTATAACCATGAGTGTGTGTTCTAGTATGATCATGATCTCTTCTTGTGTCATCTTGACCCCTTGTGTCCTCATTAGATTTGACATGGTTGAGAATTTCTACGTCATCCTTTTTGGGAATGGAAGTTTCCTCATTAGTTCTTGTGTTATTAGGAATTGATGTGTCATTCATTTTGAGACCAAAAATATCCTCATGTCGTTCATTATCAGGGGAAGAGTCACTTCTCTTTTGTGCTAATTTTCTCACATCAAAATATTGGGGGAGTGTGGCACCAGATTTAGCTAACATTAGGAAGTATTTTTCTTTTTCTCCCTCCAATATTTTTGCCATAAATTTATAGAATTTAGGATCTTGTTTGATTTCTTGGAGATGTTGTTTTGTTATTTCACCTTCTTCTTGTATTTCATTTTCGGGTTCCATGTTTCTATAATCTTTAGTTATTTTCAATGTTTCGATTTCCATTTCTGTGCTCTAGTTAAAACAGACATACACATGTGTTAGATATTGTGCAAGGATTCGATTGTCTAAAAGTTGTTTCGATAAGTGATCAACTGTCAATGTAAATGTGATAGAGTGATATGACATGAAAAATATGATTCAAGTGTTTAAAAGTTTTCAAGTTTTTTGATCTTTGGTTTTGGAGTGCAATGATGATGATTTTGATAAAAACCAAGTCCAATAGGAATGATATATCCTACAATGTGGGACAAGGTTATCATGACCAAGCGTTGTAGTTTTGTGATTGAGGATGATTCATCCTGATGAGAAACTATGTTTTGGGTGATTATTTTATCAAATAGGGTGATAATACACTTTGAGATGTTTAGATCCTGAACTTGTTGAAGGTGACTACTTGAAAATCTTGAGGTGTCTATTTCTAGAATCTGATTTGACAAATGATAACTTGACCAAGCGAACCAAGAAGACAATCTAAGCACAAAATCACAGATATCAAGTGTTTATGCTCACTATAAATTGACCAAGCTAATATGACAGATCTGAAAATGACATGCAAGCAAGACAGCTCTGGATTGACATAGAAAAAAATTTGTATGATAGTTTAGACAGCCCATACAACAATTTAGATAGGTCCATATGATAAACTAGAAATATAGCATGACAAAGGCATAAAATCGTACGAGCTTTCTCACAGAACCAAACAACAAAAGATAACACAAAATCCTCTGTTAAACTAACTAGTACAACAATTCTCCCCGAACCAAATGATAAAATAGAAAACTTGTACGATTGAGGACAAAAGAGAGACAAAAATTTTGTTTGGACAAATTTTTGATCAATGAAGTTTGATGTTTTGCTTATGTTTTCTAGTTTTAGATGTTTGATTTTTTGTTTCAGGGATGAAGACACAACAAACACGGGATATGATAAGTGACCTCAAGCACAACACACTAAATCCTAAGGAAGTTGGCTGAGAGAGAAAACCTTTTCTTGCAAACTTAGGTACACACCCAATAGATAATCAGAATATGGCCACTGAGTCTCATGAAATGGATTCTCAACATTGTATTATCTGACTCCAAATGCTAATGGGGGCACGATATGGCAAGTGTCTTGGGAGAGTTACTATCTCTCTTGCACAAAGATTATCCCCCTTTTAGAGGTGAATCAGGTAGCTTCTATCTTAGGGTTCGTAGTAAGGGTTTCCGTTTGAAATTACCCCTTGTAGTCACACAAGTGCAATTGAGGCCTATAGCCCTACAAGGTACCAAAACAAGAAGTAGTCATGCAAGCATTATTGAGACCATGAGGCCCTACTAAACGTACAATATGAGATATCCCAAAAGAGAAAACTCAAATAATCCCATCCTCCAAGACTTTAATCCTGCAAGGCCTATTTTTTAGAGTGAGTTGGAAAGCTTAGGTCTAGATGTACTCACTTGGGTCATTCTTACAGGGTGATTACTTTTTCCCACTGTGACAGGCTCGCTAAAGGTAATGAAATCTGAAACATAGAAGAGCTTCAAGGGTTGGGATTTCTGATTGTCCAAATGGACAAGAGCATACTCTCCTACCTTTTAGACAACTTCTCAAACATAGAAAACAAAATGTTCATTTACCATTAGCAAAATAAGTGTGCCTACAAAACTTAAAGAAGACACAAAGTTTGGTTGAGGTCTCCTTAGGTAACCTGCAAAACAGATACGTTAGTAGTCATGTTGTTTTGATGAAATGGAAATTTGACAAGTGTAATCTTCGACAATCATCTTGCAAAAACTAGTTAGGTTGCTAGAAAATTTCACAAATAGACTAGGGTTAGCATTAGTAATAGCCAAATTGAAGCATGAAAACCCTAAATTGTAATTTGTTTTGAAAACACAGAAGCAAAATTTTGTACGAGTATTCTCACCTTCTCGTACGAGTATTCTCACATGCTCATACAAGTACACAAAGAAACTTGTACAATGCTGCAAAGGAACTCGTACAAGATTCTGAATCAGACCCTGCTAGAAACCTATGAGAGTGAAAATTTGATGATACTAAGAGACCAAAAAAGAGATTTCCGGCCCCACGGTGGGCGCCAAAATGTCGTGTCTGTGAAGTGTGGTACCTACAGCTGCAACAAAAACACTCAATAGATCATTACAAGTATGGTTAACAAATTAAAAGAAAATGAAAGATAAACCATGACAAAGTGACCTATCACCTCCTAAGAGATGCGAGTATGGATTTGCTCTCAAATCTGGTTAAGTAATCCCAGTGACTTGACTACACCTAGATGGAGGATTGGAAATGATGATGATATGCAAGCTAGATGAGAATTATTATACTAGATTAATCCAAGAGTCTAATTAAGCTAATGAAATGCATGATTAAGCTATGATGATGATGCAATTAAGCTAGAATAGAGATTAATTAAGCTACACGATTCAACAATTATGCTAGAAAATGATCAAATTATACTAGATCTAAGATGCAATTGCCTACAATAACAATGCTCAAATGATATGATAGAATGGATATTCCTATAGTAATAATGCTTAAATTAATATGAGATGGGATCCCTTATGCTCCAAAATAGGGGATATTTATAGGATTTCCAAGGTCATAGGTGAGGTGGCAAGAATCAACGGTCAAGATTGAATCTGAAGATATCAGGGGTGAAATTGGAGGAGGTTGTAGAAGATGTTGGAGGAAGGGACACTTGTCATCTTTGTGTTGACAAGTGTCAAGGAGCCTTGCTCATAAGAGGGCAAGTGTCCAAGAGAGGAGACATGTGGACAAAGTGCCATGTGTCTCAAGGGAAGAATATCCACACCATAGGAGGTTAGGATAAGGATGTTAGGATGTGCAAGATAGGATAGGGTTAGTTAAACCCAAGGCTAGGTGGAATGAGCTAGGTTAGAGGGATGGTTAGGTTAGGTAGTTAGAAGTTAGGAGGCATGTGGGTAATTTGAATTTAAAAATTCAAATAATAGGAAAAGACTAATTAATTTTTAACAACTCATAAATTGATTTGTTTTAATTAATTAGGGGATTAGAAGAATTGATTTAAATGGGGGGAGGACTAATTAATTTGAATTAATTAATAAAAGGAGACCATTGAAATGAACCTATTAAATAAATCTTTAGATTTATTAATAAGTAGATGAAATGGATTTAATCAAATTGCTAATGAATTCAATTCAATTGGGAAGGGGGATTAATTAAATAATTGCTTATTTAATTAGCTATCTTTATACCATTTTTAGGTGTATACAATTGGTATACCTTTTAGCCAATCACGGTTGTAAAAAAATTAACATCATCCTCTTTTATCGTGTTGATCTTCATTGATCTCCCATCAAACTTTGCACTAGTTAGTTTATTCACGGTAGGGTGTGTTACCTTCTGCAACCCTGACTTTTCACCAGTTTGGTTTAAATAGGTTACTGTCCTAATCACATCAGTAGTGATCTTGTATGGTTGGTCAAGCCACATGAATTCAACATGGATCCTACTTAACACATACCTTACCCATTTCTTCTCATCAAATGTCGAAAAGTTTACAAATTGTGTGAAACCCTTTCTCTAAGCTGGACAAATTCTGGATTGGGATTGCCGATCTCATCCATGATGTTGTCAGTATACAAGTCAAAGATGTCCTCAGAGCCGGTTTCCTCAAATTCACAGTGAATGTAGGCTCAAACATCATCAACATGAAATACACCATGTAGAATGAAATAAAAAGCTCCAACTGGGTCGACTTCAATGGATTTGTAGGGGTGTTTCTTAAATACAGGACGGGTCCTATCCTTGACCTCAACAACTAGTGGAGTAGCAATAGAGGATGCAGATGCCATTTCAAATTCTTAGAAAATCAGACTCAAAAAATGCCCTTTGAAAAATACCTCAACCAACTAACGGATGCCCTAGATCTCTTGCGGGATCATTTTTGTTCTTTTATCGCTTGGAAAATTTGATCGCCTTGTTCTTCAGCTCGAAAACACTATTCACAAAGTTAAGAATGATTCTCATATTTTCCCTTTTAACTTTGCAAACCCTAATTTTACTTTTGAAATAAGTGCACCTCAGATATTCAACCGGATGCCCTATTTCACTACCGGTTGCTCAAATCAGCCATCTAAATTCTGGATATCAACTGAACCTTAACTTTTATCATTTGTAATTCATTGACTATAGATCTCATCAAGGGGTACTGCTGTTGGACATTTGGAGGAATTGATTATGTATTATATTGATGTTTTGTCATTGATGTCAACACTAGCTGTTTTGGTTCCTTTACCGGTATCCTTTTGGTCCCGGTAGATTGTTTGGTTTCTGGTTGGATTAGATCATGATGATCTGGTATACTCTGGTATGCTTTGGATTTTAGAATTGGCTTAGATCTTCTATTCGTGCTACTCAGATTCATGTTAAGTTAGTTTGTTTTTATTTGGTGATCGGATGCTATCTTATATGCTGGTAAGCTTGGTTTGTTGATCTGGTGAGGGATTCACCAATAGAGCTTTGTTGAAGATATTTTGATTTTATGCTTAAGTGGTATTGGTACAGCTTATGGTAGAGATTCAGGATGCTAATGGTGATTGTGTTCGAGACTTGGCTGATTGGGATCATTTCTTTAGCGTGTGTGTGGACGTAAATTGGGTCCGGGTCTATCTAGGTTTTAGACCGACTTAATGTAACGTGTTGTTTGGACTTCTTGATGTGCTTCCAGGATTTCTTATGGGTTAGATATTATTTGTTTGGTCTCAGGATGACATGTTTTGTAATTTTATAATTACTTTATTATTTGGTGGTTGACCTTATTGTTTATGGTCGAGGGTTTGTATATATATGATGTAAGATCTCTTTGTAGATAAGGAGATGGAATATAAGGAATAGGGAAAGGATGTATAGGAGCAAATAATGTAATAATCATTCATGTAGAGGATTTGGTCGATCATTGGTGATCAAGTTGGGTTTATGTAAGAGGATTAAGTCCTCTGGTATTGAGCTTAACCAGAACTATATTCAGGCATAGGAGATGCTAACATTGTAGTTCATTCTTCCTTCCAGATTGTAGTCTAGATTTCTATGTAGTTAGTGAGACTCCTTTTGTAATGACCAGTGTGCTCTAGGTTGTTGGTCTTCCTACAAGTGCAGGCCCCTCAATTTGTAATCACATAATTATTGCAGAAGTATTATCTAACTATGGGTAGTCTTCCCACCATGGTTTTTCCCTTTACCAGGTTTTCCACGTACAAATCTTGGTGTCATGTGGATGGTATTTATTCTCTAATTGTTGCTTGTGCTTAATTGGTAAATCTGCTATTTTAGTAATTGGTTTATGCATTCCGGTATTGATCTTATGTGTTCTGGTATTATATTTTTAATTTCTTAAAGTTCCATTAATTTGGTGACAACTGATTCACCCCCCTCCCTCTCAGTTGTCTTCCAGTTATTTTAACTATCTAACAATTGGTATCAGAGCTTTGGTCCTCTTTGCAGAAGGTTAACCGCTTGAGGAAGACCCTATGGCGACTAACAATTCAAGTTAATCTAGCTCATTTGTTGCTATCTTTTGGAGAGATATTCTTAGGCTTGATGGAACAAATTACAGAGTATGGAAGATTCAGATGGAGACTCATCTGAGATGTCTTGGTAAGGAAATTTGGGAAATCATAGAGAATGGTGTTACACCTTTTAATCCGGCATCTAACAATCCTCCTTCGACAAACTTGGATAAGGAGCTTGAGAATGATTGTAGAGCTAGAGAAGCTCTCTTGTGTGCACTTTTTGATCAACAAATAATGAGATTGACTGAGAAATCATCAGCGAAGGCTATATGGGACAAGTTAAAGACTCTTAATTAAGGTGACCTTAATGTTAAGATTGCTAAACTTGATGGTTACTGGGTGAGATATGAAAATTTGAAGATGGAAGAAGATGAAAGGATTATTGCATTCATGGAAAGGGTAAATAAAATTGTCATGTGAATTCAATGTTGTGGTGGAACTCTGAGTGAAGATGAAATAATTTCTAAAGTACTGAGAGCTTTACCACTGGCTTATAAGATGAAGGCTACTACAATTAATGAATTAAGAACTATGGCTAATACTTCTGTCAATAGAGATACCTTGGTTGGGAAATTATCTGGTTTTGAGCTTGAAGAATTTGGACCTTCTAGAGTTGTGAAGTCTGAACCCGCTTTTCATGCAATTACATCATCAACCGACAAGAAAGATTGGAAAGCTTTGTATGCAAGGAATTGGATGATATGAAAAGGGAAGATGAAGAATTTGAGCAACTTGAAGCCCTATTTGCTAGAAGAGTACCTAAAGGACCGGTAGGAAGTAAGTATGAAGGAAAATCACCTTTTAAATATTTTACATGTAATAAAATAGGTCATTTTGCATCTAGATGTTCTGAAAGGAATTCAAGATTTGAAGAAAAATCTAGAAGATATTTTAAGTCTAACTCTAGATATTAGAACAAGTATAAGTATGGTAAAAATAGAGATAAATCATGTTACTTTGTGGATGAGGAAGGTGTGACTCATTCTAATGATGAACCAACACAAGACTCTGCTAGTGGTTCTGACAATGGAAAGGAATGGGTGTTCTTGGCTATCAAGGAAGATGATCTGACATTGGAAGAGAATGAGAAGGCCCTTGCTGCAAAAATTAAAGATAAGGATGAATGGGTAATTGATAGTGGATGTTCACATCATATGACTGGAGATAAAAGGAAGTTTCTATCTTTGTAAGAATTTGATGGTGGTCTGGCTAGATTTGGAGATGACAAAGCATGCATAATGAAAGGAAAAGGAACTATATCATTAGATGGTAAGCACAATACTGATAATGTTTATTATTTTGAAGGTTTAAGGCATAATATTTTGAGTGTAGGATAGTTAGTGATAAGGGATTTCAATTACAATTCAAGGATGGAAAATGAAAAATCATTAATAGATCGGGATTGTAGATTGCAACTGGTACTTGGACAAAAGGTAATATATTTCATTTGAGTTCTGGTGAGAAGACATGTTTGATTGCACAAATTGATGAGAGTTGGCTATGGCATAAAAGGCTATGTCATTTGAATTTTGATTGCATGGTAAAGATCAGTTCAACTAAGGTAGTTAGAGATATACCTAAGATTGTGAAGCCCTATAATCTGGTATGTAAGGAATGTCAAATGGGAAAATAGGTCAGAACCTCTTTTAAGTGTATACAAGACAAATAAAATGATGTTCTTGATCTTATTCATATTGATTTGTGTGGCTCTGCTAGAATTAAAAGTTTTCAAGGTGATAGATATTTTATGGTAGTAATTGATGATTATTCTAGAATGATGTGGGTTACTTTTCTAAGAGAGAAATCTGAGGATTTTGAAAAGTTTAAAATCTTTAAAGATAAAGTTGAAACTGAGACATGATTGAAGATTAAATGCTTAAGGTCAGAGCATGGTGGAAAATTCACATCCAATGAGTTTAATAACTTTTGTGAGAAGCATGGCATAAGGAGATAATTTTATACTCCCCGGACACCTCAGCAGAATGGAGTTGTGGAAAGAAAGAAAAAAACTATCTTGGATGCTGCTAGAACATTCAACAAAGTTCATATCAAAGGGGAAATTGGTAAGACACCTTATGAATTATGGTTTGGAAATACACCTACAGTTAAGTACTTCAAAATATTTGGTAGTAACTGTTATATCAGGATAGATGATTTCATTGGTAAATTTGATCCTAGATGTTATAACAAAAGATTACAGAGAATTGTGGAGAGCACTAATGTCAAGGTGGATGAGCAAAATAGAAGTCAAATCATAATTTATGAGCAAGAGCCGACAGTGGAAATGGTCATAACTAAACTAGTAACACCTTTACTAAAACAAAATGTTGAACCAGTTACTCCGGTAGTATCAAAAAATTCAACAGTAACTAAAGAACAGGAAAGAGGAACAAAGAATCATAAGAATCCTAGCTGTGTAAGGTTGAATCATTTAGAAGATCAGATTATTGGGGATAACAACAATGGAGTCATGACAAGAAGAAAATTGGTATCTAATGA
Source organism: Cryptomeria japonica (assembly GCF_030272615.1). NCBI lineage: Eukaryota > Viridiplantae > Streptophyta > Pinopsida > Cupressales > Cupressaceae > Cryptomeria > Cryptomeria japonica. The sequence continues at coordinate 147,153,772 of NC_081407.1, forward strand.
GGGATATTTAATTTCTCAAGTTGAATTGGTATCAGTAATTGAAGCGTGTAAAGATGAATGTTGGATGAAAGCTATGGAAGAAGAATTAGATCAGATAAAAAAGAATAACACATAGATTTTAGTTCCCCGACCTAAAAATAAAAATGTTATTGGAACTAAATGGGTATTTATGAATAAATTAAATGAAGATGGACAAGTTGTAAGGAATAAAGCTAGATTGGTTTGTAAAGGATATTCTCAGAAGAAAGGAATTGATTATTGATGGGATGAGGTTTGGGATAGACTAGCCTAGTCTATGCTCTTGGATCCTTTCCTTGGATCTCCTGGTGTTCTTCTCACACCCTAGTGTCTCTAGGACTCCCTTTTCTTGAGGAATCCCCTAACCTTGCCCAATCCACCCACCAATGAGTTGCTATGTTGCTGCTAAGGTCTCACCTACTCATGAGACTCAAAACCCCTTACTATGGCTAATAAGGGCTAAGGTTTGTTTCACACTTTCCAAGGTCTTAGAAAGGTTGTATTAGGTCTTAAACCATGTTTTACATCCTGCCATGTGCCCCCAAGAAGTTTCTAACAATTTCACTATTTTGTGTTTTTGCTTACAAAACAGGGCTACAAGGATTAAGACCAATTAGGCCTCCTACCCGGTCCTTTAGGGCTTTCTCTCACAAATGATGCATACACAACCCAAACTCCTAAAATGGACTGTGAATCAATTGGAAAGGAATCAAGGATTTTCTATTTGTTTGGGCCTCCAAGTGGCTGTACAGAGCCTAGGGCGAATTTTGGGGTTTTTAAGAGTTTTGTGAGGGTTTTGTGGTCTGCCTAGGTCACAGTGAAGGTTTTGTGTGTTAGCCACTTTGTTTGGATTGGTGGAGGCTCCTCCTTCACACAAATGATGCTTCTAACACTCCTCTACACTTCCTCCAAAGGATGCACTCACCACTATTCAACCTTTCTCTCCAAGACCTCTGCACCAACAACCATTCCTAACCGAGCACTATCTAGTCTTTCCTAGGAATGGGTCTTTGCTTGGCCTTCCTACATTTTCAAGGGCCCTAATTGCATGGGAATATAGTAAAATGTCTCCACATCCATTCCCCATGGTTTTGTGGTGGTTCCACAATGGGGAATGGAGTTAAGACTTCATTTACACAATCTTGTCCAAAACTGGACAGTAAGAAGACAGTTTTCAAACTATTTACTAACACACTCACTCTATAGGTAAAAACCTAAACTAATTGCTTGAAATGAAATTATTTACACCATGAAAAACATTCCACACAAATTTGGACATTTCTCAATCCATTAACTTTCTTGTTTTCTTCATTCAAACTGACTGGTAACAATTTTACAATCACAGTCTGATCTCTTTGCTAGGGCCGTACAATGTCTGACATCCAACCCATGAATTTAGGGTTTTCAAATACTCATACTACCTTTTCCTTGGTCTGTGTGCCCAAACTAGGGTTTTCCATGCTAACCTAAAGAACTTGACATCATGGTGGAAAAGTTGCTTGACAACTTTTAAAAGTTGTCATGCAACTTTTGCAACTTTTGAGCAACTTTCCCAATGTTGCTTTTTATGACTCCTAGACTCACAATGGGCCAACCTAAGGACACCACCATGTTAGAAAGGACCCCTAAACACTTCAAGGACACACATACCCTCCATTATCAAGAAAATCACAATCTTGACTCATGACCCCTAAGATCTCCACGAGGACCCTAACTAGGACCTAGTCTAGCACACATGAGCTCATAGCTCTTATTCATGTACAATGGCTTCATAAGAAGAATAAAACCAACAAAAAAAAGAAAGAGAAAGAGTTTTGAAGGGTTCTCCTACACCATACTCCCCCTCCATACACAACTAAGAATTATAGAAAGAGATGAGAGCCGAGTCTATTCCAAGTGCCTTGAACCTGCTCTCCTCCACCCATGTAGCTTCAGATACTAGTTGATCTACTTATTTCACTAAGTTCTCCATGTAGACCTAGTGTCTAGTTGACTTCTTCACTCTTGATTCCAAGATCTCCTCTGCTTTAGGCTTCTTCACTTGTGGTAAGACATTCACATCAAGGTCCTGCAATACCTTGGCTTGGTTCTCAGTCTGCCCTTCTATCTCACCCTTATACATGATTAGGTTAGCTACATTAAAGACTGGTGATATAGCTAAATCTGAAGGTAGTTCAACTTTGTAGGCATTCTTACCATATTGCGACAGGATTATACAAGGTCCTACCCTTCTCATCTGCAGTTTGGTAGGCTTACCTCCTTGCATCCTAGCTTTGCTCAAATGTACCATCACATAGTCACCCACCTTAAACTAAACTTCTCTCCTTTTCTCATCCACTTTGGCTTTCAATTTTTTAGTGGATTCAAGGATGGCCTTCTTAACCTGCTCTTGAGCTTCCTTGATGGTTTGAGTGAAGTCTTCTGCTTGCCCACTCTTCATTTCCAAACTACTAAGGTCTCTCAACTCACATACTCCTCTTGGATGTCTGCCATAGACAACCTCAAAAGGACTTATACCAGTGGTTCTATTCACACTATCATTATATGCATACTCTACTTGAGAAATGATTAGGTCCCATGTTTGGCCATACTCCTTAGTTAAACACCTCAACAAGCTACCTAACACCCTATTGATGACTTCAGTTTGACCATCTGTTTGTGGATGGTAAGCTGAGCTAAATGACATGTTGGTTCCTAGTCTCATCCATAATGTTTGCCAAAAATGACCCATGAACTTGTTGTCCCTATCTGAAACAATTCTTAAAGGGAGTCCATGAATCCTAAAAATCTCCTTGAAGAAGAGATGTGCAACATAGATTGCATCATGTGTAGTCTTACATGGGATAAAATGACTCATTTTGGAAAATCTATCTACTACCACATAGATGTTGTCCATACCTATTTTTGTCTTGGGAAGTCCTACTACAAAGTCCATGCTTATACATTCCCAAGGTCTATTAGGAACCGGTAATGGTTGATATAAACCGGCATTGCTTGATCCACCTTTGGCTCTTTGGCATACACCACATTGTTCTACATATCTTTTCACATCCCTTGGCAACTTTGGCCAATAGTAGTACCTTTGTACTAAATATAGGGTCTTATTAATCCCAAAGTGTCCACTCAAACTGCCATTATGTTTCTCTTGGATGAGTTTTTCCCTCATGGATCCCCTAGGTACACACAACTGGTTACCCTTGAACAAGAGACCATTTTGGAGAGTGTAATCTGCATACTTACCATGGAAATGGTTCTCAAACTCTTTGCAAACCTTGTAAGCTATTGAAAAGTCTTCATCTCCTTCATAAAGGTCTTTGAAACCTTCTATTCCTATGCTCTGCAACTGTAACTCTTGAACTGTCAACAACTTCCTGCTCAATGCATCTGCCACCTTGTTAAGCTGCCCCTTCTTATGCTTGATGGTGAAGGTGAAGGATTGGAGGTATTCCATCCATTTTATATGCCCATTGCTTAGCTTCTCTTGAGTGTTTATGTAACTCAATGCTTGACTGTCTGTGAACACTACAAATTCTTTTGGAAGTAGGTAATGCCTCCATTTTTTAAGAGACTGCACTAATGCATACAACTCTAGGTCATAGGCTGAGTACTTCTTATTTGCTTCATTAAGCTTCTCACTGAAAAATGCCATAGGTCTTCCCTCTTGACTCAACACACCACCTACTGCAACTCCACTTGCATCACACTCCAAGGTGAATAGCTTATCAAACATAGGTAGGATAAGGATGGGTTTTGTGGCTACTTCCTATTTCAACAATTGAAATGCTTTGTCTCCCTGCTCAGTCCATTCAAAATTAGTTCTAAGACCTCCTTTAATGGTGTCAAGGACTAGTGCACATATACCACTAAAATTCCTCACAAATTTCCTATAAAATTGAGCTAATCCATGGAAACTTCTAACTTCAGTCCCTATTTTAGGTGCAGGCCAATTCAAGATTGCCTCCACTTTTCTTGGATCCGTCTTCAAGGTTCCTTAAGACACCACAAATCCTAAATAAACCAGCTCTTGCTTCAAGAAGTCACACTTCTCAAGATTGATGGATAGCTTCTCCTCATGCAACCTTTCTAAAACTAACCTCAAATGCTCAAGGTGTTCTTCCTTGGTTCTACTATAGATGAGAATGTCATCTAGGTACACCACCACAAATCTGCCTGTGAAATCCTTCAACACCTCATTCATCAACCTCATGAAGGTGCTTGGAGCATTAGTAAGCCCAAATGGCATCACAAGCCATTCATACAATCCATCTATGGTTTTAAAACTAGTCTTCCACTCATCACCCTCCTTAATTCTTATCTGGTGATAACCACTTTTAAGGTCTAGCTTGGTAAAATACATAGCCCCTCCTAAAAAATCCATTAGATCCTTTATTCTAGGAATAGGAAACCTATAACTTATGGTAATCCTATTGATTTCTCTTGAGTCAGTGCATAGTCTCCACTCACCTCCTTTTTTTGATGCTAGCACTACCGGGACTGCACATGGGTTGATGCTCTTCTTAATCAGTCCTTGTTCCAATAACTCCTGCACTTGCCTTGCTACCTCCTTATTCTGATCAGGTGTGAGCTTATATGCAGCCTTGTTAGGTAAGGATGCACCAGGAACAAAGTCTATTGATGATTTATGGACCTTCTTGGTGGGAGTGTTGCAGGTGCTCCATCACTCACTATGTCCTTATACTCTTGCAACATGTGCTTCACCTCCTTGGGTATTTCTACCTGAAACTTGTTTGCTTTCTCCTTTGGCTTCAAAAAGATGGCACACTTCACTATCTCCTCCTCATGTAGCAAATTTAGGAACTCTTTACCAGTAGCCATTAAAACACTAGGTGTTTTTGAAGTGCCCTCTTCATCCTCTATCAAAGATTGAATCTTGAAAGTCTTTTTGTCCTTCTTGAATGATATGGAGTTCTCCTCTCCATCATAGATCACCTTCCTATCAAATTGCCAGGGTCTTCCTAGCAATAAGTGACATGCATCCATAGGCAACACATCACAAATGATCTTGTCCTTGTATCCTCCAATAGAAAACTCTACCCAAGTTTGCTCATTGACTAGCACACTCTGTCCTTTGTTCAACCAAGTCACTTTGTAAGGATTGGTGTGGGGTATTCTTGTGAGTTTCAACTTCCTAACTGCCTCTTCTGAGATGATGTTGTTAGTTGAGCCTGTATCAACTATCACCTTGTACACTTTACCAAGAACTTTGCATCTCACCCTAAACAATGCTCTCATATGTTTGGGTTCCTCCTTAACCGGCTGTCTAATCAAAATCCTATTGAACATTAGATTCTCACCAAATTTTGATTCAATCTGGTCCACATCTGGTGTCTTGCTGCTTGAAGAGTCTTCTTGTGCATAAACAACCCTCTTTCCACTGTTTGATGTGGTAGGCTTGTCAGGGCATCTATATGTTGGGTGTCCCAATTGTCCACAATTGTAACACTTCATAGTTGCAAAATAGGAGTTACCTCTGCCAGTACCTCTACCCCTATTTGGACCACCTTGTGCACCTCTTCCTTTGGAATGTCCTCCTCTGAGATTGGTTTCACTACCATGCTCAGTCAACTTGGCTTCTCCTTGGTTCCTTGGCTCATTTTCTTTGCTTTGGTAACCACCTCGGTGATTCACTTGGTCTCTACCTCTTCCTCTACCCCTGTTGTTGGAGTCTCCTTTCCTTTTGTTCCTCTCTTCTACCTTGAAAGCAAGCTGATGACATTTCTAAATAGTAGTAGGAGTCCATAAGCTTATCTCCTCCTGAATGTTCCACTTTAGGCCGCTTAGATACCTAGCCACCTTGATAGATTCATCTTCTTGAACCTTTGATCTAAGACAAAGTTTTTGGAATTCTTTGGTGTAGGAGGTTGCATCAAGATTTTTTTGCTTCAATCTTTGTCTCTTCTTATGGAGTTGGATTTCATAATCCTCTAGTAAGTAGTTCTCCTTAATCTTACTCACCATAGCTTTTCAATTTGCAATTGGAAACTTTCCCATGCTAACCCTTTCTTCTTGCAGGTACTTCCACCATGTCAAAGCCGCTCCCCTTAATCTTGATTTGGCAACTTTAACCTTCTGAGCCTCTGTCACTCCTTCACACTCAAAGTGGTTTTCCATGCCCTCAATCCATTCCATAACAATGTCTATGTCCATTCTTCCACTGAAATGTGGCAATCCTTCAAAGGCTTTGGTGTTCAAAGCCTTGATAGCCTTCACAAAAGGTTCTTCATTGAACAAGGGATCTGGTTCAGGAATTATGTCATCTATGTCTATAGTTCTCTTGCCTTTACCCTTGGTCTCTTCATCCCAAGGTTCATGTGTTCTCTAATCCACCACTTCCTGTAGTTTATCCCTTATCTCACTCATTGCTGCTTCAAGGAGCCTATTCTTCTCCTTCTGCTCTTCTACTTCTCTAGCCAGCTCTGCATTAGTAACCATTCTACTCTCCCTTATTGATTCACCAGTATATAGAGACATACACAGTCCAACAAGTCTTTCACTTGCTTTGATAACAATCTGATGGGATGGGGTTTGGGATAAACTAGCCTAGTCTATTCTCTTGGATCCTTTCCTTGGATCTGTTGGTGTTCTTCTCACACCCTAGGGTCTCTGAGACTCCCCTTGCTTGAGGAATCCCCTGACCTTGCCCAATCCACCCACCAATGAGTTGCTATGCTACTGCTAAGGTCTCACCTACTCATGAGACTCAAAACCCCTTACTATGGCTAATAAGGGATAAGGTTTGTTTCACACTTTCCAAGGTATTAGCAAGGTTGTATTAGGTCTTAAACCATGTTTTACATCCCCCCATGTGCCGCCAAGAAGTTTCTACCTTCATCCTTTCTACCGATTTCACTGTTTTGTGTTTTCTGTTACAAAACAGGGCTACAAGGATTAAGACCAATTAGGCCTCCTACCTGGTCCTTTAGGGCTTTCTCTCACAAAAAATGCATACACAACCCAAACTACCAAAATGGACTATGAATCAATTGGCAAGGACTCAAGGATTTTCTAGGTTTTGGGCCTCCAAGTGGCCGTACAGAGCCTAGGGCAAATTTTGGGGTTTTTAAGGTTTTTGTGAGGGTTTTGTGGTCTGCCTGGGTCATAGTGAAGGTTTTGTGTGTTATCCACCTTTTTTGGATTGGTGGAGGCTCCTCCTTCACACCAATGATGCTTCTAATACTCCTCTGCACTTCCTCCAAAGGATGCACTCACCACTATTCAACCTTGCTCTCCAAGACCTCTGCACCAACAACCATTCCTAACCAGGCACTGTCCAGTCTCGCCTAGCAATGGGTCTTTGCTTGGCCTTCCTACATTTTCAAGGGCCCTTCTTGCATGGGAATATAGTACAGGGTCTCCACATCCATTCCCCATGGTGTCATGGTGGTTCCATAATGGGGAATGGAGTTAAGACTTCATTTACACAATCCTGTCCAAAACTGGACAGTAAGAAGACAGTTTTCAAACTATTTACAAGCACACTCACTCTGAAAGTAAAAACCTAAACTAATTTCTTGAAATGAAAGTATTTACACCATGAAAAAAATTCCACATAGATTTGGATGTTTCTCAATCCATTAGCTTTCTTGTTTTCTTCATTCAAACTGACTGGTAACAGTTTTATAGTCATAGTCTGATCTCTTTGCTAGGGTCGTACAATGTCTGACATCCAACCCATGAATTTAGGGTTTGCAAGTACTTATACTACCTTTTCCTTTGTCTATGTGCCCAAACTAAGGTTTTCCATGCTAACCTAAAGAACTTGACATCATGGTGGAAAAGTTGCTTGATAACTTTTAAAAGTTGTCATGCAACTTTTGCAACTTTTGAGCAACTTTCCCAATGTTGCTTTTTATGACTCCTAGACTCACAATGGGCCAACCTAAGGACACCAAAATGTTAGAAAGGACCCCTAAACACTTCAAGGACACACATACCCTCCATTTTCATTAAAATCACAATTGTGACTCATGACCCCTAAGATCTACACTAGGACCCTAACTAGGACCTAGTCTAGCACACATGAGCTCATAGCTCTTATTCATGTACAATGGATTCATAAGAAGCATAGGACCAACAAAATAAATAAAGATAAAGAGTTTGGAAGGGTTCTCCTACACCAATTATGGTGAAACTTTTCCACCTATAGCTAGGATTGAAGTTGTAAGATTATTTCTTGCCTATGATGCACATAAAAACTACAAGGTTTATCAGATGGATGTTAAGTGTGCTTTTTTGAATGGGGATCTTGATGAGGAAGTTTATATTGAGCACCTTGATGGTTTTTCACTTTCAGATGATAAAAGCATGGTTTGTAGGTTAAAGAAAGCCTTATATGGATTGAAATAGGGACCTAGAGCTTGGTATGCAAGGTTGGACAAATATCTTTTAAAGCTTGGTTTTACTAAAGTTAATGCTCACATCATTTTTGGAGGTGAAGATAAGTTATGCATGGAATTTTATAACAATATGGAGAAATAATTTGAGATGTCTATGATTAGGGAAATGAATTTTTTCTTAGGTTTGTAGATTACTCAGACTAATAAAGGTTTTTTCATCTGTCAAACTAAGTATGCTAGGGAGATGTTGAAGAAATTTGGTATGGGAGATTCTAAACCGGTTAGTACTCCTATGGTTACAAGTGAGAAATTGACAAGGAAAGATGAATCTGTATTGGTAAATCCTACAAGATACAAGTCTATGATTGGAGGTCTGCTATATTTGACTTAGACTAGACCGGATATAATGAATGTTGTTTGCATTGCATCAAGATATCAAAGTGATCCTAGAGAAAATCATGAGAGTGCAGTGAAAATGATTTTTAGATACTTACAAGGAACATCTAAATATGGTTTGTGGTACCCTAAAGATGATGACTTTAATTTATGTGCATATACAGATGTAGATTGGGCCGGTGATGTTGATGACCGAAAAAGTACTTTCGATGGAGCTTTCTTTCTTGGAAAGAAACTTATTTCATGGATCAATTAGAAACAATCATGTACTTCTTTATCTACTATTGAAGATGAGTATGTTGCTGTTGCTACTAACTATACACAATTTCTATGGATGAAGAAAATTTTGAAGGACATAAAAGTGCATTGCAATGGACCAATAGTTATTCACCATGATAACTCTGATGCTATAGACATATCAAAGAATCCAATATTTCACTCTAAGACAAAGCACATATCTATCAAGTATAAATTTTTGAAGGAGAAGGTGGAAGAAAATGAAGTTAGATTGGTTTATGTGAACACTAAAGAGTAGATTGTAGACATCTTCACTAAACCTTTTCGTAAAGAATCATTTGAGCACCTTAGAGACAGATTAGGGGTTTCTACCCCTCCAACAGAAAACTGATTGATGCTATTTGGCATCAATCCGATATGCATTATCAGAGATATTATTTATTCCAGATTGATGTGGTGATGCTACTACTTAGTGAGAGTAGTTAGTTTTGTGATTCTATGGTTAATGTTTTTGCTTTGATATTTTTGTCATATTTCTGGCATTGATGTCAAAGGGGGAGAGATATTCATGTGAAAAACTTGAGATATATACATTAGGGGGAGAAATTTGCAAAAATTAATTGAGATATCATCTACAGGGAGAGTATGGATCATAAATTTATTGCTATATTCTTGTGTGGGAGATTTGTTTGGCTTTTCTTGGCACTTGGATATTTTCCACATCTAGTGTTGCCATTAATGGAAAAGGGGGAGATTGTTGGACATTTGGAGGAATTGATTATGTGTTGCATTGATGTTTTGTCATTGATGTCAACACTCACTATTTTGGCCGCTTTACCGGTATCCTTCTGGTCCGGGTAGATTGTTTGGTTTCTAGTTGGATTAGATCATGATGATCCAGTATACTCTGGTATGCTTTGCCTTTTGGAATTGGCTTAGATTTTCTATTCATGCTATTCAGATTCATGTTCAGTCAGTTGGTTTTGATTTGGTGATGGGATGCTATCTTATATGCTGGTAAGCTTGGTTTGTTGATCCAGTGAGGGTTTCACCAACAAAGGTTTGTTGAAGATCTTTTGATATTATGCATAAGTGGTGTTGGTGCAGCTTCTAGTAGAGATTTAGGATGTTGATGGTGATCATGTTTGAGACTTGGCTGATTGGGATTATTACTTTAGCTTGTCTGTGGACCTAAATGGGGTCTGGGTCTATCTAGGTTTTGGACCAACTTAATGTAACATGTTGTTTGGACTTCTCGATGTGCTTTCGGGATGTCTTATGGGTTGGATATTCTTTGTTTGGTCTCAGGTCGACATGTTTTGTAATTTTGTAATTGCTTTATTGTCTGGTAGCTGACCTTATTGTTTATGGTCGAGGGTTTGTATATATATGATGTAAGATGTAATTGTAGATCAGGAGATGGATTATAAGGAATAAGGAAAGGATGTATAGGAGCGAATAATGTAATAATCATTCATGCAGAGGATTTGGTCAATTATTGGACATCGAGTTGGGTTTATGTAAGAGGATTAAGTCTTTTGGTATTGAGCTTAACCAAAACTATATTTAGGCATAGGAGATGCTATCATTGCAGTTCATTATTCCTTCCAGATTGTAGACTAGATTTCTATGTAGTCAGTTAGACTCCTTTTGTAATGAGCAGTGTGCTCTAGGTTGTTGACCTTCCTGCAAGTGCAGGCCCCTCAACTTGTAATCACATACTTATTGGAGAAGTATTATCTGACTGTGGGTAGGCTTCCTACCATGGTTTTTCCCTTTACCAGGTTTTCCATGTACAAATATTGGTGTCATGTGGATGGTATTTATTCTCTAATTATTTCTTGTGCTTAATTGGCATATCTGCTATTTTGGTAATTGGTTTATATATTCCGGTATTGATCTTATGTGTTTTGATATTAAAGTTTTAATTGCTTAAGGTTCTAGTAATCTAGTGACAACTGATTCACCCCCCTCCTAGTTGTCTTTTGGTTATTTGAAATGTCTAACAACTCCAAGATTTCCATCAGTTTTCCTCCCCCTAAGTCCAAAAGCCCTAGTTACCAAATGGAGATTCTTCATCAGATTCAGGTATAGATCCATTATCTACCTTCGATTCATCCTTATTTACCCACATCTTCTTATGTTGATCACTGATCTCATCTACTTTTTCCTTTCCCTTTTCATCTGATTTGTTCTTGTCAACCGGAGCACTATTTTTGCTTCTGCAAAATTTTGCAATATGACCGATTTTGTTGCATGCTCGACAAACACCGTTATTCTTCATGGGTCTGAAGTTCATCTGATTTTGTCTTGTCCTACACTATTTAGAAATATGTCAAAACATTCCACAAGCATAGCATCTTTTATTTTGAAAGTTATTCATTACTTCTTTAAACACATTTGAGTTGTGTCCCAAATTATTGCATATAAAACACTGACTCGTAAAGGTAGGTACATTATTCATGTTGTTCATCATATTGTTTTTATTCATCATTCCATTATTCATCTTACTTCTACACTAAATCTCCATATGACTAATATTGTTGCAAGTAAAACATCTACCATTGAATTTATGAGCATTAGGTTGTCTTACCAGAGGATTATTTCTTTTCTTCTGATCAGGTTTTGCATTGCCTTGTCCAAATCTGGAGGATCTCATTTTTCAAATCCTAGGCTTTTCTTATCCTTTCCATGTCTTTAACTTTCCAGCATCTCATCAAGCCTCACTAAACTAGCTTTGAATTTGTCTTTATATTCATTAGCAGTAGCAAGTTCATCCCTCAAGGTAGCAATCTATCTTTCAAGTTCTTGATCATTATTCATTATTTGTGTCAACTCAAGCTTCAACTAATCATTCTCATAGGTAAGACTAAAGCATTCATCAACTCTTTCCTTCAACGATTGTGCCGGATTCTCTTCATTATTCTTTCGATCTTCAATCTCCTTAGCTAGCATCATCACAATGGATTGCATCTCATTCTTCAAAGAATCATTCTCTCTCTCAAGCTTGTCAGCTTCATCAACTTTATTCTGGTATTCCATGATTTGATCTTCTTTCTCCTTTAACTTGTTCATTAATTACTTCCTCTTTTCTCTATAGATACTTGCTTGATCCTTCAACTCACTAATGAATTCATCAACAACATTTAGGTTCTTCTTCAAGGTATAGATCTCACTTCTAGCAACATCAAGATCCTCAAGTGCCACATTGAGTTGTCTTTGAAAAATGGAATCCATTGAATCAATCTCCCAGATCTTCCTCAAGCAGTTAAGCTTCCTCAAAGGAACTAGGCTCTGACACCAATTGTTAGATTCAGGGATCACCAAGAGGGGGGTGAATCAATGATCTACTGAAAGTCAGATCCATAAACTTATTCTTTATCCACCGGTTAACAATGCACAACATAAAAGAACATAAACATGCAAAAAAGAATCTAGAAATCCACAACACCATAATTTTTTATGTGGAAACCCAGAAAGGGAAAAACCACGGTGGGGCTAGAACCCATAGTATTCATATACTATGGCCAGGAGTACATAAATATTACATACACGGGGACTGCACTTCCATTCAGGCTCACTGCCTAGAGCTCATTGCTCAATTACAATTGCTCGGAAGGCTACAACCTTCAGGAAAGTCTCATTGACTTACAATTTTATTACAATGAAATGAACTCTCAAATAGCATCTCCTAATGCAATAATGATTTCCGATTAAGCACCGAATCTCTGATTGTCTTCGCTCTATAAATACCTCATCTCTATCTTAGTCAGCTACCAGATTGAATGTGTATGTGAAACTATGCTCAATCACACCAAAATAGATCACCACACCATGATACATACCAAAAATCAATCACCAAATCGATTTTATATATCCAGTCTTAACACAAAAGAAATCTCCTTCAAGTCGGCTTCAAGAAGTGTAACATGTAGCTCTAAGTTGGCTTCAATCTTGAACAAAACATAGCACCGGACCAAAAGAGTGTATTCACACACTTCCTAAGGATCTTATAATTCATCAAGAACACAAAATCAACCACCAAAAACACCGCAATCATCAGAAATCATTCCAGATCAAAAAATTACTGAAATACCCTATTTTACCAATTAACTACATACTAGTTAACTCCATCTTCCGGATAAGATGAATCATGATTGTCGGATCGAATCACCAAGAAATCACTTGATAGATGAGCTCCTGAACCTTCTTTCCAAAGACAAAAGCTACCAAGATCTTGAGAAGAAAATCCCAGTCCATCCTATCATAAGCTTTAGAAAAATCCAACTTTAGGAAGAAGCCCTATCTCTTATATTCAACAAGAGAATGAATATTTTCATGCACTATAACAATCAAATCTAGCATTTGTCTACTCAAGAAAAATCTAGTTTGCTGAGAAGAGATGAGAAGAAGAAGAACAATTAGCAATATGGAAGCAAGCACTTTGTAAATAATCTTGTAAAATGAATTACAAAGACTAATGGGACAGAAAGCATCAAAAGAAACAACTCTAGGAAGTTTGGGAATAAGAACAATGAAAGTAGCATTGATCTCTTTAAGGATCCTTCTAGCTCCAAAAAACTCCTTCACAACATTACAAATATATTCAAATACAATGTCCCAAAATTTGTGAAAGAAAAACATTGGAAAACCATCAGGGCTAGCGGCCTTATTGCCTTCAAAGAAAAAAATTATTTTTTTAATCTCTTGGCTAGAAGAAATTGATGAATAAATGATGAATAGTTAGTAACAAACTGGTACTGAGAGGGGGGGGGGGGGTGAATTAGTATAGGCAAAAACACTTACCCTGAACTAGTTTGACTGCAAACACTACACTTTGACTGACAAGCACTAACACCGGTCTAAATCAGATTACTACCGGTGAGACATAGTGAGAATGTGAAAGACATAAACTGGTAACACTTAGCTTTCCATACAGTCTAATACCTCATTTCCACTTCACTCTTAAGCATAAACAAGTAATCTATCATCAAAAATATAATGACTGCTAGCTCAACATATTTTACCAATTTGACATAAAACACTAAACCATCACAAGAAATGCATCACACATGACACATTGATTTTTCACATGGAAACCCAACTGGGAAAACCACGGTGGGGATGAATACCCACAAGTTGTTCTTGAACTCTTTTGAAGTCCACTCTATTAGGAGCCTAGTCCGGTTAGAGACTTTTACAACAGGTTCTGCTAGGAACCGATCCTGCTAGGGATCACCCGGTTAGAGGTTAGAACCCTGTTAAAGGTTACCTCACAAGAGGATTTGAAGACCTCATTGAATTAAGTCAACCTGTTAAAGGATTTAAACAAAAGTCTATTAAATCTACCCGGTTAAGGGATTTTCCAACTACTGAAATGGTTAGAAGCCAATAGGTAATACACTGATCTAATAACATTACTCAATGCCAAGGCAGATCCACTTTAGCTCCTTTTCTTCTGCAATCACATTCTGCAGGTATCAACACACTTCTCTGGTCTGGCAAGAATCAAGTATCACTCACTGGGATACACACATAACATTTTCCAACAACTTCAAAATGAAAAACATCATTGGCCTTGTTCTTTGAAATCCAATCTCCACAAGATGGGAGTGCAAGCATTCAAACCATGCTCTAGGTGCCTACTTTAGTCCATACAAGGCTTTATGTAGCCTACACACCATGTCACTATCTTCTGATAGGGCAAACCCATCTGGTTGCTCTAAATACACCTCCTCTTCTAGTATTCCATTAAGGAATGCAGATTTTACATCCATTTGATATACTTTGAATCCCTTGAATGTTGCATATGCAAGAAGTATACGAACTTCTTCCAATCTGGCTACTGGAGCAAAGGTCTCTCCATAGTCTTCTCCTTCTTCCTAAGCATATCCTTTACACACCAGTCTGGCTTTGTTTCTTACCATTGTGCCATCTTAATTTAGCTTATTTCTAAAAACCCATTTGGTGCCTATGACATTTTTATGCTCAGGTATGGGTACCAAAGACCATGCACCATTATTTTCGATTTGGTCAAGTTCCTCTTCCATTTCCTTGCTCTAGTCTTCATCTTTATGTGCCTCTTTGAATTTTTTAGGCTCAAATTCAGAGATCATGCAAGAGTTTTCTCTAACCTTTCTTCTTGTAAGAATTCCTGCATCCTTGTCTCCTATGATCTGCCTTGGATCATGATTCAACTTTACATACCTAGGAATGATCTTAGTTTTTTCCTCTTTCTTTTCTTCTTCATCCTTATCTTCATTAGAATTAGAATCTACCAGTGTAGGAGAACTATTACTGGTGCTAGGCTGTTTTGCAATCAGTTCCCAGAAGGTTACTACTGGTTCATCTCCTACTTGCTCACTCTTGGTTTCCTTAGGTTTCTTAGAATTTTCATCAACTCTAACATTGATGCTTTCAACAATTTTCAGAGTCCTATTGTTAAAACATTTGAGAGCTTTTCTCTTTGTGGAATACCCTAGGAATATTCCCTCATCACATTTTGCATCAAACTCTCTCTGATGTTCACTCGTCTTGATATAACATTTGCTACCAAACACTCTAAAGTAGCTTACCACTTGTGTCTTACCGGTCCAATACTCATAAGGAGTTTTATCCTTACCTTTCTTGATGAGTACTTGGTTCATAGTGTAGACTGCAATGCTCACCACTTCTTTCCAAAAAGTGTGAGCAACTTTTCCTTGGATCAACATTGTTTTGGCTGCTTCAACTACAGTCCGATTGTTTCTCTCTACTAGGCCATTCTGCTATGGAGTCTAGGGGGCAGACAATTGCCTCTTGATGTCGTTCTCTTCACAGTACTTTTTGAATTCACTGGAAGTGAATTCTCCTCCTTGATCATTTCTTAGGCACTTAATCCTCTTACCTCTTTCTATTTCAACTAGGGCTCTGAAGGCTTTGAACTCTCCAAAGGCTTCAGACTTGTCCTTCAAGAATGTGACCCACATCATTCTTGAGAAATTATTAGTAAGAATCATAAAATACCTATCTCCTTGCACACTCCTAGTTTTCATAGGACCACACAAATCAGTATGCACAAGATCAAGTAAATTGTCTGCAGTGAAAGATTTACCTTTGAAGGTTGATGAAGACATTTTCACCAGTTGACACTCTCTGCATAAAGGATTCTCTAGTTTTCTCAGCATAGGAAATCCTCTAACTACCTTTATTTTACTCGCCTTCACAATATTATCAAAGTTTACATGGTAGAGTCTCCTATGCCATATCCATCTATCATCAAACTTAGCCATTAGACATGTACTGATATTTGCATTCAATTGAAATAGGTTACCTTTGGTCTGCATACCAGTGGCCATCAGTTCACCACTCTTACCTTTTATTTTACACACTCCATCTCTGAATTCCAGAGTGAGTCTATTATCATTTAGCTAGGAAACACTCAAAAGGTTGTGTCTGAGACCTTCTACCCAATACACATTATCAACACTGCTTTTTCCATTCAGAGAGATGGACCCTTTGCCTTTTACGATACATGATGCATCATTACCAAAATGAACCACACCACCATCATACTCTTCTAGAGATAGAAACTTACTTCGGTCACCAGCCATATGGTGAGAATAGCCACTATCAATGATATACTTGTTGGAATTATCAAAGTAGGAGACAAGAGCCTTCTTATCTGACACATCTTCCTTAACTGCTACAAACACAATGTCTTCACTATCTTCATCTTCTGATTCCTCATCAGTAACACCTTCATCAACTGCTACAAAATAGTTTCTCCTATTTCCTCCTTTGAACTTCTTGAACTTCTCCAGTTTGTCCTTGTTATCACCATTAGGATAGTTTACATCAATGTGTCCTATCCTATTGCAAGAAAAGAATTTCAAAGGGAGATTTCCTCTGTATTTACCGGTTCCCTTAGGAATTCTCTTGGCAAGAAGAGCTTCAAATTCCATCAGGATCTCCTCATCATCCATTTCTCTGCTTTGTCTTGGTTCACCACTAGTACTAGGTTTTTTAGCCTTTCTAGATGTTGCAGCAGATGCTCTAAAGGTTGATTCAGTCTTCTGAATACTGGCATCATAATTATTTAGCTCATAAGTTGTCAACTTAGCAATGATGGAGTCTAGGGATACCTTTGTCTTGTCTATAGACCTCAACTCCTGAATAGCAACAACCCTTTTTTGCATAGACTGGTAATAAGGATCTCAAGACTTTGCTAACGATAGTGGAATCATCTATTATACCACCTACACTCTTGATGTCTCCAACAACAATTTTGATTCTTATTCCATATTGTTGAATGGTATCTCCTTCAACCATCTGCATGTCTTCAAACTTTCCCCTAAGGCTCTCTTCCTTAGCTTGTTTCACATGCTCATCACCACCATAGATATTCTCAAGAGCATCCCATACTTCTTTGGGATTATCTTTATCCTAAACATCAATAAACTCAATGTCAGATAGACTGCTGATTAGGGCTTCCATGACTTGCCCATTCTCCTGAATCTCTCTCTTTTGATCATCGGTGAGAGTACTGGTAGGGATAACATAAGCATTCTCAACATAGTTTGAGTGTTGAGCACCCATAATTCTAATGTATATCTTCATTCTATCCTTCCATATTTTAAAGTTGTCTCTGTTGAACTTTGGACCTTCCCTCTTCATCATTAGAGTAGGATCTTTTCCTCAAGCAGTTAGGCTTACAACACAGAGGACCTAGAGGATGCTCTGATACAAATTGATGAATAAATGATGAATAGTTAGTACCAAACCGGTACTGAGAGGGGGGGTGAATCAGTACAGGAAAAAACACTTACCCTGAACCAGTTTGACTACAAACACTGCACTTTGACTAACAAGCACTAACACCGGTCTAAATCAGATTACTACTGGTGAGACATAGTGAGAATTTTAAAGACATAAACCGGTAACACTTAACTTTCCATACAGTCTAATACCTCATTTCCACTTCACCCTTAAGCATAAACAAGTAATTTATAATAAAAAATACAATGACTGCTAGTTCCACATATTTTACCAGTTTGACATAAAACACTAAACCATCACATGAAAGGCATCACACATGACACATTGATTTTTCACGTGGAAACCCAACCAGGAAAAACCACGGTGGGGATGAATACCCACAAGCTGTTCTTGAACTCTTTTGAAGTTTGCTCTATTAGGAGCCTAGTCTGATTAGAGACTTTTGCAACAGGTTCTGCTAGGAACTGATCCTGCTAGGGATTACCTAGTTAAGGGATGGCTAAATACCTGATTAAAGGTTAGAACCCTTTTAAAGGTTACCTCGCAAGAGGATTTGAAGAACTAATTGAATTGAGTCACCCTGTTAAAGGATTTACACAAAAGCCTATTAAAGCTACCCGGTTAAGAGATTTTCCAACTGCTGAAATGGTTAGAAGTCAACAAGTAATACACTGATCTAATAATAGCACTCAATGCTAAGGCAGATCCAGTTTAGCTCCTTTTCTTCTACAATCACACTCTCTAGGTATCAACACACTTCTCCGGTCTGGTAACAATCAAGTATCACTCACTGGGATACACACATAAAATTTGCCAACAACTTCAAAATGAAAACATCATTGACCTTATAGGAAACAGATAGGTTGGTAGTATAAACCCTAAACCCTAAACATTTAGGTTTTACAATCCAGTCGGTTCAATCCTGACCGTTAATCACACTGCATTGAATACAACAATCTTGAACAGATCTCAAGACATTCTCCAACGTTCATTCTTTGCCGCTTCAGGAAGCTGATAACTTATCACATGCTCTCCAGTGTTTACAGAGACTTCACACATTCCCGAGGTAGATAGGATCAATCTGCATGCAAGATCCTCAAGAGAATCATTCATGCGCACAAGGCTAACATGGCAACACTTATCCGGTCTTCATTACAATGCTAACTCATCACAAGATGTCATCAATTGAATTGCATAATCTTGGAATGCATCAATTGGAAACCTTGAAGCTGAGACTACCAACTAGTAGTCATGCTAGATGAAACCCCGATACAAAACTTCTATTTACTAGTTCTCATTCCAACATACCGGTTCACCTTTTCACAAATACTGATTTACATCATCATACTAGTTCTCTTGCCAGTTTGATTACTACAACATCAATGACAACATACAATATCATCATGTCATCATGCTCTGCACATATGCCAACAGAAATTGCTGATAGCATTTTGTTTAGTCTTCATTAAGAATACTTAGTATAGAATCAATTAGACACTATTGAGTGTCTGGTCTCAGTCTCGTATTAGTAGATAAAATTTCACTAAAATGTCGGACCACCTCATAACTAATATCAACCTCAGATTCAATCTTATTTTCATTCTTGAAAATGTGGTTGATTCTATTAGATGCCTTGTATTTCATAGTAGAGAGGTGGAAGAATTTGGTGTTCCTATCACTATAAGTGAGCTAGGTAGCTCTCAAACTCTACTTCCAAATTCCTCCTCCTTTGATATGATATCATGGCATTTTCACAGAATATCATTTTCTCTTGCTAAGTAGCCATCCATATAACCTTTCGCTTGCATTTTGTCTTGAATTTAGCCAAAGACTTCCAAAATTTTCTTCTTGCAGGTTTTCTATTTGGGGTGTAGATGTTTGAAAGGATCCAACTGAAATTATCTCTAACATGATCAAATTTAGTAGCAATATGATTATAGTCTTCCAAAACTGATGAACCACTAATGCTATCAAGATTTCAGAATGAGGCAATTCCTCCAAAACCTCCTTCAGAACTATTACCATAAACCCCACTAGAGGTGAAGAACTTCAATTTTTCAACTCTTTCCTTAGGCATTTTGGAATCTTGAACTAAGACTATATCTAGTTTGTGATCTCTAACAAAATTATGTAAAATTTCTTATTTATGAGAGCTATTTAGCCCCCACATATTCCTTGACATTATATTCATTACTTACTAGGGGTTAGATTCTTATAGATCTCAATGATGGTACACTATATCCTATCTGCAATGTCTTGACTGCTATCCTTCTATTTACCAAGTGAATATCAGTGTGTTTTCCAAATATTTATCTCTCATCTTCACAAATGGGATTAGGGATCAAAGCATTGTTGAAAGACACAATCCTATTTGCTTCAATTTCCCTCAACATGCTCATTTTTTTAACCTTTACATCTCTAAAGAAACTTCTCACAATCATTTGGTTTTTGATGTTCTTGAAGGCTCTATGGAGACTCCATATACATCTAAGGAGTCTCCCCACTCCATTCCTCAACAAATAGAATAATATTTTGACTCAACACATTTGCTGAACTCATTAATCCTATTATATCTAGTATATAGAATAGATGAGAAGATTTTCATGTTCAAGCATTTGTGGATCAAACAACTCTAATTCCCTTGGGAAGAAAAAATATATCCATCAAAAAAAGAAAATGAAGTCCATAAAATTCCTAAATAGGAAAACCTAGATGATATCGTAAATAGAATCCTTCATAGAGTGGGTGAATCTCTCATGGGTTAGATAGCCAAATAGGTTCTTCAAAAAACTAATGAAAATAAGAATTATAATTTTTTAGTCAAAATACCAATATACAAATGAGGTAGATTGGAGATAGAAAAATATATATGCCTCTATTAAAACAAGTGAAGAACACCAAGATTTGAAAAGACATGAGAGGAGATAGCAATTGGCTTATAGCTACATTAGACAAAAACCTTAGTTTGATGAAAGCATGTCACTCTTGAGATAAATTAAGATCATTTATGAAATGTTAGGGGCATAAATGACCCTAATAAAAGATTCTTAGTAAAATATTAAATAGAGGGAAACAAGTTATAATATAATTATGTTGCAAGGAAATAAATTAGAGTCGGTTTAGACAAGGACTTTTTATCGAAATGACATCTTTGGAACTTTGAAATGTTTGAGGCTTAAGGTTATTTAGGTAGTTTAGCTATTCTATGGAACACCAAATGTATTCATCTTCAATGTTCTGTGAAAAGCCCTAGCTACATTCTAACCAAAATGCATTTCCTTTTCATAAATATGTAGCTTTCTGTATTCAATGTGTACAACCCTTCCTAAAAATTGGATAGAAATATGCAATCATATTTATAATAAACTATACCTTGTGAAGGATGAATTTAGTAGTGTTAGGAGGATATTTTAATATAATAAGTTCATCAACACAAAAAAGATGGAAGAAGAATCCTCTCCAAAATAATGGATTTAGCTTCAGAAGTTTAATATTTTACCATGAATTGGTAGATTTATAGGTACTAAAAATAGGAAATTTAATTGGTAAATAGAAGGAAAGGTTTTCTTCTAATTGTAAAAATATTATATGGTTTTTTCCTCTCCAACAATTGACTTATTTTAGATCATAGACATTAAGTTTCCACAATCCATGAGATATTAATCAACTATTTTTGGATTCAATTGTGTGTAATTTTTTCAATCGATGTTTTGGATCACACTCTGTGATCCATCATCGGGATGAATATTTTAGATCATAATATTTTTTAGAAATTATTCCCTTTCTAGGGTGGCTGCAAGAAGTTGAGTCCCACTTTTGGTCAAAAGGTGGAAGTGTTTTCTTTGTTTTTCAAAATTTATGTCGATTGATGTCAAAATTTGATACACTTAGAGATTGAATCTCAAAAAACTTTAGAAATAGAAAATGTAGTTCTCGAAGTCTAGTTTTCAAATATGTAATTTATTTTAATACCCACATGGTAGAAATTGTTTTTTAGTAGACATGTTTAAAAACCGGTTTTTTAAAATGTTTGTTTCAGGACCATACTGCACATGTGTACGACCACCCTTTTTTGATGCAAATAAATGATTTTTTGCAAATTCTTCTAGGAAACAATACCTAAGACACCAAATATTCATGAGAATATTTTTGCTTATTTCTTTATTGAATATATTTTTTATTTATTATTTTTTAACTGACAATAAAGTATATTTTCAAAACATCGGGTGTACGACCACCATAATTTGATGAAATTTTCATATTTTTCAATTTTTTTTTTAATATTCAAAAGAATTGTATGTAGATTGATGTCATAATTTATTTTTCTAAAATCCTAAAAATAAAAAAGTTATTAAAGTTTTAGTGAACCTCGGTTATTTTAGGTTTAGATTCCACTTTTGATTAATAAATAATACAAAAAAGTAAAAATAATCTTATCACTATGAAATTTACATTTATGAAATTAGGATGCTGAAAACTCTAATGGGTTTTTCGTTTCGGCAAAAAATTTAATCAGAAAGGCCCTCAAAAAATTAGGCCAAGGTAGAAATTTGATGTCGTTTTACCTTAGCCATTTTTTTGTAGGTCCAAGCATAGGCTTGGTGGGACCAAGCCTATCTCAAAGCAAAAAAATATGCTAAGGGTTGTTTCCTGCCCCTACTTTTAACAAACAGGCGCCCATTTTTTAAATTCAAAAAATGGGCGCCTATTTCGCTTTGTACCATTGAAAGCGAAACGGGCATCCAATTATAAAATGGGCAACCATTTCATTAAATAACAGGCGGCCATTTCTAAAAAGAGCTATTGGGCCAAAATCTGGCCCACAAGCACAAATCCCAATGATTGAATGATTTTTCAATCATTGCTTGACACGTACGATCTGCAAAGAGAATGTTTTGATTAATCATTTTTTTTTTGTGTCTTATTGTTGATTTGGTAAGGAGATCGATTCAAATTCAAAATTTGATGCAGCAATGGGATCAAATCAACGCAGGAAGAGGCAAAGGAAGGTTCTGACAGCTGAGGAGATTGCAGCAAATAGGGAGAAGGAGGCAATACGTCAACGAGAGAGAAGATCAAGAATGAGACAAGGAGCTTCAAGTTCCACAATCATTTTAGAAGAGGAGAACATCAATGAGACCATAAATGTTGATGAAGGAAACACAATAGAACCATTTAATTCAGGTGCATCTTCTAATCCATTATTGGATACATGTATGTCTTCACAGCCCTATGTTTTTTCTCATGAAGAAATTGGTGATTTAGTAGAAGCAGGTTACTTATTAAATCAAATGCCAATTGAAAATAAAACCCCAAATGAAATTAGAACTCAAGTTGAAACTGGAATTGAAATCCAAATTGAAACCCCAAATGAAACTAGATCTCAACTTGAAATTGAAATTGAAACCGAATTTGAAACTCCAAATGAAATTGAAAATCCACCTGCAACTGAAACCAATAATGCGGATGTAGACATGGAAACACCAATTGAAAATGAAACATGTTTGAATGATAATCAAACGAATGAAAATTTTGAAATTAAAAGTGATGTACTAGACAACCTTCCTAGCTTGGTTTCATGGAGACAGGTTAGGACACATGCATAAAGATTGTTTAGACATTTTTTTATAATAAGAAATCTGGGTTTCAATGTCAATTAATGGTACAACTAATTAAAATGACTAAAATGCGAAAAGTGATGAAGAAGTTAGGCTTTTATGTCAAACCCAAGAAGAAGGATGAGTCTTTAAAACAAGTTGTATCGACTGTTGCTAGCGTCTTTGATACAATCTGAAAGAAAAATCATTCTAAAGATAAAAATGCGACACGATGGGCAATAACAACAACTTTTATAAGCCAAACAACTTCTGATATAATAATGATGAGTAACATAGGTGGATATCTTAATATTCATCATAAAACATTGTCAAGAGCTGTAAAAAGAAGAGTTAATTTTGAAAGCGATTCGGCAAACAATTTTTTTTTTAGTGGTAGACTACTAAGGTCTGATATGAAACTTACTAGTGAAGTCAAAACTTTGATCAAAAAATTCTGGCATGATAATACGAGAGTATCACCTAATGTTAGAGATGTTCTTAAATTAAGAGTTGGGTCAAAAATTCATGATCCACATCCAAAACACCTATTAGACATGACTCAAATTGTACTATACAAATTTGTTTTGGATGATAAGGTGTTGACTATTAGCATTTGTCAAAGGTCTTTTGAAAAATGTAAACCTTGGTATGTTCGAATTAACAAGGAAAGAGTCACATGTTGTTGCAAAAATCATGTTCAATTTCTCTACCATTATGATGTATTTCGATATATATGTGTTACCATGCATAGTCATGGAATGTTCCAAGAATGTGGTATAAATATACCACCTGAAACTATAAAGGAGTTTATATCATGTTTGTTTTGTAACCCATCAAATGAGCAAAATTTTCTTTTAAATGCATGTGTTTTCGGTTTATGTGATATATGTGGCAATCTTGCATTGTTGGATAAATGTTTTCATGAAAATATTTCAAATGATTTTGGACAACAATTAGTTGATGTTAAAAGATTTAAAATTGTTGAGTATCCACCGAAGGATGGAAAGGTTGGAAGACGGTGCGATCTAATTACTGAAATAGTTAGTGTTCATGCATTTATGAATGAATTTAAGAGTAAGATTGTACCTAAATATGTTAAGAACACTCAAAATGCTAGATGGCTCGATGGTCAATTTTGAATATGTAAGGATAATTTCTTGTTGGTAGTATACTTTCGGTCATTGACTTTGTAGAGAACTACATGCTAGCACCACAAGATGACATCCAATCACAATACTACAATTTAATGCAAGTATCGATTTATGTCCATATTGTCTATAGGCATGGACCAGATAGTGTAGAAGAGGATTGTAAAATTTTGAGAGAGTACCATTTCTATATGAGTGATAATAAATTACACTCATCTGATTTTGTCCAGTATTGCTTCAAGACCTTTTTTGAGAATTTGAGGGAGAGAGAAATTCAGATGACACAACATCTAATATGGTCAGATAATTGCATAGGGCAGTTCAAGAATGCTAGAATGTTTTATAGGTTGAGTAGGATTCATAAGAAAACTAATATCGAACACATGTTGAGTTTTTTTTTTAGGCTAGACACAGGAAAGGAGAACATGATGGTGTTGGTGCATGTGTTAAGAGATCCCTTTGCAGAGAGCAACTCAAATTCGAGGAAAAGGCTAAATTTAAAAATGCAAGTGCAATTGTGGATTGGTGTAGTGCAACTTTATCCACAGGATCAAGTCAGAACTCTACAATTAGACATTTCTTCTAGCTAGTTAAAGAGGAGAATATCCTTCCAAGATATGATTGTGATACACTCAATGGGTCAGCTAGATGGCATTCATTTAAGATTTCTAATTCTAACACTTGGACTATATGGACTAGAGAGCTTGCATGTTTTAGTCAATTTTGTGTTGTAGGTGAATGGGAAGAATGCGAGAATATGGAATGGGTCGAAGAATGGCAACACAAATCCTTAACTCCTTGTGAGACACAATATCAAGATGTTAGAAGAAATGAAGGCCTAGATCATGTATTTGCATCAGAAGATTATGATCGTGTTTTAGACCTCCTACAACCTAGTAGTTTAATTCAATTTCTTGTTTATAACTTTAAATCATATATTTTTATGTATTGTCATATAATTTATGATTGTATTTGAATTATAAATTTGAACAATTTTTATTTCTACATGTACTTAAGTTTGTTTTCTAGGAAATGTGTATGTTGTTGTTGCACGCAAGGATAATGATGAGAAGGTTGAGTATTGGCTAGCTAGATGTATAGAACCTAAGAAAAAGTTGATATGTGATCAAGTAGATGATGATGGTTTTCATTATCTAGTTGGGTCTGTTGTGGTAGTTGGCACATGGCTACACAAATACTTAACAAGAAGGAATGGCTTACTAGCTTATGAAGACTACCAATCAGAAAAGAAGATTATACTCTATTCTCATTTGGTGGTGGCAAAAAACATCAAATTAGAAAGATACAAAGGTAAACCTGCTAATAAGGTATTGTGGACACTTTCAGCAGAAGAGCATGAGGCAATCATAGATGCATTGCAGAAGAGAGAGGATGAAGATGGTACATTAGGTTGAATCAAATCTATATGCATGTAAGTTTGTGTTAATTGTGGTAACTCTTTTATATTTAATTATGATAATTGTTTTTATTTGTCCCTTTAACATTGTATTTGTCTACATTTGATACAATTTTGGTTTCATAAACAACATTGTATTAGTTATCTTCTTCTTAATGTTATTTTATGCACATTGTAATTGTGTTACAATCATTCTGATATGATATATTTATTTTATCATAATCTCTTCGTAGATTAATTGTAAGTTCTTGATTTTATTATTATTTTAAGAATAGGATTTTATTTTAAATTGGGATAATTATTTTATTGAATTATAAACTGTTGCACTATAAGATGATCAATCACAATGTTAAAATATAAAGTCATAAATAGATCATATATAATCACTAGAGGACACCAAATCACAAAACAACATCACATATATAATCACTAGAGGGCGCCAAATCACTTAACAAGACCTGATATCATAATAGCAACAAAATGACATAATAAAAAGTCCTATATATAATCACATAACAATTCCTGATGACATAATAACAAGTCTTGAAAAAATAATAACAAGGAAATGACATTAAAACAAGTCCAAATAACATAATAACATAGCAAGTGTCATCATAAAAATTCCATAATACAATAACATGACATGATCTAAAATATATAATCTAAGAACTCTCGTGCATCTCATCTCCAGTCCTCTTTACTCCACGTGAAGGTGGCTGAGATGAATCAACCTATTGTACATGGTCCTGAGATGCACCATCTTGTGTGTGTGCAGTATCAGTGTCTCCACCCTCCTGTACATTATTAAAATATTTTGCATCAGAAGAAGATTTAACATGAGAAGAAGTTACTTACATAATTCACTTATAAAGTAATTAAATGCTGAAAATTTAAAATAAATTACCATACGACCGTGCTCTACAATGCCCTCACTAGTATGTGGAGGTCCACTATCATGAACAAGAAAAGTGGTTGAAGTCAAGTCCTATAAAAAAACATTATACATGAATTTTGATAATACCTCAAAAAGCTAGGTACATAGTATAAATAAATTAGAAATTATTTTTCTTATCATCACCACAAATGACAATGTCGACGGTTGCATCTGGCTCAATCCCATAGCCATACCAATACTGGTAGTGGTATTGAATTGAACAACATATAGAAAGCATGAATCAACTTGTATATATACATAAATTATAAAGTATATATATAGACTACAAGTTTATCACATAAAAGCATACATATGGTGTGTCATGTGCAGGCAAATTAACTGATGGGTGAAGGTGTACATATGATGCACCATCAAACAATCCAAAAGCCTGCAATTGCAAAAAATAACGAACATGAATCAGAGTTGTACATAAATTAGTAAGCATATAAATGCTTCAAATTAATGGATGAAAAACATACTAGTGGTATATGAGGCTGAGCCTCAGTGGTCGACGGGTCACGTGAAGAACTCCCACCTCGGTGCTACATGAAGCACCCTACAAAATTGAAAAAACATATCATACACATCATTACATTAAAATTTTTATTGTTTATTTTAAATGTACATATCAATACAATGTATCTAGATGAAAGTGCATACAGTAAATGGGGCACCAACATCTCTAGGTATCGAGGCAACATGATGTCGGTTCCTTAATGATGTGGTATGATCCATCATTTGTTCAAAAAAAATTGACTCATGTTATGGTTCATATGTGTATATATAAGGAATTTAATATTGCACTGTAAACTATATAAATAAATTTGTACCTCTGTAGGTTGATCATCGTCTACGCACAAGAGACCAACATATGAAGAGATGACATCAACATGTGCAGCCTCCTCAGCATCATCATAACCACCATGGGCAGCATCAACATCACCAAAATCACCATCTCCTCCAGGGGAAACCTCACTCTGTGGACCTGTACATACATTCTCATAGCTCATGCAAACATGTGCTAAGCTGGGGGCAACCCTCACCTCGTGCAACTACAGTACCAAATTGCCCGATAAGGCACTCAATGAACCAAAAGCAGAATCCACTGCTCGATGATGGGCACGTGCTGGAACAACCGGTGCAGGAAGAGGAACCAAGGGATCATCACGCACATAGTTTCTAACTCTGTTGCTCAATTTGGCCCTCGACCTATCTTGGGGCATGCCTCTCCCGACCCCCTGAAATGATCTAATATCAAAGTAATTGGATTTTTTACCCAATTCAAATTCAACCCACAATTTTTTCAAAAAATACATGGGGACCTCATGATTGGAGTGTGGCTGATAGTAAAAGACCATCCACCACCACTCCCAAAAGTGTCTAGCTATGCTTGGGTGCCTACACCATCGAATTCAGATCTGTGGCTTCTTCAGATCTATCTCTTCACCCGTCTTAGGGTTAACAAAATATTGTTTCAAATCCATTTTTGTTATTTTTAATTCATTGACTTGTTTGTATGATAGGCCATTAGTGTAAAATGCACGCAATCTCTCCCTCCAACTATGATGGCTATCCAGCTCACTATCTAAAGCTTGTACAGACTGTACAATCCCTTTCATACTATCTACAAGGCGTAACAGCTATGGAGGTGGATGAGGCTCATGTCTAATGGTATGGATATCTCTAATCAAAGAATCAATATTCCTCCTAATGGTCTACCTCAACTGATCAGGTAGAGGTGGAGGTGGAGGTGGTGCTAGACCTAATAGCTCATCTATCTCAAACTCATCCATTATGTGAAAATAATCTGCATATATATACAAACATGAAAATTTACAATTACTATTTAATTTACATTTCACCTTCCAAAAAAACTTATAATTAAATACAATTTACCAACTTAAATATAAATAAAGGAAACTCACACAGATTTATATTATTAATAGGTGGGTCTATTTTAATAATAAGCATCATTTAAGAAATATTATTCACTTAAATCAAAGTATAAGAAATATTCTACAAAATAAAACATCATAATGCCCATGCAACTCAAACAATACTTTTTAACATCTAAAGATGCATTAGTATAAGTTCCATCAAAATCATAAAAATGATCATATGAGAGAGAGAGAGAGAGAATAGATAATGAATAATCATCTCCTCTAGAATCCACTAAGGGTTCATTCTCGATTAAGATTTTGTTTTCGTTGGCATTTTGGGCCATAATGGTGCATTTGTATGTTTTTTATAGAGAGATGGATGATTACAATACCTATGATAGTTGTACTTTGGGACCCATAGTAGTTGACCATCCTATCATGAGAGGCTTCCAATCATAGTGTAATGGTAGCGTTGTGTAGTTCATCTTTTCAAAGAAGGTAACTTCCATGGAATTAGAATTTAGTACCCTTGCAATATTTAACCATTATCTTCAATTAGGCTACCACTTTATATTTTCAACTTGATAGGAATCAATTCAACTACTCTCTTTTGGTTTTAACTAAATCCATTAAAGTCATAAGTTATATCTATGAACTTGTCAATACATGTATTGCTTTGTTGTGTTCTTTGCTAGAATCATGGGATGATTTAGTGATCGCAACTAGTAGTACTACACTAAGTTGAAGCTTGAATAAATAGTAGGTTCTCTACTCTTGGAGGAGTTAAAACAAAAAAAACTCAATTTTTTTTAAAGGATGCATTGGTTATTAGAGGAAGATAAAAGGGTAAAGCAAAGAGAAAAAAAAGGAAAAAGGACATGTTAGGAACTGAGAAGGACAATTGAGAGGGGGGGGGGTTAATCAGTTGTCAATAAATTACAACCCAAAACAAAAATTATTCCAACTTAAAACTTAGTGTTAGTAAAATAGATTAATAGTTATATTAATATCGGTACAACTTAATATATGAAATAGAAAGAGAAACAACATCTGCAACACATGACACAAAGATTTTAATGTGGAAACCCTATAAGGGGAAAAATGACAGTGGGAAACCTTACCCACAATCAGATGATACTACTACAGATAGTAAGTGAATACAATAATGGGGTTTGCACATGCAGAAAGGCCAACCGCCTAGTGCTCACTTCTCAATTAGAAAATAGGAGTCACACTGACTACAATTGGATGGTTAAATCCAATAACAATGTATTGCTTCAGTATAGTATCTACAATGCTGGATTCAGTACTGGTTTAAGCTCTGACTATGAGTGCCAAACACTTCATAAACCTTTCCTTCAACCTTCAAATAATATCTGCTTGATTTGTACAAGGATCTGCTATTTTTTGCTTTTCACAATGATCTTCAATATTCACACACACTTATATACTGCTTCCAAATAAGATCTTACAATTATTTATACAAAACCTAAGACCTCATCATTAGGTCGGCTCCCAAAAGATATTACATTTACAAAATAAGTCTTGATGCAATACAATATGTTGGCCTCAATACATTTACACATTATCCAATCAATAAACCATTTCCAAAATGTGTTGTGCTGATCTGGAATATGATATCTTGTATCGTTCCATAACCTAGATGTATCTACTGGTTAGGAAAAATATGTGAACCCGATCAGACCAATAAGTAAAACACCAAATGTAAACATCCAATCCATGTCTTCAACATAACCAAATGATCTCCAGATGATAACAAGTCATCATCAACTTCCTGGGATGCCGATAAAAAATATAAGCTACCAGTGAAACATATACCGGTGACTGTGCATAAGCCAATATCCATACTGGGACCACAATGTGTCGGTTCAACAACAAACCAATATAACCAGAGTGCCAAATTAACAATGTAGACCTCCAGAAGGATAATTGTTGACATCAATGACAAAACCAATGCAACACATGATGAAGTCATCCATAATACTGAGAATCTCTTGCTTTGGAATTGATGGCAACACTAGATGGAAAAACATCTAAGTGCCAAAATAGAATGCCAACAATCTCCCTTAAATAGATCAATCACAAAGTTCTGTAGAAAAAATAGAAACAGTATAACCAAAACCAAAATACATCTTTCAGAGTAAAATATTTTTCCATAGACATCTCTCCCCCTTTGACATCAAATGCCAAAGTAGTCAAGAATCAAAATCAGAACATAACATACAACTAACTACTCCCCCTGAGTAGTAGCTCTCCTTCATCAACTTGGAAAAAATATTTTTATGTTAGTCCCTACTGGTTTTATGCCAATCTTCATCCTTCAAGTCTTTGCTGGTGGGGTGATTACCCCAAGCTTCTCTCTGAGATATTCAAATGTTTCCTTAGGCAAAGGCTTTGTAAAAATAACTGCAATTTGCTCTTTAGTATTCACATAAGCCAATCTCACTTCATTTTCTTCAACATTTTCTTTCAGAAAATTATACTTAATAGAAACATGTTTTGTTTTAGAGTGAAATACTGGATTCTTTGATATATCTATTGTTTCTAAATTATCACAGTAAATAATTACCAGTTCTTTTTATTTTACCTTGATATCCTTCAATATTTGCTTGATCTATAATACTTGAGTGCAATTAGTTGTTGCTACAACATATTCTACTTCTGTTGTAGATAATGATGTACAAGGCTACTTCTTGTTGATCCATGAAATTAATCTTTTGCCAAGAAAGAATGCACTACCATTGGTACTCTTTCTGTCATCCATATCTCCTACCCAATTTGCATCTGTATATGCACATAACTCAAAACTATCATCCTTAGGATACCATAAACCAAGATTTGATGTGCCTTGTAGGTACCAAAAAATCCTTTTTACTGCAGTTTCATGATTTTCTTTGGGATTTCTTTAAAAATCTTGAAACAATACACACTACTTTCATTATATCAAGTCTGGTTTGTGTCAAATAAAATAACCCTCCAATCATAGATTTGTACCTTGTCAGATATATAGGAGTTGAATCATCCTTTGATGTCAACTTATCAGTTGTAGTCATAGAAGTGCTTACCGGTTTGGAGTTTTCCATTTCAAATTTCTTCAAAAGTTCCTTTAAGTATTTTGTTTAACATATGAATATACCTTTATTTGTTTGAGAAATCTGCAAACCTAGAAATTTTTTTATCTCTCCATTCATAGACATTTCAAATTCTTTCTACATCTTGTTAGCAAAGTCTTTGCATAGCTCTTCTTCTCCTCCAAAAATGATATCATCCACAAATACTTCAATAACCAAAATATCATCGTTGGTGATTTTGTAATACAAATTACTATCAGTATTACCTTTTGTGTATCCAATCTTTAGAAGATATTTATCCAGTTTAGCATACCAAGCTCTGGGAGCTTGCTTCAATCCATATAAAGCTTTCCTTAACCTGTAAACCATATCCTTATCATCTGTTAATGAAAATCCATTAGGTTTTTCAATGTAAACTTCTTCTTCAATATCTCCATTAAAAAATGCACATTTTACATCCATCTAATAAACATTATAGTTCTTGTGAGCTACAAATGCAAGAAATAGTCTTATTGCTTCAATTCTGGCTACCGATGCAAAGGTTTCATTATAATAAATTCCTTCTTTTTGAGAATAAACTTTACAAACTAATCTTTCTTTGTTTCTGATTACTTCACCATCTTCATTAAGTTTATTTCTAAATACCCATTTAGTTTCAATTACATTTTTGTCTTTAGGTCGGGGAACTAATGTCCAAGTATTATTCTTTTCAATCTGTTCTAATTCATCTTCCATTGCTTTTATCCAATGTTTATCTTGACATGCTTCAACAACTGATGCTGGTTCAACTTGATAAATTAAACATACCTCTTCATTTGCCAATCTTCCTCTTGTCATAACACCTTGATTTTTATTTCCAATTATCTGATTTTCTAAATGATTCAATCTTACATACCTGGGTTTATTCTGATTTTCACTTATAGGCTATTGTTCTTCAGTCACAGTTGAGTTTTCTGATGATGCTGATGTGACTGGTTCTTCATTCTATTTTGGTGCAATCAGTACTGGTTCATTTATAATCATTTCTATTGCCAGTTCAGAACCTATAGATCTTGATTCTCTTCTAAAATGTTCATCTATCTTTACATTAGTACTTTCAATGATTTTCTGCAGTCTTTTATTATAACATCTATATGCCTTTCTTCTAGTTGAATAACCAAGAAATATTCCTTCATCACTTCTAGGATCAAATTTGCCAATAGACTCATTTCTCCTAATATAGCATTTTATATTCTGAAATATTTAAGAGTAGGAATATGACTGAACCATAGTTCATAAGGGGTCTTACCGGTTTCACCTTTGATGTGAACTCTGTTGAAAGTATAAACCGTTGTATTCACTGCTTCTCTCCAATACACATGAGGTATATTTTCTTCCATCATCATGGTTCTTGCTGCATCCAGTATAGTTTTGTTCTTCCTTTCCACAACTCCATTCTGCTGGGGTGTCCAGGGTGCTGATAGTTGTCTTTTAATTCCATTCACTTCACAAAATGAATTGAATTACCTAGATGTAAATTCTCCTCCTTGATCAGCTCTCAAGCATTTAATTTTCTTGCCTGTTTCATTCTCTACCATTGCCTTGTATATCTCGAATCTTGCAAAAGCTTCTGATTTCTCCCTGAGAAAAGTAACCCAACACATTCTAGAATAAGCATCAATTATTAGCATAAAGTATGTATCACCCTAAAGACTTCTTGTTCTTGTTGCACCACATAAATTAGTATGAATTAAATCAAGAATATTATTGGATTTTTCAGAAATGCTCTTAAATGTTGCTCTAACTTGCTTTCCCATTTGACATTCCTTACATATCGGATTATGAGGTTTTACAATCTTAGGTAAACCCCTTACTTCCTTGGTTGAACTGATCTTTACAATGGAATCAAAATTCACATGACAAAGTCTTTTATGCCATAACCAACTTTCATCAATCTGAGCAATTGAACATGTCTTATCACTAGTATTCAAATGAAAGATATTGCCTTTATTCTGATTACTGGTTGCAATTTCTAATCCAGTTTTGTTCATGATTTTGCATTTTCCATTCTTAAATTGTAGTTGAAATCCTTTTTCCACTAACTGACCAACACTCAAAAGATTATGCTTTAAACCTTCAACATAATAAACATTGTCAGTATTGTGCTTACCATCCAAAGATAAAGTGCCTCTTCCTTTGATTAAACAAGCTTTGTCATCTCCAAATCTTACTAGACCTCCATAATATTCCTGTAATGATAAGAATTTGCTTTTATCACCAGTCATATGATGTGAGCAACCACTATCAATTATCCATTCATCCTTTTCTTCAAATTTTCCTCCTAATGCCTGCTCTACCAGTTTGACAATAGGTGTCGGTTGATCTTCTTTTAATGCAAAAAATGCCCATCCACTATCTGGTGGATCTTCAACTGAGTCATCTATAGCACTTTCATCTTCATAGTAACATGACTTATCTCTATTTTTCTTAAATCCGTATCTTTGATATTCAGGGTTAGGTTTATATGTTCTTTTTGCCTCCTCTCTTAGTCTTGAATGTTTATCAGGACACCTAGACGCCATATGACCAACTTTATTGCAATTAAAACATTTTAAAGGTGCTTTACCTTCATACTTACTTCATGTTGGACCTTTAGGCATCTTCCTTGCAAATAGTCCATCAAGTTTGGGACTATCCTTCCTGAAGATATTTGCTGCCATAGGATCTCCTCAAGGTGTTAGGCTTCTGTAAAAAAGAGGACTAGGCTCTAATACCAATTGTTAGGAACTAGGAAGGACAACTGAGAGGGGGGGTGAATCAGTTGTCAATAAATTACGACCCAAAACAAATTATTCCAACTTAAAACTCAATGTCGGTAAAATAAAGTAATAGTTATATTAATACCAGTACAACTTAATGCATGAAACAAAAAGAGAAACAACATCCACAACACATGACATAGAGATTTTGACATGGAAACCCTATAAGGGGAAAAACCACAGTGGAAAACCTTACCCACAATCAGATGATACTACTGTAGATAGTAAGTGAGTACAATAATGGGGTCTGCACATGTAGAAAGGCCAACCGCCTAGAGCTCACTGCTCAATCACAAAATAGGAGGCACAATGACTACAATTGGATGGTTAAATTCAATAACAATGTATTGCTTCAGTATAGCATCTGCAATGCTAGATTCAGTACCGGTTTAAGATCTAACTATGAGTGCCAAACACCTTCATAATCTTTCCTTCAACCTTCAGATAATATCTGCGTGATTTGCACAAGGATCTGCTTATTTTCGCTCTTCACAATGATATTCAATATTCACACACACTCATATACTTCTTCCAAATAAGATCTTACAATTATTTATACAAAACCTAAGATCTCATCATTAGGTTGGCTCCCTAAAGATATTACATCTACAAAATAAGTCTTGATGCAATACAATATGTCAACCTTAATAAATTTACACATTATCCAATCAATAAACCATTTCCAAAACATGTCGTGCTGATCTAGAGCATGATATCTTGTACTGTCCTTAACCTAGACCTATCTACCGATTAAGGCAAATATGTGAACCTGATCAGACCAATAAGCAAAACACCAAATGTAAACATACAATCCATGTCTTCGACATAACCAAATGATCTCCAGATAATAACAAGTCATAATCAACTTGCTGGGATGCCGATGAAACATATAAGTTGCTGGTGAAACATATACCGGTGACTGTGCATATGCCAATATCCATACAGGGACCATAATGTGCCAGTTCAACAACAAACCAATATAAGTAGAGTGCCAAATGAACAATGTAGACCTCCAAAAGGATAATTATTGAAATCAATGACAAAACCAATGCAACACATGACGAAGTCATCCATAATACCAACTGGACAAAGCTCCAAATCTAAACTGAGATCTAAGTCTCTCAATAAATCCTATGTTAAGCTTTGATAATTATGTCAAGAAAATCCCCATAAAAATGAATGCAAGAAAAATATTACAAGAATGAATTAAATGATGATTTAGATTCAATAAATTATTAGGATGACAATAGTGATATAATTGTTATATATTTGGAATGCATATATGTGAGGATACATGGCTATTTCTCATTGAGGCATAATTTTACATTTCGTGTAATATTTTTTAAGTTCAAAAACATCTTTAGATGCACATTGCGACATTGGTAGAAGGTGGACTTTAGGAGTAGTTGAAATATAGTATAATAATGTCATTTTAGAAACAATTGGGACACTTCACCAATAATGTCACTTTGATGACAAGTTGAAACTTTGACAACTTTTTATGACACTTTAACAACAATTAATGTTACTTCAATAAGAGCTAACATTTAGTGGAAATCTATCACTTTGGTAGTCATTGGACTTTATGGACATACTACCTCTAGGTTGGAATTTAATATCTAGCATCTCAATGACTCAAATTTTAAAAAAATGCTTTCAACAACAATGTTTTCAATAACCATGTTTTCAAAGCAAAATAGGAATGGCCACAATTTTTTCTTTGCTAAGCAATATAAACAATTGAAAGAATTGCATCTTGGCAAGGATAGGGAGATCACTAAAATGATTGGTGATTCATGAAATAATCTAAAAGAATAAGGAAAAATTCATGTTTTCAACAACCATGTTTTCAAAGCACAAAGTTTGGAAAGAAGAAAGTTTAGTAGTAGGATTGTTCCACATGTTATTAAAAATATAAGGACTTGTAAACTCAAATTGGATATGGGATGTTGACATTAGGAAGTCTAACATTGACTATGTATTTAGTCTATGTGGTGGTGCAATTAGTTGGATGAGTAGGTGATAGGTTGTGGTTTCTCTTTCCACTATTAAGTCAAAGTATATGACATGTTATCATGTCTGTAAATATATAGTATATCTTTAGAGATTGGGCTAAGTTAGGAAGTAGTGACGATAAATAGTGATAGTTAGATTATTATCAAATTTAAGAACCCTATTTTTCACACACAAAAAAGCACTTTCATATTCATTATCATTTTAAAGTTCAATTTAAATATAAATTAAACATCAAAACATAAATTAAACATCTAACTTTTACAAAAGAATCCTATAATTAAATACAACATTTAGAAATATAAATTTAAACATTCAAACTTTTACACATGATTAAAATAGAGAGAGAGAGAGAGGGAGAGTAGGTAATTTGAGATACAATGAGTTAGAGAGAGACTAGATAATGAGAGATAGAGAGTAGGTAATGATAGAGAGAGGGTAATGAAAGAGACAAAGGGTAACGTGTGTGTGTGAGAGAGAAGGGGGGGTAATGTGTGAGAGAGAGAGAGAGGGAGAGAGAGGGGGTAATTAGAGATTGAGAGAGAGAGAGAGTAATGATAGAGAGGGTAACGTAGCTGGGATGAAAAAAATGGGTACCCGTGGTCCTCTAAAACGTTTACCTTTTTTTGAAACAGTGAAAATGATGGAAAATGGTTTAAAATAAATAAATAAATACATTCAAGAAATAGGGGCCTGTTTAGCTTCGAGCACCTGAACCAAAACGGGCGCATGTTTTCGAAAAATGTGCACCCATTTTTGAATGCCTCAGGCACCCGAAGCGGAATGGGTGCCCAATTTGTAAAAATTAGGAACTCGAAGCAGAATGGGTGCCCAATTTGTAAAAATTAGGCACCCATTTCTAGCAGGCTCTTTTCCCAACCCACGGACTTCCTCGGGATTGGGACCCAACTTTGTGCATTTACCCTCTAGGTTTAGACCATTTCCTTATAGATTTTTGTTTTTCTTAAGATAAAAAGGGTTTCAAATCATCCAAATTGGAATCAATGTGTTTCAAAGATAGAAATTTCTTCCCTCTCCTTCAAATCTAGTTAAAAGAAGGTCCCTTCTTCTTCAGTTCTAGGATGTTCTAGCTTAGTTTGAAACTAAAATATTTGAAAGTAAGGATCAAGCATTGGAGGACCCAACACTTCAAGAAGGAAAAGAGAAGATTTAGTGGCAGCTTCATTAGTTGAATGAAAACATTATTATGGAATAAATTCTTCTAGTTTTAAACTAGAAAAGTACTTAATGGAAGATTTTGAGGAAATATTATCAATAAAGGAAATATACTAGAGGCAAAAGTCTAGAGAAATTTAGTTGAAGGAAGGAGATAGAAACACAAAAATATTCCATGCATTTGCAAAGGTTGGACAGAGTGTTGCAAATGTCAAGTTGATAGTATGTCAGTATGGTTGTCATGTCAACGTATTGATTTTGTGTTTCTGTGATTGGTATTTTGCTTCGTATTTTTTATATGCTACTATTGTAGTCACAAGGCTTTGATATGTTGTTGGATATTTCTTGAGGATGTCATGATTTTGTTTTGGTATTTCAGAGGTTGTGCTTTGGAAGTATTCTCAGTGATGATGTCAGTTGATAGTGTTTGCAATGCTCTACATTTCTATGTATTTCCAGTCTTGATGATGATATCCTGGATTTAATATATTCATATCTTTATCTTTTTTATCCTAATATAGGGTGTGATGATGTACTATGGAGTTGTTGTTTCAGTTATGTTCATTCTAGGTCCGATTGACCTTGAATGTTGTGTTTCTACTCCAGTGATTGTGGCAATTTGATAACATGTTGTTTTGATCAATGTAGTGCATTGTGGTGTGGTCCACTTCTCATTCATTTCCATCATGAGAATATTTAGTATAGACCTATTTCAAATTTTGTTTTGGTGATTTGTTTTGGTCCTACTTGAGAGAATTCTTAATTTAATAGATTAGTATATATAAAGATGATCATATGTGAAAAATAGAGAAGCAAGTAGATTGAAAAGGAAGATCTATTTTCTACAAATGTGTGTGAGGTTATGTGAAGTTGTGGTTGAGCTGTAGTGTGCTATTGTTGTTTGATGCGAGAGGCAATGAGCCAAAGATTTCTTCGGGCATTGCAAAATTGTGGCCATTGTGCTTCAATGGTGGATTCTTTCTTTTTATTTCTTCTTGTTCTAAGCAGTGAGCCCTTCTTTTTCTAGTGGTTGTAGCTAGATAGTGCACCTACCTGCAATGAGCATTTGGGTAGTGAGCCACCCTTTGTAAAAATTGCCTTAACCCATGTCACCCTAACAAGTGTTTCATAATTAATAATTAGAATTCTCCATGGTTTTCCATATAAAATTTGGTGTTCATGTGTATGTTTCGTGTGTGTGTGCTCTTTCATGCTTATGTCTATTTATGGTTGAGTAATCAAAATTTTGTTTACTGGATCTATTTCTATGGAATAAGAAAAAAAATTTAATTGGAACAATTGATTCACCCCCCCTCTCAGTTGTTCGAGATATTCAACATAGAGAGAATAAAATTCATAATATTAAGTCTTCTTTGGAAGATTTGATCTTCTCTCTAGGAGACATTAAAAAAGAAGCAATTTCTTTATTTAAGAAAATATTATCCAACCCACCAAACTTATCTTTGTCCTCTATTTCAAGTATTTTTGAGAATATTTCAACATTAATTTCATTTGAGGATAACTTGAAACTTCTTGCTCCATTCACAATGGAAGGGTTAAAGCGAGTTTTTTTTCTTTTTCTCTGATCGTGGGAATTTTGTTGTTGTTGTTGTTTCTTGGATACCTCATTAGGCCTTGTAGCTAGGACCCATACATACATTCATAATTAGTTTTTTAGCTTCTCCCTAAGCTACATTTAAGGGGTGGTGTCAGTGTTAAAAATTCACCTTTAATCATTATTAGGTCCCCTTGTACACTAGTGTAATTAAATTTATTTAGATTATTATTTTTTTGTTTCAAGACATAGGATTATGACACATGTCATTATCTAATTTAATCCCCACCTAGAGTTCAACTTTTTAGGACTTCTTTGTCTTTTATCCATCGTGATTTATTTATATTATAATTATTCATTATTATTTGTGTTAGAATATTTAATCTTTAGTTGGCTTAGGTTTATTTGTATTTAGTTTGGGATATTCCTTTGAAATTCCTATAGTACATGTGTGAGGACAAGTCATTTTTTTAATTTTCCTTTATTAAGGAATATTAGTTTATCCTCCTTAAGAGGATGTTGACACATTGCACACACATATTATGAATGGTGGCATTCATAGATTTGGGAGTTACTTTGTATCTCCTCTTCTCATCTCTTTGTAAGAGATGATTCTCCTCTTATTCTTCACTTTGGATATCATTGTAATGAGCTTCTCTCTCTCTCTCTCTCTCTCTCTCTAGGGTTTGTCTTCATTCATAATACATAAGGGTTTTTTCTTTGCTTTTCCCTTTTCAAAAGCTCTTGTGTCTCCTCTTCAAGTTTTGGGTGATTGCTCTCAAGTTGTTCTCTACTTTGGTAACACTACTTCAATCAACATACTTACTTGGATTTATTTTTCATTTTCTTTCTCTTGTATTTCCTTTCAATTTGGATCAATAGTATTTTCAATCTTTCATAGAAATTCACGCATTCTCTCTTTTATCATAAGTATTTTAATTGTAGATAATTCATGGGAGTTGTAAGATTCAAACTATAGCATCTTAAATTGTACAACTTTAATTAGGTTGTTCAACTTCACACTCTACTAGCACCCACTTTAGGTTTTT
Organism: Cryptomeria japonica; assembly: GCF_030272615.1. NCBI lineage: Eukaryota > Viridiplantae > Streptophyta > Pinopsida > Cupressales > Cupressaceae > Cryptomeria > Cryptomeria japonica. The sequence continues at coordinate 147,194,196 of NC_081407.1, forward strand.
CCCGTTCCTCTATTCATAATAGGGCCTTTATTGTATAAAATTTATATTTAATTCAATATTATGAGTCCTAATTCACTTATATACATCAAAACTTATTATTTGGGACATTCTTTGAGGTGCACCCTTTATCTTATTTATTTTCATGATTATATAGGTCCTATGTCATTTCAAAGTTCAATGCACCTTTTCCCACATGTAAAAGGTATAATTTTTTATATAAATATATTTATGGTATTAGGAGCTTATTATCTCACATTCCTAAAAATTAGGGCCTAAAATGCCCAGACAAGGTTGTTCAAGGTAGAATTTTCAGATGCTTTTTGGCTAAAATTTTAAGACGATAATATGTTGGTCTTACCATTTCCAAAACCATTCCCGATGTGAAAATATGATAATTCTATGTCAGTCACAAGGCAATTTTGCCTTGGGATCCCTATATAAGGCATCTCCCATAATTCATGTCGTCATCTTCTATTATCGCATTCATACATCTACAAGTTACATTCCAAGAGAAACACTTAAAGAGTTGATCTGAGTCTAAGAAGCAACAAGCTATATCAAGGAATCTTCAATTATGTTTCAATTATTATTTCATGATTGATTTTATGATGATTTATCATATTATATCATCAACACATGGCAGACTCATTCTAAGAGAATTGCATCACCTATTGATGATATAATCAATCCAAGCAATCATTTCAATTCAACCATTTCAATCCAAGTTCCAATTTCAATTCAATTATAGGGTTGATTCCAAACCTAGGTTTGACCTAGGCAAACCCCTATCAACCCAAAATCTCCTCTTGTGTGTAAATTTAGGTTACAACTATAGGTCCTCGATAGAGATGAAAGAAAGTTCTTAGGTTACAAAGACAAAACTTACCTCCAAAAACCATCCATAAACATCAAGACAAGGGCCTTCTAGGTGCCATTGTGAAAGACAAGGACGCCTAGGGCACCATTGTCTTTATAGATCAAATTTAGATTTGGCAAAAGACAAGTGTAGTGTCTCAAAGATCTAGATGTAGACTAGTGTGTAAAAATTCATCAAAAGACAAGGGCATTCTAGGTAGCCTTGCCCATCACATTTCAACTCAGTTTTTAGGCAAATGATCCCCTCCACACGTTCTTTCTAGATCTAGGTTGATTCTATGATTATCCATTTATGTTGTCCATTGTTAGTTTTGCACCTTCTAGCCCTAATTCTCACATTCAATTTACATCCTTTTAATTTCTCATTTTCAACTCAATCAAAAGGAGTAGAATCTAGCCCTCTTCCTAATATAATTGAGATTGGATCCATTGAATTTATTCTCCTTTTTAATGTAATCATTGTAAAAGAGGTCTTGTTCCTAGTTTGCATGCATAAACTAGTAAACATTATTTCCATAAAGTACACAAACTCTAATAGTTACTTAAAAAAAATTATATAAAGAAACATTATAAACAACATAAATTCAACACATTAGATGACATTTTTTTTTATGGATGATTTTATATCATCTACAAAGAAATTTTAGGTATCCAAGATGAGAGAACAAGCTTGTTAAGTTGAAACCTTTTCAACTAAGAGCCAATGACTACTTAGGGATATCTATTCCATAAAATTTGCCCAAGGCATGATCTCAACCCCATCCCTTATAATGCTAGAACCTTGCACTCAAAAAAACTTGATCCCTATCTGACTCATTCATAACCATTCAACTTGACCAATAAACCAAAGACCCATTGACAACTTCCTTATTCATAAATGACTATATAAAACATATCAAAGTAACCATCTAAGTTTTATACACAACTACCATTACATATAATATCAATTATAAATAATACTAACAAAAAATATCTATATCTATATATATAATTGTAATTTCTTTAAGTTCGAAGGTGAGGTTAAAAACTGTGGTGTCTCTTCATTAAGGGTCTAGTTTCAGGCCAGTCTTAAACCACACACTAAGCAACATATTAAATCTATAGAATGTTAATCAATTCTAAGTGTTTCGCACTTTTAAACCTAGAAATCAAAACTTAATGTATGAGATTTAAACCGTTGCTAGTTTCACAATCATGTAGTCAAAAGTTCGGTCTGGTTGTCATGGCGACCACAGCTTTCGATGTACCAAAAGTGCATTTATGCTCTACACGAGAAAAAGCTTAATTGATATATTAGTCTTCCTAGTTGCGTAATGAACATTGATTCGAGATATTCTCCCATGATTTTCCTGCAACTTTATGGAAACCCATCACTACCCAAAATAAAGAATCATAGCTGTAGTTATTCATGGCACATCTGTAATATGAATGATGGCTTTAAAAAAGAGTTTAGTTGTCATTGAAAAAGTTTGACGAAAGATTCTACACAGGCGCCCCCAAACTAAATAATCGTAGACATAAAAGATATACAGCTCGTTTGTTCTCATTCGATTCTTTCCTTCAGCATTCGATATTGTACAAAACATTAAAAAAGAAAAGTTCCACTCAGCACACAGGATTACAGCAATCGATATATAATGTTCTTTGGGTAACTGAAAGGCAAAATGATTTAGAACTTTACTAAATCTGAGTTAGGGTGGGCTGAAAATGTCTTGCAATATGTTTTGGAGTAAAAGAGAGAAAGGCAATGCGAACAAAGAGTCATTGGAAGGGCTGCTTCCGAAGTCAGAAGAGCTCGACTTTAAAACGGGAACTTTACCAGTGGTGAGCTCGCACTTCTGTACACGCAATTATTCACATGTTTTTACTGTGCAAAAAATGCGAAATCGAAGTTGCAGTGGAGGAGATATAATCATAAATGACTCCGATTCATTCCCATTTGCCAGAGCAGACGCCCGCCAATGCCGACTGCAAGAAAAACGACTGCTTCGCAACGCCTCTGGGAAACCCCTCCTCACTCTCAAGCGGAAGGTACCCATTATCTGTTTTCTTAGTTTTTCCTTCTCTTTTTGTTATGGTCAAACTACATTCACAGGATTAGATTTTCAGAGTCCATTTTTTTTAATATTTGATTGGTCGGTAGAATATTTATGTTTGTCTTTTGTTTTGTTTTGAATTGTTTAGTTGGTTCATTTTAAATTGATAAATTAAAGTTAGAGTGTGTTGTTTAATTCTGTAAAGATATTTATATTATTCATAAAAATGTTTAGATATTTGATGCAAGATTATTAATCTTAGATTGAAATTTCTTTCACTCAGAATCAAGTTTTGAGAAATATCTATTCTGCTTCTCACTACTATTTCTGAATTCGATTGAGTGTCTTTTTGCATAGTTTCCAATCACATTCCATAATCCATTATAAGAATGTTAGAAAGCTCAAAGATAGAAATGAATTTTTTTATTGATAATGCACAATTCAATCTGATGTTTGTGTTCATCTTTTTATAATCATAATCCAAAATCCATTATCATCAAAAAATTTGCTTAATATTTTCTTCTTTAAAATATTAGAATATAATTCAAACTTTACTAAATTAGTATGAGATATTTCTAAATTTGACTGCATGAACTTTTTTTAATGAACATTTCTTATCAGATTGAATGATCTATCATGAAAAAATACAAATGATTTCATCTAATACATTAAACAAATCGAAAACCATCTCATACTAATATCTATTGAAAAACATACATCTACAACTAAATTGTCACACAATTTTCTTCAAAGGTTTGAAAAATCCATATCATATTGATTTATGTGGGTACGTGGTTTTGAAGCTCCTGAGCATCAACAATGAGTGGGAAGTATATCGTGGAGAGACGACTGATCCCGCAAAGTTATTGTTGAGGGCGAGGGCGTCTTATTCACTGGAGCGCAAAACTGCAGTGAAAGTTTACATGGCCTACAATAACGATGATGAACAGTGGAATTTCATAGTGAAAGGGGACTATATAGAACGGGAGTCTGTTTTCTATTATGGAGCCCGGACCATCGCAGAGGTAATACTAGTTTTCATCCTCCAATTCGCTTGATCCACCATTTTTCTAAGATCCTTCTTAGTAACTCTAAAAATTAATGTCATTAGATCTTTACAATTTGTCATTTTCGCTTTTGAATTCTATTGTCTGAATTTTTTTTAATTTTTATCATGGATCTATTCTTTATGTTCTCCAAGATGATAGGTCATATATATGACCAGGAAGAAATGCAAAAATATTATCCTTCCAAATCAAATAAACCTTACAAGTCTTCAACGTATTCTTATACCTATAAAATCCTCATTCATTAGATTGAAATTTTTAGCCTGACCCATAAGATAAATCAACTGTTTGGTTTTACTGTAATTGTAACTGGTGTTCTGAATGCAGCTGAGTCGTAAGCGGGGACCAGACAATGAAATGCTGGGAAGAGATACTTTTCAGATCACAGTAGAGCCTGGTGTGGACTATGTGTTTATCATGGCGTTGGTAGTAATTCTGGACGAAGTTAACAGAAAATTTACAGAGTGATTCGAACTTTCCTATAATGGCATATATTTTATAAATGATTGATGTGTACTGTGGGGGAAGATCGAATAATCTCATTTTGTGTGAAAACATTTTTATTTCATGGATGTCTTGCCAACTTGATGATAAGATTCCATTTTCCTCATTGAAAATCTTGAATGTTTCTTGCATCAGTCATTTTCACGCTTTGGAAAAAAATTTATTTTGGAAAAAGAAACCATAATTGTCCTCAGACATGCACCCCTCGAGACAAAGTGGATTTTTAATATGTATTTTTATTGCTGTGTTCATTATTACTCAAGACTAAGTGTAATGTTGGGGTCACTTCTAAAGTTAAAAAATTGGTATTATAATCATATTGTATTAATTGTTTAAATTCTTTTAAAATTAAAATGATTAGTGATAATAAAGGGAAAGTAGTTTTTTGTTTAGATTTGTGAGATATGATTTTGATTTACATACTGAATAAGTGTTTAATAAAGTCAAGTTATTTTGTTATTTGATTGTTTCACATCTTTCACATCAAAATCTTTCATGTTGGAAATTGTGTGGATAAAATATTTTTAAAAATAATTATATTCAAAAGGAAAAATGAAGATAGAGATATTGAGATTATGGATGCCTAAAGAAAAGGGACACAAGGCATAGGATTGATGGTGTGCGTATGGATGCACTAGCATATGGTATAAATGTCCATCGATGGAGTAGATGGATTTTGTGACATTTTTTGGGTAGAAATAACATTTTTTAGGGAGCAATTCGTGAAATATTCAAGGAGGACGAAAAATGGTTTTCATATGCTATGAGAGTGGTGTGAAAGAGAATTACACTACTAAGGAGGAAGAAGTTGGTTGACATATTTTAATTAGAGCCTATTCTTCTCAAAGTTATTAATTAGTACTACCTTTTATTTTGTTATTAGTTAAAAGAAAAATTACAACAAAATGAAATATACAATCAAATTTAGGCTAAACTAGGGAATACTAGTTGTGTTGGGATTATACATCAAATATCTTTGTGAAATTTGGTTGTCGATTTGTATACGGGTCTGACACAATTGATGCCCATTAAAAGGGTGGGTTTTCCAAAGGTAAATTCAATAGTCCTTGAGAATTTGAAACTCTTCCTCTATATATTATTTGCTATTTGTGCATACACGCTCACAAATTTTCTAAATCACTTAATTACATAATCAGAGGAGACATATTTGACCTATATGATGTACTCTAATTCACACATACCACTTGATAATGGATAGTTATTAGAATGACATAGCATATAAAGCAGTAAAAATATTAAATCATGATTGCACCAAAAAAACTTCAAACTATAAAAGTATTAATGCTTCTTCAGTTGAATTTAGCATTACATTCCTATAACATTCAAAAACTACCTAAAATGAATAATAGGAAACTAACTCCCTACTAAATGTTTATTAATTTGAAAACTAAGTGATTTATTAAAATACATAAATCCTAAATTTTTAACACCTCTTTTAAGGTTTAAATTAGAACAAAAATATTAATAAAAAATCACGAGAGAGCTACAAAATGGACTACTTGTGGTAGCCAAAATAATCTCCATCATATCAAGCTTTCTTCATTTAGAAAACCCCAAACTTATCATTTCTAGGAAAATGTCCTAGTTGAAAATGCCCTAGTTGAATGTAAAACTTTGATAGAACTATTGTCAATGATTTTGAAGAGTTTATATGAAATTTTGGATGCAAGAAGTTGAATGGCTAGTAAAGAAGAAGAGAGACTAAAAGAATATGTTTTGATATAACTTTGTTTGGTTATAGCTAAGGAAACGATAGGTAGAATTATCAAGCTAGATATTCTTAACTTCTGTAGCATAGCTAAGGTAGAGATAGCTAGAATTCTTAAGCTAGCTAATCTTGAGATTCATAGCAAGACTAGGGTTAATAAGATTATGATTGGGAACATTGATGAAGTTGTAAAAGATATAGAGATAATTTTGAGGAAATTTTTGCTTGAGAACTAGTATGAAGTTGTCCCTGAGAAAACTCAAGATAATCCAGAAGCTGAGGAGACAAAAGATGATATTCTAGAAGATGCTACAGAAATTAATGTTCTGGATGTTAAATTAGTTGGGCAACCACATGGTGATACATCTATTCCAGAAGTACAAGTTGATAATCTGAGTAATGCAAGTGTTTTGGTAGAACAGTCAATGGGTGACACTACCACAGTCAATGGGTGACACTACCTTTGTTCCGATGTGGAAATAGTTGATCAAGGAAAGGATAATGTTCCAGAAAAGGTCAAAGTTGAGCACACTATAGAATATAAGGGTGAAAAGGATGCAGGGAATGCAGATGAGGATAAGAACAAGGATGATAATCCTTTGAAGGAACTAGAAACTGAGAAGAGTGCAAAGAAGGTATAGGTTGAGGTCAAGCAGGAAACAAATCTGGCAAGAGACACTACAAAAGTTGTGAAGGGCAAACAAATTGTTGATGACTTGAAATTCATGCAAGGACTGATCAATCTTGACTCTCTATCGCCTATTTAGAAGCTTCAGTTAGCATCATTTGCGCAAGCAAAAGCTAGTGAGGATCTTTTAAAGTCTCATACAAAGGATAGTATGTTCTTGACCCTGGCAACCGATATTTTTGAGAAGTTAATGCCCTAATTTCAAAAGGATACTTCAAACACTCCATCCAGGCAGTTAAAAAGTTTGATCAATTATGTAGATACATATTTTGAGTCTTTTGAAAAGTCTGTTGAGGAGAAGGTCCAAAATGAATTCAATGCAAAGAGGCTCCAAAATTTGAAAAGGATGATTGCCAATGACAGAGTCACTTTAGATGCCTGTGTGAAGAGCATGAAGGAAGCACTATCTGAGGGAGGAAAATTATACAAATCATGATTATCTTTGACCAAGTTCACTAGAGACATTGAAAAGAATTCTAAGGCACATGAGAATGATCTTGAATGCATATCTTAGTTAGTTGATCCCTTGTTAGTATCATTGAGCAGTCATGAAAATCAGGTAATATCATTACTTGAGAAAATCAGAAGTTTGAGCCACAACTGGGAGAGAATAATTGGTAGAGTTGGAGAAATTAGGAGTCTCGTTACTCCTAAGATGGAGATTATGTTGAGTTCTCTGAAGGATACTCAAGATGCTTTGGCTAGTGGTGATTCAAAAGATGTAAAAATAGCAAAGGCACAAGCTTACTTGTTTAGTGGATTCATAACAATTTTGGAGAATCTATAGAAGGGCTAGGACAGTCACTTGGACACTTTGAATAATTCATATGCAGACATCTTCAAAGTTTTGTGAGCATGTAAGGACTATTTGTACATATGTAAATAGCATTTTTGTCTTGAATTTTTGGTTTGTAGAACCCTACCTTTGTGATTTATGTCAAAGGTGCAGGAGTGTATAGCAATGAAAAATGTTGATCTTAGGGGGAGTTATTGATTTTTGGGAAGTCCGATAGTTAGATTCTTGTACATTATTTTGGTTTTGGTCCAACACTTAGTAATTTTTCACTAAGTGTTGCCATCAATGCCATAGGGGGAGATTGTTGGCAAGAGACACTGTATTGATAATCAAATGTTTTCATTGATAATAAGTTGAGTCAAATATCCAATCCGCAGTTCAAGATTCATTCATACCAGAAGATTGATTGAGGTCCGGTGAGAAGAATAGGTCATCCAGCAGAGTGTACAGTGTTTTGGTTGGCAATTTAGTTGTGTTAAGTATTTGATGTTGCGAATCTCTTAGATGCATTGTGGACATGTAAATTGCCTTATTCTAGGTCTGTGGCCTAGTCTGGTGATAATTTTTGGGCGAGTTGGAAGATCCGATAGACAGGTTTTGGCTAGAACAGTGGTTATCAACAATAACGTGTGGAAATTCATTATGCGGATCTTGTGGATCGATTTTGGTGATTGTTTGTGTGTTTTAGGATGTTGAGACGACATGTGGAAAGTGTGTGGACATTTTGTTTTGGTCTTCATGACTGGTTTTATTTGGATTACGCTAAGGGTTAGTGCAGGATCATGGGGGGTCAAAAAGTGGCAATGTAAAAAAAAATAGCCTTTTCCAATCTGTGTTGACTTTTTGCTTGGCCTGGGTGTCAGTACACCTTGGTATGGTAAACACCTAGGCAAATCTGATATTCGATAATATCGGATATTTGATTTTTATAGGTAATTTTAAATTAAAAAATAAATTATATATTATATAATATATAATAGTATATTATATGATATATAATAGTATATTATATGATATTTAATTATATATTATATATTATATAATATGTAATATATAAAATATTATTATAATACATAAGATATTATATATTATATAATACGTATTATATAATATATTATTATATTATTATATAATATAATAATATATTATATAATATGTTGTTATTTTAAAATAATTTAACTATAAAAAATTAGATATTATCAGATATATGATTTCTTTGAGACAATAAAAGAGGACTGTGACAACTCGTGGGTTATTTATTACCCATGAGCTGCACAAATTCAAGCAAATCCGATATCTGGTTGGACCCCATATCCAATTTTGTGACCCAAATTTGCAAAAAAATCTAATAAAAGGTAGGATTTTTATTGTTTTTCATCATTTTCATTCAAATTTTTGCATTTTTTTTAATGTTTATTTATATTTTCATTCAAAATATGTTTTTTCATGAAAACTAGGTTTTTGTAAATCAAATACAAAATTGTTCAAATTTGTTAACTAAATTCAATTGTTTACATTCAATTAGGTTAAAAATGGGGGATAACAGTGAAAAAATTGATCAACCACAACCGCAACAACCAAACCCTCCTACACAAAACCTTCCTTTGCCAAACCCCCACTCAATTCAGAATTTAATTGCACAAAAAATGAACCAATTGAGGGGGATTGTAGATGTCTATCTAGGATCCCTCACCTAAACCCAATGGTTGATCCCCTCACATCCATCATAAAGAGTATAGAAACCATCAGTGAGGAGCGCAATGCCGCTCTTTTGTGGTGAGATTCTATGAGGGAAAAATATGCAGATGGCTTGTCCTATAAGGAGATCAAGGATCTCTAGATATCCAAATCCGATATCGCCGCATTGTTTGTGAATCCCCACACTGGTCAACCCGTAGACCCCCCCCCCCAAAAAAAAAACAAAAAATAAAAACTTTCTATTAAATGGTGCACAAATGATGATATTGTGAAAAACTTTTGGGATCGGTGGTTGATGGTTTTTGATAAACCACCCAACAACAATCTTGATGTCCCCTTCTACTTCATCAAAAAATTGTATTATGAGTTTGTTTAAGGAAAACATTTGAACTACTTTGACATCCAACCTTTCCAGGGTGTGGGTTTAGGTATGCCCTAAGATAGACCTAGGGCAATCAGAGTAGTCCAAGGCCCATATGTCCCCCCTCCTCCTATTGATCCCCCACCTTGAGTGTAGCATCTAGATATCATCTTTGAGGCGGCATCACGGACCATATTGGTTATTCACTCTTTAAGTAGCCTTTTGGTTTCTCAGGCTAGGGTGGTAGCTCAATCTTCTTTTGATTGTAGAAATGCATCTGGTGGCACTGACACTTTCTCCTCGGCTCCATATATTTGCATGCCCCATAGTTGTGTCATGTGTGGGCACCTCCGCTTGGGTCTAGTTAGACATGTTGTTGATCCTCCTGCGCACACTGCAGATTATGAGGTGCATGAGATGCACGATGCACCAAATGTAATGACGAGGTTGGAGGATACCCTGGAGAGTCCTCACATGGTAGAGGCGAGGATACACCTTCATCATGCGTTGATGATGTAGTGGTAAGATTTGTATTTTCACAATTTATTCTATATTTTAAATGAATATTTATAATCTAGATAATATTAAGTACTAATGTTTATTTACGTGATCTATTGAACAGTTGATGATAAAGGAGTTGACACAGATCTAGGAGGGCACCTTGACAACCATTTCATTTGGCCTAGATAGCTTTACGGTACATATATTATTACACCTAGTCATTTGTATTTTATTCTACATACATGCTCATCATTTATATTGAAATTAATTAGATTATGTAGTAACTTGCATGTATATCTTATTTTACTCTTGTAGTGCACAAGTAGCGTGAGTGTGGGGTTGTGTGATTCAGGATCTGGTAGTGCAGCTGGAGACATGGGAAAGGTAATTGAATGTAAATATGATTGAATGAATAGTTTAAATACCTTATAATGATTATATACATCTAGACATAGATTGATAGTTTCACATACTTGTTGTGTATATGTACAAAAAATTCTTGGCTTCACATCCTTGTTGACTACACCCACTATACCTAAAGATGAAGAATAAGAAGAAGAAGAAGAGATGCCTCAAGTACATGTGTTTATTTTATTTTGTGTTTAGTAGATATAATTTGTTACTATCAGTGACAATTATATGCTAACTTGTATCAATGTCATGTTTGTGAACATATATACGTTGTGTATGAAAATATTGAAAACATACCTCCTCTACCGAATACATACATCAAGAGTCCTCCAAAGCCGAAGACAAAACATGGAGATAAGGTAAACACGAATAGTTCAATTATAGTTCATTTTTATGTTAACTTTTCAAATGTGAGTTATATAATATAACTAATCTTAATTGTGGTTTATTTTTTCTTGTGTAGGATCCTTCATAGCCAAGTAGTGCGTTGAAGAGGATCGATTTTCATGATCCTTCTATAGCTTAGGATGTTATAGTTAGTTTTGGGATGCTTGTCTAGTTGGCATGTATATTTTGTATATGGAGATACATTCACGTATATAGACATACATTTTGTTTGAGTTGGCGTTTATGCCATATTTGTGTATGGACATACACTTGTAATCATTTGACATTTTCATATATACAAAAGTTGATATTTGATCATATAAATTGTTTCTCATGTGTGCATGGTGTTATCATTTTAAACTTTAATCTTCAATCCAATAATTAACAATGGTTAACAATGGTTAACAATGGTTATTTAATGAATAATACAATTCATTTCATTTCATCGTAAGTGTTGTTTGTATAATCTTTAGATTATATATAATTCATTTCAACTAAATCATAAGTGTTAAATTTGGTTGCCTTTGGCAACTTCACCAAATTTAATGACCTCCTTTCTCATCAGGCCTCCACGAGGTCAAATTCGGGAGACAAGTGTTTTGATGGATTCTCAATGTAAATAAGGTGAAATATAATCATTTTTTTATGTAATAAGGTCATCTATACCAATATTTGTTATGTGTAGTCATAGGTTACTCATATTGGCAAAATTGCTCAAGATTGCTCAAAAGTTGTAAAAATTTGTCAATGGGGATTCATGTGTCGAAATGATTCATCTTGATTTTTCTAGATTCCCTATAGTCTTATCAGAGAAGCATTTTTTTAGTTGGCAAAAAAATCATTAGTCTCATTCAATCAAATGTTCTTGTGTGGCCAATTTCTTGTTCTGCTAGTCGTGATCACGAACCGTCGGTTCCAAAATGTCCATTTAGGCATTCTTACCATATGCATGCTCCTATTCCCCCCCCCCCCACTCGGTGGAACATTCAGGGTCATACCCTACCGATGTCGTCCCTTGAGCGCCCTAAGTGCTAAAAATTGTCAAACTTTGACGACCCCTAACTCGAAATCTGTGGCACCTGCAAATGATCTGTTTGAACCTATGGGGCCATGAAAGGGGTCCCTAAAAAATCCTGTCTCATTTATTTAATATTCCCTATGGTTTTATTAGGGCAACATTTTTTCAGTTGGTGAAAAAATCGTCAGTCTCACTCAATCAAATGTTGTCGCATGGCCAATTTATCATTTTTCTAATCGTGATCACGAACCGTCAGTTCCAACATGTTTAGTTAGGCATTCTTACCCTATTCATGCTCCTATTTCCTCCGCCCCACTCGATCAAACGCTCAGGATCATACCCTACCAGTGTCATCCCTTGAGCGCCCTAAGTGCTAAAAATTGTCAAACTTTGAAGGGCCCTAACTCGGAATCTGTGGCACCTGCGAATGATCCATTTAAACCTATGGGGCCATGAGAGGGGCCCCTACAAAAGCCTATCTTGGTTTTTCAATATTCCCTATAGTTTTTATTAAGGCATCATTTTTTCAGTTGGTAAAAAAATAGTCAGTCTCATTCAATCAAATATTGTCATGTGGCCAATTTCTTGTTTTTCTCATCGTGATCACAAACTGTCGGTTCTGACATGTCCAATTAGGCATTATTTCCCTATGCATGATCCTATTTTTTTCTCTCCACTCACTAGAATGCTCAGGGTCATACCCTACCGACATCGTCCCTTGAGCGCCCTAAGTGCTAAAAAAATGTCAAACTTTGACGGGCCCTAACTCAAAATCCATGACACTTGTGAATAATCCATTTGAACCTACGAGGCCATGAGAGGGGTCCATACAAAGCCTATCTCTTTTTTTCAAGATTCCCCATGGTTTTATTAGGGCAACATTTTTCAGTAGATGAAAAAATCGTTAGACTCATTCAATAAAAAATTATAGATAAACAAGCATTACACTGTAGACACATAATGATCATCAATATTTCCATGTATTGTATACACATAATTACTATTACACTTGCATGTGACATCCATGAACATATATGCAAACATGATTTTTATCGTTATCAATACAACTACACCAATGTACTCATGTACAGATACATTGTATATCATCAATATAACTAAACCAGTTTGCTCAAGGAAATCATATATCATCATACAAAAGTTACATCAATTCACATCCATATGCAAGTGCAACATCCCACTTCATCAGTATCAGACATCCTCATGTCCTAAGAGAATAGCTTACATAGAGCAATGCCTGCATATAAATGAAGATCAAAATAAGCAACCTTTTTATACAGAATGAATGTGCTACAAGAAACAAATTATAACACTTAATACAAATTATTTTGTGAAATTATAAATATATCATTTGAAACATTTTTAAGATGTACAATATTGTATAATTATGAAACTTACCATTTTCTCTACAATGTCTACAAGCATAACTTTGAAGAAAGACGCATGTTGATTAAAGCCCTTCTCACTGCATTTCTCACTGCATTCTCTGCATGGTTGAAGACTATGGTAGATATTGTCATTTTTGAATGTCAATACATTCACTTGACATAGTGTGTGAAAGTTTACAAAATTTAATCTCATTGACAAAGTGAGGGACTTAATGTTTACACACAAAATTTAATCTCATTAATGCACACAAAGCATACATTGTTGTGTTTGGCTGTAAATTTTGCAGTTCTTGAAAAGAAAACTTAAAAAGTACCTAAATATTGATAACCCCAAGGAATATGTACCATCACCAAGAGTAAACTATTCAATGACAAGTGATCTAGCATGAACCTATATTTTTAAGAATTGTTAGTCTACACATAAAATGCATGCATGAACATAAAGGCTTTATGATAATCACTTCAACTAAAATGCATGATAATAAATGAAAAGGTGGGATTATATACCATAAAAATATGTCCCTTCGAATTATATCAAGTGAACCCACCATGCTGATGCAAAAATCATAATGCGATGGTGTTGTATATCATCAAAAAGACCTGCATGAGCATAAAGGTTTTACGATAATTATATCATAAAAAATTGTCAAATAGTGTTGTCTATTATCAAAAATTGTAATTCTCATCAAATGCATGATAATAAGCCATGTTGCAAAATACGTCCCTTCGAATTATATCATGTGTACCCGCTATGGCATGCAAAAACCATGTTGGAAAAAAAAAGGTTCATCAATAGACCTGTATTTTGAACACATCCTTAATATAAACGTAACAAACTTGAACATTAAGGTTTTATGATCATTGTTTGAAATGAAATGCATGATAAAAAAAAATAAGACACCATTAAAGACCTACTATTGAAGTGTGTCTGAAGGGTCATCTCTTTTCTTAGGAGTATCCAGTATTGCTTCATGATCAATAGTAGTCACTGTCCATAGCTCTTTGGTCTTCGGTTTTTCTTGATGCTTCAACAACTTGACATTTGTAGCTATAATAAGGTGTGAATACATGAGAATGGTTTTGTGTCTCTCATAGTCTACAAATGCAAGTATGCCATTATTTCTAATAATGTATGTTCCAACCAAGTTCCCACAACAAAAAATGAACTCGTAGGATATGTGAATCCATCATCATCTATCACTAGTTGTGTTAGCTTTTGTTTTCCTTGTACACATCGTGCCAACCAATATTTTGATCTCTCTTTACTCCCTTGTGGTGCAACAACTGCAAAAACATGTCCTGGCTATACAAGATCTAATAGACGGTAATACTCAAGTGAACTTTCCATGTCATCATTTGACAAGGATATGGTTTGAGATAAAGGAGTTAGATGTTGTGGAAGTATCAACCCACCCACTTAATTCGCAGTGATCCCAATCACACCAAACACAACTCTAACAAAAAAAGCCAATGCTCGTGTCCAAATGGTCCATGTACTTGTACCTGAGCTGAGAAATGAATGTATCTTTGAAGAATCTTTAATTGTTTGACAATCCAATATGTCTCCCACTATGCCCTCCTCAACCAACCAAGAGAATCTAGTCACTATTGAATCAAGAGTACCTCCACGTGACAATGCTAAACTACACCAGTCAATAATTGAATGTTCATTAGAGAAATTTGCACCTGAAATCATCAATTCCTCCTTAACTAGAGCTCTCTTGAAACATGCACTTGCTCCATCATGCTCCCCCTTCCCATGCCTTGCCTAAAAAAACACCAAATATGAGGTATACGCCTCTCTACATGCATTCTAATCAACCAATAAAACATACGGGCATTATTGAATTGACCCATACAGTTATCTGACCATATGAGATGTCGATCGATTGCAATATCTTTCTCATGCAAGAACTCAAAAAACATCTCGAAAGAATGTTGCACATACTTGGAGGAGTGTGATCTATCATCACAAATATAAAAATGATACTCCCTGATTATCTTCCTGTCCTCTTCTATACTATAAAGAGCATGGTCATATGTAATATGAAAAAAATAGCAATCTGGATTGAATTGTAGTACTAAGACTATACCTCATTCTGTGGTTGCAATGTATACTTCTCTGCAAAATCAACCACCGATACAATAGTGCCAATTGGGAAAGAGTTCTTACACATCTTGAACTATTGATCCAACCACTGAGACCTATGGGTGTGCCTTGCATACTTGTAGAAAATATTTTCCTTAAAATCCAAAATAAAATCAGCAACATTCACTTCTCTTGAGACTAATTCGCATCTAGAACCTTCACCTCCACTCTTCAAAGTATATTTCACTATTCATATATTTTTTTATCAACATAATTCTTTCCAAACTCGTGTTTGCTGCCCTCATCAAAACATGAAACAAAATTTGACAACCCACCATATTGTGAGTACTTCTCATTCAAACAATCATTTCTATAGAAATAGCAGCCATCATCTCTAGGGCATAAAAATAGATCTTGTAAGTCTCTTGATGATCTTGGAAATAGCATTGCACCACACTCTTGCAACATCTCATTAGTATGCATCATAGAATGAATATGGAATAAAAGTTCATGGTACATTGAAAAATCCACATGGTACTTGCAACAACAAGTATTACAATATGGTAATTGAGGGTGTTACATATTGTTCACTTGGTTGAGCAATTCCACCTTCAATGCCAAATTTTTCCACATTTCACCTCAAATGTCAAAATTTTCCACATGTTCACCTCCTATGTCAAAATTTTCTACATTTTCACCTCCAATGTCAAAAAATTTCATATTTACACCAAAATTATGGACACCTTCATTGTCAACTCCCAAATTTTCACTTTCCATTCTCACATCATGTTGAGCAATTTCATTATCATTTTCAACATTTTCACTTTCAAAATCTACATTTTCATTTTCAATAACATGTTCAACATTTTCAAATTCAATTTCTTCTTCACTTGAAGTAACATTCGAAATAATTAACACACCTTGTCTTCTCCTCCTATGACCTCCTCTATCTCTTTCTCTATACACTTCAATTTGGTCATTTGAAATCTTTCTTTGCATTTAGACTTCCGATGACTACTATCCCCCATTTACCTCCATAAAGATGCTCCTAAATGATTGACAATGTAAGATTTGACTTCAAGAATCTCTCAAAAGCACAAATTTGTCTCAACCTATCTGAAAAGCTGTGATTATCGACAAAAACCAGAATGTGAAGAATGTGGTCGTTGGAATCCACAAAATGGCCCACAAGGCTCTTTTTTATTTATAGAAATTGGATATCTGATTATATCGGACATCCGATTTTAATGCATAAATTTGGGGTCCCAAAAATAATTCCCATTCTCGCCTTTTTTTTATTGTTGCCACATTAATGGTAGTGGCAGAACTTAGATATCCAATTTGAGTACTCATATTTTAAAGAGAGAGAGAGAGATTAGGGGAGAGTGGGGGTAGGGGGTAGAGAGAGAGAGAGAGAGAGAGAGAGAGAGATTATGGGGAAGAGAGAGAGATTAGGGGAGAGAGGGGGGAGGGGGTAGGGGGAGATAGAGATTAGGGGACAGAGAGATTAGGGGAGAGGGATAGAGAGAGATTATGGGGGAGAGAGAGAGATTAGGGGAGAGGGAGAGAGAGACTAAGGGAGAGGGAGAGGGAGAGAGAGAGATTAGGGGAGAGCGGGGGAGAGAGAGAGAGAGAGAGATTAGGGGAGAGGGGTCATATGACCCCTTAGGACCCATAACGACCCAATATAGTGTCCTAAGGGGTCATATTGTGTCCTAAGGGGTCATTTGGTGTCTTAAGGGGTCATATTATGTCAATATGGTGTCCTAAGGGGTCATATTGTGTCCTAAGGGGTCATTTGGTGTCTTAAAGGGTCATATGACATAATATGACCCCTTATGACATAATATGACCCATAATGACATAATTTGGTGTCGTAAGGGGTCATATGTTATTATGTTGGCTTAAGGGGAGATAGGACCCAATATGACCCATAACAACATCGTATAGTGTCGTAAAGGATCATATTGTGTCCTAAGGGGCCATATAGTGTCTTAAGGGGTCATATGACACAATATGACCCCTTAGGACACAATATGACCCATAACGACACATTTTGGTGTCGTAAGGGGTCATATGGTGTCCTAAGGGGTCATACGACACAATATAACCCCTTAGGACACTATAGGACCCATAATGACACAATATGGTGTCAAAAGGGGTCATATGTTGTACTTAGGGGTCATATGGTATCCCATGACTCCTTATGACACCATATGACCCATAATGACACCATATGGTGTCATAAGGGGTAATATGACCCATAACAACACTGTATACTGTTGTAAAGGGTCATATTATGTCCTAAGGGGTCATATGGTGTCTCAAGAGGTCATATGACACAATATGACCCATAATGACATAATTTAGTGTTGTAAGGGGTCATATGGTGCTCTAAGGGGTCACAAGACACAATATGACCCCTTAGGACACCATAAGACCCATAACGACCCAATATGGTGCCATAAGGGGTCATATGTTGTCCTTAGGGATCATATGGTATCTCATGACCCCTTAGGACACCATATGACCCCTAAAGACACCATATGGTGTCCTAATGGGTCATAGTGTGTCATAAGGTGGCAAGATGAACCATTATTATAATATAAAAAGCAGTGCCAATACTATTTACAAACATTTGACACCTAGGGGGTCATATGGTGTCCTAAGGGGTCATAGGACATAGTATGACTCCTTCCCCCTCCCTCTCTCTATCTATCTCCCTTCCGCCTCCTCTCTCTCCCCCCCCCCTCTC
This sequence comes from Cryptomeria japonica, assembly GCF_030272615.1. Classification (NCBI taxonomy): domain Eukaryota; kingdom Viridiplantae; phylum Streptophyta; class Pinopsida; order Cupressales; family Cupressaceae; genus Cryptomeria; species Cryptomeria japonica. The sequence continues at coordinate 147,212,518 of NC_081407.1, forward strand.
CCTCCCTCCCTCTCTCCTAATCTCTCTCTTTCCCTTTTCTCTCTCTCTCTATCTCTCTCTCTCTCTCTCTCCTTGGTGCAGGGGAACTTAGAAATTTTTGTTGAGTTTGTTTTTACGATGTTGGACTCATGTTCTTAGCTTTGTAATAAGGCCAACAGGGCATTGAGTGTGTGCTCAAATGATTGTAAGGGCCCTAAGAGTCTTTGTTTGGTCAATGTTGGCATGAGAGCTCTTAAGGGTGCCAAGTAGAGAATTTACTAGGATAAGTTATTTTTGGGGTAATGTAGGTTGTTTGGGGTTGTTTTGAGGTTAATAAGGTCATATGAGTCATTTGAAAGTGACCAAGTTTGGGTTTGAGAAAAGTTGCTCACCAATGCAACAAATTGCAAGAGTTACAAAAGTTGCTCATAGCAACTTTGCAACATTTTCATACACCAATAGCTAGTTGGTTGACACAATCAGTTGTGAGCATATGTAACTACTACAAGGAAAGTATAAGGCTTAGAAAATATAGATGATAACTAGTTGTTGAAGATTTGAAGCAAATAAAACAATTTTGGTTTCTCCATTTGGTGTGTTCTACCAAGTTATTGCCTGTTCTTTGCAATCTTGTATGGCCTGTATGGATTAAGAATTCCAAACCAGGGTTATGGATTGTTAGAATGGTTTCTTACCTTCATTTTTCTTTTGGTTCGGAGTCTGTAAGTGTTGTAGTTTGTGAATAATCTTCATTTTATTGCAGGCGGGTTCAAAGGTCCTCAAAACCAGGGTTTTGAGAGCAAAATGGCTCCAACCTAGCATTCCATGGTGGATATCCTCTCCGAAACCTTGTAATGTTAGGTTTTTATGTATACTATGTTTTATTTTTGGTTTTGAGTTGAGGGAAGCTAAATCAAATATTTGCCACCATACCCTAGGCTTGGCACAATGAGTTGGCAAGCATTGGGAATCATGGATAAGAGGCCCTAATTGGGTGAATCCGGTGGATGGAGGTGAAGTATGATTGGAATGGAATTCCATATATAAGTACAGAAGTAAAACCAACATTAGTTTACAAAGGGAATTGGATTGGTGAAGGTGTTTGAGAAAATCCCTACTTTTAAGGCCTAGGAAGGGGCAATTAGGCCTAATTAGCCCTATAAGGGTTATATATGTAAATGATAAAAACCACCTCCGATTTTGAGATATTGTATGTAAACCCCAAAAGGGTGTCTATAATGTTAAAGATTTCATAGGGTTGTTAAGAAAGTTTAGCAGATAAATGCAGAATACCCTACTGACATGGCTATTAGAATTAGGTCTCCTATTAGTGCTAAAAGTGAAGCTTGTTTGTAAAACTTGGAATCAGTAAATGTAAAATCTCTTGAGAAAGGAGTAGGGTTGGTAATCCTTCCAAAAAACTCCATCCTTATTTGTGTATTTTGGGGAATTAAAATCCTATGGTAGAGGGGTTGAACTCTTAGGTTGAATGTGAAAGAGAGTGGGAAAACAAGGTCTCCTAAGAAAGAAAATGGAAGTCAGAAAATAACAAGTGGTTATCCTAGCCTAAGGACCTTGGTAAGGTCATAGAGGGTAAATATTTAAGACCCTTGAAGGGTGTGGAGTGTAGAATCATTTTATGGTTCTTGTGTAGCTTGGAGGAGATATCTAGACAAGGTAGCACAAATAGGTGAGAGACAACTCACTCTACATTAGATTGGTATCAGAGCCAATTGATTGAACAAAATGGTATATGTGAGACCCAGAGGTAGAGTCAAAAGCCAACAACATGCCACCAAATGCAATGAGCCAAGATGCCATCAGGAAGTTGGTCCAAGACATGCTTATTGAAGCTCGGGAGGAAGAAACCAAGAAAGGCAAGGACAAAGTCACTAAATGAGGTGATGAAACTGATGATGAAGATGCAGATGTGATAGGAGTCATAACAAAAAAGAAGGAGTTGGACAAAGATCAACAAATCTTTTTGGATTCCCTCAAGTCACTCAATAAATACAACATAGAAGGTTTACCTATCTACAATGGAAGCCTAAATAGAGAAGAGTTATTGGATTGGATAGAAGCCTTGAACAATCATTTTGAATACAAAGAAGTTGCAGAAGAAAAGAGGGTCAATTTGGGTAGGTCAAGATTGAAGAGATCAACCATAGTGTGGTGGAACATGATGCAAGAGGAAAGAGAACAAACCGAGAGGAAGAAGATCATCTCTTGGGAGAGAATGAAGATTAGGATTAAAACTCAATTTCCACCTATAGACTGTTGGCATATGCACACTCCAATGAGACATTGTATGTGATTGAAGGTTTTGTCATTGATGGCAACCTTACAATCCTATGGCACCGGCAAGGCATTACACCGACAAGATAGTTCACCGGCATCAACAGATCACACTCTACACTGGCACTGACATAGATAAAGGAAGCATACCGGCATATAGGCCGACAAGATTTTTGTTATATTATATTTTGTTTATTATTGTAAAAACCTTGTAAGCTGACTTGGCAAGTTGTAAAATGACTTATATATAAAAGAGATCATTGTAGACATTTTGAAAGTAATGAAAGTGAAAAAGGAAGATATTAGGTAGAGCTATTATGCGAAATATAGGTTAAAGGTTTTATATAAAGAACAGAGCAGAAACCAGTACTGGATTAGGCATTATAGATGCTATTGTAAAGTAGTACAAGATATTGGATTTGTATAATCCACATTGTAAGTCAGTGAGACTTCCCATTGAGCAATGAGCTCTAGGCAGTTGGTCTTCGCGCATGTGCAGGCCTTCCCGCATGTACAGGCCCCTCTTTTGTAAGTAATATTCTCTTATTGGCCAGTAAGTGGATATTGTGGGTCACAAATCCCACCGAGGTTTTTCCCACACCGGGTTTCCTCGTTAAATCGTTGTTTCACGGTGTGCTTTTCATATGGATGTTTTTAATTCTATTTATTTCATTATTTCTTGCATACTGGTACACTATTATAATATGTTCTGCATGTTTTAAGTTGAGAAATTCTAATTACCGGTTAGATACTGATTCACCCCCCCCTCTTAGTATCTGTGAGTTTCCTAACATAGACTATAAGGTACAAATGCACAAGAGGTTGCATAATTTGAAACAAAGAGAAATGGATGTGAGCACCTATACAGAGGAATTTAACAAACTTACCCTAAGAGCTAGGAAGCAAGAGGAAGAAGTGGAGAAGGTTGCAAGGTACTTAAATGGTCGTAGACAAAACATTCAAGATGAGATCAACATGATAGCACCTAACATAATCCATAAATGCTTTCAGTTAGCCTTGAGATCAGAAGATAAGATCAAAAGGAAAGGTGAACATAATCAAAGGGGCAAAGGTGGCAGAGGTTATAGAGGAAGAGGCACCTTTGGAAGGGGCTATAACCTCAGCAAGAATGAAGAAGGAAATCAATAAGAGAGTGGTGGTGATAATCCTAACAAAGGAGGATAGTTTAGAGGCAACTCTAGAGGGAAAAATAGCTATAGAGGTAGATTTGGCAATTCGGGAAGATGAACCACAGCCTTCACTAGAAAATGCTACAATTGTCATAAAGTGGGGCATACCATGAGCCAATATCTTGAAAAGACTTCAATCTCTCACATGGGAGAAAGGAGAACTCAATTGGTGCAAGAAGAAGACTATCAAAGTGTTACCTCACCAATCAGCAAAGCAGGACTAGTCCTAGATGGAGAGAATTTGATGCTAAGAAGGACCTTGTTGAAGGTACCATAGTCCAAAGAACCTACTCAAAGGAAAACACTTTTCAAAACCACCTGCAGATCTCATGGTAATATTTGTAAAGTTATAGTGGATTCAAGGTCTATTGAGAACATTGTAGCAATTGAGATGGTAAACAAACTAAAATTTAAAAGGTTGCACATGTACCACCCCCTATAAGGTGTCTTGGTTAAGTAAAGGTTAGCATGTGCTTGTAGATGAGAAAACTTGGGTAGATTTTGAAATAGGAGATTACAAGGATAGTGTGTTATGTGACATATTTCCCATGGATACATGCCACTTGTTGTTGGGATGCCCTTGGTAGTATGATGTCAAAGCCATACATGATGGGGAGAAGAATTCCTATGTTATCACCAAGGAGGGTAGAAAGTTTCAAATGCATCCCTTGATCGATTAGGGTGAAGAAAGACATGTTGGATCAAGTGTTCTGTTACTCAGTGGGAAAGAGTCATTGAAGTTGTTAAAGAATGAAGGGAACCAATGATGTTTTCTCATAGTGAAACCCAAAGAAGAGACAAAGACTGAAACCAAACTCGTGATACCTCAAGAGGTGCAGACCTTGCCAGACTGGTACAAAGACATAGTTGACAATGAGATACCAAATGCCTTACCTTCTATGAGATATGTTAACTATCAGATAGACCTCATACGTGGTTCAAATTTTCCAAACAAAGTTGATTACAAAATGACACCTACTCAAAATGAGGAAATTACAAAGAAACTGTAGGAATTGCTAGATAAGGGGTTGATAAAGAAGAGTGGATGGCAAGTGGAGGATGTGCACCGATTCAAGGGCCATAAACAAAATCATAATTAGATACCAGTTTCCAATGCCAAGGATTGAGGATCTAATGGACTACCTAGGTGGAGCTTGCTACTTTTCTAAGGTGGATTTGCAATTAGGTTATCATCAAATTAGGATCATACCTGGTGATGAAAGAAAGACAACCTTTAATACAAATGAGGGGCTATATGAATGGTTGGTGATGCCCTTTGGGCTTAGAAATGCACCTAGCACCTTCATGAGACTCATGAATGAAGTTCTTGCAGAGTTCATTAGTAAGTTTGTCATTGTTTATCTTGATGACATTCTAATTTTTAGTAGGTCAAAGGAGGAGCATATCAAACATTTGAATCAAGTTTTGAGGAAGCTACATCAAGAGAGGTTGATGATCAACTTGGATAAATGTGATTTTTTCAAATATAAATGGGTGTATCTTGGTTTTGTAGTTTCTCAAGGAAATGGATCCATCAAAAGTGGAAGCAATAGTGAATTGGTCTACTCCTAAGTCAATAGGAGATGTAAGAAGTTTCCATGGTTTGTCTTCTTTTTATAGGAAGTTCATTAGAGGTTTTAGACATGTGTGTGTACCTATCATGAACACCATCAAAGGTGGGATAAAATGTCAATTTGACTGGACTAGTGTAGCAGAGAAGGGGTTTGAGTTGTTAAAACAAAAGGTAGCAGAACTCCCTTACCTTAGGCTCCCTGATTTTAATCCCCCTTTCACTGTGGAGTGTGATGCTAGCAAGTTTTCTATAGGGGCCATTTTGAGCCAAGAATGTCACTCGATTGCATTTTTCTTTGAGAAGCTCAATGAAGAAAAACAAAAGTATTCTACCTATGATCTAGAGTTGTATTCTATGGTGCAAGCACCCAAGAAGTGGTGGTATTATCTATTACCTAAAGAGTTCATAGTCTACACTGATAATCATGCACTTAGTTTTTTGAATGGGCAGGAAAAATTGAATCAAAGACACCTTAAGTGGGTTGAGTATTTCTAGGCCTACACCTTTTCTATCAAGCACAAGAAAGGAGTCACCAATAAGGTAGCAAATTCCTTAAGTAGAAGGGTTCTAACCATTCAAGAGGTGAAACTACAAATTGTGGGGTTAAATGACCTCAAAGACCTCTATCAAGGTGACAAAGATTTTGGTGAAGCATATTATGTTTTCTCAAAGTTTTCTAATGCTTGTCATGTTGCCCATTCTGATTTTATGTTGCAAGAAGGTTTTTTGATTAAAGGACACCTACTTTACATACCATAGAGCTCTATGAGAGACAATATCATTAAGGAGAAGCATCAAGGTAGTCTAAGTGGACATTTTGGTCTTGACAAGACCTTAGAGTAGGTTGGCAGGTTCTACCATTGGCCTAGATTATAGACATATGTTAGGAAGTTTGTGGAGCAATGTCCTATTTTTCAGAGGGCTAAGGGTACCTCCAACAATGTAGGGTTATATCAACCTCTTGCCATACCAACAAGGGCATGGGAGTGTGTGAGTATGGAATTTGTCCTTGGTTTACCTAGAACTCCAAGAGGATATGACAATGTCTATGTCATAGTGGATAGATTCAACAAGATGACACACTTTGTGCCTTGCAAATGCACTAATGATGCCTCCCACATAGTAGGGTTGTTCTTCAAAGAGATTGTAAGGATCCATGGTTTACCTCTTAGCATTGTGAGTGATAGAGACAAAATTTGTGAGCCACTTTTGGCGAAACTTGTGCAAGAAACTTGGTACCAACCTTTCTTTTTAATCTACATACCATCCACAATCTGATGGTGAAGCTGAAGTAGTGAATAGGTCATTGGGTAATTTACTAAGATGTCTCACCAAACAACATTGTCAAGCTTGGGATCTAGTATTGGGACAAGCAGAATATGCCTACAATGACTCTATCAACAGGAGAATAGGTCGAAGTCCATTTGAGATTATATATAGATGTCATCCAAGGGGTATTTTAGAACTCAAAGATCTCAATTCCATGGACAATAGGAGTGCTCAAGGGGAAAACTTTACAGAGAATATGAAGGAGATCCATGAACAAGTCAAGAAAACATTGTAGCAGAACAATGAGAAATACAAGACACAAGCAAACAAAATAAGAAGAGAAGTACACTACAAGGTAGGTGATCTAGTTATGGCCTATCTAAGAAAGGAGAGACTCCCTAAGGGGCAGCCTAGCAAATTATGCATGAAGAAGATTGGACCTCTTAAGGTTGTGCATAAGTTTGGCAACAACGCCTATGAGGTGGAACTGCCAGCAAACATGGGAATATCACCAATCTTTAATGTGTCTAATTTGTATCAATATAAAGGAACTTAGTCAGTTGCAAACCAAGAAGATCCTACTACTACTGAAGATGTAGAATGGATACAAGACCTACCTCCAAGCCAACTGATGACATTGGATTGCATTCTAGATTCCAAGATTGTTAAAAGGACTAGAAAAGGAGTCTATAGAGACTATCTGGTTAAATAGACAAGTCTCCCTGAATTTAAAGCTACATGGATGTCAGAAGGAGATATACTACAACATGTAACCAATGTTCAAGCCCTATCCACTCAAGGGACTTGAGTCTTTCCTACCCTGTAAGTATGGTGCAGGGGTACTTAGCAATTTTTGTTGAGTTTCTTTTCAGAATGTTAGAGTCTTGTTCTTAGCTTTTTAATAAGGCCAAGAGGACATTAAGTGTGTGTTCAAATTATTGTAAGGGCCCTAAGAGTCTTTGTTTGGCCAATGTTGGCATGAGAGCTCTTAAGGGTGCTAAGTAGAGCATTTACTAGGATAAGTTGTTTTTGGGGTAATGTAGGTTGGTTGGGGTTGTTTTGAGGTTGTTAAGGTCATAAGAGTCATTTGAAAGTGACCAAGTTTGGGTTTGAGAAAAGTTCCTCACCAATGCAACAAATCACAAAAGTTACAAAAGTTGCTCATAGCAACTTTGCAACATTTTCATACACCAACAACTAGTTGGTTGAGACAATCGGTTGTGAGCATATGTAACTACTCCAAGGCCAATATAAGGCTTGGAAAAGACCGATGATATCCTATTGTTGAAGATCTGAAGCAAATAAAACAATTTTGGTTTCTCCATTTGGTGTGTTCTACCGAGTTATTGCCTATTCTTTGCAAGCTTGTTCGACCTGGACGGTTTGAGAATTTCAAAACAGGGTCATGGATTGTTGGACTGGTGTCTTACCTTCATTTTTTCATTTTTGTTTTGAAGTGTTGAAGTGTTGTAGTTTGTGAATAATCTTCACTTTATTGCAGGTGGGTTCAAAGGTCCTAAAAAATAGGGTTTCAAGAGCAAAATAGCTCCAACCTAACATTCCATGGTGGATATCCTCTTTGAAACCTTGTGTAATGTTAGATTGTTATGTATACTATATTTTATTTTTGGTTTTGAGTCAGGGGAAGCTAAATAAAATATTTGCCACCATACATACCCTAGGTTTGGCATGGTGAGATGGCAAGCATTAGGAATCATGGATAACAGGCCCTAATTGGGTGAATCTGGTGGATGGATGTGAAGTATGATTGAATGGAATTACATATGGAATTAAAAACCTAAAACCAACATTAGTTCACAAAGGCAATTGGACTGGTGAAGGTGTTTGAGCAAATCCCTACTTTTTAGGCCTAGGAAGGGGCAATTAGGCCTAATTATCCCTATAAGGGTTAGATATGTTAGTGACAAAACCCACCTCTAGCTTTGAGATATTGTATGTAAAACCCAAAAGGGTGTCTGGAATATAAAAGAGTTCATAGGGTTGTTAAGGAAGTTTAGTAGATAAATGCAGAATACCCCGCTGACAGGGCTACTAGAATTAGGTCTCCTATTAGGCCTAAAAGTGCTTTGTGTGTAAAACTTGGAATCGGTAAATGTAAAAGCTCTTGAGAAAGGAGTAGGGTTGGGAATCCTTCCAAAACCATCCATCCTTATGTGTGTAGTGTGGGGAATGAAGATCCTGTGGTAGAGGGGTTGAACTCTAAGGTTGAATGTGAAAGGGAGTGGGAGAAAAAGGTCTCCTAAGCAAGAAAATGGAACTCAGAAAACAACAAGTGCTTATCCTAGCCTAAGGACCTTGTGAAGGTTAGAGAGGGTAACTCTTGTAGACCCTTGGAGAGTGTGAGGTGTAGAATCATTGGATGATTCTTATGTAGCTTGGAGGAGATATCTAGACAAGATAGCACAAATAGGTGAGAGACAACTCACTCTACATCACTCCCCCTATCTCTCTCCCCTCTCTCTCTCTCTCCTCCCCCCTCTCCCTCCCTCCCCCCTCTCTCTCTCTCTCCTAATATCTCTCTCCCTCTCCTCTCTCTCTCTCTCTCTCTCTCTCTCCACTCCCCCCTTTCCCTCTCCCTAATATCATATACTAATATATTTATAAATTAATATATTGTATAATAATATATTATATATAGGGCTACTAGAATTAGGTCTCCTATTAGGCCTAAAAGTTCTTTGTGTGTAAAACTTGGAATTGGTAAATGTCAAAGCTCTTGAGAAAGGAGTAGGGTTGGGAATCCTTCCAAAACCATCCATCCTTATGTGTGTAGTGTGGGGAATGAAGATCCTATGGTAGAGGGGTTGAACTCTCAGGTTGAATGTGAAAGGGAGTGGGAGAAAAAGGTCTCCTAAGCAAGAAAATGGAACTCAGAAAACAACAAATGCTTATCCTAGCCTAAGGACCTTGCAAAGGTTAGAGAGGGTAACTCTTGCAGACCCTTGGAGGGTGTGGTGTAGAATCACTGGATGACTCTTATGTAGCTTGGAGGAGATATCTAGACAAGATAGCACAAATAGGTGAGAGACAACTCACTCTACATCACTCCCCCTCTCTCTCTCCCCTCTCTCTCTCTCCCCTCCCCCCTCTCCCTCCCTCCCCCCTCTCTCTCTCTCCTAATATCTCTCTCCCTCTCCCCTCCCCATCTCTCTCTCTCTCTCTCTCTCTCTCTCTCTCTCTCTCTCTCTCTCTCCCCCCTCTCCCTCTCCCTAATATCATATACTAATATATTTATAAATTAATATATTGTATAATAATATATGATATCTTAATATATTAATAAACAATATATTAATTATGTGCAAAATTAATTATTGAATTTACTTATTAAAATTGGATATCTGATATAATCAGATATCCAATTTCTATTGTACAAATTTCAAATTTGAAATTTTGGCTCGGGCTTTCTTTGGGATTTGGCTTTGGAAGTGACAAGCCTAGAAAGTCAACTGAAAAACCGCATTTTTCAATATTCCTTGATTTTCCAAACTTTACACTAGTGGCTGGCAAATTTTTTTATAGCCAAAATTGATAAAATGAAAAGGGTTTTTTAAGGAAATTCTCAATTTTCCAGCAATATAAGGCCTATCTTATTTTGACTTAAATAAATAATTATTAATTGTTTTCTAATTGAATTCTGACAAAAGTCTTGATTGATAGACTGATTGAAAAACACTCATAACTTTCAAACAGTATAACATTTTTTGAATCCAAAATATGCGTCACATCCTATGTTTCATCTACTGTAGGGAAATTTTTTTTTTAAAAATGATTTTCGTAAGGTTTTAACCAAGTTAAGGTGGTCAGATGTAGGAGTTTCTGAATTTATGAAAAAATATAGTAAAAAATTCATAAATAATTATTTACTTTATAAAAAATTATAAAAAAAATATGTGTCACATCTGGACATGGCTCTAATAATTATATTATAAATCTTATAAAAAATTATTATGATTTGATTGTGATTAGGGTGGTCAGACATACGCCTACTTCTTATCTTTTTGCTGAAATTTTAGTACCATTGCATTGAAATTTGAAATTTTCATCAAATAGGATTTTTTTTTTTCCAAAAAAAAACTAGTAGCTTAGAAACTACATTCAATTTTCTATAGATTCTCTTCTTACATATTTTAAAAATAATGGTGATAACTTATTCCAATTTTCATGTCAAGTTGCATAACTCTGATTTTCTGAAATTTCATTGCCACTTAAGGGCCTATTTTTTCACACCATGATCCTGCACATACCCCTGACTTGAGTACATGTTTAATCTTTTGTGTCATTTTCTTGAAGCTGACATGATGAATTCCTAAATTGGTGATGCGAATATATAAGATAGGTTTATTCAAGATCATTTTAGTGATTGAGAAGTGTGTGTGATGTGTGTATGATCGATTGTGCATAGTTTCACGTGTGCAAGGTGAAGATTTGTGTTCCGATATGGTGTAAAATATCATAATAGAGCAGTGTTGTAGAGTTGAATAAGATACAATATTTCATGCTTAACCAAAACTATTTTGGCATATGTAGATTTTGTTTATCAGTTCAAACATTCCAATTATTATATGTAATCATTTTCTAAGGTAGTGAGCATTTTGAGGTTGTAGCCCTTACTTCTAAATGAGTAGCAAGATCTAGACAGTGTGCTTGAATGCATGTGCATTCTCCTTATGTAATATTTTTATACTTCTAACAGAGTATATTAATATTGTGGATTTGAATCCCACCATGGTTTTTCCCTTAACCGAGTTTCCACATAAAAATCCTAGTGTTATGGTGTTATTATTACTTGCTTTGTGTTCTACACTTTTCTTTTATTCAGCTACATTAAGTGGTTTAGAGGACAAATTAAGAATGTTAAAATTCCAAAACACTGATTCACCCCCCCTCTCAGTGTTCCTTGATTCAAACACAATCTTCTTAGCACATCTAAAAATGCTCATTTCCAAGAAAATGTTCTAGCTAAGTAGGAAAACTCCTTAAAACACCCCAAACTAATTATTCTTGAGAAATTTTCCCAATTGCATAATGTTAAATATGACTTGAGATGTACATGACTATTCACAAGTACACCATTGTTCTCTTGAATTGAGACAAATTGAATTAACCATATGAAAAAATGTCGACCACCAATGGATCAAGAATTACTCCACTATATCTAGAAACACTCATCACTTTGTGAATTAAGACACATTCAATTATCTACAAATGATAAAACTTCCAATCCCACTTTATCCATGATACTGTCTTGAGATGGTAATATTCATCCAACCTTTGATGCCTCAAGAGTTCTATTACATCTACTTAATTCTTGATGAAGATATTCCTTCTCATTGTCATTATAGGAAGAACCTAGATCATGTATAAACCACACATTTATATCTTAGTTTTACTAGTAGTTTATGTTGGTGTGAATAAGGTTTTGTACCTAGTAAAGGTCTTATACCTAGCATTTTTTCTAGTTCTTAGTAGGGGACTTATTCACATGACTTAAGATTACCTAGTTCCTAGCTGTCCTTCTATAAGATTGATTACTTGTCACATGATCTTAGCTTATTTTTTGACAACTACTTTGAAATAGTTACCTAGTTCATTTTATATTTATCACTTTAGTTGTCTCACTGCATAGGATTAACACACATGCCAACACCTGTCTAATCCTATATCTCACCTTGCCTTTATAAGAAAGGCCTCTCATGTATATTCATTCCATTCTTGCATTAATAATAAATAAAAATATTCTTTTGATTTTCTCTCTTGTGCAAATTATTTTTTTCCCGCATTATTCCTAGAGGTGTTGAGGAGTTGCCAATCATCTCCTACATAATATCAAATCTCTAGATATGAAGAATGTTTCCCCTTTTTAGGGTGATTTGAGAAAGTGGATTTTCATTTTGTAGTTTGGGACCGAATGTACCTCATGATTGAGTTTAGATATATTAAATACTTCGGTTTCGAAGGTCAACAATTTTTTGGCCATCTTTTCTAGGGTTTGCAATTTTTTGGTAGAAAACTTCCATATAGTCTATATTCTAGTAGGAATCACCAAAAGAGTATGCATGCATAGAACAAATATTATTCTACCAATAGTAAATTTTCAACACAATAATTTCATTCGACCTGCATCATCATCATCCCTTGTGCAACTCTAATGCATCATCTTCACGCCAGGTTGGCATAATCATAGCACGAATTCACATAATGAATATTTCAAGGAATAAGAGGAACATGTGTAGATCAGAACAATGAAAAGGAAGTAAGAAAAGATTGTAGTTCGTACTAGAAGGATGACATAAATTTCTATCAGAGAAGGGAACCTGATGGTTATCGGAATGAGGGTTATGGAAAAGATGACAAAAGACTGGATAAGAAACTGTTTAGAGGAACTTTCTTTAAGTGCAGAGGAGAAGGACATCGTGCTTTTGAATGTAAGAAGGCAGAGAACACCGGAAGAACAACATTGGTAGAGGAAGACCATACTAGATCATTTAACAAATCAGAAGATGGAGAACTTTTGATGATGAGGAGAGCATGTTGTGTCATACCAGAGATGACGAGGAACCCTTGCAGAGGAGGAATTTGTTCGAGACCAGATATAAGGTATCTGGTAAGTCTTGTAAAGTTATAATTGATAGTGGTAGTTTAGATAACCTTGTTTCAGAAGAAATGGTGAACAAGTTGAAGTTGGAAAGATTGAAACACCCTAAGCCTTATCAGATAGCATGGATTCAGGATGATCATAAGATATTAGTAAGTGAACAATGTTTGGTGAAATTGAAAAATTGGAAATTATAATGATGAAGTTTTGTGTGATATTATGCCTATAGATATTTGTCATATCTTGTTGGGAATACCTTGGTAGTATGATAGACAAGAAATACATGATGGAAGGAATAATGTATACACTATTGTTGCAAATGGGATGAAGAAGACTTTGTTACTCTTGGAGGAACCGCTAAAGAGTGAAGTTTGTACGAATGCTAGAATTTATTTGGTTGATGGAAGGAGATTCCTAGATGGAATGAGACATGAGAATGTGTGTTTTTCCTTAATTCTTAGGTTGACTGAGAATCCGTAGCATGAAGAAGAACAACTAAAGGAGATAAAGGAGTTACTGATAGAGTATGTAGACATCATTTCAGATAATGTACTTGATAGATTACCGCTTGTAAGAAGTATCAGTCATTGCATGGATCTGATTCTCGAAGCTAGTTTTCCTAATAAAGAAACACATCAGATGACACCGAAAGAGAATGAGGAGCTGAATAGACAAGTACAAGATTTTTTGAAGAAAGGTTTTATCAGAGAGAGTTTGAGTCCCTGTGCAGTACCTACGGTCTTAGCACCTAAGAAGAATGGAGAATGGAGGATGTGTACTGATTCCAATACAATAAACAAGATCACAGTGAAGTATCCGTTTCCTTTTCCTAGGATGGATGACATAATGGATTGTTTGAGTGGAGCCAGATACTACACAAAGAGAGATTTGAAGAGTGGATATCATCAGATTAGAATCAGAGAAGGAGATGAGCGGAAGACAAAATTCAAGACAAATGAAGGACTATATGAACGGTTGGTGATGCCTTTTGGATTGACTAATGCACCAAGTACTTTCATGAGGTTGATGGGTGAGGTAATGAAGAAATTATTGGGTAGGTTTGTTAATGTATATTTGGATGAGATTTTAATTTTTAGTAAGACCAAGGATGAACATATGTTGAATTTGAGACAAGTTTTGTAGAGATTGAGAGAAGAGAAGTTGCTAATAAATCTTAAGAAGTGTAGTTTCATGAAGGAAGAGTTAGTCTATTTCAGATTTGTGATATTTGTGGATGGGTTAAAGATGGGCCCTGAGAAGGTAAAAGCAATTCTTGAATGGCCTACATGGGAAAGCATTAGGGAGGTAAGATCATTTCATGGATTGGCTAGTTTCTACCAGAAGTTTATCAGAAATTTCAGTTCAGTTTGTGGTCCTATGACTGAGACAATGAGAGGAGATGGGAAGGATTTCAAATGGTCAATCAGAGAAAATAAGAGTTTTGAATTATTGAAGCAGAAAGTGACTGAGTAGCCTATGTTAGCTTTACCTTATTTTAACAAAGTATTTCAAGTGGACTATAATGCAAGTGGAAATAAAATTGGAGCAGTGTTAAGTCAGGAAGGAAGAGCAATATCTTATTTCAGTGAGAAGTTGAATGATGCAAGAAGGAGATATTTGGTGTATGATTAGGAATTTTATTCCATAATTCAAGCATTGAAGAAGTGGAGACATTATTTGTTGCCTAAGGAGTTTGTGTTGTATACGGATCATCAAGATTTGCAATATTTGAACACTCAGAGTAAGTTGAATCAAAGACATATGAGATAGGTAGAGTTCTTACAGAGTTAGACCTTTATGTTGAAACATAGAAGTGGGAATTCAAATAAATTTGTTGATGCATTGAGTAGAATGATAAATTTGCTGACAGAGATGAGAGTGACAGTGTTAGGATTTGAGAAGTTGAAGACATTGTATGATGATGACTCAGATTTTGTAGAACCTTGGAAAACATGTAGAGAACCAATTATGATGGATAGAAGTAAGTGGTTGGATTATTTCATTCAAGATGGGATTTTATTTAGAGGAGTTCAGTTGTGTATACCTAAGAGTTCTATGAGGGAGAATTTGATAAAGGAGAAGCATAGTGGAAGATTAGTCAGACACTTTGTTGAAACAATAGTGGCATTGGTGAGTGTACATTACTTTTGGCCTCAGATTCATAAGGATGTCAAGAAATTTGTGTACAACTATAGAGTTTGTTAGGATGCAAAAGGTAGTATTCAGAATGTGGGATTGTATAAGCCTTTGATAGTTCCAAAGAGACCTTGGGAGGACATAATAATGGATTTCATACTTGGATAACCTAAGAGACAGAGAGGGAATGATTCCATATTTGTGGTGATGTATAGATTCTCAAAGATGGCTCATTTCATACCTTGTAAGAAGACATCAAATGCAGTGCATGTAGTTGACTTAGTTTTTAAGGAGGTGGTGAGATTGCATGGATTACCTAAGAGCACAGTCTCAAACAGAGACACTAATTTTGTTGGTTATTTCTAGAAGACACTTTGGACGAAGATGAAGATAGATTTAAAATTTAGTTCTACTTTTCACCGATAGTCTGATGGACAGATAGAGGTAGTAAACTAGAGTTTAGGAGATTTATTGAAATGCTTAGTTGGAGAGAAGACCGGAAGTTGGGATTTTATTCTTTCTCAAGCAACGTTTGCCTATAATAATTCAGTGAAAAGGAGTGCCGGAAAAACACCTTTTGAGATTGTTACCAGAGTACACCCTAGAGGTATACCAGAATTAAGAGATATTTGAAATGAAGAAAAGAGGAGTGAAGAAGTAGAGGAATTTGCAGATCATATCAAGATATTACATACTCAAGTCAAACACCATTTAGAAAACATGAACAACAAGTATAAGCAGAAGACAGATGAGAAGAGGAGACATAAGAAATTTGAAGTTGGTGATGAAGTGATGGTATATCTGAGAAAAGAAAGATTTCCATTTGGAACCTATAACAAGTTTCACATGAGAAAGTTTGGACCTTGCAAGATCTTGAGGAAATTCAGTTCTAGAAATGCATATGAAGTGGAATTATTGGACAGTTTGGGTATTTCACCTATATTCAACATTACATATTTACATTAGTATCACGAGATAAAATTTAGTGAAGACAGTGTTGCAAAATTGGAGAAGTGGATGTGCCAAAAGGAACCAAATCATCTATTGAAGACATTTTGGACAGTAGGATTGAGTGTAGCACCCGGAGCAATCAGTACAAAGAATATCTTGTGAAATGGAAGGACAAACTAGTTGAAGATTCATCTTGGATTTCTCAAGAAAAGGCAAATCGCCTTGGTTTTCCTCTAACCCCAGTAAAGTGAGGGACTCACGTTTCAAAAACCTTGGATGTCCGATGCAAGAGCACCCCTAGTTCTCGACAATCTTGCATCAACCAAAAACATTTCTTTTCAATTCATTTTTTGTTTTGTAGTTTCAATATTTCATTTTACATTTTCTTGCATTTGCTCACCAAATCTTGTGGAGCTAGATTTTGCTAGTGAACATGATTATCATCCTTGCCCCATGTTTGCAGGATATTTGGATCTTTTTCTGACAAGTTATTGCTTCCAGATTCTGAAACAATTTTCTGACTTAGAACACCAAAACTGCTTGGACCTATTTGCTTTTGGTGAATCTTGCGGATCTGTTCCATATCTTGTGGAGCTCCTATTTATTGTTCCAACGTTCCTTGGCATGTGGCTGACCTTCCCTCTAGTCCACACTTATTCCTTTGGATTTTCTAGAGGATTTTCATTGGTGGAGGCCGACCTATTGGTTTAACATGTTTCATTTTGTTCATCGGCATTTGATGCTTCTTGGGTCGATGAGGATCACTCTAGATCATATAAATAAATGTAATCTAGCATGTAATAGGAATTCATTAGCATATAGAAGATAAATCTAAGGACTAAGTGTTCTGGAGTTGGCTCATTTTCTTACTTGAGCCAGATGTTGCATAACACATATACTGTAATCAGGCCTATGAGCCTACTGTGGTAGCCTACATGTTGTTAGCATATTGTAGTTGCTTTTGATGATATAATTTAGTCAGTTATGCATTTCCTCCATCATCTTATTTTGTTTTCGTTGTGTTTACTCTTGCTGGATGGTCCAAATTGATCTCCTTGAGGTCCCTCCTAAACATGACTGTGTTGGCATTTTGATGATATTCTGATTGTCATTGATGGACACACACTTGTTTTATGATCATTTCCCTATGTATGAGTTATGCTCAACTGGTAATTGTTCCAACCGGTATTATGAATTATAGTCTTTAGACTATTGGTGCTTTTTAGAAGATGTTTACCGGTCACAAAGCAGTATGAAGACCTCAAGAGATTCGAGGATCCCAAAGCGGTATGAAGGAACAAAGCGGTTGTTAATGTTTTCCCAGTCTTCATTTTGACAAACTGGTAATTAGTAAAATGTCTGAACTAGTAATCGGTAATAAACCAGTATTACTCTGAGAGAGTTACCAACTGGTATTTCTATGATGAGTTATCATCCATCGACACTTTGGCAGTGATTTTGTGTCGTGTTACCAAATGTGTCTAGATGCACTGAACCTAGGAACTTGCAATGTAATCCAATCGAACCAACATGAAATCAGATTCCTTTATAAGGACATCATGTCTAGGGTTTTAGTAGTGGAAAAGGGTTTTAGAAGTGCATGAGGTTTTTCTATGTGCAATCACAGAAGAGAAGATTAGGTCTATGTGGAGAAACAGAGTGTGGAGATACTGAAGACTAAAGTAATGCTAAATGTGCATTAACAATGAGCTATCAAGGATCTAACCAAGCATACTATGCTAGTATCTAGATCACTCACTTATTGATTACTCACATCTTCGACAAGTCTGAAACCCTTCACCAGGTAGGCCTGGCAAAGCCTTTGTAAATCCTCTAACAAGGTGGTTCACAACTGTGGATCTGAAATCCTCTGACAAGGTAGTCTTTAACAAGACTTATCTCCTAACAGAGATCTAGTTAGTAAATCCGTTGTAACGATTAACTGCTAAATTGTTTAAGGGTTTGAGTTCAATAATTTTTGGGATACTAATTAACCCCCCCCTCTTAGTATTCATTAGACTATACCAAAGACGCAAGATGCGCATGTAAAATTGTACTCACTCACTCCAAAAACTATTTCTCTCACACCTTCTCTATCTAAGAATCATCATCCAAGTCGATCTTATATATCCACACTGCCAAAATAGATCTCCAACAAGTCAGCTTCACAAAATTGTAAAATATGAAACCTGTAGTCTCATCTCATCTCAATCCATACCTAAAACATATGATCACAAGCTTCACATGCAACATCATAAACTTATTGAACATAATGTCTAATTACTGAAATCATCCCTATAGTTTCGCATTGATACACATCACCCAACTTGTCCATACAATATCTCTCCTCTTCTAAAATCACCAAATATCGGACAAAGAATCATGCACTGGAAACAACATCGAAGGTTGGAATTACAAAATGATCTTCCTTAAACAGCCAATCAACTATCCTAATTGAAGAGGAGAAAATGGAGCAAGGTGGATTTGGATGGTTAGTATGCAAACAAAACACTAAAAGATATTAAAACATGAAACATGCATAAAACAACATAAAAACATGAAGATATACCTTGCAAACCTTTTCCTTCTCCCTCAGATTGAGCCTTTGGTGAAGTTGAATAGAACCTCTCTTCAACTTGATTGGATGGGTTCCTTCTTGATGGACGTGGAATGCTCTCCAAATTCTCAACAAGGTAAGTGGATTTGATAGGATTGGATTTGAGTGATGGATAGGAGGATTTGGATTAGAAGAGGATGAGAGAAGAAATAGGCAGCATGATAATGCATGAGAAGTGGATTGTTTGTGAGGAGAATAGGCTCCAATTTATAGATTGGATAAGGCCAATGGAGGGCCAAGATTGATTTGATTATGAAGGGTTGAGATTGATTTTAGATAGAAGGCATGGATCAAGGGTGGCTAGGGAAGATAAACATGAATATAAAATTCCTTGGGAAAAAGGGGGGAGAAATTTTAATATCAAATATGAGGAATTAAAAATTCCAAAATAAGGATGCAATGAGGGATTCAAATAAATTTGAATTTCTTTGAGAGACTCAATGTTGATGTGACATGAGTGGGAATTAAAAATTGAGGGATAATGATAATCATGATTATGAGAGATTCTACAAGGATTAATTAGGTTGAGCGAGATTAGGAAAAGTTATTTGTAGGAATCACATGGCTAGGTTAATTAATTAGAATCAATTAACTGAGTGGGTTTAGAGGAAATAATTATTGGAGGGGACTTTAGAGGAATAGGGGAATAATTTATTTATTTGATAAATTAATATTTGGACAATAGTGACAAGATTAATTAAATTAGATTTAATTGATTTTGAGAGGAATGAGGATAACATAATTAAATTAATTAATTATGTTGATATTCTTAAATTAATTAAATATTAATTTTAGGTGTCTACACTAATCACCACAACCAAAGATGCAACACTAGAAATGAGTTGTGCTCATTGAATCTGTAAGCTGTGTTCCCAGTCTATCAGACTTATGCCTAAAGTCAATATGACTTTCGGTAGATCAAATCTATAGGTACAGGATATGATTACTATGTTGAGTTGCCATCAATGACAACCCCTAAGTAATCGCCATGCATCTAATATCACTAGAACAATGTCTCTTACCAACATCATCTTCATCATCACTGTCAAACAGATGTAAATTTTCAGATTGAGCTAATTCTTTGAAGTCTACTTCTCATTTAGCACCTCTTCAGCCATGAATAGGTTAAATTATTTTTTATTATCATTATCGCTTTTAGTTGATTCACTTTCGTCATCTAAGACATCACTATCTAGGGTAAAGAGACTTTTCTTCTTTTGAAAATTTTTTCTTCTTGGTCTAAAGGATTTTTTACCTTTATTTTTATACTTTCTCACTCATCATCTCCCTTCTCTTCAAATCGACACTTAGCAAAAAAATGTCATATCTTGCCATAGTTTAAACATTTGAATGGTAGCTTACCTTTATATTTTCTTTGTCCTTTCTTTAATTTTCTAACAAAGTTTGTGTAAAGCGGAAAAATCGCGATCGAACCCTAGTTGCTCTCCCCTCTTCCAACTCCAAGGAGAGAGAAGGGAGGTTCGCTAGGATTCGATGGTTTTCACTTAGGGGGGAGACTTTACATTCAAAAGAGGGGTTGAAACCCACAAGATCCAATCCCACGCAATGCAAAATTTGGATGCTAAATGAGTTTCAAGGGTTAAGACAGCAAGGCTACCCTCTTTTGTAAAGAATGTGCATAGGAGAATTAAGCTAGGAATGCATAGAAAGTGACAAAGATTTTCTTATAAACTGAGATAGGAATATAGTATGTAGCTGCGGACCTGGAATTAGCAGTAAAATGTCGATATGGCCCTATCCTACAAATTTGAGCAAAAGTTGTCGAGACGATGGCGCCCGGCGCCACGGTCCTCCGAAAAATCCATGAAACGAAGGGGGATCTGTTCGTCTCTGCACAAGGATTCCAGATCTTCAATCTTAGCCGCGTACCTGCAACCTACACACAGAAAAGCGAAGACGATTGGGGGGTTAGGGATTAGGGGTTTGCCTTTAGGTCAAACCCCAGTTTTGGAATTAACCAAGAAATGAGCAAGAGCTGTAAATGTAAATGACTGTAAAACAAGTACTAATACCTTGTTCTAAGGATGTTTGTATCCTTATGTGCGAAGGTTTAGATGTTGTATGTTGTATGTTGTAGTAGTATGTGATCTCCTCTTCAATGGTTGAATCCTTGTCTTGAATGCAACACTTAGCCTTGAATGGAGACTTGAAATGATCAATTGCTTGAAGGAATGCTTGAATGCTTGAATGCTTGAGTATAGTTTCCACGCCTTTTTCATCATTTGACCTTCTTACCCTTTTTTCTTACCCAAATGGGAGAGGCAAATGTAGTTTATATACTTGTCAATTAGGGCTGATAGACTGATTTTCCCGACCTTAGGCCGACCAGGAAAGTTAATTTCCAAATTGCAAACAAAAAGACCCGAGACCCCTTAGGAGACCGGGCCCAAAATAGGACCCAGGGACCAGGGCGCTGGGCGCCCTGGTCCTGAGGGACCAGGGCACTGGGCGCTCTGGTCCCACCTCCCGGGACAGCAGGGTGCAAGGAGGTTCAGGCCAGGGTACTTGAAAAATGCAGTTTTTGGTGTCGTGAGCAAGTTTCAGGGTCTCCATTCAGGTTGCGTGCTGCGTCGCCATCGTGAAGACCAAAATGCAGTCGAAATTGCAAGTGTCGCAATTTTAGGACGCTACATTTAGCCCCCACTTTAGCGGGAGTATGTATGCTCATACTTCCGGTAAAGTACAAGGAAACAACATTGAAAAACTTTCACCACGTCAAGGAGGTAAGACACACCAAGCCCCCAGTGGACTAAGGATCTTATGACTTCGATTGACAAAGTAAAAGGGAAGATCACGAGGGAGAACCATGATTGTCAGTAGTAAGGTTCCCTCACTATGAGTCATGCATGAAAGATATCAAGAATTTTCAAGGCAAAGCTAAATTTGCCAAGAAATTCTCAAGTATCTTGAAAAGATATGAACGGGATGTATGCCCCCCTACGTTAAAGCGATCGCACATGCCTCACCGGGGGTGATTGTTTTAACGTAGTGATACACATAAGAATGAGAAAGGAAAGGAGCACGTTATCGCAAGGATTTAGCCCCCAAGTGTGAGATAAGCCCAAGGATAATAGACACAAAACACAAAGCACGAGGTGACTTCGCTTTCCTTGGGGTCAGTATGCTGTATGATAAGTCATGTATATATATCATATGTATGTATGCATAATTGTTCTTCATTCCCCAATCAAGGAAGGTCACCTAGAAGAAGGGAACACATGTGTCTTTTGAGTCAACATGAGAGAGATCGAGAGATCTCAATGCTTTGCATCGTCCTCAAGTAGACAACACTAAGGACAACAAATAGAAGAATGAGAATAACATATAGAAGAAGTAACACAAGAGAGGAGGAGAGAATCTGCTATGCTAATGTAACTAGTCTAGCACATCATCTACCCCCCGATCTTGCTGATCAATGTTTCGGGAAGGCAGGGAACATGCTAGAGGAGGAACATTCAACACAACAGATGGAGCTATCACAAGATCCAAACAAGGGCTATGTTCATGTTCTGAGCCACATTGTTCTTGTCTAGGAGCTAGGATAAGTGCTTTAGAAAATTCATTAGATAAATGGTTATCAACATCAACAAGTTCGTATTCACTATCAGAAGCAAGAGAAGTAATATTTTCATCATGAATAACATTTTCATCTATATCATCATCAAGATTTATAAAAATAGGATCTTTAACTCGCACAGGATCAAGACCATCATGCATCTTATGTTTAGGAGATTTAGGCTCAATGTCCGGCTGAGGAGAAAATGGAATAATGCTCATTGAAGGTGTTTTTGGAGATGGCAAAGTTTGAGAAGAAGCTGCTTGAGCTCTAAGACGACGCTTTCGTCGGCGTTCACGTGCAGAACGATTTCATCTAGTCTTAGTAGGAAGTGAAGAAGATTGAGGAGGAGGACTATTCTCATCCCTATCACTTGGGTGTTTAGGTTGTGGTCTCTTAGGCTGAATAATAGGAGAAGAAGAAGGTCTCTTCTCTCTATAAAAGGAAGGAGGAGGAACTGCTCCATATAAAGGAGGAATTTTTGGTTTAGGAAAGAGACCAAGTCCATCATGATGAGGAGGTATAGGTCTACTTGTAGGAAGTTTATTAGATATAGACATAGTCACATCCATAGGGATGGGTTGGGAATCTTCTTGAGTAAAGACATTAGTTTTATCTTTCAAAGGAAGAACTTCCTTCTCAAGAATGATAGGAATGTCAAGTTTAGGTGTTCTAGGTTCACTTAAAGATAGGATCATATCTGTTTTCCACTTTTGATAAGATTTGAAAAGATGATCACTTCGCGGAGGAAGGGATTGGAATTGTTTAGGCCAAAAGTAATCAAGAGGAACACTAGAGGTTCTTTCAGCTGGTTTAAAGAGGCTATGATTGACAGTAACAACTTCACCATTATGGGGAAATTTCAAATACTTATGAATAGGAGAAGCAATAGCTTTCATGGAAGATAGCCAAGGATAGCCAAGCTTCACACGAAATTGTTCGGAAGATGGAATAATAGCAAAGTTCACATCAAGGGATTTGTTATAGACCTCAATAGGCAATGTAATAGAACCAATTGCAGGAGAAGAAAATGCATCAAATAGTTTCACAATCACATCTGTTTTGTCATAAATCACTTGATTCAATTGCAAAGTAAAAAGAAATTCTTCAGTAATAACATTAACCATGCACGAAGGATCAATAAGCACTCCACGGCAAGGTGTATTCTTGACTTTTCCATCAGGTGCCCTAATGGTTTCATTGGAATCAAATGTGATGGAAGGTTCTTTAGGGTTTTCTTGCTGCTCTACAAAGTTAATCACATTTGGAGTCATAGACACAAGACCATCAGATGAAAGAGAGGAATCATTAGTCTCAATCGCATTAGAGGTATGAGAAGGTAATGGATCAGTGAAAATCTGAAGATTTTGATTAGGAGGAGCTACAGATGTATTGCCTTTATCATTCACTCCAGAAACAGAGATAGTATTATTATCAATCAAATCTTGAATTTTACCCTTTAAAGAAAAACATTTTTCAGTATCATGCCCAGGCTGACGATGAAATTGACAAAAGGCTTTGTTATCAAAATAAGGTGAAGTAATCTTTGCAGGATCAATTTGTCTTATAGGAGGAAGAGTAAGCACATTTTGTTCCAATAATTTATTCATAATACTATGCAATGATTCATTCAAAGCAGTATACTTTCTTTCTTTCTTGAAAAATTTAGAAATAGGAGGCACACTTGATGCTGCATTCACATTGTTGTTGATGATGTTTTCATTGAATTTGATGGAGTCTCTGTTCGGTTTAAACTTCCCAAATGGTTGTTGACTGCTATCACCCTTATCACTCGGAGCCATAGGATGTGATTGTTCCATTTGACTCACAGTCAGTTGATAATTGTGAAGAGTTGCACACAACTGTTGGAAAGAAGTAAACTCAGAAAACAGAAGTTTGTCTCGAATATCTTTTTGTAAATTAGAAATAAAGATTCTTTGAATATCATTGTCAAGCACTGGAAAAGAAATTTGAGCATACAAATGCTTATATCTACCAATGAAATCAGTCACTTTTTCTTTAACACCTTGTTT
This sequence comes from Cryptomeria japonica, assembly GCF_030272615.1. Classification (NCBI taxonomy): domain Eukaryota; kingdom Viridiplantae; phylum Streptophyta; class Pinopsida; order Cupressales; family Cupressaceae; genus Cryptomeria; species Cryptomeria japonica. Next base: position 147,236,757 of record NC_081407.1, read on the forward strand.
ACAATGCATTAAATCAATCAAAGTAACTTTAGGACTTATATTGTTTTGAAATTGTTGAATGAAAGCATTTGCAAGTTGTTCGAAAGAAGTAATAGAATAGGAAGGCAACGAGCAATACCATTGTAGGGCTTTGTCTCTTAATGTTCTAGTGAATAGTTTTGCCAGCAACCTTTGGTCATAAGCAAAATCAGTACAAATTGTTTGAAAAGTCTTAACATGTGTTAGAGGATCTCCTTTACCATTATAGAGCTCCAAATGCGAGATTTCAAAATGTTTAGGAGGGATAGCTCGAACAATGTCAAGAGAAAGTGGGCTCGCAACATCAAATGTGGGTACACTAAACTTAGATTGATTCATAGAGGCAATTTGTTGCTATAAAGAAGAGACAGTTTGTGCAAGATTGTTAATGGTCGCTTCAGTCGAAGAGTTCATATTAGATGTGTTAGATTGAGATGGAGGTGTTATGTTATTGAAAGAAGGTAAAGAGTAAGGTGGTGGGACCCTATGATAATTAGTCATAGGAGATGATTGGACAGGAGGAACACTACAAGGAGGAATGGAATGGTTAAACGAATTGCCCCCTTGCGTCATGTTCATTTGTGAAGATGTAATAAGAACACTCATTGAAGGAGTGAATGAAGAAGTCGGATTGAATGAAGGAAGAGGCTTAATTGAAAAGGAAGGATTGCCCCCATGACTAGTGATCACAGGAGGAATGTCTTGTGTAGAAGTAGCCATTATGTTTGATGTAAAGGTAGGTATGCTAGCAATAGAAGTCATCAAAGGAATAGAATGATTGACTTGAGTAGGAGGTTGTGTATAACCTAAAGTTTCGGCACAACTCTTCATAGGCATCACGTTCGAATTCACAATGTGTGAAATACCACGCAAAATATCAATTCCATTCTTATCACTTTGAAGCATACATTTTAGACCCTCAATTAAAGGAAGAGCTTGACTATCAGGGTATTCTTGAGACATCCATTGTCGAAAATCGTCAAATTGGTTATCCAATTTTGAAAGTTGCTCTTCAGAAACCTCATGGAGAGCTTCTTCATCATTAGGAGGATTAGAGGAATTACCCATGTCCTCGTTAAAAAGGCTATTCAAATTAGGTTCCATCTCCTCAGTAGTTAAACCTCGGAAAGACTTAATTCTACGGCTTCGTCTAACGGGAATAGTGTAAGTAGGGCTTATTGTTGTAAAACTCATGCACTAGAGAAGGAGAGAAAATTTTGATTTTAGAGGTAGCAATTTTCAGTAAAATCAGCCAATCTTCTAGATTTAAGCTGTTAAATGCAATCACAACAGTCTCCCGAAATTTCGGAAAAAATGTTCGGGACCGTGGCGCTCGGAGTGCAACACGGTCCTTGCAACTTTTTTCGAAATTTGCAGGGATGAAAGGTATGATGATTTTAAAGCCAATCTGAAAAAATTGAGTGATTTTATGATCTGTAGATAGACCAAATTAAAGTTGCAATCTCAAAATTGAACCCTACCCAGATTGTCGAAAAATGCAAAATTTGAATTTTGAAAAAAAAGAGAGGGAAACTGAAATTTTGAATTTTATGATTTTAGAGAGAATGTCAAGAGTAATGCAAATTTTGAAATTTAAAAATTGACTCAATTTCACGCAAAATTCAATTTTGAAAGCGGAAATCAAAGTTGTTATAATTAAGCACTTAATTTCAAAAGTCACAAAATGTAAGAATTTGAATAAAGCACTGAAATTTTTAATGAATGTTAACGGACTTTTCAGATTTAGGACAGTAAGAACACAATTTTGACACAAAATTTTAGTTTCAATGATTTTTGAATGTTTAAAAGCCTTAATCCAAGCAATCACAAGACCAACTTTGACTGTAATTTTGAAGGTGTTAAAATTGATAAAATCAGCCAAAATTCTGGATTTTAGCAGAAAAATACAGTAAGATCTCGCTCCCGAAATTTCGGAAAAAATGTTGGGGACGATGGCGCTCGGCACCACGGTCCTTGTAACTTTTTTCCAAATTTTCAGGGATGAAAGATATTGTGATTTTATTGCTGAATCCAAAGTTATAGCTGATTTGGAGATGTTTTGATCAGTGAAATTGTCGGACAAAGGTTGAATCAAGAGGGTTTCAAAAATTAGGGTTTTGACACTTAACCACTTAATTTTCAAAATTAAAACATAGATATGAATTGATAATTTGTAATAGAAGGATAGATCTGAAACAAGCATTAACAATTAAACATTTCACAAGCTTAATTACTAAAAAGAAATTTTAGGGTTTTTATGCAATCATCTCTAAAATTTTGCAAAAGATCAAACATGGAAATGTAATCAATTTTTTCAGATCTAAGCATGAAAAATCAGAAAGCATGTTCACATCAGGTTCACCAAAATGTAAAGCAGAAAAATCGCGATCGAACCCTAGTTGCTCTCCCCTCTTCCAACTCCAAGGAGAGAGAAGGGAGGTTCGCTAGGATTCGATGGTTTTCACTTAGGGGGGAGACTTTACATTCAAAAGAGGGGTTGAAACCCACAAGATCCAATCCCACGCAATGCAAGATTGGATGCTAAATGAGTTTCAAGGGTTAAGACAACAAGGCTACCCTCTTTTGTAAAGAATGTGCATAGGAGAATTAAGCTAGGAATGCATAGAAAGTGACAAAGATTCGCTTATAAACTGAGATAGGAATACAGTATGAAGCTGCGGACCTGGAATTAGCAGTAAAATGTCGATACGGCGCTGTCCTGCAAATTTGAGCAAAAGTTGTCAGGACGATGGCGCCCGGCGCCACGGTCCTCCAAAAAATCCATGAAACGAAGGGGGATCTGTTCATCTCTGCACAAGGATTCCAGATCTTCAATCTCAGCTGTGTACCTGCAACCTACACACAGAAAAGCGAAGACGATTGGGGGGTTAGGGATTAGGGGTTTGCCTTTAGGTCAAACCCCAGTTTTGGAATTAACCAAGAAATGAGCAAGAGCTGTAAATGTAAATGACTGTAAAACAAGTACTAATACCTTGTTCTAAGGATGTTTGTATCCTTATGTGCGAAGGTTTAGATGTTGTATGTTGTATGTTGTAGTAGTATGTGATCTCCTCTTCAATGGTTGAATCCTTGTCTTGAATGCAACACTTAGCCTTGAATGGAGACTTGAAATGATCAATTGCTTGAAGGAATGCTTGAATGCTTGAATGCTTGAGTATAGTTTCCACGCCTTTTTCATCATTTGACCTTCTTACCCTTTTTTCTTACCCAAATGGGAGAGGCAAATGTAGTTTATATACTTGTCAATTAGGGCTGATAGACTGATTTTCCCGACCTTAGGCCGACCAAGAAAGTTAATTTCCAAATTGCAAACAAAAAGACCCGAGACCCCTTAGGAGACTGGGCCCAAAATAGGACCCAGGGACCAGGGCGCTGGGCACCATGGTCCTGGGGACCAAGGCGCTGGGCGCCCTGGTCTTGAGGGACCAGGGCGCTGGGCACTCTGGTCCCACCTCCCGGGACAACAAGGTGCAAGGAGGTTCATGCCAGGGTACTTGAAAAATGCAGTTTTTGGTGTCGTGAGCAAGTTTTGGGGTCTCCATTCAAGTTGCGTGTTGCGTCACCATCGTGAAGATCAAAATGCAGTCGAAATTTTAAGTGTCACAATTTTAGGACGCTACAGTTTGCTTCAATAGTGTCAGAGTCATCTTCATCTACACTTGTAGCTACTTCTTTCCCTTTCTTAGTTGTCTTGAAGACAACCACTCTTTAAGTTTCAACACTTAGAGTCCTCATTTAATAAGCTGATAATAAACCAAATAGATCATCTATGGAGAAGGTTTTTAGGTCTTTAGCTTCTTCAATACCATAGATATTTGTGTCATATTTTGTTGTCAATGATCTCAACACCTTTTTTACTATAACTTTGTTTGAAACATCCTCTCCTAGTCCTCATATAGAATTAACTATTTCATCCACTCTTTAAATATAATCAAGAATCTTTTCTTCCTCCTTCATCTTCAGTCCTTCAAACTGACCTCAAAGATTTTGCACTTTAGCCTCCTTTACCTTTACATCTCCTTCATAGATTCTTTGCAGCTTGTCCCATGTTTCTTTTGTAGAAGTACAGTGCATAGCTTTGACAAACTCTATATCATATAGGCTACTCAAGATTTCATTCTTAGCTTTAGCATTATACTCATATTCTCTTTTAGCATTAGGATCTATAGGAGGAGTTTGAGGAACTATATAGCCATTTTTAATCGACATCCAGACATCAAAACCTAGGGAGGATAAATAGGTTTTCATTACGTTTCTCCAAAAGCCATAGTTTGTGCCATTAAATATTGGCACTTTATTAGAGGAGGGTTAATTTTTAGCCATTGCGTTCACAGAATAGAATCTACCCAAGCTAGAGAAATCTTATCTAATAGGAGAAGATTGAAGAACACAAATAGACCACTGAGAGTTGGGAGAGTGAATTATTGGAACTTTTAAAACATAATTTTAAACTATGAAATCAATAAAATCAGAGAGAAATTATATCAAATTGACACATTAAACACACATGCACATAAATATGGATAACACAAAATGTAGGAGGAGAACCCACGATGGGGAAAAACCTCGGTGAGAATAGCTATTAGAGTCTACTACTCTAATCCAACCTCACAAGTAAAATTTTTTATTACAAAGTTTATGGGAACCAACCCAAAGGAGCACCAACTCCTGAAGTTTATAAGAACCAACCCAAAGGAGCACCTACCCCTAATCTAAAGACCTACTCAGATGACATACACTGAATATTCAATTACAATTAAGCACCTTGTTACAAATAAAGTTTTGTAGTTCACTGTAGTTATGCTGCTTGCTCACAATGTTATCTTGCTCTACCTCTTGCGTTATGCTGAGGCTCTAATTTCTAATTTATGATCTCTGCAATCCAAATTTGTCCTCTTCTGTTTGTCCTCTTCTTATCTCTACACACATCTTTGTCTGATCTTTTCTTGGATCAGTCCTCTTTCTCTGCTCCACTCTATGTGAATAATCTTCAGTGTTATTATCCTCGATTCTCAACTCCTTGATCTCTACTTCTTTGGTTTCTGATCTCTACCCTCCAACTCTCTTCTTTATTAGCTTTCAAGTCTCTTCTCTCTATCTCCTTCTTCACCTCATGCACTACTCTCTATCAACACTTCACTGCTCACTTTTACATACACACTATTATATTTGTATTAAGCATGACAACAACAAAAATTTTCTCACCATAAGATTAATTTGAATGATGTACATGTTGATTTGATCTCTTGGTGGTTGTCATAATTAAAAGCATCCATCTTACATCTTTAGTCATTCTCTACATTCAGATTACTACATTTAGTAATCTATACCTGCTCATGGATTCTGATATCTGGTCAACTGATATTTTCAAGCCACTCAACCAATCTACTACCAGTTCTGCATTAAATGTGACCACCTCTCATCTTTGTAATTCGATCGGATTAGTTAGCTAACTATTATTTTGAGAGCATTCACATAGTTGTTCTCTGTCGGCACAAACTCTTCTTTTGATTTGTTTTGTACTAGCCACATTAACAACTTCTCCACCCTCGTCATCAGGTCACCCTTAGTCAACATTCACAATCTAACGCACATTACAAATTAGTAATGTGCTGATGTCACCACACAAGTTGTCGATCATGGGGAAGCTTCCATCAAAGAATCAAGTTAGTGATCTCTTTAGGAAACATATGTACACAAAAGTCCTTAAAATGTGATCGATCGATATGAGACTAGTGAGGACCCCTTTGATATGTTGCTATCAGAGATCGGGGATCAAGTGGAAGAAGAATTGATGACCACAAAAAGTAGTGGCTACACTTCCATTAGAGAGTGATTAACTGAGAAAGCAAGGGGGGGTCCACTATTGGAGATTGGGGATTGGATGGACCAAGACTCGATGACTATACAAACTAGTGGTTACATTTTCATCAGAGAGCGATAAGCTAATAAAAAAAGGGTTTGAACTGCAAGTGGACAAGATACATCTAAAGTCTCTCAAAAATAGGGATGTCGGTATAACACTACGTGTCTGTAAAGGCTGACATAGGTCTCACTGAAACATAGAGTCACAATGAAGTGCAAGGTTGTTGAGGCAAATTCTAGGATCTCACACCAAAAAGCTCAGGCATGCAAAGAGTGGCTAGAAACATAGCGTGTAGTGATCACATGAAAAGATCCCATGCATTGATGTTGAATCTAAACCAACATGAATCCTACTTGAACCAACACTTCTTCAACTGATCTCTTGTTGCATACTTAACCAAATCGGCATTGCATTTGTGCATGTTGACATCAATGACAACTCAATGCCAATAGAATGTGGTTTGCTGCTCTTGAATCTTCATTAGCATTTGTCCCCAAGCCTTCATCTTCAATATTGGAGCTTCTCTCTTATGGGGGTATACATTCTTTTTTCCTCTCTTATGGGTATATTCATTGTACTTGTGTGACCAATTTAGTACTTGGGGAGCCATCTTGATTCCTTCAATCTTATCACATGTATTCTTTTGTATTTATTTTTTCTCTCTTTTGGAGAGGAGTTTTCTCCCATTGGTTTTTCTCCCTTTCTCCATTTGTGAGATTTGTACTCATTTTTACATGAGAGCACTAGGTAATATTATCAAGACTCATTCATGCTTGCATCTTTTCAATCATTGTTATCTCTTTATCTTATCCCTAAGTTAATCTTTAGGGGGGATGTTTAAGTAATTAGGACATTATGTAATTAATTTTATAATTAGGTCTTTATTACTTTATTCACTTAAGCTAAACTTAGTTGTCTTTTACCTGTTATTAGATTAGGCTAATAATAGCTTATGTCTTCTCATTCATTATGTTTATGGCACTTGGCACTAGCTATTTTAATATTTCTTTATGGTTTGCATCAAGGTCTTCATTCATCCTTTTATAAGGATTCACTCATTCATTGTAATAAAAATGTTATGTGTATTAATATACAATTCTCAAGTTGTTGAGCAAATTATTCTTGCTTAATGTCTATTTGTGATTAGTGTCATTCTTGCAAATGAGTCATGGGCTTGTTTGGTTGAACAAATAACTCCAACAGACCAAGTCATATGTAATAGAACAAATAATGATATAACAAAAATTCTTGTAATACTAGACATGTAATAGAATAAATAATGATATACTTGTGCATGTTTTAGAATCGTGATTCCATTGCACTAGAGGCATGGATACTTTCATAACAAATATGGCAAGAATAAAGACTATAATCAACTTACAATATTGCCAACATCATACTTCCTTTTAAAGATACCAATATAACTCTTCCACTAGCATGCCAACATAACTCTTCCATTATTCATCAACTCTTCCACTATTCATCAACTATTCCAATACCTTGCTAACTCTTGCAATACCATTCCATGCATTTGACCATTATCTCCACCTCAAATTTTGCATAAAGAGTTATTGTTTACAAATATTTGTGTTGCCACTATATACATCTCTCAACATAAATATTGAAAACTTATATGTAAAGTAAATTAAAGAAAATATAAATATATTTTAATATGTTCAATAAATTTTGAGTTCAATTTATATATTATAAGAAAATATTACTCATTAAAAATATTATAAAGAGTATAATGAATAATTTATGAACAAAAGTTTAAATATTCAAAAAAACCATTTTATTTATTTTAAAAATTTATATTTATAATTACACACAAAATCTGACAAATCTTTAACTTTATTATTTTCCTAAATTCTTAATAATTTTGTTACTATTATTGATGAAAAATTAAAAAATGGCTCAAAAGATTGATTTGAGTGGTTTACATGGGCTAAAATGTTGGGAAAAAACTTTATGCTTCTATCGATAAGTATATCACTAGATATTAGAGATACAAGCAAAAAAATTACTAATAGTTTTTTCAAATATTAACTGTAAAATAATGCAAGAGAGTAGAGGTGGATATAACGAATGAGAAGTTTGATATTTTGTTTTTTTTTTAATTATTTTTGTTTACTTTTTATTTTCATTTTATTGATACATCAAGAAATTGATGCAAATGAGCTCGTTTTCTATTTCAAAAGGATAATGATGAATGTGTTCAACCATGTAGATAAGATATAAGCTAGTTTTAAAACAAAACTTTTATATATAATTTATGGAAAAATATATTAGATGAATGAAAAATTGATCCTTTTGTAGGAATCCTCCCAAACGATCTCATATATCAAATTAGGATCCCACTTGACAATAAAACAATGAACATTATTTTAATTTTTTTTTTAAATTTATCTACAAAATAGTGTAGAAATTTATAGATATAATATTTAAAATATTGCAACATGATAATATTAATTGTACTTATATAAAGTTGACTTTATTTATTTGTTATATAAAGGAATAGCTTTAGTTGGTACTACATTTGTGGTGTCCTAATAACATGGCTCTCATAACCTCTAGCCATATTAGTTGCCATTTCTCACATGATGGTTAAAGTTGAGGATTCAAACCTACAACAACTATCCATCTCTTTTAGTAACTTAACCATCCTCTCTACAATTTATGAACATTTTTCAAATAGTTTTGAGGTGGGTGAACAACTATAATTTTAATTTCTTGTGATTTACATTTTACACTTTTTTTTTTCTCAATTCAAATATAAAAATAAAAAATCTAGAATCTAGAAAAATGTCAAAAATGATCAACTATGTATACATCAAATTATTCATCTTAATTTAATTAAACTAAATTTTTTATTAACAATCAATATAAAAATCTTTTAAGTGAAATGAATTTTCATTTGACTTAACCTATTCAATATTTAAAACTAGCCTATGCCTCTTAATTTAATAGAATTAAGTTTTATATTAAACAATCAATATAAAAATGTAATGAATTTTCATTTGACCTCAAGTATTCATTATTAAAAACTAGACCATTACAACACGTGATAAAAATGATGAATTTACAAAGCTAAGTGAAGTATATAGCTACGTAATTGATGACAATAGATTAAATATTTGATCTAATAGAAAGCCGACAACGATTATTCCATACACGACTAGCAATGTTTATTATATTCTTCAATTGACTCCTGCAAAGACGTGCTTATGATTTATTCTATTAAAAACATCTGATAAACCATCAAATCTTTCAGTGGTAGAAAGGAGCTGGTGCGCCTTGTATGTATTTAAAATGCTAATTGAGCTCATGTATTTTGAAGTATATGTAAAATGTCAAAGCTTGCAAACGCCTGTATCCTCACAAGTCAGCAGATCAAACTTCTCTGTCACTCCAAAATTTAGTCTGGTATGTATGTGTATGCTAACTTTATCTAACTGCCATGTTTTAACTGGTTAAACGGCTTTCACTGCTTTCACCTATATCTGATCTCACTTTCCACCTTCTACTCGAGAATATCAGCTTGTAACCCTAAGTACCACTAGATGGTAAGGCTTCACTAGCACGCAGGTAAAAGCTAATGTATTAGTAGGATTAGAAGAATGAGGAGAGAACCCCAATCATCTCATTTATCATATATATCAAAGAGTGTCAATAGGAGACTCCCTATCATTGTTACTATCATTATCATTGTTTTTTTCATTAGGAGGTTGAGAGTCACAAATACACAATATAGCAAGACTACAATAAAAGAATTTAGTCACATTTAAAATAATACAATCTTTTGTCTTTCACCTAATCGTTAAATATACAAGCTGATTATTTTTTGAAAGACTAAAGAGTAAGAGAATAAGGAAGTAGGGTTGGATATACGGGAGTTGTAATAGCGACATAGCTATTATAATTGGTATCATGATATTAGTATATGTACTAAAATTTTAATTGAAATGATGTGGTTTAGGATATTTGTCATAATGATTGTGTTTTTTTGTGGGGTGTGTATTGATGGTTAATTGTCTCTCACAACAATTTGTAGTGTTTGTGTATTTTAGATGGCATATTATATGTCCAATAATCATCGTTCATGTCTTGTTGATTATGCTGATTATGTTAGTCTGATACATTATGGGGTTTCTCAAGATCACTTACAAGTATTCACTACTAAAGCCCTATCATTGGTCACTATGCGGTAAGAGATAATACACTACTAAGACATGATAAGAATGGTCTCAATCATCTCATTTGACCCATGCATCAACAAGGCACAAAATCATCATTTTGTTTTTCTTCATAAAAAAGATAAAGAGTCAAAAATAGGCAATATATAGCAAGAACAAGGTGAGGGATTTTAGTAATATTTGAATTAAATAGTATCTTGTCTCCCACTTAGTTATTTAATATGCATTCTAGTTTTTTTTTTTCAAATATCAAAGACGAAAATAATAATGAAATAGGGTTATATATAGGGGAGTGAGGTGATTGGAATAATGGTCTAGCAATTATTATTTTTATTATAAATATTAATTTATGAAATAAATATTTAAGTGAATGATATGGTGTTCATATCGCAATGATTACAATTTTCTTTATTTCATTTTGCATATGTTTTGATGATTGATTTCTTCTAGCCCATCAATTTTTAGTTTTTGTGTATTTTAGAAGGTCTATAAGTTTAAGTATCATCACATATGTACCTTTTGTTCAACTCCTTAGATTGATTTAATGCTTTATACGGCTTCTCAAGCTCACAAAGAAAGAATCAGTATCATAAATTCTTGTTATGCGTCCATGTAAAAAATTAGGTTCCTTTTCATTAATTTGCAGTGTTTTCTTTTTGGTGGGCTCCACTTTTGTGAACCCGTGCTCACTGTAATATCCCTTGGCTAATCTGACCCTGTTTCGCTTATTGAACCCCCCAAGGAATATTGTCAAACACTTGGCATACAATGTTTGAAGCCGTTGTAGTGAATTCTTATTTGTCTTCTTTGGGTTTGTAGGCTGCAAATGAAGTTATGGAAAGCTTCTAACAATGCAAAGTTGTTATAGAAATGATATGCTAGCTGTTTTAGAGCTTACACACACATGAAATGACTGAAATTAATTAGTACAGCTAGTAGACATTAAGACAAACACTTGTCATGCATCCCAATGTATACCTACAGCCATTAGGCATTTAACCAAACAATTGGCATGAAAGCTAAGTGGCTGATCAATGTTGAATGTTACCATGAATGTGGAATATGCAAATTATATCTCCATTAAACATATGCAACCTCCAAGTATTTCATGATATAATCATAATAGAAAATGATGCAATGAAGTAATGATTTTCTAATACAATGACCATAGATAGGAAACCTGGAATTTCAATGGCTGCCTTGATATATTGGTTTGATTCTCCTCATATGCAAATCCCTTGTCAAATATATATAGCTATTCAACCTTTCTAAATCCCCTTCTATAGAACTCAAACTACTGTAGCACACTGTTCACGGCACTGTAGCGCACTGTTCATGCGCACTGTTCATGGCACTGTAGCGCACTGTTCATGCACACTGTTCACAACACTGTAGCGCACTGTAGTCTCTTTCAATCTGCAAACAAACTCTGAAATAAACCCTCCAATCAGCTCAATATTGACTTCTGAATGAAGCCAACTCTCACAAGCATAATCAGATGATATTGCACACCCTCTATATGCTGTTACAATGAAGAAGCCACGCTCTCCAATGCCGACAAGCCTTGAATCCTGCAGAAACCCTTGGTATTCTACACTTCAATGCTCCAGAGAAACTTCAATCAAATTACTCCAATCACATAATCAATCCCCCTTCTCTTCTTTTCAAAAGCCTTATATATATTTCCCATGAAGGTTTGATTTTCTACAATAAGGCATTAAATCAATTAATGATATTAAATGACATTTAATGATATAATATTTTCACTTTGTCATTTAATATTTCACCTTGGTAAAAGAGCCACAATTAATTAATTAAATGGCCCCCTTTAATGATACTTGGACCCTTACTTAAGTTATAATATAAAATTATATTATAACTTAATAATATAAGCTCAAAACATTAATGTTTATTTAAACTAAATAAACATTAATATCTCCATTAATATTCAACATTTTTGAACGCCGTCTGAACTGGGAGCTGACATGATGAAGCTGCATATGACCATACCCCCTTTACTAAAAATAGCAGGGGTCCATCTCTAACATCCCAAGACTTACTAAAAATAGGAAGTAGAGCGAATGATGTCCGAATGATGCCAAACAAAGACCAAACTGAAGCACTCTGAACACTAGAGATGATACCAATCCTCAAAAGACCCTCTATCCAACACATTAGCCTACGAGGGTCAGGATAATAGGCTAATCTCACAAAATCCAAGTCTGCTAAAATGGGGACATTACACTCACAAACTTCTTACTCTATGCATCAAATGCATGAGTTTTTGGGTTCACAAGCAATCTTGCATCACCAAAAATATATTTACTTTTTCATGTTCATGTTTTGTATTTTTAATGTATTTTTGAGTCTCAAGAGTATCTTTTGAAGTTTTTCAATCACAAAATCTTCATTCATTAGGACTTGACTTCCATCTCAAAAATCAAAGGAGACTAGGTACCTAAATGGAGGGAAAAGCTAGTGTTTTTATTTTAAATAACTAACGACTCTTCTTGAGAGGAGCATGAGTTAGTTCTTGTTTTTATTCATTTTTCAAGGAAATTTACAATAGTAAGGTGTTGGAAATGGTGCAACAAGATTAGATGCAATACTTGGAAGCATTTAATGAGGAATTTAAAGCATATACAAAAGAATTTCAAAAGACAATTGAAGGGAAATGCAAGAGCATATTTGATTGTCTATTTTGGATACCTCATAAAGGTTTAAGATACTATAAAATAAAAACTTTAATTGTGTTAAGAGGTATAGATCACTAGCAACAAGGTTGGAAAAAGAACTTGTAGGTTCCTCCAGAAAATTGCATAAAGAAGAGCATAGACAATTAGCTTCCTAAGAGGAGAAAGATAGAAGAAGAGAAAGAAGAATTTGTAGGTGTGTTTGTGGTGTTCAAGCTAGCCATGAAATTTGTAGAATGAAGTTAATATTAGATTTCAAAAGAGGAGTGAAGCCAAGAAGGTGTGAAGGCTTGATGATCTAAAGACTACAAACATTGTTAATTTTCTCAGTTATGTTTCTTGCTCAAATTGTCAATATATGTAATTGTTCTTGAGGTATTTTGTTGTAGGAATGTACACATGAGAGTTGCAGTAAAAATATGTTTCATATTTTGTTTCCATATAATGGATTGGATAAGACCCCCAAATCTTGATTGGGTCAATTCTTAAAGATCCCCACTAAAAAAGAAATTGATACATTTATATATTTTATCAAACATCACACATACTTTCTAAAAAATATAAACACAAACCATTGTTTTTATAGAATTCAAAAACATCTAATTTGAAAACTAAATTTCTATTTTAAATTTATTTTGGAGAATCATATATATTTTCAAAAGGTGAATAGATAATTACATGAAATCAACAAACCACAATTTTAGTTTTATTTGATTACTTAGATTTTGTTTTGTTTTAAGTTTATTTGGTATCATTGATAGAAATAGAATGTTTGATTTACTAATATTTTAATCCACTAAAACTATCATCAAAATATTATTTAACTATAAGGTGGGATATTTTTAATTCTCTTGTTGAGTTGTAATTTCAAAAAATAAATTTAAACATGTTTAAAAATGTTCAATTTAATAGGTTGAACTTAAACAATTGATGTATTGTACTTGACAATTGGTCATTTATGGTGGGAGTAGTATAGATCCCACATGTAAACAATTAGTGTATTGACTACAACTCATTGAACACAAAACAAACTTATTATTACTCATTAATAGTTATGGTAAAAATTGGTAGTTGAAATTGAATGTAACAACCAAATCGCTTATACCTTGATAGATAGAAATGTTCAATAAACTAAAACATGAGAAAAAGGAGAAAAAGCTAACAAAAGAAATAAAAATCATATCTATTAATTAAAAAATATGGATGACTAAGTCTTAAATTTATTTATTGACTTTTTTATTCAACAACATTTTTATAATACTTAACCATTCAATATTACTTTTCAAAAAATAAAACACACATTATTTTAAATAAATATATACTTAATATGTATATAAAATAATTATTTTATTAAAATATTGTCCTTTCCTTTAATACTATCTTAAAATTTCTTTTATACTTTATTGTAAAAAATACCTGAATATAATTATCTAACAATTCCATACCTTAAAAACTATGTATAAGTCAATATGTTTGAACTTTGTATGAGTCAATTTGACCAAAAACTCCCCCCTCTTGATATAAAACTAGTGCAGAACAAACAGGAAATAGTATCGACGTAATGAAACATTTCGATGGAGACATGAGGCATTAATGGTGCTGCGATGTGGGCCAGGGTTATTCATCTTTCCCTTTGAACGCCGACTGAAAATCCCCTATATAAACAATCCTGTAAACAACACAGGGCTATCCCTCAAGAAGGAGAAATAATGTCCAGTGTTCATCCCCAACAGGGTGCTCATACCACCGGACAAAACGTTGCTCCAAAACTTTTCACTGTTTGGAAGAAAGCCTTGCTTTTCAGTGGCACAGGTTTCACAGTGTTCGATTCATCTGGTAACCTTAGCCTGAGGATAGAAGACTATACTCCCACCATTAAACATCAACTGCTTCTGATGGATGCTTCTGGAAATCCAATTCTCCTATTGCGTCGCAAGGTATTTTTCAATTAAGGGTTAATTGTTTTTTATTCAGAAATATGAACAGGTGAAGTTACAAATGAATGAGATTTGAATCTTGATGACAAGAACAACACCCCCACAGCTTAACTATTACACAATACCCATATCAATTTATCATTTCATTTTTCATATTTCACTTTGTTAACAGGTCATGAGTCTCCATCATGGATGGGAAGGATTCTTCGTCTACAATGAAGAGAATAGAGATGGATCAGAAAAGTTGCGAGTGTTCACCATGAAGAGATCATCCATTATGTCTGCAAGGACATCTGTGGATGTGTTTCTTACTTCTTCTAACACAAAATGTTTGAGAGGGCAATGTGATTATCATATTGAGGGCTCCTTCAGAAAGCGCTCTTGTGCAATTTATAATCGTTCGCGCGTCATGGTGGCACAGGTATACAATTTATTGATTTAGATATCTTAATTACATCTATCTAAAAAAATATTTCTGAAAATAGATTTTAAATGAATGTCAAATTTAAAATCAACTATAGAAATTTCTGTTAACAGACTCGTGTAATTACACGAGACCCTATACCACCATTATAGAACACGTCGAGAACATTAGTTTTTATATTTCATGTTTAGAAAAACAAAAACGATTGAATTTGGAGCCATCTGTTTGCAGGTGAGACGAAAAGAAAGCTGTGAAATGCTAATGGAGAAGGATGTGTTTAGTGTTGAGATATATCGTGGCTTTGACCCAGTTTTGATAATGAGCTGGATCGTTGTGGTCGATCATATCAACAGCGAGGATCTCCGCGTTGTTACAAAAGCGGCACGCCACTTGACATTCAGATCATATCATTTTCTTAAGATGGTAAATACAAAAAGAAAAGGGATTTGCATAGCCAATGGAGTTCATGTTATGGAAGCTTCGGTTCAAAATAAAACATTTCAACATCAAACCACGGATGAGAGCATTACCAATAGCTAATGCACATATTTTAATTGATTTTTTATAATAGCGTACAGTTTAGGGATTACAATTCACTACATATGATGTAGTGTTTGGTTATTGTCATAGATTAATTTGTACTGAATACATTTTTTATCTGCAAATGTTACAGTATTTCAATAGCGACACACATATATTTACTTAAAGTTTCCGATAAAAGTATAAGTAATATAAAATTTAATAATTTCTTTTTAAAAATAATATGATTTTACATGATCTATTATAAAGATTTGACAGCTCTTTCAAATAAGATCACAAAAATAATACCATTTCATCCATGAAAACTCTCTTTCAATAATCTCTTAAAAGATATATAACATGATTCACCATACTACATGAAAATGATATTGTATTGTTTCTATATGAACAAAACAACAATTTTCAAGTCAAAGTTACTAAAAGTTATTTGTTTGTATTGGGAGGAAAATCAGATTCATTTCGTCGTCATAAACGTTGTTTAGTATAAAAGTTGGGTATGATATAAATTATAATGTAGATCTTCCCTGTATTTAGACGTTCCAATCTCAATGAATTATGCGTTACAAGCAATGTTCAAAAACATATAAAAATCAATCATCTCGTGAGGTTCAGATGTCTCATTCTGTGCATTACAATAATATAAAACACAATGAAATCTTTGAAAGAATGGCACGTATGATTCGGGGTAGTACGTATGAAACCACCAAAGTTTATTTTTAATGCCTACTAAAACTTAAATCTGCACATACAGCATGGGTGCATTAAAAATTCGGGGTAGTACGTATGAAACCACCAAAGTTGGTTGTGTAGTGAGTTTTACGAATACCGTCTGATATAGAATAGGAGTACAATTACACCTCATTGGTATCCATTGAATCTTTAAAATATATCTTTTAAGGATAGGTGTGATCTGATAAAGACTATGTTAATATCTCATTATAGGTTTAGTTTTATTTAGATTAATTTTTCATTAGTTTATTTATTAGGTTTTTCTGTTCCCGCAGTTTTGTATAACAGTTTATTTTTCTTCTTTATATCTGCTTGTTTATTTTATTTTGAATGTACAATTTTTTTTATGTGAATACAAATTATATTCAGATTGCTATTCTTTCCATTCTTTTTTTCTATATGCTGCTAACAGAGATTCCAGATTGTTATTTTCTGCCTCGGCTAACAATGGTATCAGAGCTTTGGAGTTTGGAGTATATTTTATGTGAAGCATTTGAAGATTGCAGCTTTCTACAGAATCAAAATACGGAAACAAAAATTGATTCAGGTGAAATCAATTTATTTATTTGTACAAGAATTTTATATCTTGTTATATTTGGTAAAGTTTGGCAAGAGATTTTGAGCAATCCTATAAATTTTCAAACTGCGCAAATTCTATATACATTTATTTTCAATTTACAATGCAGTCTATTGTTTCATTGATTGGGGAAATATTAACTCGAAAAGATACATGGTTGGAATGGCATAGAAAAATGGAAAATACATTAATTTTTAATGATTTATGGTATAAAATATGTGATGGAGATACCCAACCTACAGAACCAACAGATGTTAAAGAAAAAAGAAATTTGGAATAATAAAAATTCAAAAGCCTTGGCTTTGATAAGAGCTTCAGTTAATGGAGATGTATATCGTCATATACAAGGATGCAAATTTGCTTGGAAAACCCTTGACAATTTAAAAAATTTATTTGATTCTCATTCAGAATTAGAATTTATTCCGTTACAATTAAAATTGTTCAATCTTGAATTAAAAAATGGTGATGTTATGAGTTTGGCTTCTGAAATTAGAGCCATAAAACAATATGTTAATGCTGCTGGTGGGAAAGTTGATATTTATCTCACTGCTTTTATTAAGGCACTCCTTCCAACACACTCTACTTATCTAGAGTCCCTTCAAGCAAGTAACCAATTGAAAACCATTACTATTGATTTAATGGTTGAAAAGTTGGTTGAACGTGAAAAAGCTTTTGGAAGAAAAATAGATAATACTAATGAAAATGTTTGTTTTGCTCACCAAGAAAAACCTCTAAATAAGAGCTCTTCAAGAGGAGGTTATAATGATAGAGGCACAGGTAGAGGTCAATGGAGGAAAAATGATAATCAAAATGATAGGCAACATTTATATTGTAAAAGATGTGGTAGAAAAGGAAGTCATGAAGCACATGAATGCAAGTTGTTATGGGATAAGATAGAAAGTTTTAAAGAAAATACTTTTAAGCAAAAAGATAAAACAAAAGTTTATAATGATGATAAACATTCAGATAATAAAATTCCAGGAGCAGCCCAATTCGCTTATGATAGTGATGGTGATCAATATGTGCTTTCTATTTTTGACTTTGCATCTAATTCCTCATGGTATGATTCTTGGATCTTAGATACTGGAGCCACACAACATATGATAAAGCAAGTCTCAAACCTATTGGAAAAGGAACTGTTCGATTTAAGTTGCCTAATCTTCTAGACTTTGTGCTTCATGATGTATTGTTTATTCCTCAATTGCAACGTAATTTCTTATCACTAGTATTGATTCGACAGCAAGGCTACTCTATTCTATTAAAAGATGGGCAAGTTGTTGTTAGAAAACAATAAAATAATCAAGTTGTATTCATTGGATGTGAGGATGGGAGATTGTTAAAAATAAATCGCACTTCTTTTTCTAAAATTTTTGCATATCTTACTGAAGAAGGTAGTCTATCTCATGTTCTTTTATGGCATGCAAGACTTGGGTATATTGGTTATGATAACATTCATATCTTGCAAAAGAATAGTGTTGATGGCTTACCTGTTTTGCCTAAAACAATTGAAAAATGTGAAGCATGTATTCTTGCCAAGCAACATAGAAATTCTTTTCCTCGCTCCACTTGGAGAGCACAAAGAAAATTGCAGCTTATTCGTTTTGATTTATCTAGGCCTTTACTAGTAAATTATGTGGGAGGATCTAAGTATTTCATGTTGTTTATTGATGATTACAGTCGCATGACTTGGATTTATTTCTTGTAGCAAAAATCAGAAGCTTTTGAAATTTTTAAAGGGTTTCGTGTTATGATTGAAAAACAAGCTAGATCTCAAATTGGTACTCTTCAAACAGATAATGGTGGAGAATTTACTTCTCTAGTTTTTGAGGACTATCTATGTCAAAATGGGATCCAACATCATCTTACTATTTTAGGTACTCCTCAACAAAATGGTGTTGTTGAACGAATGAATAGAACTATCATGAATATGGTTCGTGCAATGTTATATTTTAAAGGAATCAAATTACATTTTTGGGCTGAAGCAACTGTTACCTATTTTTCATTTTTTAGCTGAAAAATAGGTTAAGTTATGCTTGTTTTTTACAAAATGGAACAAGTACAAATTGCTTCTATTGTATTACATTCCAACTGCACTAGAAAAGATGAACTAAAGATTACATTTTTAATACTTCTAGTTTGTAACAACAAGAGAGAGAGACACCTCATTTCAAAAAGAGAAGTATTTTTATTGATATTCAAACATGTGTCCCACACAAAGAGCCGTGAGACTAGCTACATGCATCAGGTGCAGAAAGGAAATACACAGACATGTATACATAAGTACAAAAAATGAAGAGAGCATGTTGAGAATGGAACCAGTCATTGCCTGAATGATTGGAACAATTGGAGTAGACTCGATGTTGCCTTTGTCTTGTTGCTTCATCTTGGTCTGTATCTGCTTTCCTTCTTGTATCTACAAGAGAGTTAAAGTATGCAATGCATTAGAACATCTCGTTCTAAGCAATGGTTGACTATATTCCTAACATGTGTACTAGTGCATGCATATATATATAGTCCCCACATGCATCAGATGCATATAATTAGCATCACAGAGGGGTCTCAGAAAAGCAAATATCAGATCGAAGGAAAATCACCATACATATGCATATTATTGCTAACATGTTTGCTTCATGTGCAGGATTAGGAAAAGAACATCTTGTTGGTCATAAACTTCACAAATGAGGCTCCCACAAGGGTTGAGCCCAGCTCACATGAAATCAACAACAATGTCTCATACAATCAAGTTATATCAGAGTTGATGACAGATGAAGAGCAACAAAAATACAAGGCCTTAGAGGACATTCAATATTGTAGATTCAAAAGACTATAGTGGTTATGCAACCCTTGAGACAGCGAAAGGACATGTGCAGTCTATCTTACCTCAAAAGGGGAGTATGTTAATGAAATAGTAGCCATGGTGACGTGCTAGTCAGTCAAGATAGAGATTCATGGGTCTACAATAAAGGAAGCATTAATGTTGCCATAGAAAAGTGGTACAGATAGTTCCAAAGGATTGTGAGATTCCAATTCATTATTAGTTATAAGGTCTCATAGTTGCAGGTTTAAAGGCAATGCTCAATTTTCAAAACGACTATCATAGAATAGATCATAACAGTAAACATCTGAAAGCAGCTCCAAAATATGATGATATTAACACCTTTGTTGCAGCGTGAAACCATAATTCCATATAGGAGAAGTGCAAAGACTATTCACCAGCTTGTACATATTATGGGCAAATCTAAAGTATTAGGAAGCATACATTGGAATATTTGCAGATTTGTAGCAGTCATATAAGCTTAAGGTCACCATAGTCATCATTCATGCTTAATGGAGAATACGTTAATGCAAGGGTATATAGTAGCAAAGACCCATTATTATCACAGTCATATGAGAAATGGAGGAGTATTTGTTAACAAATAGTGAGTTATAGCAGTCCATTGAGGGGATTATTGTCACATAGTTTCATAGTTAATGGGTTTTCAGTTGTCATAGTATTGATGAGGAGCCTCGTGTCATTTCATACTTAATGTATAGTTTTAGGAAAATCCCTCAGCAAGGTAAATGTAGTCGTATTCTTTCAAATAGTCATTAAGATTATTTGGCAATGAGAGGGGCAGCTAAAGTACGAATTTCTCCAATACATTATCATTATGTGTCACAAACTTGGGCTCGATACATAAAAAGATAGAGATAGACGCCCATGCTATGAAATAAACAAGTGCAACAATATATATAGGCAGCCATAAGCACAAAAGAATTATGACAGCAAACCATAAGAATATCCATAGCCCAAAGTAGTGACAGTCCCTCAACAAGTTCATGACCAGCTCGTAGAAAGCAATACATATAGACTGTAAAAATAAAAAATATTGATGCCGAAGGATTTCACATGAATTCATGAAATGGAATTGACTCTTGGCTTGGATAAAGAGAATGAATTTGATCACTTCAATGCAGTTATAAAATGTGAAGATCCTAACCCAAGTCTCTACACTTTTGTGGGCAATTTAGAATTCCATGATCAGGTTTATGCCCTTGGACCTGAACAGGTGCTTCTTTGAGATTCAAAACTCAAGAATCGACCCAAATATCCTAAGTTCTAAGTCTAAGAGTTTCTCAACTGGCACCTTAGAATTTAACTATTCAAATATTAACGCAAGCATAGAATTATCTCAAGTCCATTTTGAAAGCAAAAGTCTGGATGCTTCTGACATTGGAGTGCTGACTGATGGTACAAACTAGTGAAGAGGACAGGCAACATGGTATCAAGGGCTTCAACTTCAATGACCAACATCTCATGAATGGACAATGGATGAATGGGCTACACGAGGATATAAAATTAAATTTTTTTCGCATATTAGCAGTACGTTATATAGTTGTTCTAGAGAAAGATGTAGGAAATCGTTTTATTCATAGTATAGTGAAATAGAAACAAGAAAAATCGCCTGGAGCAGCCACTGATGGCCAAAATACATAGTAGTGTTCAAATAAAAGAAAAAAAAAACCCATGATCTGAAGAGTATGTGCAATAATAGACATATATCTACAAAAGTGCAGTATTTCAACCCCAAAGAGTAGTAGATTTTTTTGGTGTAAATAAATATTCATTATGGATATTATTACACTTTACTTAAGTTAACTTAGGATAATGCATCTCTTCGTAGTTTGGATTTGAAACACTTAGGAAAGTGTGCACATAGGGATAGAGCTTGTAGGAGAAACTCCACCTTTCGTGGTCTTATTTTGTTGTTACACTCCACATTCGGTGGGTCATCCACCTCTTGTGGAATATTATATTATTTCTCCTACCTACCCCTAGTATTTCTTACCTACCCTTGTTTCTCATTGAGCCATATGTCATGATTGTGTGCTCGTACATCCACATGGCCTTACCTATATAAGTAGGCCTATATTCATTGTATTGGTGAATCCAATTGATCATTTTCATATTGATGAGAATGCAGTTTGTTCTTGTCATTCTTTTGTCTCTATTTTAATTCTTTTCATTGTGCCCTTGATCTTGGTAAAATCTCACATGGTGTCAGAGCCATTGGGGCTTCATTGATTGGTTTCTAGAGACATCATGGAAGGCTTCTATTTTTGGATCTGAGGGACTGCATTTTTTGGAGGCATCTCAGAGCATTTTTGACCTCACCATTGCGTCCGGGAGGCTATTTCCATAAAAATAGAGTATAAATTCGACCTATTTTGGCGAAAAACGATTTTTGGGTGTGGAGGAAATTTTCTGCCCAATTCGAGCGATATAGTACGGAATTTTCGGTTTTTATTTCAAAAACGAAAATGGAAAAAAATTTCTGAAAATTATTTTCTAGTTTGAAAAAAAATTTTGAAAAAAAAAAAATAATAAAATTTGAAAATTATTTTTAGGATCCGTACCTTCTGCCCAGTCAGCAGCACACAGTCAGCGCCTAGTCACAGCACCTAGTCAGTGCCTAGTCAGCATTTTCTTTGGAAATTTTTAGACCCCTCTCCGTTGATCAGTTTGGATTTTTGGGTCAACTTTGGAGGCCCATAACTTGCTCAATTTTTCTCCTTTTTGAGTGCAATTTTTTTTTATTTGGGCTAATTTTTCGTGCTCTTCACAATGGTGTGGTTATTTTTGGGTTTTGGTGCATAGGGTTTTTAGAATTTTCAGATTCTCTCAGCTGTACCTGTCCAATCCTCAATTCTGCAACTTCAAAGGCCTCTTTTGAGCTCATATGACCTCCTTTTCAGGTGCTGTTTTTTTTGAAAGTGCATTTTTTTTCATCTACTTTCAGAATCTATGATCAAATTTCAGAGATTTTAAGTAGAAATTGTACTTTTAGATATTGTTCTTATTTGGCCTATTTGGTACTTGTAAATTATTTGGATCTTAGTTTAGATCTCTTGCATTATTAGTTTGAGTCTCTTTTGGCCTTATTGAGATAGTTGTAAAATTGAAATCAAAAGTCCACTTTGCCATTTTTTGCAAGTGGGCCATTGTACATGCACTAAGTATAAAGTGCCAAATCATCACTTTTGGGGGGATTCTTTGATTGAGTGAATTGGGGGGGGGTGTATTATGTGATTGTGCCTCTCTTTCCTTGTGCTCTTTCATTTTTGTTGCAATTAGTCCTCATAAATTTCCACCTTTAACTCCACATATTTATGCATCATGGAAAATTAAAGTATGGAGCAAATTAATGGAAAAAGGTCTCATGCATTACATAGATGGAACAATAGCAGCACCACCTGATCCTAAGGCTGATACTAATGCTCAATTAGAATGGATCACTAAGAATTGCATGGCTCTTGGAACTTTGCGCAAGTATGTATCAGATGACCTCATCTTTCATATTGAAAAGTGTACTACAATCAAAGATGCTTGGGATATGTTTCAGAAATTGTATGGTCAAGTTGATGAAATTAGAGGTTATAAGATTGACAATGAGCTCACCAACTTGGATCCCAAGAGTTTTGATACAATCCAAGATTATGTCACCAAAGCAAATGAGCTAAGAGAAAAGCTTAAGGATTGTGGAATTAACAAAAAGGATGCTCAGTTGATATTCAACTTGTTGGACAAGCTTGCACCAAAATATGCAGCATTTGTGTCTAGCTTCCAAACTCATCGCTTGACAGTGGGGAGTTCCTATGTTATGCCTTCATTTGATGCTTCCACAGAAATGCTGATATTGGAACAATCTAAGTTGTTGAGCATGGGGTTTCTCAAGTCTTCAAAGTCCAAGGCTTTGGTGGCTAATCAAGGGAATCAAGGAAGTCAAGGAAAAGATTCCAACAACAAGAAGAAGCAATCTAAGTCACAACCACAATAGGAAAAAGGACAATCATCCTCTCCATCACAAGGCGATTTTTCATCCTCTTCCAAGAAGGGGACACCACCTAAGAAGGATAAGCCAACTTGTGCATATTGCAAGAAGTATGGTCATGATGAGCATAGATGCCACACAAAGCAAGTTGATGAGTTAACTAATATTCTTAAGAAAAACAACATCAACTTGCCATCCGCCTACACAAAGAAGGATTCATCTCCTTCCTCTTCCTCACAGTCTAAGGGAAAAGGGCAAGCATTTGTGGCTACAACAATTTCTTCACAGCAATGGATACTTGACTCAGGTGCCTCATATCACATGGGTTGTACAAAGGAGTAGTTTTCTTCATTGGAGCCATCTAAGGTACCTCACATTTACATAGGTGATGATACACAAGTAGAGGTTGAAGGGAAAGGTTTAGTTGACATGGATGATGGAACATTTGAGAATGTTCTCTATGTTCCTAACTTGTCTACCAACCTTCTCTCTATCTACCAAATCACTCACTATGGGAATGGGAAAAAGGTTCAGTTTACACCAGATTCAGTTGTGGTAAAGGAACTTGATGATGATGCCTTGGTAGTAGTGGGACAAGTTAATGACAACTCAAGGCTTTATTCATTCTCCCACTTTGTGCCAAGTTCACCTTCTAGGGCCTTGCTTACTCATTCAAATTCAGAAAGTAAGGTATGGCATGAGCAGTTTGGTCACCTCAACTACTGCTATCTTCGACAGCTCAACACTAAAGACATGGTC
This sequence comes from Cryptomeria japonica, assembly GCF_030272615.1. Taxonomy (NCBI): domain Eukaryota; kingdom Viridiplantae; phylum Streptophyta; class Pinopsida; order Cupressales; family Cupressaceae; genus Cryptomeria; species Cryptomeria japonica. The sequence continues at coordinate 147,261,326 of NC_081407.1, forward strand.
ATAGGTCTACCTCGAATCAATTTTTTAGAGGGTGTATGTTCAGGTTGTTCCATGGGCAAGCATCCCGAGGAAAAGTTTGATAAAGGGAAAGCTTGGAGAGCTTTGGAAGTTCTTCAACTTGTTCATAGCGATGTAGCAGGTCCATTTCCAACACCTTCATTTAGTAAGGCCCGCTATCCTCACCTTCATTGATGACTATTCCCGCTTCACTTGGGTCTACTTTCTTATTCATAAGAGTGAAGTATTTGATAGATTTCAGGACTTCAAGACTCATGTGGAGAAGCAATCCGGGAAAGTGGTGAAGATTCTTCGCACAGATAATAGAAGGGAATATGTGAACAAAAGACTTGAGGATTTTTGTACATTTGAGAGGATTGATCTTCAGCATTCTGTTGCATACACTCCACATCAGAATGGAGTTGCAGAACGCAAGAATAGAACTCTCAAAGAAATGACTACCTGTATGATACATGCACATTCTCTTGATCTCGCTTTTTGGGCAGAGGCTATCAGTTGTGCCACACACATCCAGAATTGGGCTCCTCACAAAGCTTTGCAAGGTATTACTCCTTTTGAAGCTTGGGCTGGTAGGAAATAGATTGTGAGACATTTCAAAGTCTTTGGGTGTCTAGCATGGGCTCGCATACCTCCGCAAAAATGCAAGGCATTGGAACCACAGAGTCGACCTTGCATATTTGTTGGATATCCTAAGGGTGTTAAGGCATATAGATTGATGGATCCAGAGACACATGAGGTGTTCATTGAGAGGAGTGTTCACTTTGAGGAAAGCTCTCCTAGCCTAGCCTCTCTACCTCCTCCACCTTCCTCCATTGTGGATAGTGATGCTAGTGATTCAGATGATGAGACTCCTTCAACTCTGACTCACAGGGTTACACCTCCGTAGGGTCCACTTGCAGTTGAGGAGCCCCATTCTCCACCTCCACCTAGACCTCGTTGGGCTCAACAGACACTTGAGTCTACGAGTTCTCTTGTTGGGGATCTTTTAGATACACAGAGAACTCGATCACAACATCAGGATCTTCCAAATGCATTCATTGCTACTGCTTCTAATCCATAGACATTTAGGGAAGCATCAGGGGTTCCTGAGTGGGACCAAGCTATGGAGGAAGAGTATAGTTCCTTGATGAGGAACAACACATGGGATTTAGTCCATCTCCCTAAGGGGAGAAAGATGGTTCGATGTAAGTGGATCTATCAGACCAAGTATGCTGCGGATGGTAGTGTGGATAAGTATAAGGCTTGGCTTGTTGCGAAAGGTTTCTCTCAGGTTGCAAGTGTTGACTATACTTAGACCTTTGCACCCGTAGCCAAGATGAACTCCATTCGCTTGACATTTGCTATTCCTGTAGCTCATGGTTGGGTTGTACATCAGATGGATGTGAAGAGTGCTTTTCTTCATGGTGATCTTGATGAGGAGATTTATATGGAGCAGCCACAGAGTTTCATCCAGGATACTTCCTTGGTTTGCAGACTAAGGAAATCTCTCTATGGCCTTAAGCAGGCCCCCAAGGCTTGGTATGTCAAGATGGATTCCTATCTTCTCTCAGCAGGGTTCACCAGGTGTCATTCTAATCCGAATGTCTACATTTTGAGACAGGATGACTCTCACTTGATACTTGTGCTCTACGTTGATGATTTGATCATTATAGGGAGTACCACATCCATCATTAGCAGGGTCAAATCTGCTTTGCATGATAGATTTGCTATGATTGACTTGGGTCATTTGCACTACTTTCTCAGGATAGAGATTTCACAATCACCTTCCAGGATTACACTATCGCAGCCCAAGTATGCTCTTGATCTACTTGCACGCTTTCATATGGCTGATTGTAAGCCTGCATCAACTCCCTTTCTTTCTAGAGTCAAGCTTGAGGCTCAATGTTCTTCTCCACCAGTTGATGTCACTTTGTATCGTCAGCTTGTGGGTAGTCTCATCTACTTGACCCATACACGCTCTAATATTTTATTTGTAGTTGGAATGGTTTCCCGCTTCATGTAGGAACCACATGAGCTTCATTGGAAATCTGCCAAATGCATCCTTCATTACATCTAGGGTACACATCACTATGGGATTCACTATGCAGCAGGCACAGGACTTCGCTTGGTTGGTTACACAGACTCTGATTGGGCTGGCGATCTTGATGATTGTAAGTCTACTTCTGGTTACAGTTTTCACCTTGGTTCAGGCCCCATTTGTTGGCAGAGCAAGAAGCAGCATTCTATTGCTCTTTCTTCGTCTGAGGTTGAGTATCAAGGCATTGTTAATGCAGCGACTAAGACCATTTGGCTCCATCAGATTCTCACAGAGTTTGGGTTCACCACTCCACGGCCGACAGTTCTACATTGTGACAATCAGAGTGCTATTGCAATCTCGAAGAACCCGATCCAGCACCAGTGGACCAAACACATCAAGATTCATATGCACTATATCTGAGAGCTCATTAAGGAGCAAGTCATTGATTTGCAGTATTATCCTATAGTGGAGCAGGTTGCTGACATATTCACCAAACCTTTCACTGAGAGTAAGTTCCAGTAGTTGCGAGCTCTCTTGGGGGTGCAGGATGTGTCATTAGGGGGGGGTCAGCTGACTTCTCCTTCCTCTCTTATGGGGGGGACTTTTTCCTCTTTGAGGCTTTGTCCATCTTCTTTGAGAGTCTTTTATACTTTCATCTCTCTTTTGAGGGGATTTTTTTCCCACTGGGTTTTCTCCTTTTCTCTGTTTGTGAGAGATTACATTGCATGGTTTTGCTTGCATTTGCATATTGTACATGGGTACCTATCATGGCCTAGTAGTCGAGACCTATCTTGCATTGTTGACTTAAGTTTTCATTCCCCTAAGTTGTACTTAGGGGGGGGTGTTGGTGTAAATAAATATTCATTATGGATAATATTACACTTTACTTAAGTTAACTTAGGATAATGCATCTCTTCGTAGTTTGGATTTGAGACACTTAGGGAAGTGTGCACATAGGGATAGAGCTTGTAGGAGAAATTCCACCTTTTGTGGTCTTATTTTGCTGTTACACTCCACATTCGGTGGGTCATCCACCTCTTGTGGAATATTATATTATTTCTCCTACCTACCCCTAGTATTTCTTACCTACCCTTGTTTCTCATTGAGCCACATGTCATGATTGTGTGCTTGTACATCCATATGGCCTTGCCTATATAAGCAGGACTATATTCATTGTATTGGTGAATCTAGTTGATCATTTTCATATTGATGAGAATACAGTTTGTTCTTGTCATTCTTTTGTCTCTATTTTAATACTTTTCATTATGCCCTTGATCTTGGCAAAATCTCACATATTTTCACATTTTTAAATGAGCTACAACATAAAATCGAAAATGAAATGCCTGAAATATGCACCTGAAAGTCAACAATCATTTCCAAAATTTCAAAAACCCTCAGAATGTAGCAAGAAATCAACATGGCAATGCCAGCAAAGCAAATCATAAGAAGAATAGTGCCTAGCTTGTTATTTTTTGGCAAAAAGTATGCAAAAATTAGGCCACGATGGCCCAGTATGTGCCCAGAATTGGCAAAGGAGAAGAGACTCTCATGGCGGCACCCAACACTTGGAAAATAGCGCCCAGCTCGCAAGGTCATGCCACAGCAGAAATAAAGTGTCGAATGCCAAGGGGGTACGAAGAAATTCACAGTTTTGACTGTCAGCATCAACGAAAATCATGCCCAGCGTCAACAAATGTGCAGAATATCTCCACAAATACACTTCATTTTCTCCAAAACCCTAGCATGGTGGCGCCCAAAGTTTTCCAGCAGGGAGATCTTAAAATCGAACACCAAGGATGAAGGACAAAATAAATCCTTTTAGGGTTCCTTTTCCCTAAAATGTGTTTCAAAATGCCTTAGGTTTTTTTTGCCTTATTTCTTTTATTCTTATCTTCCTCGTAAATGGCCTCGTGAAATGCCTTGGGAAGTCATTTAAATGACTTATATGATCCCTTGCAAGAAAATTTATTAAGTGAATTATAAATGTCACTTAATAATTTATTTTTTCATAAAATTAATATTTATTAAGTGACATTTATAATTCACTTAATAAATTTTCTTTTTTTATGAGCAGTCTAGGCATAGGTTTTTATAATAAATAAAACAAATATCTATTAAAATGATTTAAAGTTTATTATTTAATGCTTTTGTTTTATTTTATTTATATATTTAAAGTCAAAAATTTTATAAATAGAGTAAGAAAAAAGGTTATTTACTAAAGTGGCAAATTTCATCACTTTATTAAATGTGTTTTCTTATCACATTTATAAAATTTTAATAAATAAGAAATGATAAATTATTTGTTAAGGTGAATTTACTCACTTTAATAAATAATCTTATTATTCTCATATTAATAAATTTTGACTTTAAATATAAAAATGAAATTAAACAAATGTTCAAATTAAGTAATGATATTTTTTAAAATCACTTTAACAGATATTTGTTTTCATTTATTGTAAGGTCAAAGAGACATTTTTGGCATTTATGAAGGCTTGCAGGCCTGTCAAGAGATATTTTGGGGCCATTTATGATGCATTTAGGAGCTTTTATGGTTGCAGCATGGGTTGGTTTGACTTTTGGCCCAGGTTTCTCCCTTTCAGACATGTTTCAGTCTTTTAAAGTGGATTTTTTGTTTCTGCTCTCCCAAGAGGAGGTGGATGATATTATTCATTATTTGCTTTTTGGAGAGCATATATACTACAGGACTTCACTTTTGTAAGGGTTCTTCTTCATTCATCTTTTTAGCAGACTGTAATTTATGAGTTCTCTTTGCAAGAAGGAATGTTTTTGTAACACATTTTCAGGAATAACAAAGCATTGTAATAACTTTGAGCAGTGACAAGCAGTCCATGCCTTCCCATATTCTTTTGTCATTATGATTACTTTGTGTTTATGCAGGCTTTTGTGATAGTCTTGTCCTTTAAACTGTATTTTCATGAGGGTACCTTATGCAAAAGCATAATTATTTGCAAGTTATAAGTTGTGAGTGAAATAACAGTCTTAGGTTGTGAGAAGTGTTTTTCTTTTCTAAGGACTATGATTTCAACCTTCTTATAAATTATTTATGCAAGGGTTATGATCAACTAGGTTGTGTAGGTGAGTATTGTTACTATCATATTGTTTATTATTTGTTGTTCTTTCTCAAGATATTCAGTTTGGTACATCACCTATTAGACAGTAGGTTCATTTTTATGTTTTCCTTCTCTTTTCTCAACAAAATCATCAAGGTAGTCAGAATTAGGTGATAGCCAGTTAAGAACTAGCTTTCTCTACAGGTTCACTCCAAGTTTTAGGCAACCCACAGGCCTAGGAGGGTTCCCATGTGTCACAAGCCTGCTAAGTTGATAGCTTAGAAAATAGGGGTGCAGGTTCAAGTGATAACAACAGTAAGAACTGCAGTTTATCTTTGTAATAGATCTCCATCATCTGCATTACACCAATCTATTCCATATGAAATGTGATTTGGATATCCTCCTTCTATTCGACATCTTCGCATTTTTTGTTCCACTTGCTATGCTTTAATTCCCAAGGACAAAATAAGTAAGTTACAACATCACAGTATTAAGTGTATTTTTCTTGGTTATTCAAAATCTTCCAAAGAATATCAGTTGTATGTTGAAGCCAACAAAAATTTCTTTATTACATGTGATGTTGTATTTGTTGAAAACTCCAACATTGCTGAAAATGATGAATGTAAATTCAAACAGCTTGATACAATTACAAATTTTTCTCCTTTGATAGAAAACTCTTGTGAGATTCCACATATAGAATCTATATCTCCAAGTGATCTAATTCGTGTTGCTCCATCAATAAATGACCAAGAAGAAACCCATCATGATGAGCTTGAACTCTCTGAACTATTAACCACTAATACAACATCTAGTAATGAAATGGTCACATCTTTTGTGCAACCAAAGTCTTCTCATAAGTGGGAAAAACAAGTCTAACAAACATTGAAAGATTTAAGACCTAATGAAATAGGTAAAATAGGTACAAGAATCTCTTACAAAGCAAGGCTCCAAGCTCAAACCAATAGTGTAGATAACTTGGAGACCATTGGTGAACTCAATCTCATAATTGACTCTAAACCATCATCCTATAATGAAGCCAAAAATATTACAGTATGGAGGAAAGCTATGCAAGATGAGTATGATGTTTTTTTGAAAAATGGAACATGGCAGTTGGTTGATCCTCCACTTGGTTGTAAACCTATTGGCTGCAAGTGTATTTTCAGGAATAAATATAAAGCAGATGGTACACTTGACAAAAACAAATCCTGGCTTGTTGCCAAAGGTTATGCTCAAAAGGAGGGCATAGATTATGATGAAACCTTTGCACCTATAGAAAAATGGACCACCATTCATTCTTTGTTGGCCCTTGTGGCTCAATATGGGTGGAAAATTCACCAAATGGATGTTAAAACAACATTCTTAAATGGTGATCTCAAACAATCAGTTTATATGACTCAACCAGATGGGTATGCAGTCAATGGAAAAGAACATCAGGTATGCAAGCTTGTCAAATCATTATATGGTTTGAAACAAGCTCCTCAAGCCTGGTATGAAAAACTTACCGAGTATTTCTTAAAGTTGAATTTCCAGCATTTTGAATTTGATGATGCCACACTTTTTGTTAAAAAACTTGATAAGATTATTGTCTATCTTGTTGTGTATGTGGATGATTTATTTATCACTGTTCCTGATGAGAATAATATTCAAAATGTGAAAGAGAAATGCTCGGCTTAACCCCTTCAGATTAAGGGGGGGATGTTAATATCTCATCACGGGTTTAGTTTTATCTAGATTAATTTTTCATTAGCTTATTTATTACCTTTTTCTGTTCCGACAATTTTGTATAACAATTTACAATTTCTTTTGCCTCCTCTTTATATCTGCTTGTTTATTTTATTTTGAATGTACAGTTTTTTTTATGTGAATACAAATTATATTCAGATTGCCATTCTTTCCATTCTTTTTTTCTATCTGCTGCTAACAGAGATTCCAGATTGTTATTTTCTGCTTGGGCTAACAGACTAGTACACCACTTAAGTGGAAGATTATGGTGAAATTAGCACACCCATGAAACTGATGGCTTGGTATGTGCACACTTCAATATAAATAATTGAATGCAATATATTATGATATATAAGTGTAATAATATATTATTACATCGTATACTTTTGTGTTAAGTTTGATTTAAGGTTTAATTTCTATTTATTTGTTTTTTCATATATTAAGTATTTATTTGTCATGATTGTATCCTCATTTATAGTAGATTAATACATTGATTTCTTTTATTTTAATCTTAATGTTCATTTTCAATTACCATTCAAGAAACAATAAAAGATAAAGGATTTTAGAACTTGGATGGTGATAAAAAGGGGAAACAAAGGGAGTGAAAAAACCAATCTTGTCAATCAAAAGACAACCATTGACATGATAATATTCACTTACAAATTCATAAAGTCACTTAAATTATTATTTTATTATCTTAACATGAAGCAAAAGTAGTTTGATCATCTAAAAAAAACATGTAGATGAATTATTGTGTCTAAAACTAAAAATAGACAATATATACAACCTCGATGAAAAGATGGCCAAGTTGTTTATCCTATAAAATAATTTAAAGGTATGTATTAAATTTAGAAATATTGTTTACAAAGTGAACTCATAAAAATTATAATAGTTACATTTATAGGAGATCAAAATCAACTTAGACAGATAGATAAACTTTCCCCCACATTTCTTCTATAGAAAGAGTGAATTTTTAAAAATTCCTTAAGATTCTTTTAAGCTTATTCTAAACATAGTACAAATAGATTCTAATATATAACTTAAGAAGCACAAGATATAGTGTACCTTGTTACAATAGGTAGGTCATAAATATTAATGCAAATGGATAGTCAAGATTTAATTTAGTTGATGAAAAAATATCAATATCTTCAAATTAATTACAAATAGGCTCCTTCATGTACATCTTAGTTAACTCTATTAGGAGGATTTGACATAAGGAAGGTATTGGGGAACATTAGGTCTAGAGCTCTAAAAAAGGAGATTTAATCATATTAAATGCAAGAGGTGATCTCAAATGCAAAGATATATTTGTCATCATTTAGCTATATATTCTAGGACCTTATTGATATGCATGAATTTACTCATCAATAGACCCATGCAAAGATGGTTTTAGGTCATCCAAATATCTACCTCCCATTATAATAAATTCATCAAATCATAATTTATCTTTTAGATATTTCCTACCACCTTAAATTCTTAATGTTACTTGTAAGTTGATGAATCTTAGTCCATGTCTAATACATAGAATATTCTTGTACAAAATGATATTTAAATTGAAGAAAAAATCATGTCATTGAATCATAAAGTGTACATGATAAATCAAGCTCATTTAAATCTTTTATACTCAAATAACTCCTCAATTTATTTTATAAGAACCAAATAAATGTTTGTTCATACATTTAGATTATTTATTATTTTCATAATATCAATTCAAAATTAAATTAATAGAAAATGAGTATAAGAACAAGAATGAGAGTTAACCTTAGAGGGGATAGTTGTAAAATCTAATGTCATTGCTGATCATACATGTTGGCCTTAAAATGAGCACCCCATCATTAAGTGGATGGCTCCACCATATTGGTGAAGATAATAAGAACAATGCATGCGAGAATTAAGATAATATGAACATGGGGATAAATGAGCATATCATATAAATAGAGGTTCTATTGAAAACACCATAGGACTACGAGGAGGGAGATTGAATCAATTTGGACCTCAAAATACTTAATTTTTAATCTTTAAAACTTTAAACTACAACTATATAATTACTACAGTAATAAATCATCAAAGCACAAAACACATGGATGCTAGATTTATATGGAAAACCCTATGTAGGAAAAAACTATTGTGAGAATCACACACACAATATGTATATGATCTATTATAATGTTGCTTCCAAAACACACTGCCTCTTATAGAACTTACAAAACTAAGGTGGAAAACCTTAGGGAAAGTTACAAATGATCTATAGGACTGAGAGACACTGTCTTAGGGCAAGATACAAAAGGCTGCCAGGAGATTCAATGTCTTCTAATAGAGAAAGAAATAGTTGAAGTGAAATGAACAAGATCTATTGATCATGAAATTCTCTTTGAAGAATTGTGTCAAGTAACTAATATCATGGCAAACACATTTGACTACAAACACTATCTTAGAACATTATCACATTGAAGATAATATCATCAGAGCTCTTCACAACTTTCGCACATCTCCAACACAAAATCTACTTGCAAATCACTTACATCTATTGCTCATAAATTCACACAAATCCCATACATTTACTCACACATCTACATTCCTTTATATACAATATTATTCATTAAAACCCTTAACAAGGTTGGCCATAGACAAATTAAATAATATTACATATAGTCAGCCACCCAGACATAAAATATCCATATCGTTCCATTCTAGGAGATAGACAGGACCCAAATACATCACAACACATTCAAATACATCACAACACATTCTTTCCATATGATTCCAATGGTTTTCACATGCTAACATATCCTCCAAGGTTGACATCAATTGAAAAGTGTAGATAAATATTAAAGAACACTAACTACTTGACCCAAAACTATCCTCGAATACAAATTACATAATGTAGATCTTTGCACACCATGGTGAGACGTAGAACACTAACCAAACTCATTCTTCAAAAAAAAACATACCAAAAGAATATAATCAAATTAAGATAATCCTAATAGACCAACTTGAACAAAAGACAACTAAGCATGTTAGACACCTAACAACATAACTTCAATAATTGGCCAACAAAAAACCCAACAATTGAACTAGAATACTCCACAAACCAAATGAACATGTCATCCAAACTGCAACACTTGAATCTGCATATCCAAAATCCACCAAGCATTCTCTAGACTAGTTCTGATAGATAACCATCGTAAAAAACAACAACAACCATTTCTACCATATGAGCAACACACTACCTATAAACTTGATAGTACAACATACACAGACCATAAATATTATATCTAGAACTACACTCCATAATATTGACATACCAAAGGAATGCAAAGCATTCTTCCACTAGGACATTAAAAACTCTTTTTTGCATAAATATTGTTTCCTGCATATTGAAACTTCTACTATAGTTCCCTTCTGGAAACAAATCAACATCTTAACCAAACCACACAACAATACCAATACACTCACTTTTTGACCATTTGCAAGACATATTGATATCAATGAGTTCACATCAATGACAACATGACACATCAACTCAAGTTTACAATATTCTCCCTCTTTCTGATTTATTGTAACACCACCAACAACAAAGATCACATAGGTTAGATCTGTCCCCCCCTTTGACATCAAGGACAAAGGGAACTATGGTAAACTTTCTCTCCCACTTATTGATAAGGTATGATAATTGCAAAACTCACAACTCCCTTTGAGAACAACCACCACATCGATCTAGGAGAAAAAGATGAACTCTAGAACTCCCCCTAGATAGATACACCACCTAAATGCATCTATTTTAAAGGAGGGTAAATGACCCCCAAATTGTGTTACAAATGTCATGTTGATGGTTGTCATTGATGTCAACATATTGTTGTGGGATTGGTTCCATATGCTTGGTGATCTGGAAGATGTGTTCCTAAAATGTTTGGTGATCTAGAAGATGTGTTATAGTTAATATTTAGTGTTGTTCATTTGTGTTAATGGTGATCCAGATTTCTTTGTTTACCGGATATGGTATTGATCAATTGTATCTATGAGTATCTTGGTTCCATTCTTGTTTTTTCTAAGTTGGGTATTGCTATTTTGGGTCCGATTCGATCCGAAATTGGAGAATAAGGAATGATATTTATGTAATGTATGAGTCATGATCTGGGTCTAGTATTTATGATGGATGTAACATGTTGATCTGTCTGATGAAGTGTGTTGTGGTATGGTATACTTCTCATTCCTTTCGACCATCGAAATATTTAGTACTGACCTATTTCAAATCTTCGTTTGTCCGACTTAAAAGATTATGTTGTCCAGAGATAGTATAAATAAGAGGATGACCTAAATGATATGAGAAATGGATGTATGGAAGATGTGCAAGTCTAAAAAGGAGTAAATATGATTTATGTTGATATATGAAGTGTGTTGTTACTTAGAGGCACTGGAAGCAGTTTTGATATTGCAGTTTATATCATAGTGCTAGATTCTCTTTTCTTTTTTCTTCCTTCAACAATGAGCCTTTTTGGGAAGTGAGCCCTCCTATAGTGAGCATTATGGCAGTGAGCCACCTTTTGTAAAAATCACCTTAAGTGTCACCTTAAGAAATGCTATTTATTTAAAACTAACATTCTCCCTCGTATTTCCCTTCTTGGGTTTTCCATGTCATATTTGGTGTTCATTGTGTTATCTATTTTTTGTATGTGCTTTCATGTTATATCTATTTTGATTTATTTTGTTGGTCATTTTGGATCTATGAAATAATTGAAGAAAAATTCTAGTTGTCAACTGATTCATCCCCCCTCTCAGTTGCTCGACTATTTAACAATTGGTATCAAATCTTTGGTTCCTTGGAAAAGAGATTAACTGCTTGAGGTAGATCCTAATCTGATGGGACATAAATTATTTATCCCTATCTTTGAAGGATTTTACTATTGCTTCTAGAAGGTGAAGATGAGAGGTTACCTGATCTCCTTGGGCTACAACACTTGGAAAGTAGTGGAAACTAAGTATGTACAATTGTAAAATGGTCTTACCACTTCGGATGAGATTCAAGCCTATGGAAATGAAAATGAAAGTTATGCTATCTTTAGTGCTTTATCAAAGACTGAATTAGAAAAGGTTATTTCATTGAATACTACTCATGAGGTTTGTGAAAAGCTGAGGAATATCTATGAAAGAAATGACAAAGTTAAATTATCAAATAAGTTGATAGCTAAGTGCAGATATGAGAAATTGAAAATGGAAGAAGGAGAAGATATATGAACCTATTTTCAGAAGGTTCACATTCTAGTAAATGAAATTTGAGAACTTGGTAGCACCTTAATAGATGAAGACATGATTGAGAAGATTTTGATATCTCTATCGGAAAGCTACAATGATAAGATCTTTTCTATTGAAGAAACTTATGATCCAAAGAAGTTTACTAAGGAACAACTATATGGTACTTTGTCTGCATTTGAGATAACGAAGTTTGGAAAAGACAAACATAAATTTAAGACTTCCTTTAAAGCCTTTGAGGAAGATTTGAAAGATGAAACATCAAATGAGATGGAAGTGAACTTTGTAAAGAAATTGAAGAAAGGCATTGACAAATATAAAGGTATGTTACCCCTTAAATGCTTAAATAGATGTGGAAAGTTTGGTTACTTAGCTACTAGATGTCCAGAAAAAGATCAAGACAAAAATTCAAGGAGAATAAAGGGAAGTTTAATAAGAAACCCTATTATGTTAAAGGTGATGCTAGTATCTCAGATGATGAATTAGACTATGAAGATGGTGATTGATTTTTTTTGGTAGAAAAGGATGTACCTAATGTTAGCAGCAATACAGAAGGAAAACTAAGAGGGGAGGGGTGAGCCAATTTTCACTTAATTAAGCAATTTAACCACAATCTCAGATTTCAACCAACTATAGAAAGAATAAAGATAAAGATAATAATAGCACAACACATAATACTAAGATTTTGACACGGAAAACCTAGTTAAGGAAAAAACCATGGTGGGAACCTACCCACAATAAGATGATACTCTGCAGTAGTATGTGTAAATATTATAATGGAAGATGCACATGCATTCAAAAACACTTCCTAGAGCTCACTACTCAAAATAAGATGACGCAAAAGGCTCCAACCCTTAAGGAAGGTTCACTACCTTACAATAATGATCTGACTACAATCTGGATTACATGAACTACAAAGATAGAATCTTCTAATGCTTGATGACAATTCTAGTTAAGCATATTTGTCTACCTTGCAAGAATCTCTGCTCATAACATCACACTATAGGATAAATTCGCTTATGCACACATACACCACTCTATGATAATGCATACACCTCATTGACACCAAAAATTACATGACTATACCACCTATATATATATATATATATATATATATATATATATATATATATATATATATATATATATATATATATATATATATATATATATATATATATATATATATATATATATATATATATATATATATATATATATATATATATATATTCATCAACCTTGACTACAAGGTCGACCAAACCCTCAAACCTCAATTACAAAATTACATCACACGGTACATAGATCAACCACTGAACCAATACAATGACATATATGACATAGCATTGACCTAAATCAAATCTCCAAACATGCATCACCACTGGAAATCTCTCCAAGATTAACCGCACCTGCTACACCACCAAGAATACTACATAACATGAAGAATATCACCAGATCAACAAATTCACCATGATGGAACACAATGATCAATATAGACCACCAAAATAAATAGAACATGATTAGGAAACACAAACAAGTACATTATAATCATCCTCAATATCTGCACCAACACCACTTATTTAAATCTTCATCGATCAATACGCTAACTCTCTGGAACACTCAACAACAACAATTCGGATTAGAAAGATAGCTTGTGGAGCACCAAATCATGAACCATCTAAACTAAAGATACACATGAACATCCAAATCATTTTCCCAAATCCACAACCAAAGATACATTTATATGGCAGTGAACCAGATCAAATACCAAACTCTGCCAACCACTAAACAAAAAGACTAAGTTGCAAACTGGATCAAGTAATATGATCAAGTAAAAATCAATAAGGAATTAAAAATTCCAGCATCCCAAATAAATAAACCAACTATATCAACTCAATGCAATCACCAAAACACCAAACAACTCTTTGCAACACCAAAACAAAGGAATATTTTGACATTAATGACAATAACAGATCCTAGCAGCAATAATATCCAACAATCTCCCCCTTTGGCATTGATGGAAACATGTGAATGTTAAAAAAAATCAATGCAAAGGAAATATATCAACATCAACAATCTGCAACAAACTCCCCCTAAGATCATGCACACAAAGCTCCACAGATAAATAATTTTTTCACATGACTCTCTCCCCCTTTGACAACAATGCCAAAGACAGACTACAAATTATGCTCTCTCCCAAAACACATCTTCTAGGAAGAGAAATATCCCCCTTAGGATAAACTCACAACTGATCATCAAAATCACACACTGACTACTCCGGTTGAGTAGCAATATCAACTTATCAACCCAGACAAAAAGATAAGGCTCTAAAATCCATCGGATTGATGCAACTCCATGCATCTAGTTCTCAAAAGGAGGGGTAGAGACCCCTAACTTTTCTCTCAAATAGACAAGTGTATCTATAGGAAAAGGCTTAGTGTAAATATCTGCAATCTGATCCTTTTTAGATACATATTCCAATTCGACTTCCTCATCACAGACTTTCTCCCTCAAGAAATGATACTTTATTGAAACATGCTTTTTTAGAATGCAGCACCAGATTCTTTAAAATATTGATAGCACTTGAATTGTCACAATATATAATAGTAGGCTCTTCATAAATCACTCTAATATCCTTCAACATCTACTTCATCCAAACTACTTGAGTATAGTTACTAGCAGCAAGCAATGTATTAAGCTTGACTAGTAGATAAAGATACAATATATTGTTTCTTACTGGACCATGAAATCAACTTCTTTCCTAGAAAGAATTCTCCACCAGTAGTTCTCTTATGTTCATCAATATCACTAGCCTAATCAGCATCAGTATAAACACACAACAGGAAATCATCATTCTTTGGATACCACAAACCAAAGTTAACAATCCACTTCAAGTATCTTAAAATCCTCTTCACAACAATAACATGAGTCTCTTTAGGATCTAATTGAAATCTAGCACAAAGACAAACAACATGCATAATATCTAGTCTAGTCTGAGTTAAGTACAATAATCCACCAACCATAGATCTATACAAAGTTTGATTAACTTTATGAGATTCGTCATTCTTAGATAATTTTCATCCACTCACCATAGGAGTTCCAACAGGCTTAGATTCAGTTAATCCAAACTTTTTCAATAATTCCTTCACATACGTAGATTGAAAAATGAAAGTACCTTTATCGGTCGGAGTAATTTGCAATCCTAAGAAGAATTTAATCTCGCCTATCATAGACATCTCAAATTCCTTTTGCATATCATCAACAAATTTCATACTCAAATAATCATCATTGCAAAAAATGATATCATCAACAAAGTCTTCAACAATCAAAATGTTATCATTGTCAACTTTGAAATATAAGTTACTATCAGTAGTACATTTATAGAATCCCAACTTCAATAAATACTTATCCAATATTGCATACCAAGCTCTAGGGGCTTGCTTTAGTCCATATAGAGCCTTCTTCAATTTGCATACCATGGCTCCTTCATTTGATAAAGAAAATTCGTCTAGTTGCTCAATGTAGACTTCCTCTTCAAGAACACCATTCAAAAAAGTTGACTTGAGATCCATTAGATACACCTTGAAATATTTATAAGCGGCATATGCAAGCAACAATCTACCAACTTCAATTCTAGCTATAGGAGAAAAATGTTGTTCATAACCACAACCTTCCATCTGAGAACACACTTTACATACCAATATTGCTTTGTTTATGACAACATCACTAACTTCTTTCAATTTATTCTAGAACACCCATTTAGTACCAATCACACTTTTGTTTCTAGGTCTCAGAATAAGCTCCCAAGTGTTATTCTTTTCAATTTGATTCAACTCTTCTTCCATTGCTATTATCTAGTTTTCATCCTTACATGCTTTTGCTACATCTTTAGGCTCAATCTTTGAAATCAAACATATCTCTTCAACAACAATCCTTCTCCTAGGCATCACACCTTTATTCTTGTCACCAATAATCTAATTTTATGAATGATTTAATCCTATATATGTCAGAGTCTTTTGATTATTCTGATTCCTAGGCTCTTGCACTTGTTCACGGGCAACAGTAATATCTAGATTAACTGTCTCCACCTGATCAATCTGCTTCAAGATCTCTATCTAAACAGAATTATAAACAACATTGCCATCATCAAAATCATAACTTAATGCTCTGATCTTGTTTTCAAAACATTAATCTACCTTTACATTTGCACTTTCAATCATCTTCTTCAGTCTCTTATTATAGCACCAGTAGGCCTTGCTCTTAGTAGAATATCACAAGAATATTTCTTCATCACATCTTGCATAAAACTTTCCTATATTTTCATCTCTCTTGATGTAACATTTACTTCCAAAAAATCTGAAATGTCTAACTGTAGGAACATGACCAAACCATAGCTCATAAGGAGTCTTACCGGAATCACCTTTTATATGCACCCGATTGAATGTGTTAATAGTGATGATATGATGAAGGAATAAGTATCTGGTACAATACTGAGAGGAGGGGGTGAATCAGTATACTCAAAAACTAATACAAACTCCCAAACTCAAAATAAACTTAACAACAAAATAGTTCTGTCAAAATAATATCTCAAAGATTACCAACATCAACCAATACCAACTGTTTTGACAGTTATACCAACTTAACAGTAAACAACTTCAATCTTGTAAACATCAACAATGCCTAATCAAATATCAATGTTTTCAACTCTCATGCTTCTAGTTATCATGCCCTAATGAAATCAATAAATAAGATCATAACCACAAAAAGAATTCACCAATTGACACAAATATTTATAAATGGAAAACCCAAATAGGTAAAAACCATGGTGAGATGAGACTCATAGGGCTAGCTATCTCAACTCTTATGAAGTTCACCCTATTAGGAGCCAAGCCTTTTAAACCTTTACAATAAGTCTTATTAAGAACTAATTCCGGTTAGGAATCACATGGTTAGAGGATTTTAAAAATATGCCCTGATGAAAAGAACAATACCCTGTTAGGAGTAACATCAGTAGAGGATTTGAGAATCCAAACTAATGGACCACCTTGTTAGAGGTTTAGAAAGTAACCAAGCTTGTTAGAGTTTACTCGGTTAGGGGATTTCAATTTCTGTTGTGATTGTTAGAAAACAACGGGTTTTTCTTGATCGGTTTGAATAGAACTACATCTTCTTGATCAAATCCTTCTTAAGATTCAAATCTGACTTCACTCAAACTGTAGATCCACCCTCCGGTTAGGCAATCTCACACTCAACTAATTTTTGCCAACTTTTCCTACATTAAAATAAAATAATATCATCGACCTTAAATACAAATCAAATAGGTCAGTAACATAACAAGTCGGTACAATCTTGACCATTAGAAATCATAACAATCTCTTCACATTTAACAAGAAAGTTTGAACCACTCCATGATCACCGCTTCATCGGACTTGTAACTCATCACACATTATGCATTTGATGCAATCCACTTTTCTCCTTTCCAAGACAATCAAACGTGCCAAAATAACTTGAACTTACCTTCATACAATGACCACACGTGTCACCATCATTACCTCTCAACATCAGATCTTAAACCAACAAACTTGATCAGTTAGGGTATAACAAAAACAATTGGTAGGGTTTACCGGTTACTACACATAGAAAGGTTTAATCTTATATACCAGTTTAACTTACAAACTACCATATATCAGTTTACAACATCTTCCACAAATTTTATCATACTAGTTACAATAAAAAAGAAAATACAATAATAATATTAGTAAAATCATGAATACCATTCACTAGTTCAATTGACATCAATGACAACATATCATTAATGCAATCTTTATGCAAAATGCCAAATAGAAGTGCTAACAACTTCTCTCCAAAAGGTTTGTGCAACATGTGCAACATTTCCTTCGATCAACATAGTCCTTGTAGCATCCAAGATAGTTGTGTTCTTCCTTTCAACAACTCCATTCTGCTGAGGGGTTCTAGGAGCATATAATTATCTTCTAATTCCATTCCTCTCATAGAATGTATCAAACTCTCTTGATGTAAATTCTCCTACTTTGTGAGATCTCAAGCACTTGAGCTTCAATCTTGTCTCGATTTCCATTCTAACTTTGAATATCTTAAATTTCTCCAATGATTCTGATTTCTCCCTTAGAAAAGTAGCCCACATCATCCTTGAATAGTCATCAATTAGCAACATGAAATATTTGTCATGCTGCATGCTTCTCACTCTAGTAGGACCACAGTATGAAGAAGAACTAGCAATCCATTAGATGAATACAACTTACTCTTAAATGAATTTCTTGTTTGCTTTCCCATCTGACATTCCTTACATATTGGATTAGTAGGCTTCACAATTTTAGATAAATCTCTAACATCTTGAGTATAACTTATCCTTACCATGTAATAAAAGTTAACATGACACATTCTCCTATGCCACAACCA
Organism: Cryptomeria japonica; assembly: GCF_030272615.1. Taxonomy (NCBI): domain Eukaryota; kingdom Viridiplantae; phylum Streptophyta; class Pinopsida; order Cupressales; family Cupressaceae; genus Cryptomeria; species Cryptomeria japonica. Next base: position 147,279,842 of record NC_081407.1, read on the forward strand.
ACTTTCATCAATTCGAACAATCAAACAACTTTTCTCACCTGCATTCAAGTCAAAGATATTACCTTTAATCTTAGTACCTGATGTAATCTCTATACCAAAGGTATTTAGGATTTTGCACTTACCATTCTTGAATTTAAAATCATATCCCTCGTCAACCATCTGTCCAACACTCAAAGGATTATGCATCAAACTTTCAACATACAAGACATAATTTTTATTTTTCTTATCATTGAAAGATATAGAACCTCTACCATGAATCACACAAGCTTTTTCATCTCCAAATATCACTATACCACCATCATACCTTTCCATATTTACAAACTTGCTTTTGTGACCTATCATATGATGTGAATTGTTAGACAGATTTGATACCAGGATTAAAATGAGAGGGGAGGGGGGGTGAATCAGTTTACTATTAGAAATTGGAACTATTTCATATCAAAACCTTTAAGTCGAAGCACAAAGAAACCAACACACTGAAGGATAAAACATGAAAACGCAATACACACAACACCAATATTTTTGATATGGAAAACTCGGTAAAGGGAAAAAACACAGTGGGAAACCCTACCCACAATCAGATAATACTTCTATAGTAGTATGTGAAATAATTACAATGGGGATTGCACTTGCAATCAGGCCAACTACCTAGAGCTCACTGCTCATCACAAAAGAGAAGTCTTACTAACTTACAAAATATCGAACTACAATCCAAAAAGAATGAACTGTGAAAGTAGCATCTCCTAATGCTTGATATACTTTTGGTTAAGCATAGATGTCTACCTTCTACCAAATGATGTATCACTTGTTCACACATAAACCTTCCTCTGATAATGCAAACATAACCATCAATCCCAAAAACCATACCCAATTACATGAATAAGTCACCTATTAATATAGATCATCAACCTTATTATAAGGTTGGCTAAAACCTAAACCCAAAAACCCACAATAACAAAAATTACATTACATGGTATGACTGAACCAATATTATGATTTACATTACATAGCATGGACCTAATTCAAATATCCAAAAAGTTGTATTCACAGGAAATTCTGTTAAGACCAAAATCCAGCATGTTTCACCAACCAGTACAAACCCTCACTGAAGTAACACATAAAGTCTAACCAGGTCCAAATAGGACCACCATAATAGAAAGCCAACCAATGCAAAGTCACCAAACACTCATAATATGATCAAGAAGTACCTTCAATATGATAGAAACTGATTTCATAAGATGGACCAAAATCATCTGATCAAACCATCAAATATCACTTACTGGTAAAGCTAACCAGTACGAGGAAATACCAAATGGGAACATAAGCGATAGTTACCGGAGCACCAAAACATGAATCAATAGAATATGATATGCATATAGCCATCCAGAATCACCATCCAAAATTTCATCCAAGGATCCGATCATACCGGATCAGAATCAAAGCGAAAACCAAGATAAACACCAAGACAAACCGAGATAGGTCCTATCGGGATAGAAAAACCATATCTAATCGAGATACAATGTTGACATCAATGACAACACTTAACCAAATCCAACATATTGCCAACAATCTCCCCCTTTGGCATTGATGGCAATATTGAATGTGAAAAACATCCAAGTGTCGAGGAATGCCAGCAAACTCCCTCAAAGATATGACTGATTTTCACATGAGTACCATCTCTCCCACCTTGACATAAATGAAAAAGGATAGATACCAAACCAAAAATACCAAACCAAACAACTGACTACTCCCCTTGAGTAGTAGCATCATCTCATAAACCTGGATCACAGATAATATTTGATAAGCTTACCGGATTGATGCATTCCTGCATCTCTTAGTCTCTTCTGGAGGGTTGGTAACCCCCAACTAATCTCTAAGATATTCAAAAGTATCTTTAGGCAATGGTTTTGTTACAATATCTACAATTTGCTCCTTATTAGGCACATAAACTAGTCTGACTTCCTTTGCTTCAACCTTTTCCTTTAAGAAATTGTACCTTATAGAAATGTGTTTTGATTTGGAATGAAATACCAGATTCTTTGACATATCAATAGCAGTAGTATTATCACTGTGAATAACAATAGACTCATCATAACTTGTCCTTATATCTCTCAACATCTATTTCATCCATAAAATATGAGTATAGTTGGTTGCAACAACTACATATTCTACTTCAGTAGTAGATAATGATGTACATTATTGTTTCTTACTAAACCATGGAACCAGCTTCCTTCCAAGAAAGAAGGCACCTCCAGTGGTTCTCTTCCTATCATCCACATCTCCTGCCCAATTAGAGTTTGTATAGGCACATAATCTGAAATCATCATTCTTTGGATACCATAACCCAAGGTCTGTTGTACCTACCAAATATCTGAATATCCTCTTGATAGAAATATCATGAGTTCCTCTAGGATCTGACTAAAATCTAGAAGCACTACAAACATCATTCATTATATCAGGTCTAGTTAGAGTTAAGTACAATAATCCACCAATCATTGATTTGTATCTACTTGGATTCACTTTAGGGGATTCATCATCCTTTGACAATTTGCAACTGATTATCATAAGAGTATTGACAAGTTTTGAATTCTCAAGTCCAAATTTCTTAAGAAATTCCTTCACATACTTAGTTTGACAAATAAAAATACCTTTATCAATTTGAGTAATCTGCAAACCTAAGAAAAATTTCATCTCACTAATCATAGACATTTCAAACTCATTCTTCATATCATCAACAAATTTCATGCATAGGCTTTCTTCTCCTCCAAAAATGATATCATCCACAAAGAATTCAATAATTAGTATGTCATCATGCTCAATTGAATAATGTAGGTTATTGTTAGCATTACCTTTGCTAAAACCGATCTTAGAAAGATATATATACAATCTAGCATACCATGCTCTAGGGGCCTATTTTAGTCCTTATAAATCTTTTTTCAATATGCAAACCATGTCCTTGTCTTTTGATAAATAAAATCCATCGGGTTTCTCAATGTAGACTTCCACCTTAAGTTCTCCATTCAGAAATGCACATTTGACATCCATCTGACATACTTTGTAGTTCTTGTGTGCAACATAGGCAAGAAATAGTCTTACTTCTTCAATTCTTGCATCTGAAGCATAAGTCTCACCATAATCAACTCCTTCTTCCTGTGAGTAACCTTTGCAAACCAATCTACCCTTGTATCTTACAACTTGACCTTCCTCATTCAATTTATTCTTGAAAACCTATTTAGTTCCAATAATATTCTTATCTTCAGGTCTGGGAACTGATTCCCATGCCTTATTATTTTCTATCTGATATAATTCTTCTTCCATTGCTTTCATCCAATTTTCATCTTTACTTTCTTCAATAAATGATTCCAGTTCAATTTGAGAAATCAAGCATACCTCTTTAGTAGCTAGCCTTCTTCTAGTCATCACACCTTTGCTTTTATCTCCAATGATCTAATTTTCAGAATGATTTAGTTTCACATACATGGGAGTCTTTGAATTTTCTTGATCTAGTAACTCTTTCTGTTGTTCAATGGTCATATTTGAATTTTCTGATGTTGTCGGAGTCATCGATTCAATGCTCTATGTAGCTTCTTGCATTAGTGGTTCGGGTCTGATAAATTCATCTTTCGGTCCATAGTCATATGGTCCGATCTAATTATTGGCTTGTTCATCCACCTTAACATTATGCTCTCCATTATCCTATTCAATCTTTTATTATAGCATCTATATGCTTTAATCTTAGTAGAATAACCCAAAAACATTCCTTCATCACTTCTAGGATCAAATTTTCTAGGACTATGACCAAACCATAATTCATAAGGAGTCTTACCAGTATCACCTTTTATGTGTACTCTATTGAAAGTGTAAATAGCGGTATTGATAGCTTCTCTCCAATAGATATCAGACAATTTAGATTCAATCAACATAGTCCTTGCCACATCCAATATGGTTCTATTTTTCCTTTCCACCAATCCATTTTGTAGTGGAGTTCTAGGTGTAAAAAATTGTCTTTTGATTCCATTCTTCTCACAAAACTTGTTGAATTCACCGGATGTAAACTCACCACCTTGATTTGATCTTAAGCATTTTATCTTCAATCTTGTCTCAGTCTCAACCATATCTTTGGAAATTCTAAATGTCTCAAGAGCTTCTAATTTTTCTTTTTAAAATGCAACCCACATCATTCTAGAGTAGTCATCAATAAGTAACATAAAATATCTATCGCCTTGAAAACTTTTAGACCTTGCCAGTCCACATAGATCAATATGAATAAGATCAAAATTTCATCAGATCTATCATGTATGCTTCTAAAAGAAGTTTTGACTTTCTTACCCATTTGACATTCTCTACATATGGGATTATGAGGTTTGACAATCTTGGGAAAGTCTCTGACAACCTGTTATGAACTGATCTTCACTATGCAATCAAAATTTACATGACACATCCTCTTATGCCATAGCTAGCTTTCATCAATCTGAGGAATCAAACAATCTTTCTCATCAGAGTTCAAATGAAAAATGTTTCCTTTGGTCTGGGTTCTAGAAGCAATTTCCAATCTAGATCTATTGATGATCTTGCATTTTCCATCCTCGAATTGCAAATGAAATCCTCTAGATATCCACCATCTGACCTACACTTAAAATATTATTCTTCAATCCTTCAACATAATATACATTATTAGTATTAGTCTTACCATCCAATGATATTGTTCCTTTGCCTTTGATCCTACATGCCTTGTTGTTTCCAAATCTGGCTAGTCCGCCATCAAATTCTTGTAGTGATAGCAATTTTCTCTTGTCACCGGTCATGCAATGTGAGCATCCACTGCCTATAACACATTCATCATTTTCTTCAATTTTAGTAGCTAAAGCCTTCTCCTCAATATGAGTTTCTTCAATGGCAGGTTCTAGAGAATCATCCTTGATAGCAATAAAGACCCAATATTTACCTGAGCTTCCATTGTCAGTTCCACTTACAGGTTCATCATCATCATCATCATTAGTAATACCAAAATTCATCACCAACATAATAGCATGATTTATCCTTATTCCTTCTAAATCTAGGTTTGTTCTGATATTCTGGATTAGGCCTATACCTCTTCGCAAATCTTTCATGATTCCTAGCAGCTCTTTTAGGGCATCTATAAGGAAAATGACCAATCTTATTGCATGAAAAAAATTTAAAAGGCACTTTTCCTTCATACTTACTTCCAGTCGATCCTTTAGGAATTCTTGTAGCAATCGGGGCTTCCAACTCTTCAAGTTCTTTGTCTTCCCTTTCAATGTCCTCCAAATCTTTAACATACAATTCCTTCCAATCTATCTTTTTCTTACTAGAGGTAGATGCTTTAAATGTAGTTTTAGTTTTACTAGCACTCTGATCTCCAAGTTCCTCAAGTTCAAAAGAAATCAATTTCCCAAGTAGTGTATCTCTGGTAATAGGGGTACTTGACATTGTTTGAAGTTTATTGATTCCAATAGCCTTCATCTTATAAGCTAGAGGTAGAACTCTCAGAACCTTTGACATAATCTCATCCCCACTAATTGATCTACCACAACATTTGATTCCCATAACAATCTCATTTACTTTATCCATAAAAGAACTTATCTTCTCATCTTCTTCCATCTTCAAAGTTTCATATCTTACCCAGAAACCTCCAAGTTTTGCAATCTTTACTGCTTGGTCGCCTTCATAAAGAGTTTCAAGCTTTGTCTAGATCTTCTTTGCATTCTCCAACTCTTTGAGATTCAATAGCTTTTCATCAGATAGGGTGCTTAACAATGCTTCTTTTTCTCTAACATCATTTTCAGCTCTCTTCTCTTCATCAGTAGGTTTTGGTGTTCTAGAATTAATATCATGAGCTATATACCCTTTCTCTGCTATCTCTCAAAATTCAACTCCAAGACATCTTAGATGAATATTCATTCACGCCATCCATATTTTGTAGTTTGTACCATCAAATCTAGGACTCTCCTTCCAATAGGGGTTGGATGTATAACTAGATGCAGTTGCCATCGGAACTCCTCAAGCAGTTAAGCTTTTGTAAAGAGGACCAATGCTTTGATACCAATTGTCAGACACATCTAATACTGGGAGTAAACTAAGAGGGGGACGGGGGTGAATCAATTTACTATTAGAAATCAGAACTATTGCATATCAAAACCTTTAAACCAAAGCACAAAGAAACCAACACAATGAAGGATAAAAAATAAAAGAACAGTACACACAACACCAATATTTTTGACTTGGAAAAACCGGTAAAGGGAAAAACCATGGTGGGAAACCCTACCCACAATCAAATAATACTTTTGCAGTAGTATGTGAAATAATTACAATGGGGATTATACTTGCAATCGGGCCAATCGCGTAGAGCTCGCTTCTCATCTCAAAAGAGAAGTCTCACTGACTTACAAAACATCAGACTACAATCTAGAAAGAGTGAATTGTGAAAGTAGAATCTCCTAATGCTTGATACAGTTCCATTTAAGCATAGATGTCTATCTTGCAATACCAAAAACCTTCTTCTGAATGATGTATCACTTGTTCACACATTAACCTTCTTGTGATGATGAAGACATAACAATCGATCCCAAATACCATACCCAATTACATGAATAAGTCACCTATAAATATAGATCATCAACCTTATGATAAGGTCAGCTAAACCCTAAACCCAAAAACCCATAATATCAAAAATTACATTAAACGGTATCACAAATTTTGTTAAGACCAAAATCTAGCACGTTTCACCAACCGATAGAAACCCTAAGTGAAGTAACACATAAACTATAACTGAATCCAAACAGAACCACCATAACAACATGCCAGACAATGCAAAGTTACCAAACACTCAAAATACAATCAAGAAACACCTTCAACATGATAGAAACTGATTCCATAAGTTGACCAAAATCATCTGATAAAAACATCAAATATCACTTATCGATAAAGCTAACCGGTACCAGGAAATACCAACCAGGAACATAAGTGATAGCTACCAGAGCACCAAAACATGAATCAACAGAATATGGCAACCATATAACCATCTAGAATAAGAATCCAAAACTGCATCTAAGGATTTGATCACACCGGATTAGAATCGAAGCCAAAAGCAAGATAAACACCAAGACAAACCGGGATAGGTCCAATCGAGATACAGTGCTGACATCAATGACAAAAATTAACCAAATCCAATGCATTGCCAACAAACAACCACTTTCAATCACCCATTCATCTTTCTCTTCAATCTTAGTAGGTAAAGCTTTCTCCTCAACAATGTAACTTGTAAGATGCACTAATACCATATCATCTTCCTTGATGGCAATAAATACAAATTTGCCTTCTGAATTCCCATTCTCTAATTTCTCATCTGTCACACCTTCATAAAAAACATAATACATCTATTCTTATTTCTAAACTTCTGGTAGGGCTTATAGGGCTTATCACACTTATCGTGCTTCTTATATCTATCATTCTTAACAGATGTATCATTGTTGGCATTATACTCTCAGATGAGAATAGTTGATATTGTCATTGATGGCAACCAACTGGTATTATGGTTGACAGGCTACACTAGCAACAATCATCATTTACCGGCACTGATAGGCACTTCACACCAGCATCCAGTCTACAGCAACAACAGATCATACTGGCACTCTAGGCCAACTTGGTTTAATAATGTTTTGTATTGTAAAATATATTTGTATAGCCGACTTGATGTATTGTAAAGGCTCATATATGTATGAGATCTTGTAAGTCATTTCGTAATGATGTAGTGATGTAATAAAGCAATATAATGAGCGATATATGAGATATTGTAGGATATTTGTTTATGCATTTTGATGTATCTATTTTGAAGAGTGAGTAAGAAGCAGAGCAGAATGAAGGTTATTCAACGGCAAGCTTTTTGGTCAAGGTATTTGTTTGAGCTTAAACTGGTACTCATTCAAACATTGCAGATGCTATTGTAAAGCAGTACATTGTATTTGGATTTAACCATACATATTTAGTCAGTGGGACTCCTTTCTGTTGTTGAGTAGTCAGCTCTAGGCTGTTGGCCTTCCTACATGTGCAGACCCCTATTGTATAAGTAATATTTATTCATATTGGCCAGTGAGTAAATATTGTGGGTCACAAATCCCATCAAGGTTTTTCCCTTACTGGGTTTCCTCGCTAAAAATATTTGTGTTATGGTGTGCATTGATGGTTGTATTTTGTTTCTCTTTACTGATTTATTATTTGTTTACCAGTATATTAAATTGGGTTATAAAGTTGCAAATAAGTTCAAATCTTTCAACAACCGGTTAGACACTAATTCACCCCCCGCCTCTCAGTGTCTTTGGGACTGTCATAGCATCTAACAATTGGTATCAGAGCCTAGTCCTCTATTTCCAGAAGCCTAACAACTTGAGGAAGATTCTGAAACTGGTACCGATAGAAAGTTTGAGACAACAATTAGAAGGATCTCTTGAAGATTTTGATGCAGAAAAATTGGAGAATATAAAACTGGAAGATGATCTCAGATCTACCCAGAAATTCATTAAAGCACTTCAGGAGAACCTGGTTATGGCACAAAATAAGAGGAAGGAACTTCGTGAGCAAATGCATAAACAAGATGATGATGAAAAGGAAACTCTTAGAGATATTGCATAAAAATTGAGACAGGAGAACACTAACATGAAGAATGATTTGCAAGATTTAACCATGAGGCTATGTAAGGATATTGAAGACAGAAAGAGGGATCAATAAGATTTGACTAGAAGACTTAATGAAAGAGTTGATGAAACTCTGAGGCTTGGTCATGAAAATGATATGCTTAAGACAGATTTGATTCACATGCAATATGATAAAGAGGAACTTATGATACAAGTTAGAATTTTGGAAAATGAGTTGGTCACTACAAATGAATACAAAGACAAATTCTAGAAAAGTTCACAGAAGCTTGATGATATGCTAAAAAGTTAGAAACCTGATGGAGATACAATTGGACTTGGATTTGAACATGGAGAAAGTTTCAGGATTGCAAACAATCAGGATCATAGAAAGCTAGTAAGACAACCTAATGCCTATAAATTCAATAGAAAATGTTTTGATTGAAACAAATTTGGTCATAGAGAAAATTAGTGCAGATTTAGGAATAATCAGAATACAAATTTACCCACCGATCAATGTTCCAAATGCAATAAAATTGGACATAACTTAGACAATTGCAGAATGAATGTAAAATGCTATTCTTGTGGTAGATTTGGACACTTATCTAATCAATGTAGAACACAAACCGATCAAGGCTATGGAAAAGCTATTCAGAGGTTCAATGTAACTTGTTATACATGTAACAAGATTGGGCATATTGCAAGGTTTTGCAGAAGTAAGACTGCACCAGTGAATAATAAAGAATCTAATGACAAAGGCAAGGAAAAAGTGGATGAAATCAAGCAAGAATTTTCTAAATAATGGATTAAGAAGAGAGATCAGAGAATTGATGAATCTGTCTTTGCACCGGTAGAATAGGGTAACCCTCCACTAGCAGGAGATTCTTCATCTAACAAAGGAATAATCATTAGGGGTATGGCAACAAGTTGAAAATCATGCATTTACCTTTGGTTGATGGTAAGAAGTTCTAATTCTTCTTTACCGACAGATATGTGGAGTTTTCACTTCATCGGTGAAGCATTAATTGTGGCTGTAAGTTAATTTTTGGTTTTAAAGGAAATTTAACTTCTCATTTCAACTCACCAAGAATTCAAGCATTCAAGAGAGAGAAATTGAGCAAAGTCATTCTAAAGGCGAAGTAGCAAAGGTCTTTTCAGAGCATTCAAGGTTTTCACAGTTAAGAGGTATTTATCTTTCCCAATGGCTTCCTCATCCTCTGTTCCTAAATTTGTAGAAAACCCTATCATTATGGAGAATATAAAATGACCTAGACTAGTTTTTAAAATTATCCCTGAGATAGAAAAACTAGACGACTCTATTGGTGCATTTTCTAAAATCCCAAAGGGAGTTGCGTTTCCTGAAGACCCTAGGGCATACATACATTGCAACATAGAGAGCTTAGGAACTGAAGATCTAAAGAACAAGTGCATGAATGAAATCACTGACAAGAATGGGGTAGTGAAACCGGAACATAAGATTGTTGAGGATTTAGGTTTCATAGATATCCTCCATATGCCAGAATTTTCAGATGAAGTCATCTGCTATGTCCTTAACAGGGTTCATGATGAATTTATCTGGTTGGACTCAGTATTTAAGATTACCAAAGAATCTATAAGGGTTGTTACTGGTTTACCCTCCACCGGTTCCAAACCCGACAAGAAGAGGAAAATCTCTAATAAAGAGGTTATGAGCTTAACCAAAGCTACATTTGACAACCAGTCACTTAGGGTCAATGATATAAAGGATAAAAATGTTCAATTTGCGAGCATGGTCATTAGTTACAAAGTTGGTCATACTAATAGGTTGAATTTTGTATCAAGTTCTTGTATTCACGGTGCTCATGAAATAATATTAAACAATGCTAAGATTGATATCTGTGAATGGTTAAAGGATCAAATATTAGAGAATTTTCACAAAATCAAAGGTGATAAGAAAGGAACCTTCAAATTTTGAAATCTGATTGCATGGCTAATGCTTTACTTTTCAAAAGAAATTTATGGTATTGGTCACAAAGATTTTGCCTATGACATTTCTATTGGAAAATAGATAAAGGAGGCAATTATCGGTATGGGATCTGACAGTGATGAATTGGTGAAAGACTATTTCAATAACTTCCAAGATAAAATGAGACAAAGGGAAAGGATTCCACAAAGCATTGTAGATAAATATGACAAAAAAATATGCTTTGTAGTGAAAAGAGATGAAATATGGATGGAGGCAGTTAAACCCAAGACTATTTGGATTACATAGATGGGATATGAGGTGGATTCTCACATATTAGATTCATATGCAAAAATTCTATTAAATTCTCCATGCGAACCTTCAGAAGAAATTTTTGGTAATACTGAAACAATAGAGAAGGAATTTGACATGCAAAAATAGAGGAAGAAAAGAGAGATATTAATGAAAGATGCTTCAAAATTGGTTAAGGAGGTGACACACGAATTGATGAATATTAGTGGTATTGTTGCTAGTGTGAAAAGTCAATCAGAGAAAAAACCGGTAGCTCAAAATTTCCCTTGTGGCTACTTCTTATGATTTTGACACTGATCAAGTAGCAAAATTCAAGAGAGTGGACAAGAAGAAAAGAAAACCCTTACCGACACCTGCTCCATCTCCAAAGAAATCAAGGACACAAAGAAAGAAGCAACAGGCTGTAAGAGAGTCCAGTGGTTAGAAGAAGAATGTCACTCCAAAGAAGAAAATAGAACCTAAGGCACCAGACACTCTTTCACCAGAAGAGTTAATAAATTAAATCACCCAAGAAGGTAACCTTGGGAATGTAAATAAACTTTGTCATTCTTTCAATGATTCTGATAAGGAACCCATAGAGGAAAGCATTATTTTATATCTAGATATATACAAGAAGGTAGTCATTGAAGTTATAGATGTTTTGCCGAATGGTTTATATTTGAGGTTAGAGGCTAAAAGAATGTCAATAATGGAGCTTGCCAAGAAACTAAAGGTAAAAGCTCTACTTGATGTACATCCTGTTAACTCCAAATAGGATATTGATGATTTAATATGAGAGGCAAATAGAACTATTTTTATGAGTGGTCACTGGCAAGTCAGTCTTATGGCCGGTAGAGTCAAAGAAATAGTAGATGAAATGACAGACAAATGGGACATATTTTTTGTTGAGAGAGAGAAGAAAGAAGAAAAGGACTGACAAAAGGTAGAAAAATATTTTTCTAAGGTATACGAGAAGGTTGATAATGGTAAAGGGAAAATTGGTAGTGTACCTGATATCACGGTCAAGGATAACCTTCCCCCACCTGCTTGGGACACCCAACCAATAATTGTAGAGGCACTGGCACAAACAGACAAGTAGCCTGCAGAAGAGAAAGCGGAGGATAGAACAAGAGATGACATTGATCCAGAGTCAGACATTCTTTTTACTATGAATGTGGACACTCAAGACTTCAACATTGTCATGGATAAGGTAACTACTCAGCCCAACACTAAAATATTGGCACAAGCAGAAACAGAAACCGGAACTGGAAAAGAACATGAACATAATATATCTGAACCAGTAGCTAGCAAGGTTGAAAAATAGAGTGAGAATAAGGAAGAAACAATAAATAAGGAAAAGGTTAAAGATGAAAACAAGATTGTAGAAGTGATTAAAGAATCCACAGATGAGAAGAAACCAACTGTAGAACCTCTCACTCCTCCTAGTACTTCCACTATGGACTATAGACCTACTAATGTGACAGATGTACTTTTAGATTCCATAAAGAAGATCACTGAATGCAATGCCTTAGCATTTAAGGCCATTGATGATTCTTTACCAATTTTGCAATTCATTGCACCGAATTGTAAGATAGATCATATTTCAGGATCTTTAGGTAAATTGGACACATTGTCCAAATTTATTGCTTCAAATATTCAAACTGTAGATAAAATTAATGAAGAGACTGTTAAGGAAAGGGTGAATAAGGAGAAAAATGAATTCTTTGATAAGACTATTAAGGATTGTATAGAGAAAATTGATTCTTTATTACTTGTACTTAATTCCATTATTCTGGAATATAAAGAATTGTATAAGGAAGCATGCAAGCCTCACCACCTATCAGAAGACATTGATGAGGAGATAAGGAAAACACAAAAAGAGATTGATGATATAGAAGATAATATGATTGGTTCTTCATAAATTACCTCATTTTTGGATTAAGAAATGGGAGTTTTTGAGGAAAAGATTGTGAAATTAGAGAAGGAGAATGCAAGGATAAGAATGAAATCCCGGGAGTTGAAAAATAAACTTGGTCCTAGGTCGGACAATCTTCTAAGACACCAAATTGAGCTATCTAAAGAAACTATTCAAGGAGAAAGATCACTAGAGAAACAAATGCATTATCTGACGGGAATGATCAGACAGACTGAAACAATTATTTCTGACAACACCAAATTTATGCAAAGTCTTAATCTGATTTTGGCAGATATCTTTTAGATTGTAAATAACTGGTTACAAGCTTCAAGGTAAAATTTTGGAATTCTTTGATTCTTTTTGACATCATTTTTCATTGATGTCAAAGGGGGAGTAGTGTATTGAGAAAAATGTACAAAATGGATCATTTTCTTAGGGGGAGCACTTTCATTTTGGGATCCATTTTTGGACTTCATTTTTGGATATCAATTTTTGGATTTTTCTCATGAGTGTTGTCATTAATGCCAAAGGGGAGATTGTTGGAATTATACACTCTAATGAGAATAGTTGATGTTGTCATTGATGGCAACCAACTGGTATTATGGTTCACAAGCTACATCGGCAACATACATCATTTACCGGCATTAGCAGGCACTTCACACCGGCATCCAGTCTACATTGATAGCAGATCATACTGGCACTCTAGGCCAACTTGGGTTCATAATGTTTTGTATTGTAAAATATATTTGTATAGCCAACTTGATGTATTGTAAAGACTCATATATATATGAGATCTTGTAAGTCATTTTGTAATATAGTAGTGATGTAATAAGGCAATGTAATGAGTGACATATGAGATATTGTAGGATAGTTGTTTATGCACTATGATGTATCTATTTTGAAGATCAAATAAGAAGCAGAGAAGAGAGAAGGTTATTCACCAACAAGGTTTTTGGTTAAGGTATTTGTTTGAGCTTAAACCGGTACTGAATCAAGCATCGGAAATGCTATTGTAAAGCACTACATTGTATTTGGATTTAAGCATCCATTTGTAGTTAGTGGGACTCCTTTCTTTTGTTGAGTAGTGAAGTCTAGGCTATTGGCCTTTCTGCATGTGCAGGCACCTATTGTATAAGTAATATTTATTCATATTGGCCAGTGAGTAAATATTGTGGGTCACAAATCCCATCGAGGTTTTTGTCTTACCAGGTTTCCTCGGCAAAAATATCTGTTTTATGGTGTGCATTGATGGTTGTATTTCTATTTCTCTTTACAACATTATTATTTGTTTATTGGTATATTAAATTGGGTTATAAAGTTGCAAATAGGTTCAAATCTTTCAACAGCCGGTTAGACACTGATTCACCTCTCCTCTCAGTGTCTTTGGGACTATCATAGAATCTAACAATCATGCCTTTCAATTTCATCATGCTTATCATATCTAGACATTTTCTCAGGGCACCTATAAGAAAAATATGTTAGATGCTATAACAGTCTAAAAGGCACTGAGAGGGGGGGGGGGTGAATTAGTGTCTAACTAGTGGATGAAATATTTGAACTTATTTGCAACTTTACAACCTGAATTAATATACCGATAAACAAATAATAATGCAGTAAAGAGAAATAGAAATAAAACCATCAATGCACACCATAACATAGATATTTTTAGTGAGGAAACCCGATAAGGGAAAAACCTCAGTGGGATTTGTGACCCACAATATTTACTCACTGGCCAATATGAATAAATATTACTTATACAATAGGGGCCTGCACATGCAGGAAGGCCAACAGCCTAGAGCTCATTGCTCAACAAAAAAAAGGAGTCCCACTAACTACAAATGGATGCTCAGATCCAATACAATGTACTACTTTACAATAGCATCTGCAATGCCTGATTCAGTACCTGTTTAAGCTCAAACAAATACCTTAACCAAAAACCTTGCCAGTGAATAACCTTTGCTCTACTCTGCTTCTTATTTTCTCTTCAAAATAGATACATCAAAGTGCAAAAACAACTGTCCTACAATATCTCATATATTGCTCATTTCATTACCTTATTACATCACTATTACATTACAAAATAACTTACAAGATCTCATACATATATGAGTCTTTATAATACATCAAGTCGGCTATACAAATATAATTACAATACAAAATAATATTCTTTCCAAGTCGGCTTAGAGTGTCGGTATGATCTGTTGTTGGTGTAGACTAGATCCCAATGTGAATGAACTTGTAGTGCTTGCCGGTGCCAGTAAATGATGTTTGTCGTCGATGTAGCCTGTGAACCATAATACTAGTTGGTTTCCATCAATGACAACATCAACTATTCTCATCTGAGTGTATAATTCAAACAATCTCCCCCTTTGGCATTGATGGCAACACTCATGAGAAAAATCAAAAAATTGATATCTAAAAATGAAGTCCAGAACTAATCCAAGAATGAGAGTGCTCCCCTTGAGAAATTAATCCCTTCTATACATTTTTCTCAATACACTACTCGCCCTTTGGCATCAATGACAAAGGATGACAAAAAGAATCAAATAATTCCAAAATTTTACCTTGAAGCCTATAACCAGTTATTTACAATCTGAAAGATATCCACCAAAATCAGATTAAGACTGCATAAATTTAGTGTTGTCCGAAAGAATGGTTTCAGTCTGTCAAATCATTTTGGTCAGATAATGCATCTGTTGCTCCGGTGATCTTTCTCCTTGAATAGTTGCCTTAGACAGCTCAATCTGGTGTGTTAGAAGGTTGTCCAATCTAGGACCAAGTTTATTTTTCAGCTCTCGGGATTTCATTCTTATCCTTTATTTTTCCCTTTCTATTTTTTCAATCTTTTCCTCAAAGACTGTCATTTCTTGATCCAAAACTAAGGTAAGTTCCGAAGAACCAATCATGTTGTCTGTTATATCATTAATCTCCTTTTGTGTTTTCCTTATCTCCTCATCAATGTATTTTGTTAGGTGGTGAGGCTTGTATGCTTCCATGTACAATTCTTTATATTCCAAAATAGTGGAACTAAGTACCGGTAATAAAGAACCAATCTTCTTTGTATAGTCCTTAATAGTCTTATCAAAGAATTCATTTTTCTCCTTATTCACCCCGTCCTTAATAGTCTCTTCATTAATTTTATCTACAATTTGAATATTTGAAGCAATGAATTTGGACAATGTGTCCAATTTACCTAAAGATCCAGAAATATGATCAATTTTACAATCTGGTGCAATCAATTGGAAAATCGGTAAAGAATCATCAATGGCCTTAGATTTCAAGGTGTTGCATTCAATGATATTCTTTATAGAATATAAAAGTACATCTATCACATTAGTAGGTCTGTAATCCATGGTGGAAGTGCTAGGTAGAGTGTGAGGTTTTGCAGTTGGTTTCGTATCTTCTCCAAGGGTCTCCACATTAGCCTTAACCACTTCTGCTATCTTGCTTCCATCTTTAACCTCTTCTTTATTCACTATTTCTTCCTTATGCTCACTCTATTTTCCAACCTTGCTATCTGTCGGTTTAGATATACTCTATTCATGTCTTGTTCCAGTTTTGATTTATGTTTCTACTTCTACCGGTGTATCAGTGTTAGGCTGAGCAATTTCCTAATCCATGACAATGTTGAAGTCCTAAGTGTCCACATTCATAGTAAAAAGAATGTTAGACTTTGGATTAGTGTCATCTCTTATCATTTGCTTTGCCTTCTCTTCTACAAGTTGATTATATGTTTGTGTCGGTGCCTCTACAGTTATTGGTGGGGTGTCCTGAGCCGATGGAGGAAGGTTATCCTTGACCATGATATCAGGTACACTACCAATTTTCCCTTTACCCTTATCAACCTTCTAACATACTTTAGCAAAATATTTATCTACTTTTTGTATGTCCTTTTCAACTTTCTTCTTTCTCTCAACAAAAAATATGTCCCATTTGTCTTTCATTTCATCTACTATTTCTTTGACTCTACCGGCCATAAGACTGACTTGTCGGTGACCACTCAAAAACACTGTTCTATTTGCCTCTAATATTAGATCATCAATTTCTTGTTTGGAGTTAACAGGATGTACATCAAGTAGAGCTTCTACCTTTAGTTTCTTGTCAAGCTCCACTATTGACATTCTCTTAGCCTCTAACCTTAAGTATAAATCATTCGGCAAAACATCTCTAACCTCAATGAGGACCTTCTTGTATATATCTAGGTATAAGATAATGCTTTCCTCTATAGTTTCCTTTTCATAATCATTGAAAGAATGATAAAAAAAATTTACATTCCCAAGGTTACCTTCTTGGGTGATTTCATTTATTAACTCTTTCAGTGAAAGAGTATCCAATGCCTTAGGTTCTGATTTTGTCTTTGAAGTGACCTTCTTCTTGGGACCACTGGGCTCTCTTACAACCTGTTGCTTCTTTCTTTGTGTCCTTGACTTATTGGGAGATGGCACAAGTGTCGGTGAGGGTTTTCTTTTCTTCCTGTCCACTCTCTTGAATTTTGTTGCCTGATCAGTGTTAGAATCATAAGAAGTAGCCACAGGGGAAATGTGAGCTACCAGTTCTGCTCTGATTGAGTTTCTTTCACACTAGTAGTAATACCACTAATATTCATCAATCCTTCTGTAACCTCCTTAACCAATTTAGAAGCATCTTTCATTAGTTTCTCTCTTTTCTTCCTTTGTTTTTGTATGTCTACTTCCTTCTCTATTGTTTTTGCATTACCAAATATTTGTTCTGAAGGTTCCAGTGGAGCATCTAAGAGTATTCTTGCATATGAATCTAAGATGTGAGAATCCACCTAATAGCCCATCTCTGTAATCCAGATAGTCGTGGGTCTAACTGCCTCCATCCAAATTTTATTTCTTTTCACTACAAAGCATATTTGTTTATCATATTTATCTACAATGCTTTGGGGAATCCTTTCCCTTTGTCTCATTTTTGTTTGGATGTTCTTGAAATAATCTTTTACAAACTCATCATTGTTAGATCCCATACCGGCAATCGCCTCCTTTATCTATTTTCCAAAAGAAATATCATAGGCAAAATCCTTATGTCCTATACCGACAATGTCTTATGAAAACTAAAGCATTAGACATACAATTAGATTTCCAAATTTGAAGTTTCCTTTCTTATCACCTTTTATTTTATGTAAATTCTCTAACAGTTCATCCTTTAACCATTCACAAATATCAATTTTTGGATTTTTTAATATCATCTCATGAGCACTGTGAATGCAAGAACTTGATACAAAATTCAACCTATTAGTATGACCAACTTTATAACCAATGACCATGCTAGCAAATTTAACATTTTTATCCTTTATATCATTGACCCTAAGTGAGAGGTTGTCAAATGTAGCGCCAGTTAAGCTCATAACCTCTTTATTAGGGATTTTCTTCTTCTTGTCAGGTCTAGAACCGGTGGAGGGTAAACCAATAACAACCCTTATATCTTCCTTGGTAATCTTAAATACTGAGTCCAACCACATAAATTCATGGTGAACTCTACTAAGGACATAGTGGATGGCTTCATCTGAGAATTTTGTCATATGGAGGATATCAGTGAAACCTAAATCCTCAACAATCTTATGTTTCGGTTTCACTACCCCATTTTTATCAGTGATTTCAATCATGTACATGTTTTTCAGATCTTCAATTCCTAAGCTCTCTATGTTGAAATGTATGTATTCCCTAGGGTCTTTAGCAAATGTGACTCTCTTCGAGATCTTAAAGAATGCACCAATAGAGTCATCTAGTTTTGCTATCTTAGGAATAATTTTGAAAATGGGTATAGGTCATTTTATGTTCTCCACAATGGTAGGGTTTGCTACAAATTCAGGAACAGAGGATGAGGAAGCCATTGCAAAAGATAAATACCTCTTAACTATGAAAACCTTGAATGCTCTAAAAGACCTTTTCTACTTCACCTTGGAATGCCTTTTCTCAATTTCGCTCTCTTGAATGCTTGAATTCATGGTGAGTTGAAATGAGAAGTTGCAGTGCCTTTATAACCAAAAAGTTAACTTACAACCGCAATAAATGCTTCGTCGGTGAAGTGAAAACTTCACATATCTATCAGTAAAGTAGAATTGTGACTTCTTACTATCAACCAAGGGTAAATGCATGATTTTCAACTTGTTGTCATACCCCTAAGGATTATTCCTTAGTTAGATGAAGAATCTCCTGTCGATGAAGGGTTACCCTATTCTACCGGTGCAGAGACAGATTCATGAATTCTCTGATCTCTCTTCTTAATCTATTGTTTAGAAAATTCTTGCTTGATTTCATTCACTTTTTCCTTTCCTTTGTCATTAGATGCTTTATTGTTCATAGGTGCAGTCTTACTTCTACAAAATCTAGCAATATGCCCAATCTTGTTGCATGCATAATAGGTTACATTGTTTCTTTGAATATCTTTTCCATAACCTTGACCAGTTTGTGTTCTGCATTGATTAGATAAATTTCCAAATCTACCACAAGCATAGCATTTTATATTCATTCTACAATTTTCTAAGTTATGTCCAATTTTATTGCATTTGGAACATTGATTGGTGGGTAAATTTGTATTCTAATTATTCCTAAATCTGCACTGATTTTCTCTATGACCAAATTTGTTGCAATTAAAACATTTTCCATTCAATTTATAAGCATTAGGTTGTCTTACTGGTTTGCTATGATCTTGATTGTTTACAATCCAAAAACTTTCTCCATGTTCAAATCCAAGTCTAATTTTATCTCCATCAAGTTGCAGACTTTTCACCATATCATCAAGCTTCTCTGAACTTTTCTTGAATTTGTCTTTGTATTCATTTGTAGTGACCAACTCATTTTCCAGAATGCTAACTTGTCTCATAAGTTCCTCTTTATCATGTTGCATGTGCATCAACTTTGTCTTAAGCATATCATTCTCATGACCAAACCTCAGAGTTTCATTAGCTCTTTCATTAAATCTTCTAACCAAATCTTCTTGATCCCTCTTTCTATCTTCAATATCATTACATAGCCTCATGGTTAGATCTTGCATTTCATTCTTCATGTTAGTGTTCTCCTGTCTCAATTTTTCTGCAATATCTCTAAGAGTTTCCTTTTTCATCATCTTGTTTTTTGCATTTTCTCATAAAGCTCCCTCCTCTTATTTTGTGCCATAACCAGGTTCTCCTAAAGTTCTTTAATGAATTCCTGGGTAGTTCTGAGATCATTTTCCATCTTGATATTCTTCAATTTTTATGCATCAAAATCTCCAAGATCTCCTTCCAATTGTTGTCTCAAACTTTCGATCAATACCAATTTCTGAATCTTCCTCAAGCTAATAGGCTTCTGCAAATAGAGGACTAGGCTCTGATACCAATTGTTAGATGCTATGACAGTCCCAAAGACACTGAGAGGGGGGGTGGATCAGTGTCTAATTAGTGGATGAAAGATTTGAACTTATTTGCAACTTTACAACCCAAATTAATATACTGGTAAACAAATAATAATGCAGTACAGAGAAATAGAAATACAACCATCAATGCACACCATAACACATATATTTTTGGTGAGGAAACTCGATAAGGGAAAAACCTCGGTGGGATTTGTGACTTACAATATTTACTCACTGGCCAATATGAATAAATATTACTTATACAATAGGGGCCTACACATGCAGGACGGTCAACAACCTAGAGCTCACTACTCAACAAGAAAAAGGAGTCCCACTGACCACAAATGGATGGTTAGATCCAATAGAATGTACTATTTTACAACATCATATGTAATGCTTGATTCAGTACCGCTTTAAGCTCAAACAAATACCTTACCCAAAAACCTTGCCGGTGAATAAACTTCGCTCTACTTTGCTTCTTATTTGTACTTCAAAATAGATACATCAAAGTGCATAAACAACTGTCCTACAATATCTCATATATCACTCATTTCATTACCTTATTACATCACTATTACATTACAAAATGAATTACAAGATCTCATACATATATGAGTCGTTACAATACATCAATTCGGCTATACAAATATAATTATAATATAAAACAATATTCTTTCCAGGTTGGCTTAGAGTGTCGATATGATCTGCTGTCGATGTAGACTAGATGTCAGTGTGAATGAACTTGTAGTGCCTACCAGTGCTGATAAATGATGTCTTTTTCTAGTGTATCCTGTGAACCATAATACCAGTTGGTTGCCATCAATGACAACATCAACTATTGTCATCTAAGTGTATAATTCCAACAAAATGTCCTATCTTATTGTAATAGAAACATTTTAGAGGTAACTTTCCATCATACTTACTGACACCTTTAGGCAATCTCTAAGAAATAAGGGCTTTAAGTTTATCCAGTTCTATTTCTTATTCTTCCATCTCTCTCTTTTATCTTTCAAATCATGATACCCACAATGAAATTTCTCTCGGATCATACTTTTGCTTCCCATATATAGAGGTTGTGAATGCAGACTCAGATTTTCCATGTGATTCTCCAAATTCACTTAGCTCAAATGCAGAAAGCTTCCCAACTAGCATGTCTCTAGTCACAGTAGTCACACTCTAAATCTCATCAATAGCAGCTACCTTATGTTTGTAAGAAGGAGGCAATGAGCTCAACACCTTAGCAACAATATCATCTTCTTCAAGGGTTCCACCAACATATGTGATATTCATGAAAAGCTCATTCACCTTACCCATAAAAGGTTGTTAATTTTCATCTTCTCCTATTTTCAAGGCTTCGTACTTTTCTTTTAAACTTTGTGGCATAGCAAATTTAACTTGCACATCTCCTTCATACAAGGTCTCTAGCTTCTTCCAGATCTCATGTACAATCTTCAAACCCATCACATTAGTCATCTTTGAATCACTCAAGGAACTTAGCAAAGCTTCCTTATCTCTTATGTTATGTTCAACATCCTTGGTCTCAGTAGTAGTAACCAGTCCATTTGGAGGAACATTGTAAGCATTCTTTGTGATCTTCTAGTACTTAACTCCAAGACACTTCAAATGAACTTCCATTCAGTCCTTCCAAACAATGTAATTGCTTCCAACAAATTTAGGACTCTCCTTGAACACATAGGTTTCCATCCCCGATCTCCTCAAGCTTTCAAGATTCTTCCAAAGGATCTATCTTTGATACCAATTGTTAGAAGCAACACAAAAGGAAAACTGAGAGGTGGGGGGTGAATCAATTTTCATTGGATTAAGAAATTTAACCACAATATCAGATTTCAACAAACTAAAGCAAGAATAAAGATAAAGACAATAATATCACAATACATAACACCAATATTTTGACGTGGAAAACCTGGTTAAGGGAAAAACCACGGTGGGAACCTACCCAGAATAAGATGATACTTTGCAGTAGTATGTGTAAATATTATAATGGGAAATGTACGCACATTCAGGCACATTGCCTAGAGCTCACTACTCAAAATAAGATGACCCAAAAGGATCCAACCCTTAGGGAAGGTTCAGTACCTTACAATAATGATCGGACTACAATTCATATTACATGAATTGCAAAGATAGCATCTGCTAATGCCTAATGATAGTTCTGATTGATCACATTACATGATAAATTTTATTATGCACACATACAATACTCTTTGATAATGCAGACACCTCATCAACATCCAAAATTACACGAGTATACCACCTATATATACAATTCATCAACCTTGACTACAAGGTTGGCCAAACCCTTAAACCTCAATTACAAAATTACATCACATGATACATAGATCAACCACCAGACCAATACAATGACATATATGATATAGCATGGAACTAAATCAAATCTCCAAACATGTATCACCACCGGAAATCTTGCCAAGATTAACCGCAACATGCTACACCACCAAGAATACCGCATAACACAAAGAATATCATCGAATAAACAATATCACCATGAGCATGCACAATGATCAATATGGACCACCAGAATAAATAGAACCTGATCAAGAAACACCAACAAGTACATTAGAACCATCTACAATAGCTTCACCAACATCACTTATTCAAATCTTCATCGATCAATACGTTAACTCTCATGAACACTCAACAACAACATTTCGGACTAGAAAGATAGGTTGCAGAGCACCAAATCATGAACCATTTGAACTGAAGAGACAAATGAACATCAAAATCATTCTCCCAAATTTGCAACCAAAGATATAATCATATCAGAGCTCATCAGATCAAATACCAAACTTTGCCAACCACTTAACAAAATGACTGAACTGCAAACCAGATCAAGTAAATTTCCAGTTCACTAAAATCAATAAGGAATGAAATATTCCAGCATATCAAATAGATAAACTAGCCATATCAACTTAATCCAATCATGAGAACATTAAACAACTCTCTCCAACACCAAAATATAGGAATATGTTGACATCAATGACAACAAAATATCCTAGGAGTAGCAATATCCAACACCTAAGGTTGACGTTTCTAAGACTATTGCTATTTCCTTAAATGATAGGAGGGATAAAAATGAATGAGTGATTGATAGTGAATGCTCAAATCATATGAATGGTGATAAGAGTAAGCTCATAAAATTTGAGAAATATGATGGAGGCTCTATCAGGTTCGAAGATGATGAGACAACACAAATTGTAAGAATTGGCTCTATTTTTTATGAAAAACATAATACTGACAATGTTTAGTATGTGAAGGGTTTTCATCATAATCTCTTGAGTGTTGGGCAAATGTGCAAAAATGGTTACAATGTTGTTTTTTAGGATGATGGTTGTGAGATCTGGAAGGGATTTGGACCTATTATTACAATAAGGAAAAGGACAAATGAAGACATGTATTAGCTAGAAGGAGCTACAAGACACTGATTATTGTTTTAGTTCAGTGATAGCTAGCTCTGGCATCAAAGGATGCATTATATCAACTTTGATAATTTGGCAAAGATCAGTTCATCAAGTGCAATGAGAGATTTTCCAAGGTTGACCAAACTAGATAGCAATATTTGCAAAGAATGTCAAGTAGGAAAGAAAACAAAAGGAACATTTAAAGGAAAGGAACAATCATCCACCAGATTGTTGGACTTGGTTCACACAGACTTATGTAATCCTAACATTACAAGGAGTATACAAGGTGAGAGGTATTTCATGTTGCTAATTGATGATCATTCTAGAATGTCATGTGTTGCATTTTTAAGAGAGAAGTCATAAGCATTAGAAAACTTTAAGATATTCAAGGAAAAAGTTGAAAATGAAGTTGATAGAAAGATTAAGTGTTTGAGGTCTGACAGAGGAGGAGAATTTATTTTTGATGAGTTTAACAATTTTTGTGAGAAACATGGTATTAAAAGGCAACTATATTCCCTAGGACATCACAACAAAATGGTGTAGTGGAAATGATGAATTGAAGTATACAAGAGACAACCAAAACAATGATAAAAGGAGCAAGATTGTTGTAGTGAAAGATTCATTATGCAAGAAA
Source organism: Cryptomeria japonica (assembly GCF_030272615.1). Taxonomy (NCBI): domain Eukaryota; kingdom Viridiplantae; phylum Streptophyta; class Pinopsida; order Cupressales; family Cupressaceae; genus Cryptomeria; species Cryptomeria japonica. Next base: position 147,304,068 of record NC_081407.1, read on the forward strand.
TAGTATTTATGTAGGAAAGAGTTTTTAATCTTTGTTTAGAATAATGCTTTTCATTTTTCTAATATGTGAAGGTCATGGAGTGTGATTCTACATATAATATTTATGATTTGTGTATGTTATACTATCAAGTTTATAGGTCCTAGATTGCTAAAATGATTGAGTTAGTTGTTGTTTTTGATAGTGGGGTGTCTGTTAGAACTAGTCTAGAGAATGCTTGGTGGTTCTTTGATATGTGGTTTTTAGTGTTGTAGCTTGGAGGACATGTTTATTTGTCTTGTGCGGTATTCCAATTTAGTTTTCTAGTGATGGTTTGACTGGCAAGTTACGTAATGGTGTTTAGAGTTTAGTGTTGTCAACAAGGTTGATTTCTAGTTTACTGATGATACAGTCGCCGATGAGGAGGGGCCTCCTTTGATACAATCATTGATGAGGAGGGACCTCAAAGAGATCAAACTGTGAAGATTAGCAAGAGTAAACACAATGGAAACACAAAATATATGATGGAGGCAATGCATAATAGATTGTTTTATTGCATGAAAATTGATTACATCCAACTGATATAAGCATGGATTGTCATCATGAATGAAGTAATCCAACCACTTGCTTCTATCTGGTATAACAACTGAGTTACAACTGTTGGCATTATGTGAACCGGTATGAGAACCGGTATGTGGACATAATGACATTATATGTTGTCATTGATGTCAATACACTGAAGAGGTGAGAATCAGCATATATAAGAATCAGTATAACACTGCGAACCGGTATCTATACCAAAGTGAAGCAGTGTGCTTGTTCAAGGTGAACCGGCATAAGGTTATGGGAACCGGCACATGGAAGCAGTTAGTGTTCAGGGTTTCCAGTTGGAGTGCTTCAAGGTGACTTTATGTGATAAAGTTAGCATGATAATGAAGAATAGATAGTGTTGCCACATAAGCCTTGTGTGCGTGAAGGATCTTGCATAAAGAAGAGTGTTCCTATCTACCTCAAGAATGTGCAAAGTCTGTAAATGGTGATAACGTGTGATGGGTTATCAACTGCCATGAAATCGGTGGAAAATGAACAATGAAGAATGTCTTGAGATTGGATCAAGACTGTTGCATTCAATACAGTATGATCAACGATCAGGATTGAACCATTTGAATTCCTTAACCTAACAGGTCTAGGGTTTAGGGTTTATGCTACCGACTTGTTTGTTGCCCTATAAGGTCGATGTTGTGATTCTTTTAGAGGGAGTTGGAAAAAGTTGTGTGTGTGTATCTAAGAGAAGAGATGTGATTCTTGCCAGACCAGAGGAGAGAAGTTATATCTGTAGAGTGTAAGTGCAGAAGGTGAAGAGGAGCTTAAGCGGATCTGCATTGGCATTGAGTGCTATTATCAGGTCATTGATATACCTGTTGATCTTTAACGACTTCAACAGTTGTAAAATCCCCTAAAAGGGTAGCCTTAACCAGCTTGTTGAAAATCCTCTAATAGGGTAACTCAAAGCTACTGAGTCATTGATATCCTTTAGCTAATGAGTTCTTGAAATCCTCTAACAAGGTACCCTTAATAGGGTTTAACCCTTAACCGCGTATTGTAGCCATCCCTTAACCGGGTGATCCCTAATAGGATCAGTTCCTAACAAAACCTATTGTATCTGTCTTTAACCAGACAAGGCTCCTAACAGAGCAGACTTCCAAAGAGTTCAAAAACAAGCTTGTGGGTATTCATCCCCACCGTGGTTTTTCCTAGTTGGGTTTCCACGTGAAAAATATGTGTGTCATGTGTGATGCTTTCTTCATGTGATGTTATGATTGTTTTTTGATTAAGTGGTGATGCATGTTGATATTGCTGTAATATGTACATCTTTGATGGTAGATTGCCTGTTCATGCATTAGAGTGAAATGGGAATGAAGAGTTAGATTATATGAGAAGATAAGTATCAACCGGTCTTTGCTTGTCTTAGTTACATTGGGTTTTGCCAGTTGAACTCTATTGAAGGACCGATGCTATTGTTTGTCTGTCAGTGCATAAGTGTTAGTTGACAAACCAGTTTAAGGTTGTGTTTTTTAATATACTGATTCACCCCCCCCTCTCATTACTGGTTTGGTACTATTCGTTCATCATTAAGTTATCAACAACATACCGACTCATAGGCCTAGTAGAACATACAGAATAGGTCACAATCGAGACCTTGAATCTTGAGATCTATCTTTTATGCATAGTCTACCTACTTGATTCTTTGATTGATTGTATTATAATGCACAATTACAATTATATATATATATATATATATATATATATATATATATATATATATATATATATATATATATATATATATATATATATATATATATATATCAATCCAAAGGATCTAGTCGGCCTAAAAGGGATTAAAACCTGAAGAACAAGACCTAATGTGCAAAATAAACAAAGTTAGCCTCCACCAAGAGATTTCTCAAAAAAATCCAAAGGACAAAACATAGATCAGAGGAAAAGGTCGACCACATGCCAAGGAACATCAAAATCATTGTCCAAGGCTCCACAAGCTTTGGAATGGGTTTGGGTAGATGACCAAAATAGGTCCAGGCAACTGGTAACAAATGACTATCAACCACTAATAGGAAACTATCAAGGAAACTGGTAGTGATATCTTGTCGAAAAATGATCCAAATGTGATGTGGTCTAGAAGCAAGAAAGATGATCAAGTCTTCAAGTAGAATACAACTCCACAGGATCTGGTGAGCTAAAACTAGGACACATAGAAAGGAAAATTGAAACTGCAAACATAAAGAAAATATTTTTGGTTGATGGAAGATTGCTATGAACAGGGGATGCTCCTGCATCAAACATATAGGGTTATTAAAAAAGTGAGCCTCTCACTTTGCTAGGGTCATAGGGAAACAAAGGTTGTACCTCTTTTTGAGAAATCCAAGATGAATCATCAACTGGTTTTTCCTTCCACTTCACAAGATATTCCTTTTACTGACTACTCTAGGTATAATGCCCAATCCCACTGTGCAAAATATCTTTAATATGATTCGATTCCTTCCGAGGCAACTATTTCTCCAAGTCTATAACAACGTCCTCACTGAATTCTAGTTCATGATACTCATGAAAATATGCAATGTTAAACACTAGTGAAATACTTAGACTATCCACTAACTCAACTTCATATGCATTTCCAAAACTGAACTTCCTCAAAATCCTGCAAGGTCCAAACTTCTTCATCTATAACTTATTATAAGTTACAACTGAGAATCTCTCTTTTCTTTGATATACCATCACTTCATTGTCAACTTAGAATTACTTATATCTCCTCTTCTCATCTGCCTTCTCCTTATACTTTATGTTCATGTCTTCCAAATGCTTCTTAACTTGAATATGAAATGTTGCCATGTGATCTACAAAGTCTTTTGCTTCTAAACTTCTCTGGTCTTCACTGCCAATGTTTCTCAATTCTGATATACCTTTAGGATGCACTCCATTAACAATCTCAAAAGGTGTTTTTCTGGTACTTCTATTCATTGAATTATTGTAGGCAAAATCTTCTTGTTCAAGGATTAAATCCCAACTTCCAGTTTCATCTCCCACTAAACATTTCAACAAGTTTCCCAAACTTTGGATAATAGCTTATGTCTTCCATCAATCTCTAGATGAAAAGTAGAACTAGACTTCAAATCTATCTTCATCTTCTTCCAAAGTGTTCTCCAAAAATAGCCAACAAATTTAGTATCTCCATCTGAAACTATGCTCTTAGGTAATCCATGCAATCTTACCACTTGAAAAATAGGTCTTCTACATGTAATGCATCTGATGTCTTCTTACAAGGGATGAAACGAGCCATCTTTGAGAATCTATCCACTACCACAAATAAAGAATCATTCCCTCTTGGTGTCTTAGGCTATCCAAGTACAAAATCCATGCTTATATCTACCATAGCCTAAATGACACAAAGATCTCCTCATTACCAACAGTTCTCCATCTTCCAGTTTATTGTTTGATCCGGTGGGGTTTTCATCCACCACTATTTCCCTTTTGGTACTTTTTGTCTTTTTACACTCGAACACACGATTTCCTTCTCCTCCACACTTAAAGAAGGTTCCTCAAATTTTCCTCTTGTCTTGTCTTCCAAAATTCTCATTTCAGTAACCATCCAGTTCTCTCCCCCAGTCAAAATTTCTATCAACCTTCCAGTATGAATTACCTTCTTTGCTCACTTCCTTGTCCTTGCTCTGATCTATATTGGTTCCTCTTCCTCTAGTATATCCTCTTCCTCCTTGAAATCTTCCTCTGATAAACCTTCTAGCTCTACCTCTCTGTCTCTGCTAATGTCTTTTGTTTAACTTCTCTTTTTCCTTTAGGGCATACTGGTAAGCCTCTTCAACACTCTCTAGTTTGATCATACTGAGTTCATCATGTATAGACATCTACAATCCATTCAAATATCTTGCAACTTGTTCAACTTCATCAACATGTCTGGATCTGATATTCAACTTGTAAAATGCTTCAATGTACTCATTCACACTAGATTCCTTCTGTCTCAAATTATGCAACTTCCAAAATAGATCGACTTGATAATTCACGGAACAAACTTTGATTTCAACTTAGAAATCATCCAATCCCATGTCTTAATCTTCTCTTTACCTCTTCTTTGTCTATCAACTTGCAAATGTTCCCACCAAAGAGATGCATGACCTTTCAACTGCATACATGCATATTTTACCTTCCTCTCTTCTGTAGTGTTTTCAAAATCAAAATACTTCTCCATCTCTGAGATCCAATCCATCAATTCATTTTAATCTAGGTTCCCATCATATTTCAGTGGGTTAAAATGAGGATTAGTATTCACCCTACTCAAAATTCTCAAAAACATTTCCTCATCCGAATCAACCACCCGTAGGTTTGCTTGTTCTGTCAGGGATTCTTCTCCTTCATGTTCACTCACATCTTCAATATGTTAGCCTCTTCTTTGGGTTGTCTTCACGGCTTCCAAATGGACTTCTATACCTCACACCATCTCCATCATGATAGGGTCTGTATTCCCACGCACTCCACCATTTGTAGCTCCTTTTCGAGCCATCGTTCACGCTAGTCCTCTGCAGTTGTAGGACGGATCCATAATCTGCCATCCTACAACAAAATTTTAGGACACGCAACCTCCGAAATGAAACTTTTCTCTAATACCACTTGATACAATCACTGGTGAGGAGGGACCTCAAAGAGATCAATCTGGGTCGGTCAACAATAGTAAACATAACAAAGCCACAAAATATATGATGGAGGTAATGCGTAACAAATTGTTTTATTGCATGAAAATTGATTACATCCAACTGGTAACAACCGGGTTACAACATACCGACTCACAGACCTAGTAGAGCATACAGAATAGGTCACAACTGAGATCTTGAATCTTGAAATCTATCTTCTACACACAGTCTAGCTACTTGATTCTCTGATTGATTGCATTCTAATGCGCAATTGCAATTATATACATTGATCCAGAGGAACCAGTCAGCTCAAAAGGGATCAAAACCCAAAGAACAAGACCTAATGTGCAAAATAAACAAGGTCGACCTTTGCCAAGAAATTCCTCCTAAACATCCAAAGGATGAAACGTAGATCATGAGAAAAGGTCAGCCACATGCCAAGAAACATTAGAATCAATGTCCAAGGCTCCAAAAGCTTTGGAATGGGTTCTGGTAGATCACCAAAATAGGTCGAGGCAACCAGTAACAAAGGACTGTCAACTGGTAACAGGAAACTATTAGGGAAACTGGTAGCGATATCTTGTCAGAAAATGATCCAAATGCGATGCATCTGGAAGAAAGAAACATGATCATGTCTTAGAGTAGAATCCAACTCCATAGGATCTGATGAGCCAAAACTAGGACACATAGAAAGGAAAATTGAAATTGCAAATAGAAAACAAAATAGAAAGAAAATATTTTTGGTTTATTCAAGATTACTATGAATCGGGGATGCTCCTGCATCAACTGAGGTGGTGTAACCTATCTGGATTATGCCTTTTTTATTTGAATATACATTGGTGGTTAATATTTTATGTTCATATTGGTCTCAACATGACATGTGGAGATCCACATTTATTTTGGTTCATTGAAGAATGGTTTTGGGCCAACTAGTTGGCAAGTTATATTGTTCATCTACATGTTCTATTATAATTATAACTACAAATAATTATGTTGGAAGAATAGTGGAAAGGATGTGGTAGTGTTTGCAGTTCATTATAATTATTTGTAAAAGATGTGTGGTGATCTGTTTGGTGATGGATAGTTCAAATAACTGGAAGACAACTGAGAGGGGAAGGTGAATCAGTTGTCATAGATTACTAGAACCTTAAGCAATTAAAACTTTAATACCGAAACCCAAAAAATTAATACTAGAATGATTAAACCAAATACATAAATAGAAGTTAAATCAATTGAGTATAAACAATAATCATAAAATAAATACCATCCACATGACACCAAGATTTATATGTGGAAAACACGATAAAGGGAAAAACAACAGTGGAAGCCTACCCACAGTCATATAATGCTTTTGTAGTAAGTATGTGAATTACAATTGAGTGGCCTACACTTGTAGGAAGGCCAACAACCTAGAGCACACTGCTCATCACAAAAGGAGCCTCACTGACTACATAGAAATCTAGACCACAATCCAGAAGAGTGAATGAACTACAATGATAGCATCTCCTATGCCTGAGTACAGTTCCGGTTAAGCTCAATACCAAAGGAATAAATCCTCTTACATAAACCCAATTCGATCTCCAATGATTGACAAAATCCTCTACCTAAATGATATTACATTATTCACACATTAAATATCTATATCCCATTCCTATATTTGATCTACAATGAGATCTTACATCTATATATACACACCCTTGACCATAAACAATTAAGTCAGCCACCAGACAATAAACCAATTACATAATTATAAAACATGTCAGTCTTACACCAAAGAAATAATATCCAACAAATAAGACATCCTGAAAACACAATGAGAGGTCCAATCCATACATTTCATTAAATTGGTACATAACCTAGATCAACCAGGACCAAATATAGGTCCACATGTTAAAGCAATGATCTGCATCCACCAAGTCTCGAACATGATCATCAATAGTATCCTAAAACTCCACTAGAAGTTGCACCAACACCACTTATGTAAATCACCAAAGATCTTCATCAAAAGCTCTAACAGTGAAACCCTTGCCGGAACCACAAGCCAAGCTTTCAAGCAAACAGGATAACATCCGATCACAAGACCAAAACCAACTGACTAAATATGAACATGAATATCATGAATGAGCCAATTCCATAACCAAATCATATCGGATCATGCCGGATCCAAACCAATCAGAAACTAATCAACCTACCAGGACCACAAGGGTGTCGGTAAAGCACCCAAACAACTAGTGTTGACATCAAAGATAAAAATGATAATTTAATGATGAACAGGGAGTACCAAACCGGTACTGAGAGGGGGGGGGTGAATTAGTACAGGTATAAATTTTTTTCCTGAACTAGTTTGACTGCAAGCAATGAACTTGACTGGCAATCATTGACACCAGTCTAAACCAGATTACTATCGATTAAACACAATGTGACTGTGAAATACATTAACCTAAACACTTATCTTTCCACATAATCTCTTCCCTCATTTCCACTTTATCATTGTGCATAGACAGGTAATCTAACATCAGAAATATAATAACTTGCTAAATCAACATGCTTCACCGCTTAAACAAGAAATAACAAAATATCACAGATAAGAGGCATCACACATGACACACATATTTTTCACGTGGAAACCCAACTGGGAAAAAGCACGGTGGGGATGAATACCCACAAACTGTTTTTGAACTCTTTAGAAGTCTGCTCTGTTAGGAGCCTAGTCTGGTTAAAGATTATTACAACAAGTTCTGTTAGGAATGGATCCTGCTAGGGATCACCCAGTTAAGGGATGGCTAGAATACCTGGTTAAGGGTTAAACCCTATTAGAGGTTACCTTGTCAGAGGATTTCATGAACTCAATGGCTTTGAGTCACCCTATTAAAGGATTTATAGTAAGCTGGTTAAAGCTACCCTGTTAAGGGATTTTCCAACTATTGAAGTGGTTAGAGATCAACAGGTATTACAATGATTTGGTAATAGTACTCAATGCCAATGCAGATCCGCTTTGGTTCCTTCCTTCTGCATACACACTCTGTGGGTATCACTCCTCTTATCTGGTCTAGCAAGAATAACATATCTTTGCACTTAGATACACATGCAACATTTGCCAACACCTTCAACATGAAACACAACATTAACCTTATAGGAAACAGACAAGTCGGCAACATAAACCCTAAACCCTAAACCTTTAGGTTGAGCAATTCAATCGGTTCAAATTCTCAAGACATTCTCCATCATTCATTCTTCACCGCTTCATGGAGGTGATAACCCATCATGCGTTCTCCACCATTTGCAGAGACTTCACACATTCCCGAAGTAGATAGGATCAATCTCCTTCATGCAAGATCCTTCATGCACACGAGGCTGACATGGCAACATGATCTGATCTCCATTAGATCTCCAATACAATGCTAACTCATCACACAATGCCATTAGTTGAATAACACAGGCTCGAAACACTTCAACTGGAAACCCTGAGGCTAGAACTACCAACCGATAGTCATACCATGTTAAACCTTGATAGAAAGCATTCCATATACCGGTTCATCTTTCACTATACTAGTTCTCAACATCATACCGGTTCATCTTTCACTATACCGGTTCTCAACATCATACTAGTTCACTCTTTAGCATATTGATATCAATGACAACACAATTTCATCATGTCAATCATACTTTGCACATATACCAACAATCTCCCCCTTTGGCATTGATGGCAATATACAAATATTGTTGCATCACATCTTCTCCTTAATACTACATATATCTTCTTTGCTTCACATCTTCTCCCCCTTTGACAAGAATGCCAAAGTGGAGGCACAAGTTTCCCTATTCCACTATGTTGCTCCCCGTGAGGAGTAGCATCCTTCAACAAATCAATCCTGAAAGGATATAGCAAAGTGAGATCTGACTGATGTGGAGCACAAAACTTTAGTTTACCTCTTGAAGGGGAAACACCCCTAATTCACCTCTTATATAGGTAAATGTAGCCTTTGGTAGAGGCTTGGTGAATATGTTTGCTAACTTCTCCTTACTAGAAATATGTTCCAATACCACCTCTTTGTTCTGAACCTTTTCTCTCAAGAAATGATACTTGAGTTCAAAGAGCTTAGTTCTAGCATGCAAAACCAAATTCTTGGAAATGTTAATTGCACTTGTATTGTCACAAAATATACTTACCAGTTCAGATACAAGAACTTTGAAGCCATTCAATACATGCTTCATCCAAATAGTCTGGGTGCAGTTCATAAAAGCTGCAACATACTCCACTTCTATTGTAGACTAAGAGATACAACTCTGCTTTTTACTCATCCATGAGACCAGTCTACCACCGAGAAAGAATGCACCACCGGTTGTGCTCTTTCGGTCATCCACATTACCAGCCCAATCAACATCTGTGAACACTTTCAGGTTGAAATAATCATTGTATGGATACCATAATCCATAGTCAATAGTTCCCTTCAGATATATAAGAATCCGCTTGACTACTACCAAGTGTGATTCTCTTGGGCTTTTCTAAAACCGAGCAGTAATACCCACTACATGTGCAATGTCCAATCTGCTATGCACTACATAATGAAACTTACCAATCATTGATCGATATTCCTTCTCATTTACCAATGCTGAGTCATCCTCTTTTGATAGTTTACAACCAGTCACCATTGGTGTACCAACTGGTTTTCTATCTTCCATGCCAAATGTCTTCAACACCTCTTTGACATACTTGGACTGAGTAATAAAGATTCCATCTTTCATTTGCTGAATCTATAGTCCAATGAGGAACTTAATCTCCCCTATGAGTGACATCTCAAACTCCTTTTTCATCTCATCTGCAAAGTCATGACTCATCTTGTCATCTCCACCAAAGATTATGTCATCAACAAATACTTCACAGATCAGAATCTGATCTCCTTCTGATTTCAAGTAGATATTGCTATCTTCACTTGTTCTTTCAAATCCAATCTTCACAAGATGGGAGTGCAAGCATTCATACCATGCTCTAGGTGCCTGCTTCAGTCCATACAAGGCTTTATGTAGCCTACACACCATGTCACTATCTTCTAATAGGGCAAACCCATCTGGTTGCTCTATATACATCTCTTCTTCAAGTATTCCATTTAGAAATGCAGATTTTACATCCATTTGATATACCTTGAATCCTTTGAAAGTTGCATATGCAAGAAGCATACGAACTCCTTCCAATCTTGCTACTAGACCAAAGGTTTCTCCATAGTCTTCTCCTTCTTCTTGGGCATATCCTTTACACACTAGTCTTCTTTGTTCCTTACCACTGTGCCATCCTCATTCAGCTTATTTCTGAAGACCCATTTGGTTCCAATGACATTTTTATGCTCTGGTCTGGGTACCAAAGACCATGTACCATTCTTCTCTATCTGATCAAGTTCCTCTTCCATTGCCTTGATCTAGTCTTCATCTTTATGTGCCTCTTTGAATGATTTAGGATCAAATTCAGAGATCATACATGAATTTTCTCTGATCTTTCTTCTTGTAATAATTCCTACATCTTTGTCTCCTATGATCTGCTTAGGATCATGATTGAGTTTGGCATACCTAGGTATATTCTTAACAGATACCTCTTGCTTTTCTTCCTCATCCTCATCTTCATCAGCATTAGCATCCACCAGTGTAGGAGCACAATTACTGGTACTGGGTGGATTTGCAACTGGTTCCTAGAAGGTTACTACAGATTCATCTCCTACATGCTCTCTACCAGTTTCCTCGGGTTTCTCAAATTTTTCATCAACCCTAACATTGATGCTTTCAACAATTCTCTGACTCCTATTGTTGAAACATTTGAGAGTTTTTCTCTTTGTGGAATACCCTAGGAATATTACCTAATCACATTTAGCATCAAACTAACTCTGATGTTCACTCCTCTTGATATAACATTTACTACCAAACACTCTGAAGTAGCTTAACACTAGTGTCTTGTCGGTCTAGTACTCATAAGGAGTCTTATCCTTTCCTTTCTTGATGAGTACCTGGTTCATTGTGTAGACAACAGTGTTCACCGCTTCTCTCCAAAAGGTGTGAGCAACCTCTCCTTGGATCAAAATAGTTCTAGCTGCTACAACCATAGTCCGGTTGTTTCTTTCTACTAAGCCATTCTACTATGGATTCCGGGGGGTAGACAGTTGCCTCTTGATGCCATTCTCTTCACAATATTTGTTGAATTCACCAGAAGTGAATTCCCCTCCTTGATCAGTTCTAAGGCATTTCATTCTTCTACCGCTTTCCTTTTCTATCAGTACTCTGAAAGCTTTGAACTTTCCAAAGGCTTCAGACTTGTCCTTCAAGAATGTGACCCACATCATTCTTAAGCAATCATCTGTAAGAATCATAAAATACCTATCTCCCTGCATACTCCTAGTTTTCATAGGACCACACAAATCAGTATGCACAAGATCAAGTAAATTGTCTGCAATGAAAGATTTACCTTTGAAGGTTGAGGAGGACATTTTCCCCAGTTGACACTCTCTACACAAAGGATTTTCTAGTTTGCTCAGCACCGACAATCCTCTAACTACCTTGATCTTACTAGTCTTCACAATATTGTCAAAGTTTACATGGCAGAGTCTCCTATGCCATATCCAACTATCTTCAAACTTAGCCATAAGACATGTACTGACATTGGCATTTAGCTGAAATAGGTTACCTTTGGTCTGCATGCTGGTAGCCATCAGTTCACCACTCTTTCCTTTGATTTTGCATACACCATTTTTAAATTTTAGAGTGAGTCCACTATCATTCAGCTAGGCAACACTTAATAGGTTGTGTCTGAGACCTTCCACCCAATACACATTGTCAACACTGCTCTTTCCATTTAGAGAGATGGACCCTCTGCCTTTGACCATACATGGTGCATCATTGCCAACACAAACCACACCACCATCATACTCTTCTAGAGATAGGAACTTGTTCTAGTCACCAGTCATATGGTGAGAACAACCACTGTCAATAATCCACTCATTGGAATTATCAAAGTGATAGACAAGAGCCTTCTTGTCTGACACATCTTCCTTGACTGTTACAAACACAATATCCTCATTTTCTTCATCTTCTAATTCCTCATCAGTGACACCTTCATCAACTGCTACAAAATAGTTTCTCTAGTTTCCTCCTTTGAACTTCTTGAATTTTTCCGATTTGTCCTTGCTATTACCATTTGGACAGTTTACAACAATGTGTCCTATCCGATTACAAGAAATGTATTTCAGAGGGAGCTTACCTCTATATTTACTGGTTCCCTTAGGAAGTCTCTTGGCATGAAGAGCTCCAAATTCCATCAGGATCTCCTCATCATCCATTACTCTGCTCTGTCTTGGTTCACCACTGGTACTAGCTTCTTTGCCTTTTCTAGATGGAGCAGTAGATGCTCTAAAGGCTGATTCAGTCTTCTGAACACTGCCATCAAAACTATTTAGCTCATAGGTTGTCAACTTTGCAATGATGGAGTCTAGGGATACCTTAGTTTTGTCTATTGACCTCAACTCCTGAATAGCAGCCACCCTTATTGCATAGACTGGTAATAAGGATTTCAAAACTTTGCTAACAACATTGGAATCTTCCATTTTACCACTTGCAATCTTGATATCTCCAACAACAGTTTTCATTCTTATTCCATATTGTTGAATAGTCTCTCCTTCAACCATATTCATGTCTTCAAACTTTCCTCTAAGGCTTTCTTCCTTAGCTTGTTTCACATGCTCATCACCACCATAGATATTCTCAAGAGTATCCCATACTTCTTTGGGATTATCTTTATCCTAGACATCAATAAACTCACTGTTAGATAAGCTGTTAATTAGGGTTGTTGGTATTTTGGTATGGTTTTGTCATTGATGTCAACACCTACTAAACACTTATCAACTCTGGAACTTTGGAGAATTAGCAACATTCACCGGCAAGCAAGTGACTTATGTACAGTCACCAGTATCTGGTACACCGGTAGGATATAATGATCATCGACACTTGGAAGGGCATGGAAAACACTTGGTTATGTTGAAGACATCGTGTGAGCACCTTGTCTTGGAGTTTTGTTAATTGGCATCTTCGTATTTGCATATTTGTTGTTACCGACAAATAGGTCCAGGTTATACACCGACAGGTTTGTATTTTCTAGATCAGCATGGCATGCTATGAAGATAACTTATTATTGTTGTAAATGCATTAAGCCGACATGGTGAATCGATTATTGCATTGGGTATTAATTGATTTGTAAATTAATTTTATTGTATTATCCTTTAGAGCCGACCTACTAAAATTGGTCTTAGGGTATGGTATAAATGTAAGATCTTATTTGTAAGATCGAATGGGTAATGCAAAAAAGGATTGTGTGAAGGTATATGTGAGAATAAGTAGAGCTATACACGCAGACATCATTTGAAGTTGAAGGAGGGTTTTTATGAAGACAATCAGAACTACACCAGTACTGAATCCAACATATGAAAATCCTATTTTGAGTAGTACATTCTTATTGGATTTAACCATCCAATTGTAGTCAATGTGACTCCCATTTTGTGTTTGAGCAATGAGCTCTAAGCGCTTGGCCTTTTTGCATGTGCAGACCCCATTTGTATTCACTTACTATCTATAGTAATATCATCTGATTGTGGGTAAGGTTTCCCACTGTGGTTTTTCCCCTTACAGGGTTTCCACATACAAATATTGGTGTTATGTGTTTTGGTTGACTTTGGCTTTTAGTTTCATGCATTAATCTTTACCGATATTGCAATTATCTAATAAAACTATCCACCGGTATAACAGACTATTTCATTGATAGTAAGCAAAAAGTTGATTAAGTTGTTTTTGGTTTAAATTTATTTGACAACTGATTCACACCCCCCCCCATCTCAGTTGTCTCTGGGACCTAATAATTGGTATCAGAGCCTAGTCCTCTTTTTGCAGAAGTTTAACAACTTGAGGAGATCAAATGTCTACTAACTATTTCAGGAAGGGCAATCCTAAGCTTGATGGAACCAACTATGGCATATGGAAGATCAGAATGGAGACATATCTAAACTACATTGGAAAGGACATCTGGGATGTTATAAAGAATGGTTATACTGCTCCTACTCCTGGTCAGCCTAATCCACCTACCTTGGGAAAAGATGAAGAAAATGATTGCAAAGCAAGAGAAGCACTTTTGAGCACATTAACAGATCAGCAAATCATGGGACTATCAGATAGGCCTACTGCTAAATCTATTTGGGATCATTTAGAAACACTGAATGAAGGCGATTCCACAGTCAAGATTGCAAAACTTGAAAGCTTCCAAGTCAGGTATGAACATCTAAAAATGAAAGAAGATGAAAGGATTTCTGCTTTTATGGAAAGTAAATGAAATTGTTTTGGGTATTAAATGTTGTGGAGAAACTTTAAGTGAAGATGAAATTGTTTCAAAAGTTTTAAGAGGATTTCCACCGGCATATAAAATGAAAGGCACTACTATAAATGAGTTAAGAACAATGCCTAATACATCAGTAACTAGGGATACATTAATTGGAAAACTTTCAACTTTTGAAATTGAAGAATTTGGTCATGTTGCTACTATAAAGACAGATTTAGCTTTTAAAGCATCAACATCATTTGCATCATCATTTGAAAAATCTGATTGGAAATCCTTTTATGCAAGAGAACTTGAAGAAAGCAAGAAAGAAAATGAAGAACTTGAAGCACTATTTGCAAGGAAAATGCCTAAAGGTCCAGTTGGAAGTAAGTATGAAGGTAAGGCACCCTATAAATGTTTGAACTGCAATAAGATTGGTCATATGGCTTCAAGATGCCCTGACAGACATGCTAGACTAAGAGAAGAAGCTAGAATAACATACAAGCCTAACCCTGAATATCAAAGATACAGATTTAAGAAGAATAAAGACAAATCTTGTGACATTGCTGATGAAGGTGTGATTGATAATTCTGATGAGGATTCGATAGACAATGGATGGGTTTTTGTTGCTATAACAAAAGATCAACTGACACCTACTGCTCAACTGGTAGAATAGGCCTTGGCAGATAAAGTTGAAGTAAAGGATGAGTGGATCATTGATTCAGGATGCTCACATCATATGACAGGAGATAAAGGTAAATTCTTGAACTTTCAAGAATACAATGGAGGCTTAGTAAGATTTGGAGATGATAAAGCTTGTTTCATCAAAGGTAAGGGTACAATATCTCTTGATAGTAAGCATAATACTAGCAATGTTTACTATGTTGAAGGTTTAAAGCATAATCTTTTGAGTGTTGGTCAATTATGTGAGGCCTCACCTCGACTCAGTCTGACATTCAGTGGATTTTATATTTTAGATTATTATGGATACTTTATTTTGATGCATTTTGAGACTTAGAACCTATATGATTTCAGGATTTGGATAACATTTCTATGATTTGATGATTTACTTACATGCTTTATGAGATAGAACACTACATGATTATTAGATAGAATGATATTGCAATGATAGATGTCGTTATTGAATTTGCAGGACTTTACTCTGAATATAGAACTATGATGTATGTTTAGTTTATGTGAATTGGGATGAAAATTGCTTATGTGAAATTGTTTGATAAAAGATGTATTCAATCTGTGCAGATAAAAATTGTATGCAAGTAATGATGTGTATTGTTATATTATTGAATTATATTATATATGGATATTTGGAAGTACTAATGTGTAAATTGAGATGCGCAGGAAATTTACCATGTGACCATGGAAAATTACGGAGAATCAAACCTAGACTTATGTACGTTCGTAAAGCCAGGGTTTGTCTATTTGGAGAGAAAACACCCTGTTTGTGTTGTATTTTATTCGTAACAGTATATGTTGCATGAGTGTTAAGTGTTATTTAATTTTATTGTGTAAAAGCCTCAAGAGACAATTTCATGTTTTATTTTTGTAAAAGTGTTTTATTTGTGTCACTTGACACGTGTGTATTTAAATTTAAATGTTTTATTTTGTCTCTTGGTGGGAAAGTGTTTAATTATAGTTTTCTTAATAAATTAATGTGTTGTCATAAATACTTTGGGAATATAATATTTGGAGTGGTCAACTTATGTTTGACCCGAAAATAAACTTCAGAGGGGTTTAAAATGGGTTAAATGAACACCTAGGGGTAGTTTAATAGGGTTTCCTAAAGCCCATAAGGTATACCTAGGGGTTAGGGGTAATTTTAGGCAAGTTTCTACTTTATAATTATCTTTTTAACGCTTTAAAAATTGGTTTTTTTGAGTTGAACGAAAATTGAAAATTGAAGTTAAATCAAATCAAGATTTTTCCTTTTGGAAGGAGAGTCCTTTTGCATTTTGCTTCCTTTCTTCTTCCTTTTTTTTTTAGAATCCTGTGAGATCTCAGAGAGTGAGCTTCTTAAGGAATATTTTTGGGAATAGCAGGTTAATCACCCACTCTCCATTTTTGGAGACAGAAGAAAATTTGGAAAGAAAATAATGTTATGGAATAGAGAAATTGAATAAGGGTAGAAGGAAAAAGATTTGTGGATTGGGCAGCTCTTCATCAGATATCATAATAACCTTTGGGCAGATTAAGGTTGGTTTCAATTATTATTTGTAATGTTTTCTTCTTGTTTATCTATGGAAGTTGTTTGTATAAGAAATCTGTGTTCTTGAAAGTTTATGTTTGAAAAACTCTTGGTATTTTTGCTTTATGAAAATGTTGTGTTTTGGGAGTTTTCTCAAGATCTCTTACTCCTGGGAGAGAAGAGGATCTTGAGGGTGGTAGCAGTGATAGCCCTCGAGTGAGAGACCCTCTTTTGAGAGCGATCACAAGGGATCTTTGTGTGACCCTTGCTGCATGGCCTGTTTGTGCAATGGGGGTCATAAGGAGGGATATAAGGCTAGAATGCCTTTGGGGGGCATAAGGAATAAGGGGTTGAGATTCTTGATATTTTTATTGTGCCATGAGGTGGCTTCTTGTTTATTTCATACTTGCAGTTCTCCTCAGGGTATTGGTCCACTACCACCCTTTGAAAATGTTCATCACTAGAGTGTGGTGCTGTGAAAGCCAAGTTGGGAATGTGTCTGAAAAGAATCTGTATTCAATGTTTTCTATGTGTTTGCCTGTTTGTTACCCGTCTAGGAATTGGTTCTCCCAGCTCAGGGGTGGCTACCAGTTAGCCTAGGCTAGGAGATGAGCACTCCGTGGTCATATTTGTGTTTTCTATTATGTAGGAAAATCAAAGGAAAGAGAATAGGAACCATGAAAAGACACTGAAGATTATTATGGAAGATACTTAAATTCAGTTGCAGATGTTTGTTTAAAGTTGTTATAGAAATATGCCTCATTCATAGTAAAGAGAAGCAAGTTGTAATTTGTGAAAGTAGACTTGAAGTTTTGTTGTTGTGACTATTCAGAGAAACATCCTGTAAATTGGTAGAATATCTTAGAGTTGTTTTAAAAAAAAAAAAAAACTTGTTTATTTCTACTTCCGGTTGATGCTAAAATTTAAAGTTATTTTGTGTTGCATGCAAAAGCTTCTTGTGTTTTGGAAAGAAATAAAGGAATAGATTTCAATTAAATTTTATCTGTATTTTTACTTGTGGCAAAATAGAAGTTTATTTATGCTAAAAGATTTTAAGTAATTTAATAGAAAAAGATGTTTTATGTAAATATTTTATTAGAAAAAAAAAATCAATGAAATTCTTTTTATTCCAAAAAGGTATATTGTATCTTTTTAAAAAGTATTCTAAATTGTTTTTTTTTAGTTATCATTGATTTAAAAGGCTTATTTTATATATTTATATATATATATATATATATATATATATATATATATATTTCTGATTAAACTTAATGTTTTTCCCTTTATTATAATAGTTTAAAAAAAAAAAATTCGCATGTAAATCTCTTTTTAAAAAAAATATATATATATATTCATATTGAAATATTTTCACCATTTTTAACTGTGGATATAAATTTATATATATATATATATATATATTTTTATATATTATATATTTAAAAAAAAAAGGGGGAGAATGTGTTAGGGTCCTCGCGGACTCCACTGTGTGTACGCACAGTGGAGGGCTGCGCGGCGCTCACTGTGTGCACACACAGTGGAGCCGCTTTTGGCTCCCACTGTGTGGGCACACAATGGACGGCCACGGCCGCCACTGTGTGGCCACACAGTGGGGAGCCGCTAGCGGCGCCCACTGTGGTGCCGTGGTGCCCACTGTGCGCTCACACAGTGGCGCACGGCTCTCTCCCGCCTTCAATCTCCCGTGACCTGCACAAAAAAAGATTTCATGGCCACCAGGGTTTCAGCCCAGCAAGTTAATTCCCTGTAAAAAAAAATATATGGATTAAACCCTAGCTCGGATGGGGCTAGGGCAATTTGGTTTTAAAAATAAATATGTTAATTAGTTTAGATAATATATATGTGAGAAATTAGAACCCTAATTAGGGTTGGGGGGAAAAATGGATTAAATTTAGGAGGTTAAAATGGTTTTTGAATTAGAATTAAAATATTTAACATATATGTAAAATATATATATATATGTATCCATATATATATATGGGTATATATATATGTATATATATGAATTTTGATCATAATTTTGGGTAAGTATTTAAATTATAAATATATATATATATGTATATACAAATATATATATATATATATATATATATATTTATATAACCCTGATTTTTATTTGGAATATATAATAAAGAGAAATTTATAAATCGTTGATTAGGCTACATAGACATATTGGAGGTTAAATTAAATTTCCCCACCTATTTCCTTTAGCTTGATTAATTTAATAAACCTAATGACTCGGTATCTCTTGGAGATAGAATTATACCAGTTAGTTTTTCTGCATTTAAAATTAAACAATTTTACCGATGCTTAGTTCGTTTCAGAATTAGCTCGAATTTAATAATGGAAATTTCATTAACGCTTGTCGCGAGAGTGAACTTGTTAATTAAATAAGTATGTTTTAAAAAAAAATTTGTTCCATTTTTGCCCTAAATTTTGGGCATGACATTTTGGTATCAGAGCAAGGTTTCCACACTAGGAGCCTTACTCACTTACGTTTCGCCTTGGAATATTTTAAATTATTTTGTTAAATGGAATTTTGAGTTTAATTGAGTTTAATTATAAAAGAAATTAATTAATTGTTTTGTCCTATTTTCCTCTTAGGATGCCTCCGTTGACGCGACAAGCTCGCAAGCACGGAAGGGGTCCTAGATGAGTGCACATAGCACGCGATGAGGTAGAGAGGGAGGCATCGGTTCCAGAGGAGAACCCAAGAGCACCTCCCGAACAGCCAAATGAACCTAACCGTGACATTTTAGCAGCCATTGAGAATCTTATTGGCATTGTTCAGGAAAGGATCCCAGCAGAGAACCCTCAGGTTAGGAGTCATGACTCTAGGAGTCATAGATTTGTTGATAGAGAACGAAGCAGGAGCCCAGCTCCGATTCCTGTAGAGAGTCAGGGTGGTAATGAGCCAGAGTCAGTGCATATGCCAGGACCACCTCCTGCGGTGGAACCAGATTATTTTGAGAGAGGACGTCGAGATCTTGGGGATCTCATCAGGGAGGTCATGCACCTCCAACCACCATCCTTAGGAGGTTCTACAGATGGAGTAGAGATCGAGGCATGGCTTCTGAGTCTTGAGAGGTGCTTTGCGTTGCGTTCATATGAGAGCAACATCAAAGCACGTGTTGCAGTTCATCTTCTGAGAGGGACAGCCTCCACCTGGTGGAGACAGGAAGAGTACAAATGCGGATTAGTTCCTAATACACTCACTTGGGAGATATTCACAGAGAGGTTCCGTGAGAGGTACCTATCGGAGCACTTCAAGCAGCGTCGTATAGACGAATTTCATGATCTCCAACAAAAAGGCTTGTCAGTAACCCAGTATGAGAGTAAATTCTTTGAGTTGTTGCCATATGTAGATTATCTAAAGGATGAGAAACTTCTTGTAAACCGCTTCATCTGGGGATTGAATGCCGGTATAGCCGGGCCTGCTAGGATGTCCGCCCTAGAGAGCCTTCGGGTTGCTGTAGAGAAGACACTGATTGCCGAGGAAATTCAAGTTAGACCACAGGACAATAGGGATCGATTTCAGAACCGAAATCCCACACCTCAGACTTATGGATTCCAGAAACCACATTGGAAAGGGAACAACCGAAATTCTCAGGGGTTCTCCAAACCCCCTCCACCACAAAAGACAAAAAAAAACCAGAAACAGAAGCCTCCACAGTATCAGCAGGGCTCCAAGCCCAAGCAATGGCAGACTCAAGGATAGAAACGTGATCAGAGAGCACAGGGGCAGTACACACAGCCGACGGGGACTCAGCAGTCCTCTAGGGGTGGGTACAGCGGATCCAGTAGGTCAGGAGGTCAAGCTTTTTCTAGGCCTTAGGGTGCCCAGTTCTAGGCATGGGGTGCTTGCTTTACATGTGGAGCCATGGGGAATATGGCGAGGGATTTCCCTCAGGGACAGGTAGCAGGGAGTCAGCAGATGGCCGCTTCAGAACCGACAGTTGGTCATATGGGCAGGTCCCATAGAGTATTCGCAGCGGTTGACAACCGCCAAGCTGATCATCAGGCCACGGTTATCGAATCTTCAGGTATAATCAGAGGTAACAATGTATCTATTTTGTTTGATTCAGGAGCTACTGACTCCTTTATATCTCCATCGGTTGTGGAGCGTTGCGGGTTAGTGGCAACTAGGCAGGGTGTCAGTTGGGAAGTGGAATTAGCTTCAGGGGCTAGAGTGTCAGTGGAATCAGAGGTTAGGGCATGTCAGCTGCAGATTGGCAAGGCCACCACTTTAGTAGACCTTAGAGTGACTCCACTTGGATCTTACGGAATCATACTTGGCATGGATTGGCTTTATGCCCACAGAGCCAAGATGGATTGCCGCCTGAAAAGGATCGAGTGTGAGGATGATCATGGTTCGCCCATAGTCATCACCGGGATTCAGAGGCCCGTGTCTCTTCGTATGATCTCCGCAATGCAGCTTAAGCGGAGCATGCGGAAGGGATGTCAGCTTTTTGCTATCAATATCAGTGACAGAGAGGAAGAGGAGGAAAAAGAAACATCGCTCGATGACCATCCTATCCTTAAGGGATATTCAGATGTATTTCCTTCAGAACTACCAGGAATGCCGCCCCGCAGAGAGATTGATTTTCATATAGACCTAGTACCAGGAGCCGAGCTAGTTTCCAGAGCACCTTATAGAATGACTACAAATGAGCTTAATGAACTTAAAATTCAGCTTGAGGAACTTCTTGAGAAGGGTCATATCCGTCCTAGCGTATCCCCGTGGGGTGCACCAGTCATCTTCATTAAGAATAAGGATGGATCTCTCTGATTGTGTATGGATTATCGGCAGCTAAATAAAGTAACCATCAAGAACCGATATCCTTTGCCCAGGATTGATGATTTATTTGACCAGCTTCAGGGTGCCAAAGTATTTTCCAAAATAGATCTGAAGTCAGGATACCATCAGTTGAGAATAGTGGAAAGTGATATCCACAAGACCGCATTTCGCACTAGATATGGTCACTATGAGTTTACCATAGTCCCCTTTGGACTTACGAATGCCCCAGCAATTTTTATGAGCCTCATGAATGGGGTGTTCCGTACCTTTCTAGACGGTTTTGTTATTGTGTTCCTCGATGATATACTGATATATTCTTGGAATGAGAAGGAGTATGAGGAGCACCTGAAACAGGTATTGCAGTGTTTGCGGGATAACCAGTTGTTTGGCAGCCTATCGAAGTGTGCTTTCTTTCGATCTGAGGTCAAGTACCTTGGACACGTTATTTCTGGTGATGGGATCTCAGTTGACCCATCAAAGATTAGGGCCATTATGGATTGGCCAGCGCCTACCAGTGTAACAGAGGTTAGGAGTTTCATGGGTTTAGCAGGTTATTACCGACGTTTTGTCGAGGGTTTCTCCAAAGTCGCACACCCTATTACCTCTCTTCAGCGTAAAGGGAAGAAATTTGAGTGGACAGAGAAGTGCGAGAAGGCCTTTCAGGAACTCAAGAAGTCACTTACTAGCGCTCCTATCCTTGTTGTACCAGATCCTTCAGCTGACTTCATGGTCTGTACAGATGCTTCCTTAGAGGGTTTAGGGGTAGTTCTTATGCAGGGTGGTAGGGCCATAGCTTTCAAGTCTAGGAAACTTAAGACTCATGAACTTAATTATCCCACTCACGACCTTGAGCTCGCAGCAGTAGTGCATGCACTTGTGAGGTGGAGACACTTCCTTTTAGGTCATCACTTTGAGTTGCATTCAGATCATCAGAGTCTTCAATACATCTTTACTCAGCCGAACCTTAATGCACGTCAGAGGAGATGGATGGAGTTCTTGTGTGAATATGACTTTGACGTTCACTACATCAAAGGAAAGGAAAATGTAGTTGCAGATGCCTTGAGTAGGAGACGTCACGAGGTTTACACCATATCCATGGGCACAGACTTGAGAGACCGTATACTTCGGCACTTGTGAGAGGATGGATGGTATGCAGAGGTTTGTCAGGTATTACGTTCTCAGGTTACTCTAGAAGGGAAATATGTGGATTATTCTTTGGAGTCCGATGGACTGTTACGCCACAGAGGACGCATTTATGTACCTTCCTCCGGAGGGTTGCGAGAGTTCATTGTCTCGGAAGCTCATAGAGCTCCTTATGCAGGACATCCCGTGGTTAAGAAGTTGCATGCTGACTTGAGGCAATTGTATCATTGGCCGGGAATGCGGCAGCTCATTGCTGAGATAGTAGCTTGGTGTCTCGAGTGTCAGAGGGTAAAGGCGGAGCACCGCCATCCAAGTGGGTTGCTTCAGTCTCATGCTATACCAGAGTGGAAGTGGGATACTATATCCATGGATTTCATCATTGGTCTCCCTATGTCTTCTCGTCGCCATGATGCTATCTTGGTGACAGTTGACAAGTTGACCAAAGTAGCTCACTTTTCACCAGTTCGTACTACATTCACAGCTCCAACAGTAGCATAGGTGTTCTTGCGAGACATTGTTAGGCTTCATGGCGTACCCCGCAACATTATTTCTGACAGGGATTCTCTTTTCACTTCTACCTTTTGGAAGTCGTTACAGGCAGCTATGGGCACGAAGCTCAATTTCTGTACAGCCTATCACCCAGAGACAGATGGTCAGACAGAGAGGGTCAATCAAGTGTTAGAGGATATGCTTCGTATGTACTTCATGGATCATCAGACCTAGTGGGAGGAGTATCTTCCCTTAGTGGAGTTTGCCTATAACAATGGGCATCACACTTCCTTGGGAATGCCACCCTACCAGGCATTATACGGTAGGCCTTGCAGGACGCCCTTGAGTTGGGATCGCATAGAGGATAGAGTTGCTACTGGTCCTGAGTTAGTTCGGGATATGGAACAGCAGGTGGATTTGATTAGGCAGCGTCTCAGAGAGGCTCAAGATAGGCAGAAGAAGTATCCCGATGCAAAGAGGATAGATCGTAGTTACTTGGTTGGAGACAGAGTTTTCTTGAGAGTGCAACCGCATAAGAGTCCAATCCATTACGGAAAGGGTTCTAAGCCCGCACCTCGCTTTGTAGGACCTTTTTAGATTCTGGAGAGGATAGGCCTAGTTGCCTCCCATTTAGCTTTGCCACCTAGCCTGTCACGCATCCACGATGTGTTAAATGTTTCAGTTTTGAGAAAATATATCTATGATGAGTCTCACCTTTTAGATTGGGATGCCTTGCAGGTGGAGTCGGACGGGCAGCTAGCTTTGGAGCCCATTCGCATTTTGGCACGCCAAACATTGGCCCTTCGAGGTCGAGAGCTGGACTAGGTTAGGGTCCAGTGGGATTGTTATGATGAAGTTACGGCTTCATGGGAGGACGGAGCACGTATGAGATCAGAGTACCCTCACCTCTTTGATGAACTCCAAGAGGAAGTTCATGCCTAGAGGGGAAGGATGTGAGGCCTCACCTCGACTCAGTCTGACATTCAGTGGATTTTATATTTTAGATTATTATGGATACTTTATTTTGATGCATTTTGAGACTTAGAACTTATATGATTTCAGGATTTGGATAACATTTCTATGAATTGATGATTTACTTACATGCTTTATGAGATAGAACACTACATGAATATTAGATAGAATGATATTTCAATGATAGATGTCGTTATTGAATTTGCAGGACTTTACTCTGAATATAGAACTATGATGTATGTTTAGTTTATGTGAATTGGGATGAAAATTGCTTATGTGAAATTGTTTGATAAAAGATGTATTCAATCTGTGCAGATGAAAATTGTATGCAAGTAAAGATGTGTATTGTTATATTATTGAATTATATTATATATGGATATTTGGAAGTACTAATGTGTTAATTGAGATGCGCAGGAAATTTACCATGTGACCATAGAAAATTACGGAGAATCAAACCTAGACTTATGTACGTTCGTAAAGACAGGGTTTGTCTATTTGGAGAGACAACACCCCGTTTGTGTTGTATTTTATTCGTAACAGTATATGCTGCATGAGTGTTAAGTGTTATTTAATTTTATTGTGTAAAAGCCTCAAGAGACAATTTCATGTTTTATTTTTGTAAAAGTGTTTTATTTGTGTCACTTGACACGTGTGTATTTAAATTTAAATGTTTTATTTTGTCTCTTGGTGGGAAAGTGTTTAATTATAGTTTTCTTAATAAATTAATGTGTTGTCATAAATACTTTGGGAATATAATATTTGGAGTGGTCAATTTATGTTTGACCCGAAAATAAACTTCAGAGGGGTTTAAAATGGGTTAAATGAACACCTAGGGGTAGTTTAATAGGGTTTCCTAAAGCCCATAAGGTATACCTGGCGGTTAGGGGTAATTTTAGGCAAGTTTCTACTTTATAATGATCTTTTTAACGCTTTAAAAATTGGTTTTTTGGAGTTTAGCGAAAATTGAAAATTGAAGTTAAATCAAATCAAGATTTTTCCTTTTGGAAGGAGAGTCTTTTTGCATTTTGCTTTCTTTATTCTTTTTTTTTTTTTAGAATCCTGTGAGAACTCAGAGAGTGAGCTTCATAAGGAAGATTTTTGGGAATAGCAGGGTAATCACCCACTCTCCATTTTTGGAGACAGAAGAAAATTTGGAAAGAAAATAATGTTATGGAATAGAGAAATTGAATAAGGGTAGAAGGAAAAAGATTTGTGGATTGGGCAGCTCTTCATCAGATATCATAATAACCTTTGGGAAGATTAAGGTTGGTTTCAATTATTATTTGTAATGTCTTCTTCTTGTTTATGTATGGAAGTTGTTTGTATAAGAAATCTGTGTTCTTGAAGGTTTATGTTTTAAAAACTCTTGGTATTTTTGCTTAATGAAAATGTTGTGTTTTGGGAGTTTTCTCAAGATCTCTTACTCCTAAGAGAGAAGAGGATCTTGAGGGTGGTAGCAGTGACAGCCCTCGAGTGAGAGACTCTCTTTTGAGAGAGATGACAAGGGATCTTTGTGTGACCCTTGCTGCATGGCCTGTTTGTGCAATGGGGTCATAAGGAGGGATATAAGGCTAGAATGCCTTTGGGGGGCATAAGGAATAAGGGGTTGAGATTCTTGATATTTTTATTGTGCCATGAGGTGGCTTCTTATTTATTTCATACTTGCAGTTCTCTTGAGGGTATTGGTCCACTACCACCCTTTGAAAATGTTCATCACTAGAGTGTGGTGCTGTGAAAGCCAAGTTGGGAATATGTCTGAAAAGAATCTGTATGCAATGCTTTCTATGTGTTTGCCTGTTTGTTACCCGTCTAGGAATTGGTTCTCCCAGCTCGGGGGTGGCTACCAGTTAGCCTAGGCTGGGAGGTGAGCACTCCGTGGTCATATTTGTGTTTTCTATTATGCAGGAAAATCAGAGGAAAGAGAATAGGAACCATGAAAAGACACTGAAGATTATTATGGAAGATACTTAAATTCAGTTGCAGATGTTTGTTTAAAGTTGTTATAGAAATATGCCTCATTCATAGTAAAGAGAAGCAAGTTGTAATTTGTGAAAGTAGACTTGAAGTTTTATTGTTGTGACTATTCAGAGAAACATCCTGTAAATTGGTAGAATATCTTAGAGTTACTTTAAAAAAAAAAAAAAGCTTGTTTATTTCTATTTCCGATTGATGGTAAAATTTAAAGTTATTTTGTGTTGCATGCAAAAGCTTCTTGTGTTTTGGAAAGAAATAAAGGAATAGATTTCAATTAAATTTTATCTGTATTTTTACTTGTGGCAAAATAGAAGTTTATTTATGCTAAAAGATTTTAAGTAATTTAATGGAAAAAAATGTTTTATGTAAATAATTTATTAGAAAAAAAAAATCAATGAAATTCTTTTTATTCCAGAAAAGTATATTGTATCTTTTTAAAAAGTATTCTAAATTGTTTTTCTTTAGTTATCATTGATTTAAAAGGCTTATTTTATATATATATATATATATTTCTGATTAAACTTAATGTTTTTCCCTTTATTATAATAGTTTAAAAAAAAAAAATTCGCATGTAAATCTCTTTTTTTTTTAAAAATATATATATATTCATATTGAAATATTTTCACCATTTTTAACTGTGGATATAAATTTATATAAATATAAATATATATATATATAAATTTATAATTATATATATATATTTATATATTATATATTTAAAAAAAAAAAAAAATTAAAAAAAAAAGGGGGAGAATGTGTTAGGGTCCTCGCGGACTCCACTGTGTGTACGCACAGTGGAGGGCCGCGCAGCGCCCACTGTGTGCACACACAGTGGAGCCGCTTTCGGCTCCCACTGTGTGGGCACACAGTGGGGGACCACGGCGCCCACTGTGTGGGCACACAGTGGGGAGCCGCTAGCGACGCCCACTGTGTGGGCACACAGTGGTGCCGCGGCGCCCACTGTGCGCTCACACAGTGGCGCACGGCTCTCTCCCGCCTTCAATCTCCCGTGACCTGCACAAAAAAAGATTTCATGGCCGCCAAGGGTTTCGGCCCAGCAAGTTAATTCCCTGTAAAAAAAAAATATATGGATTAAACCCTAGCCCGGATGGGGCTAGGGCAATTTGGTTTTAAAAATAAATATGTTAATTAGTTTAGATAATATATATGTGAGAAATTAGAACCCTAATTAGGGTGTGGGGGAAAAATGGATTAAATTTAGGAGGTTAAAATGGTTTTTGAATTAGAATTAAAATATTTAACATATATGTAAAATATATATATATATGTATCCATATATATATATGTGGGTATATATATATGTATATATATGAATTTTGATCATAATTTTGGGTAAGTATTTAAATTATAAATATATATATATGTATATACAAATATATATTTATATAACCCTGATTTTTATTTGGAATAAATAATAATGAGAAATTTATAAATGGTTGATTAGGCTACATAGACATATTGGAGGTTAAATTAAATTTCCCCACCTATTTCCTTTAGCTTGATTAATTTAATAAACCTAATGACTAGGTATCTCTTGGAGATAGAATTATACCAGTTAGTTTTTTCGCATTTAAAATTAAACAATTTTATCGATGCTTAGTTCGTTTCAGAATTAGCTCAAATTTAATAATGGAAATTTCATTAACGATTGTCGCGAGAGTGAACTTGTTAATTAAATTAGTATGTTTTAAAAAAAAAATTGTTCCGTTTTTGCCCTAAATTTTGGGCATGACATTTTGGTATCAGAGCAAGGTTTCCACACTAGGAGCCTTACTCACTTACGTTTCGCCTTGGAGTATTTTAAATTATTTTGTTAAATGGAATTTTGAGTTTAATTGAATTTTATTATAAAAGAAATAAATTAATTGTTTTGTCTTATTTTCCTCTTAGGATGCCTCCGTTGACACGACAAGCTCGCAAGCACGGACGGGGTCCTAGACGAGTGCGCATAGCACGCGATGAGGTAGAGAGGGAGGCATCGGTTCCAGAGGAGAACCCAGGAGCACCTCCCGAACAGCCAAATGAACCTAACCGTGACATTTTAGCAACCATTCAGAATCTTATTGGCATTGTTCAGGAAAGGATCCCAGCAGAGAACCCTCAGGTTAGGAGTCATGACTCTGGGAGTCATAGATCTGTTGATAGAGAATGAAGCAGGAGCCCAGCTCCGATTCCTGTAGAGAGTCAGGGTGGTAATGAGCCAGAGTCAGTGCATATGCCAGGACCACCTCCTGCAGTGGAACCAGTTTATTTTGAGAGAGGACGTCGAGATCCAAGGGATCTCATCAGGGAGGTCATGCACCTCCAACCACCATCCTTCGGAGGTTCTACAGATGGAGTAGAGGTCGAGGCATGGCTTTTGAGTCTTGAGAGGTGCTTTGCGTTGTGTTCATATGAGAGCAACTTGAAAGCACGTGTTGCAGTTCATCTTCTGAGAGGGACAGCCTCCACCTGGTGGAGACAGGAAGAGTACAAATGCGGATTAGTTCCTAATACACTCACTTGGGAGATATTCACAGAGAGGTTCCGTGAGAGGTACCTATCAGAGCACTTCAGGCAGCGTCGTATAGACGAATTTCATGATCTCCAACAAAAAGGCTTGTCAGTAACCCAGTATGAGAGTAAATTCTTTGAGTTGTTTCCATATGTAGATTATCTAAAGGATGAGAAACTTCTTGTAAACTGCTTCATCCGGGGATTGAATGCCGGTATAGCCGGGCCTGTTAGGATGTCCACCCCAGAGAGCCTTCGGGTTGCTGTAGAGAAGGCACTGATTGCCGAGGAAATTCAGGTTAGACCACAGGACAATAGGGATCGGTTTCAGAACCGAAATCCCGCACCTCAGACTTATGGATTCCAGAAACCACATTGGAAAGGGAACAACCGAAATTCTCAGGGGTTCTCCAAACCCCCTCCACCACAACAGACACCAGAAAACCAGAAACAGAAGCCTCCATAGTATCAGCAGGGCTCCAAGCCCAACCAGTGGCAGACTCAAGGATAGAAACGTGATCAGAGAGCACAGGGGCAGTACACATAGCCGACGGGGACTCAGCAGTCTTCCAGGGGTGGGTACAGTGGATCCAGTAGGTCAGGAGGTCAGGCTTTTTCTCGGCCTTAGGGTGCCCAGTTCCAGACACGGGGTGCTTGCTTTACATGTGGAGCCATGGGGCATATGGCGAGTGATTGCCCTCAGGGACAGGTAGCAGGGAGTCAGCGGATGGCCGCTTCAGAACCGACAGTTGGTGATATGGGCAGGTCCCATAGAGTATTCGTAGTGGTTGACAACCGCCAGGCTGATCATCAGGCCATAGTTATCGAATCTTCAGGTATAATCAGAGGTAACAATGTATCTATTTTGTTTGATTTAGGAGCTACTGACTCCTTTATATCTCCATCGGTTGTGGAGCGTTGCGGGCTAGTGGAAACTAGGCAAGGTGTCAGTTGGGAAGTGGAATTAGCTTCAGGGGCTAAAGTGTCAGTGGAATCAGAGGTTAGGGCATGACAGCTGCAGATTGGCAAGGCCACCACTTTAGTAGACCTTAGAGTGACTCCACTTGGATCTTACGGAATCGTACTTGACATGGATTGGCTTTATGCCCACAGAGCCAAGATGGATTGCCGCTTGAAAAGGATCGAGTGTGAGGATGATCATGGTTCACCCATAGTCATCACCGGGATTCAGAGGCCCGTGTCTCTTCGTATGATCTCCGCAATGTAGCTTAAGCGGAGCATGCGGAAGTGATGTCAGCTTTTTGCTATCACTATCAGTGATAGAGAGGAAGAGGAGGAAAAAGAAACATCACTCGATGACCATCCTATCCTTAAGGGATATTCAGATGTATTTCCTTCAGAACTACCGAGAATGCCTCCCCGCAGAGAGATTGATTTTCATAGAGACCTAGTACCAGGAGCCGAGCTAGTTTCCAGAGCACCTTATAGAATGACCACAAATGAGCTTAATGAACTTAAAATTCAGCTTGAGGAACTTCTTGAGAAGGGTCATATCCGTCTTAGCGTATCCCCGTGGGGTGCACCAGTCATCTTCGTTAAGAAGAAGGATGGATCTCTTAGATTGTGTATGGATTATCGGTAGCTAAATAAAGTAACCATCAAGAACCGATATCCTTTGCCCAGGATTGATGATTTATTTGACCAGCTTCAAGGTGCCAAAGTCTTTTCCAAAATAGATCTGAAGTCAGGATACCATCAGTTGAGAATAGTGGAACGTGATATCCACAAGACCGCATTTCGCACTAGATATGGTCACTATGAGTTTACCGTAGTCCCTTTTGGACTTACGAATGCCCCAGCAATTTTTATGAGCCTCATGAATGGGGTGTTCCGTACCTTTCTGGACGGTTTTGTTATTGTGTTCCTCGATGATATACTGATATATTCTCAGAATGAGAATGAGCATGAGGAGCACCTGAAACAGGTATTACGGTGTTTACGGGATAACTAGTTGTTTGGCAGCCTATCGAAATGTGCTTTCTTTCGATCTGAGGTCAAGTACCTTGGACACGTTATTTTTGGTGATGGGATCTCAGTTGACCCATCAAAGATTAGGGCCATTATGGATTGGCCAGTGCCTACCAGTGTGACAGAGGTCAGGAGTTTCATGGGTTTAGCAGGTTATTACCGATGTTTTGTCGAGGGTTTCTCCAGAGTCGCACAACCTATTACCTCTCTTCAGCATAAAGGGAAGAAATTTGAGTGGACAGAGAAGTGCGAGAAGGCCTTTCAGGAACTCAAGAAGGCACTTACTAGCGCTCCTATCCTTGTTGTACCAGATCCTTCAGCTGACTTCATGGTCTGTACAGATGCTTCCTTAGAGGGTTTAGGGGCAGTTCTTATGCATGGTGGTAGGGCCATAGCTTTCAAGTCTAGGAAACTTCAGACTCATGAACTTAATTATCCCACTCACGACCTTGAGCTCGCAGCAGTAGTGCATGCACTTGTGAGGTGGAGACACTTCCTTTTAGGTCATCACTTTGAGTTGCATTCAGATCATCAGAGTCTTCAGTACATCTTTAGTCAGCCGAACCTTAATGCACGTCAAAGGAGATGGATGGAGTTCTTGTGCGAATATGATTTTGACGTTCACTACATCAAAGGAAAGGAAAATATTGTTGCAGATGCCTTGAGTAGGAGACGTCATGAGGTTTACACCATATCCATGGGCACAGACTTGAGAGACCGTATACTTCGGCACTTATCAGAGGATGGATGGTATGTAGAGGTTTGTCAGGTATTACGTTCTCAGGTTACTCTAGAAGGGAAATATGTGGATTATTCTTTGGAGTCCGATGGACTATTACGCCACAGAGGGCACATTTATGTACCTTCCTCCGGAGGGTTGCGAGAGTTCATTGTCTCGGAAGCTCATAGAGCTCCTTATGCTACGCATCCCGGGGTTAAGAAGTTGCATGCTGACTTGAGGCAGTTGTATCATTGGCCGGGAATGCGGCAGCTCATTGCTGAGATAGTAGCTCGGTGTCTCGAGTGTCAGAGGGTAAAGGCGAAGCACCACCATCCAGGTGGGTTGCTTCAGTCTCATGCTATACCAGAGTGGAAGTGGGATACTATATCCATGGATTTCATCATTGGTCTCCCTATGTCTTCTCGTCGCCATGATGCTATCTTGGTGACAGTTGACAAGTTGACCAAAGTAGCTCACTTTTCACCAGTTCGTACTACATTCACAGCTCTAGCAGTAGCACAGGTGTTCTTGCGAGACATTGTTAGGCTTCATGGCGTACCCCGCAACATTATTTCTGACAGGGATTCTCTTTTCACTTCTACCTTTTGGAAGTCGTTACAGGCAGCTATGGGCACGAAGCTCAATTTCAGTACAGCCTATCACCCAGAGACAGATGGTCAAACGGAGAGGGTCAATCAGGTGTTAGAGGATATGCTTCGTATGTACGTCATGGATCATCAGACCCGGTGGGAGGAGTATCTTCCCTTAGTGGAGTTTGCCTATAACAATGGGCATCACACTTCCTTGGGAATGCCACCCTACCAGGCATTATACGGCAGGCCTTGCAGGATGCCCTTGAGTTGGGATCACATAGAGGATAGAGTTGCTACTGGTCCTGAGTTAGTTTGGGATATGGAACAGCAGGTGGATTTGATTAGGCAGCGTCTCAAAGAGGCTCAAGATAGACAGAAGAAGTATCCCGATGCAAAGAGGATAGATCGTAGTTACTTGGTTGGAGACAGAGTTTTCTTGAGAGTGCAACCGCATAAGAGTCCAATCCATTACGGAAAGGGTTCTAAGCTCGCACCTCGCTTTGTAGGACCTTTTGAGATTCTGAAGAGGATAGGCCTAGTTGCCTACCATTTAGCTTTGCCACCTAGCCTGTCACGCATCCACGATGTGTTTCATGTTTCAGTTTTGAGAAAATATATCTATGATGAGTCTCACCTTTTAGATTGGGATGCCTTGCAGGTGGAGTCGGACGGGTAGCTAGCTTTGGAGCCCATTCGCATTTTGGCACGCCGGACATTGGCCCTTCGAGGTCGAGAGCTGGACCAGGTTAGGGTCCAGTGGGATTGTTATGATGAAGTTACGGCTTCATGGGAGGACGGAGCACGTATGAGATCAAAGTACCCTCACCTCTTTGATGAACTCCAGGAGGAAGTTCATGCCTAGAGGGGAAGGATGTCAGGCCTCACCTCGACTCAGTCTGACATTCAGTGGATTTTATATTTTAGATTATTATGGATACTTTATTTTGATGCATTTTGAGACTTAGAGCTTATATGATTTCAGGATTTGGATAACATTTCTATGATTTAATGATTTACTTACATGCTTTATGAGATAGAACACTACATGATTATTAGATAGAGTGATATTGCAATGATAGATGTCGTTATTGAATTTGCAGGACTTTACTCTGAATATAGAACTATGATGTATGTTTAGTTTATGTGAATTGGGATGAAAATTGCTTATGTGAAATTGTTTGATAAAAGATGTATTCAATCTGTGCAAATGAAAATTGTATGCAAGTAAAGATGTGTATTGTTATATTATTGAATTATATTATATATGGATATTTGGAAGTACTAATGTGTAAATTGAGATGCGTAGGAAATTTACCATGTGACCATGGAAAATTACGGAGAATCAAACCTAGACTTATGTACGTTCGTAAAGCCAGAGTTTGTCTATTTGGAGAGACAACACCCCGTTTGTGTTGTATTTTATTCGTAACAGTATATGCTGCATGAGTGTTAAGTGTTATTTGATTTTATTGTGTAAAAGCCTCAAGAGACAATTTCATGTTTTATTTTTGTAAAAGTGTTTTATTTGTGTCACTTGACACGTGTGTATTTAAATTTAAATGTTTTATTTTGTCTCTTGGTGGGAAAGTGTTTAATTATAGTTTTCTTAATAAATTAATGTGTTGTCATAAATACTTTGGGAATATAATATTTGGAGTGGTCAACTTATGTTTGACCCGAAAATAAACTTCAGAGGGGTTTAAAATGGGTTAAATGAACACCTAGGGGTAGTTTAATAGGGTTTCCTAAAGCCCATAAGGTATACCTAGGGGTTAGGGGTAATTTTAGGCAAGTTTCTACTTTATAATGATCTTTTTAACGCTTTAAAAATTGGTTTTTTTGAGTTGAGCGAAAATTGAAAATTGAAGTTAAATCAAATCAAGATTTTTCCTTTTGGAAGGAGAGTCTTTTTGCATTTTGCTTTCTTTCTTTTTTTTTTTTTTTTTAGAATCCTGTGAGAACTCAGAGAGTGAGCTTCATAAGGAAGATTTTTGGGAATAGCAGGGTAATCACCCACTCTCCATTTTTGGAGACAGAAGAAAATTTGGAAAGAAAATAATGTTATGGAATAGAGAAATTGAATAAGGGTAGAAGGAAAAAGATTTGTGGATTGGGCAGCTCTTCATCAGATATCATAATAACCTTTGGGCAGATTAAGGTTGGTGTCAATTATTATTTGTAATGTCTTCTTCTTGTTTATGTATGGAAGTTGTTTGTATAAGAAATCTGTGTTCTTGAAAGTTTATGTTTGAAAAACTCTTGGTATTTTTCCTTTATGAAAATGTTGTATTTTGGGAGTTTTCTCAAGATCTCTTACTCTTGGGAGAGAAGAGGATCTTGAGGGTGGTAGCAGTGACAGCCCTCGAGTGAGAGACTCTCTTTTGAGAGCGATCACAAGGGATCTTTGTGTGACCCTTGCTCCATGGCCTGTTTGTGCAATGGGGGTCATAAGGAGGGATATAAGGCTAGAATGCCTTTGGGGGGCATAAGGAATAAGGGGTTGAGATTCTTGATATTTTTATTGTGCCATGAGGTGGCTTCTTGTTTATTTCATACTTGTAGTTCTCCTCAGGGTATTGGTCCACTACCACCCTTTGAAAATGTTCATCACTAGAGTGTGGTGCTGTGAAAGCCAAGTTGGGAATGTGTCTGAAAAGAATCTGTATGCAATGCTTTCTAGGTGTTTGCCTGTTTGTTACCCATCTAGGAATTGGTTCTCCCAGCTCGGGGGTGGCTACCAGTTAGCCTAGGCTGGGAGGTGAGCACTCCGTGGTCATATTTGTGTTTTCTATTATGCAGGAAAATCAGAGGAAAGAGAATAGGAAACATAAAAAGACACTGAAGATTATTATGGAAGATACTTAAATTCAGTTGCAGATGTTTGTTTAAAGTTGTTATAGAAATATGCCTCATTCATAGTAAAGAGAAGCAAGTTGTAATTTGTGAAAGTAGACTTGAAGTTTTATTGTTGTGACTGTTCAGAGAAACATCCTGTAAATTGGTAGAATATCTTAGAGTTGTTTTAAAAAAAAAAAAAAGCTTGTTTATTTCTACTTCCAGTTGATGGTAAAATTTAAAGTTATTTTGTGTTGCATGCAAAAGCTTCTTGTGTTTTGGAAAGAAATAAAGGAATAGATTTCAATTAAATTTTATCTGTATTTTTACTTGTGGCAAAATAGAAGTTTATTTATGCTAAAAGATTTTAAGTAATTTAATGGAAAAAGATGTTTTATGTAAATATTTTATTAGAAAAAAAAAATCAATGAAATTCTTTTTATTCTAGAAAAGTATATTGTATCTTTTTAAAAAGTATTCTAAATTGTTTTTTTTTAGTTATCATTGATTTAAAAGGCTTATTTTATATATATATATATATATATATATATATATATATATATATATTTATTTATTTATTTATTTATTTATTTATTTATATTTCTGATTAAACTTAATGTTTTTCCCTTTATTATAATAGTTTAAAAAAAAAAAATTCGCATGTAAATCTCTTTTTAAAAAAAATATATATATATATATATTCATATTGAAATATTTTCACCATTTTTAACTGTGGATATAAATTTATATAAATATAAATATATATATATATATATATATAAATTTATATTTATATATATATATATATTTATATATATTATATATTTAAAAAAAAAAAATTAAAAAAAAAAAGGGGGAGAATGTGTTAGGGTCCTCGCGGACTCTACTGTGTGTACGCACAGTGGAGGGCTGCACGGCGCCCACTGTGTGCACACACAGTGGAGCCGCTTTCGGCTCCCACTGTGTGGGCACACAGTGGACGGCCACGGCCGCCACTATGTGGCCACACAGTGGGGAGCCGCTAGCGGCGCCCACTATGTGGGCACACAGTGGTGCCGCAGCGCCCACTGTGCGCTCACATAGTGGCGCACGGCTCTCTCCCGCCTTCAATCTCCTGTGACCTGCACAAAAAAAGATTTCATGGCCGCCAAGGGTTTCAGCCCAGCAAGTTAATTCCCTGTAAAAAAATAATATATGGATTAAACCCTAGCCCGGATGGGGCTAGGGCAATTTGGTTTTAAAAATAAATATGTTAATTAGTTTAGATAATATATATGTGAGAAATTAGAACCCTAATTAGGGTTGGGGGGAAAAATGGATTAAATTTAGGAGGTTAAAATGGTTTTTGAATTAGAATTAAAATATTTAACATATATGTGAAATATATATATATATATGTATCCATATATATATATATGGGTATATATATATGTATATATATGAATTTTGATCATAATTTTGGGTAAGTATTTAAATTATAAATATATATATATATGTATATACAAATATATATATATATATATTTATATAACCCTGATTTTTATTTGGAATAAATAATAAAGAGAAATTTATAAATGGTTGATTAGGCTACATAGACATATTGGAGGGTAAATTAAATTTCCCCACCTATTTCCTTTAGCTTGATTAATTTAATAAACCTAATGACTAGGTATCTCTTGGAGATAGAATTATACCAGTTAGTTTTTCTGCATTTAAAATTAAACAATTTTATCGATGCTTAGTTCGTTTCAGAATTAGCTCGAATTTAATAATGGAAATTTCATTAACGCTTATCGCGAGAGTGAACTTGTTAATTAAATTAGTATGTTTTAAAAAAAAAATTGTTCCATTTTTGCCCTAAATTTTGGGCATGACAAATTAGTTGAGAAAGGATTTCAGTTACAATTCAAAAATGGTAAATGCAAAATAATGAATAGAACTAGTTTGGAAATTGCAACTGGTAATCAGACTAGAGGTAATATCTTTCATTTGAATAATAATGAAAAGACATGCTTGATTGCACATATTGATGAAAGTTGGCTATGGCATAAGAGACTCTGTCATGTAAACTTTGATTGCATAGTAAAAATTAGTACTTCTAAGGCAGTTAGAGATTTACCTAAAATTGTCAAACCTCACAATACAGTATGTAAGGGATGTCAATTTGGAAAACAAGTTAGAGCTAGTTTCAAAAGTATTCCAAAAAAATCCAATAATGATCTTGATTTAATTCACACTGGTTTATGTGGTCCAACTAGAACTAAAAGCTTACAAGGTGATAGATATTTCATGTAAATCATTGATGAATATTCTAGAATGTGTTGGGTTACTTTTCTCAGAGAAAAATCAGAATCACTTGGAAAGTTCAAATTGTTCAAAGCAATGGTAGAAAATCAAATGTTTAAGATCAGATCAAGGTGGAGAATTTACATCTAAGGAATTTAATACATTATATGAAGTGAATGGAATCAGAAGACAACTATCAGCACCTCAGACACCACAGCAAAATGGAGTTGTTGAAAGGAAAAATAGAACTATCTTGGATGTAGCTAGAAGTATGTTATTAGAAGCAAACCTACCACATGCATATTGGAGATAGGCAGTAAGTACAATGGTCTATACATTCAACAAAGTTCACATCAAAGGTGAAACCGGTAAGACCCCTCATGAACTATGGTTTGGTATTACTCCTACTCTTAAATATTTCAAAATATTTGGAAGAAAATGTTATATCAGAAGAGATGAGTATATTGGCAAATTTGATCCTATAAGTGATCAAGGAATATTTCTTGGTTACTCATCTAAGAGAAAGGCATATAGGTGTTTTAATAAAAGATTGTAGAAAATTGTTGAGAGTACAAATGTAAAGATTGATAAATAATTCAGAGGAACTTCAAGGTATATAGACTCTGAACTAGCAACAGAAATCTTGACAAATGAACCTACACTGAATCCACCGGTACAGAATGAAGATCTAGTTACATCGATATCATCTGAAAATTCCACAGTAACTAAAGAACAACAGCAAACAAAGACACCCTGATATGTAAGACTGGATCATTTTGAAGATCAGATAATTGGAAACAAGTACAAAGGAGTTATGACAAGAGGAAGATTGGAAAATGAAGAGGTATGTCTTATTTCTCAAAATGAACCATCATCTATTAATGAGGCATGTGAAGATAAATATTGGACTAAAGCTATGGAAGAAGAATTAGAACAAATTGAGAAGAATAACACTTGGACATTAGTTCCCTGGCCTAAAGATAAAAATGTAATTGGAGCCAAATGGGTATTCAGAAACAAACTTAATGAAGATGGTAAGGTTATCAGAAATAAAGAAAGACTAGTGTGTAAGGGATATTCTCAGAAAGAAGGAATTGATTACAATGAAACCTTTGCACCGGTAGCTAGAATTGAGGCAGTCAGATTATTTTTGGCTTTTGCAGCACACAAGAACTACAAAGTATATCAAATGGATATTAAATGTGCATTTTTGAATGGATATCTTGAAGAAGAAGTTTACATTGAAAAACCTGATGGATTTTCTTTGACAGATAACAAAGATATGGTTTGCAGGTTAAGAAAAGCTTTGTATAGATTAAAGAAAGCTCCAAGAGCTTGGTATGCAAGATTGGATAAGTATCTTTTGAAAATTGGTTTTTCTAAAGGTAATGCTAATAGCAACTTATACTATAAAGTGACTAATGATGACATCTTAGTTATAGAAGTTTTTGTTGATGATATAATCTTTGGAGGAGAAGATGGATTGTGTAAAGACTTTTCTATTAAAATGTAGCAATAATTTGAAATGTCTATGATTGGAGAAATAAAATTATTTTAAGGATTTCAGATTTCACAGACTGACAAAGGTATATTCTTGAGTCAATCCAAGTACTTAAAAGAGTTACTAAAGAAATTTGGGATGGAGAACTCTAAACCGGTAAGCACACCTATGACTACAAATGACAAACTATCACTAAGGGATGAATCTACACCAGTTAATTCAACTAGATATAAATGTATGATAGGAGGTTTATTGTATTTGACACAAACCAGACCTGATATTATGAATGCAATATGTATTGTTTCAAGATTTCAAAGTAATCCTAGAGAAAATCATGAATCAGCAGTAAAAAGGATTTTCTGGTACTTACAAGGCATTATAAATCTTGGATTATGGTATCCTAGAGATGAAAAATTAGAATTATGTGCATACACAGATGCAAATTGGGCAGGAGATGTGGATGATAGAAAAAGAACCACCGACGGAGCATTTTTTCTTGGAAGCAGACTAGTTTCTTGATTGAGTAAGAAAGAAAGTTGTACATCTTTATCAACAACAGAATCAGAATATGTTGCAGCACCAACTAACTGTACACAGGTATTATGGCTTAAGCAAATGTTGAAAGACATAAAGGTAAAATGCAAGGAACCTATTACTATATATTGTGATAACACTGCAACAATTGATATATCTAAGAATCTGGTATTACATTCTAAAACCAAACATGTTTCTATCAAACTGAATTTTCTAAGGGAAAATGTTGAAGCAAAAGAGATAAAACTGGTTTATGTGAATACTAAAGAGTAGATTGCAGATATCTTCACTAAACCTCTGCCTAAGGAGACTTTTGAATATCTCATAGACCAGCTTGGGGTTATACCCCTACCAGTAGAGTCTTAGGAAGTTGATGTTGGTCATCAACCGATAGAATTAATAGAGAAATCTTTTACTCTGGCTTTGATGAGGAAGCTACTTCTCAGGGGGAGTAGTTGGTATACTAAATTGATTAGTATTTTGTATATGAATTTGGCTTGGTAATAAATTTGGCATTTGATGTCAAAGGGGGAGAGATTGGTATAGAAAAACACAAGGAAAACACATGTTTCTCCTAGGGGGAGAGATTGTTATTTGGGAGAGATTATTACTCTCTGTATCTATATTTTGATTTCTGGTTATGATCTCCTTTTTGGGAGATTGTTGGTTTTTGGTATTTGGCATTTTTCCTTTGCCACTTTGATGGTTTTTCCATCTTGTGTTGCCATCAATGCCAAAGGGGGAGATTGTTGGTATTTTGGTATGGTTTTGTCATTGATGTCAACACCTACTAAACACTTATCAACTCTGGCACTTTAGAGAATCAACAACATTCATCGGCAAGCAAGTGACTTATGCACAGTCACCGGTATCTAGTACACTGGTAGGATATAATGATCACCGGCACTTGGAAGGGCATGGAAAACACTTGGTTACGTTGAAGACATCGTGTGAACAACTTTTCTTGGAGTTTTGTTAATTGGCATATTTGTATTTGCATATTTGTTGTTACCAGCAAATAGGTCCAGGTTATACACCGACAGGTTTATCTTTTCCAGATCAGCATGCCATGCTATGAAGATAACTTATTGTTGTTGTAAATGCATTAAGCCAACATGGTGAATCGGTTATTGCATCAAGTATTAATTGATTTGTAAATTAATTTTATTGTATTATCCTTTAGAGCCGACCTACTAAAATTGGTCTTAGGGTATGGTATAAATGTAAGATCTTATTTGTAAGATCAAATGGGTAATGCGAAAAAAGGATTGTGTGAAGGTATATGCGAGAATAAGAAGAGCTATACACGTAGACGTCATTTAAAATTGAAGGAGGGTTTTTATGAAGACAATCAGAACTACACCGGTACTGAATCCAACATATGAAGATTTTATTTTGAGCAGTACATTCTTATTGGATTTAACCATCCAATTGTAGTCAGTGTGACTCCCATTTTGTGTTTGAGTAGTGAGCTCTAGGCGCTTGGCCTTTCTGCATATGCAGACCCCATTTGTATTCACTTACTATCTACAGTAGTATCATCTGATTGTGGGTAAGGTTTGCTATCGTGGTTTTTCCCCTTACCGGTTTTCCACGTACAAATATTGGTGTTATATGTTTTGGTTGACTTTGGGTTTTAGTTTCATGCGTTAATCTTTACCAGTATTGCAATTATCTGATAAAACTGTCCACCGGTATAACAGATTGTTTCACTGGTAGTAAGTAAAAAGTTGATTAAGTTGTTTTTGGTTTAAATTTATTTGACAACTGATTCAAACCCCCCCCCCTCTTAGTTGTCTCTGGGACCTAACAAGGGCTTCCATGACTTGCCCATTCTCCAGGATCTCTCTCTTTTGATCATTAGTGAGAGTACCGGTAGGAATAACATAAGCATTCTCAACATAGCTCCAGTGTTGAGCACCCATGCTTCTGATGTATATCTTCATTTTGTCCTTCCATATTTTGAAATTATCTCTTTTGAACTTTGAACCCTCCCTCTTCATCATTACAAAAGGATCTTTCCCTCAAGCGGCTAAGCTTACAACACAGAGGACCTGGAGGATGCTCTGATACCAATTGATAACTTAATGATGAACAGAGAGTACCAAATTGGTACTCAGAGGGGGGGTGAATCGGTATAGGTATAAAAACTTTTCCTAAACCTATTTGACTGCAAGCAATGAACTTCACTGGCAATCACTGACACCAGTCTGAACCAGATTACTACCGGTTAAACACAATGTGACTGTGAAATACATTAACCTAAACACTTATATTTCCACATAACCTATTCCCTCATTTCCACTTTATTATTGTGCATAGATAGGTAATCTAACATCAGAAATATAATAACTTGCTAAATCAACATGCTTCACCGCCTAAATAGGAAATAACAAAATATCACAGGAAAGAGGCATCACACATGACACACATATTTTTCACATGGAAACCCAACTAGGAAAAACCACGGTGGGGATAAATACCCACAAGCTATTTTTGAACTCTTTTGAACTCCGCTCTGTTAGGAGGCTAGTCTGGTTAAAGACTATTACAATAGGTTCTATTAGGAACTGATCCTGTTAGGGATCACCTGGTTAAGGGATGGCTAGAATACCCCGTCAAGGGTTAAACCCTGTTAGTGGTTACCTTGTCAGAGGATTTCATGAACTCAATGGCTTTGAGTCACCCTGTTAAAGGATTTACAGTAAGCTGGTTAAAGCTACCCTGTTAAGGGATTTTTCAACTATTGAAGTGGTTAGAAATCAATAGGTATTACAATGATCTGGTAATAGCACTCATTGCCAATGCACATCTGCTTTGGTTCCTTCCTTTTGCATACACACTCTGCAGGTATCAGTCCTCTTATTTGGTTTGGCAAGAATCATGTATCTTTGCACTTAGATACACATACAACATTTGCCAACACCTTCAACATGAAACACAACATCGACGTTATAGGAAACAGACAGGTCGGCAACATAAACCCTAAACCCTAAACCTTTAGGTTGAGAAATTCAGTCGGTTTAATCCTGACCATTGAACACTATGCATTTGAATACAATGGTCTTGAACAAATCTCAAGACATTCTCCATTGTTCATTCTTCACCGCTTCATGGAGGTGATAACCCATCACACATTCTCCACCGTTTGCAGAGACTTCGTACATTCCCGAGGTAGATAGGATCAATCTCCTTCACACAAGATCCTTCATGCGCTCGAGGATGACGTGGCAACATGATCTGATCTCCATTAGATCTCCAATACAATGCTAACTCATCACACAATGCCATCGGTTGAATAACACAGGCTCGAAGCACTTCAACCGGAAACCTTGAGGCTGGAACTACCAACCCGTAGTCATACCATATTAAACCTTGATAGAAAACATTCCATATACTGGTTCATCTTTCACTATACCGGTTCTCAACATCATACCGGTCCACTCTTTATCATATTGACATCAATAACAACACAATATCATCATGTCAATCATACTTTGCACTTATGCCAACAAAAACATCAATGCAACACATAATCAATTCATCCAAATGGCCAACATTCTCTCCCTTTGGAATTGATGGAAACGCTAGATGTGAAAAACATATAAGTACCAAGAAATTGCAAACAAGTCTCCCCCAATAGAAGACAACCAACAATCTCCCACGTAAAGATATAGCAATGAAGTTCTGAAATAAATACCAAACTCCCCTATGATTGATATCTTTGTAAAGCTCTAAATTATACATATATTTGTCCCCTAATATATACAATTCCTTAAGTTTTTATTTTTCACATCAATATCTCTCCCCCTTTGACATCAATGCCAAAAATGTGACAAAAATATCAAAGCAAAAACATAAACCATTGAAACATAAAGCTAACGGCTCCCCCTGAATAGTAGCATCCCCACATCAATATCAAAATGAAAAACATCTCTGATAATGCATACCGGACTGATGCTAAACCGTATCAATCAAGTCTCTACTAGAGGGGAAGAAGCCCCTAATTTGTCTCTGAAGTATTCAAATGATTCCTTCTGTAAAGGTTTAGTGAAAACATCTACAATCTGCTCTTTAGTGTTCATATAAACCAGTCTAAATTCATTTGCTTCCACCTTTTCCTTCAAAAAGTTATACTTGGTAGATATGTGATTTGTCTTATAATGAAATACCGGATTCTTTGATATGTCAATAGTAATAGAGTTATCACGGTGAATAACTATCGGTCCAGTGCAATGCACTTTCATATCCTTCAACATTTGCTTCATCCATAAAACCTGTGTACAACTAGTGTAGACACCCAAAATTGTCTAGTCTAATTAAATAAATATTTTATTTATTTAATTATCTAAGCCTAATTCTTCTATTATTTAAATAAATCTTTATTTATTTAATTAATTAATTTATCCTCTTCTAGCCTTATTTCTCATTTGAATAAATACATTTATTTATTTAAATTATCCTTTTCCTAAATTAAATAAATATCTTATTTATTTAATTTGATCCCACTTCTTCTATTAACTAAATAAGTCTTTATTTATTTAATTAATTCATTAGCCTTTTCTACCCATGACACATGTCATTCATCTCTTAATTCATACACTACCTACCCCTTTCATTATTTTATTATTTCTTTTACCTACCCTCTAATCATAGCCCACCTCCTTTTATACCTCTCAATCTTATCCCTCCATTTCATATAGTGTCTTCTATATAAGGAGATGCTTCCTTCATTATCAAACCCTAACTAATGAATTTGAGGCACTTGACTACACTACGATCCTACTTGCAACCACATTCCGTTCTTTGTTGAGCTCTTGTGCACATAAAATCTGAGAGCAAATATATCAAACAAAATCAATGGAGATAGGAAGAATGGAGATCCAAACCCTATTAGACATGTGATGGTATAATCTTTGTGATTTCATTTGATTTGCATTGTCTTAGGTAATCTTCATATGTTATGGTGGATCTTTGTTGTTGTTAGGCTAGTGTTTTGTGGTTGAATTAATTTAGCCTTTCAATATCGTTATTATTGTTATCCATTTTCACCATATACATTTTGGCACGCCCGGTGGGACTCTTGTCCCTTTTTGCATTTAACATCCTTGTTGCAGATTTTGTATTTTGAAGTGGCAGATCTGACGTTTTTGATAGCATTTTGATATTCTCGCGTCTGCGTACTTTCAGATCACGGTTTTGATTTTCTAGTGCGTCTATGACATCTGGAATTGCGTCTGTGTTATCGGCAGTATTTTATTTTTGTAGGTTCCGAAAATCGTGTTTGCGTTCCTCAGTCGCGTCTGCGGTGTTTTCATCCACGTCTGTGTCCAGAAATCACGTCTACGTTCTAGAGTCATGTCTATGTCTCACAGAACCACGTCTGCATCACAAAGTCATGTCTGTGTCGAGGGTAATTGTGTCTGTGTTCACCGATTTCAAATTTTGAGTTATTGATTTAGTTTTGGGTTTTTTGCATTTAGGGTTTTAGATTTGGTTTATTTTGAGCTAACATTTTCAGATCTAGC
The DNA here is from genome assembly GCF_030272615.1 of Cryptomeria japonica. Classification (NCBI taxonomy): domain Eukaryota; kingdom Viridiplantae; phylum Streptophyta; class Pinopsida; order Cupressales; family Cupressaceae; genus Cryptomeria; species Cryptomeria japonica. The sequence continues at coordinate 147,348,698 of NC_081407.1, forward strand.
TAATGAAATTGGTGCAGCTTGTCTTGAAAGCAAAATCATTTGGTTGAAATCCCCTATTTTCACAAAGTCTTTTGGATTTAAAATTTACCTAACTTGTGTGCTTGCAGGAAGGGGTGATTATTTCAAACAATCCAAACTACTAACAACTTTTTGTTACAAGTCCTTGGCAAGGGTTTTTGGATTTTTATTGTGTGCCTTATTTTCATAGACTAGCAAACACTTCAATTGGTGTGCTAAAATTGAATCATTGTCTTTTGTGTCTTGAGCAATAGGCTCTTTTTGTTTAATCTTTAGAGGGCCTGTCTTCCCGTGTGGTCATTAAGACTACTAGTGAGAAGAGAACGACCCAAGTGGTAGCGAGGAAAACCCACCTCTTCCGAACCACTATAAACAACTGTATTCATGGTGAAAACTATAGATAACGTGTGTTGATTAGTTCATACCGACACTATGTCTCCCCATAAACCCGTTTGATCAAATTTATTTGATCAGTTGTAGGGTGTAACCCCTACCGGCTGGGAGCCTTCTATATTTATAGAGCTGAAAGTACCACATGTATGGCCACATGAGTGGATGCCCTTACTAGCACCTTTTTGTTTTAGAAGCCAAAATCCTTCTAGTTGTTGGAGCAGGAGTTGGACCTCTTGTAGCAGCCCACACACATACGGTTCTTAGTAGAGATACAAAGTTCACCACGGGGAGTTTTTGTGGGGAGTGATGCTTGGCTGACCCGAGAAGTGAGTGTTGAGGGTGGAGCCAGTGAGGTTAAGCATCTAAGTATCCACTCTGAATAGCATAGCCTCAGGGGTAAAACCCCATGTGGGATCAACAACTATTGTCTTGGCCAGCCATAAGAATTATGCTTGACTTATTTTAAACATTCAAAACATTCAAGACCAAACAGCAAAACATTGTGTCTTTTGTGTCTTCAAGTGTATGCAAAACATTTTTACATCAAACAACACACTTTTTATTGGAGTCATTTTGGAGTCTAGACACTTGCAAACATTAGGTCTTCAATAACACTGTGTCCTCTTGTCACGAAAACTAGTCAAACAGTCAGATTTGGTTACAACAAAACGACTTCACAGATTGGAAAAGATTGCACAAATTTTGCAAAAACGTGTCTATGTCTGACATAATAGCGTCTGTGTTGTATAACCGCATCTGTGAAGGGCAGAAATGCGTTTGTGTTTATAGAATCAACATTACACTTTGCAAAAAAATCTCAGAAGCGCATCTGTGTTGAACAGAGCCACGTCTGTGTCAGGAAACCACGTCTGTGAAGTATACAGACGAATTTGTGTTCAGAATTGAAAAAAATTTTACAGTCCAGCAAACAAACACAGTCAGTTTCAGAATTCTTGAGCTTCCTAGGTCATTTCTCCAGGGTTTCATTTAGCATTCAACCTGTCTTTGGGTCTCACAAAGTCCATCATTGCTTTACACCTCACATTGCATTCACATTTGTCTAAACTTGAGTCAAAATGTCACTTGCTTGTCCTCACTATACTTTGTCAACACACTACATACAACAACACTTTGCTAAGTGGTCCCTCATCAAGGTCTCTTACCTTTGGATCTCATTTGGTCTTACTTAGAGTCAAGGTCAACTTACCTCATCAAGAGAAACTATCCTCTCTTTGGAAGTCACACCTACTCTACTACATACATACTTGGTCTTACACTTTGGACATTGCAAGTACACCTCAAATTCATTTACATTCCATCCAACTCTTGATCTTCCATACTTTTTCCATTTTCATCTAGTCTCACACATCTCGGTCAATACCTAGTTCATGGTTGAAACCCGTCTTCAAAAATCTAGGAGAGAAACTAAAGAGGCTCAAGAGTCCGCAAACATGAGTTCTTATGAGTATGACAATGATATCTTTTTCAATTCTGATCATACTACATTACCTGACATGGATGCCTATAGAAACATTCCAAATGTTGAGAACATGGACACTACAAACAACAATGATACACACAATGACAATATGGACAACTTTTCCGTACATTCAGCAGATGTGGAAGAATCCATTATGAATCCCCATTTCAATCGATTGGTTGAGGAAATAATGAAGAGAGATAGACAATACTTCTTACAAATGATGGCACAAAGTGGAGCCAAGATACCTCATGATTTTGACATGTCTCAAATAATGGAAAATCAACCTTTGCAACAACCTCACTCCAACATGGATCAATGAAGGCCTAATAGTGGAGGCAATAGAGGACCACATATGGTACCTGAATCACCATCATCTTTGTTTCAAAAACCTAAGGTCCCACATACACATGGTCAAGCATATGATACTCACCTTCGCAGACCATTATGGAAGTCTTATGCAGAAAGATATGCTAAATCACATACCAATGATAAGGATCAACCACCAAAGCAATTGGATATTCAAAGGCATGCTCAAAATTTGGACACAAGGAAACCTCGTGTCAAATTTGGGGGCAATACATTAGAACATGACATGCCTATAGAGTATGGTATACATGGACAAAATAGATATGGCGTTCCTCAACATGAATCTATACCAAGTGGTCCATATATGCAGCATCACTATAGACCTCCTCCATATGAACATGTGTATGATCAATATCATCCATATATGCAACATGCTCCTCCTCCAATTGGTGCCTCAAGCATGGGGTATGGTCCAAGAAGTCGATCTCCCCCTAAGAGCAATTTGGAGCAACAAATCAAGGACTTACAAAAGAAAATGGAGGACATAAATACACCAAAGCCAACATACACAATGAGAGACATATGTCCCTATCCATTTGACAAAAGCATTCCAATGCCTCCATTTCCTACACACTTTGTGATGCCTAAGTTTGATAAGTATAGAGGAAAAGGGGATCCTAAGGCACACATAAGATAGTTTTTCATAGCTTGCATTGAGGTAGCAGCAGAAGAGACATATTTGATGAGATTATTCCCACAAAGCCTAGGTGATCAAGCTATGGAATGGTTCTCCCAACTTCCACCTGGAATTAAGTCATGGGGTGACTTAGCAGAGGCATTTATTCAACATTTCTCCTACAACATAGAGACAGACATATCAGTCACTACTTTGTGCAACACCAAGCAAAAAGAGGGAGAGTCTTTTGCATTATTTTTACAAAGATGGAGAAATCTAGCCAGCAGATGCTCTTGTGAAATTCCACAAAAACAAATGGTAGAAATGTTCACCCAAAACGTTAACAAAGACATTGGCTATGATCTAAGGAAAGCTTGTTTTTCCACCTTCAAGGATGTCATTGAAAAGGCTTAGCAACAAAGAAGGTCCTAATTGAACAAGGAGTCATTAAGATATTCAAGGAAAATAAAGATGACTTTAAGGGAAAAGACAAGCCGAGATTTTGGAACAAAAACAAGAACACAGTCAATGATGGTGTTGTGGATGCCAACATAGTGCGACCCAAATTCATTTTTTTGAGATCAAGTTCTACAAACAATCAAGTGAATAATCAAACAACTTCCAGATCATGAAGGAAGTACACTCCATTGGGAGAACCACTTGAGTCAGTTTTCAAGAAGCTAGTGGCAAACAAAGTAATTACAATTCCAGATTTTCCGCCATATGAGCCAAAGGTCAAACCAAATTGGTGGAATGATGATGAGTATTGTGAATTTCATAAGAGAAAGGGTCATCAGACAGGAAATTGTCATCGACTGAAGAACATCATACAAGATCTCATTGATAGAGGTGATATTGAGATTGAGGGACACTCGTCTAATCAAGAACATGAGATGTTTAAGGAACTATTTCCAAAGCATGACAAGGGAAAAGCTAAAGCCACAGAGGATCAAACCAACTATACCAGAGCATCCTACAACTATGATTCAACTATCAATCACATCTCAATGGACAATTATGTCTCTACCATTATCATCAAGGACAAAAACCCTGAGAATTCTACCCGGAGACCCAAGATTGTCCTAAAAGGTGTGGGATCTTCTTCCGAACCTACCTCTGAATGTCATGTTACAACCCATCAAGGTAAAATCACTTTGCAAGGTGCTCCAGCCAAGAACACCGCTTCTTCATCAACCAAACCTAAGTATGACCTTGTAGAACAATTAGGGAAGACACCCGTGCTCATCTCCATTCTTGAGCTCTTGCGCATATCCCCCGCACATAAAGCTATTCTTGACAAAACCTTGAGAGACACTACTGTTCCTACTGATTTGAACGTGGACCATTTTCAAGCCATGGTGGGATAACTTTCCATTCCACACTCTCTTACATTCACAGAAGCCGATGACGCCTCTGTAAGTCAGCCACATAATGCACCTTTACACATTGAGGCCTTCATACACAAACATCGAATAAAATGAGTCCTGATATATGGAGGAGTAGGTCTAAACATTTTTACATTGAGCACAATTAAACAGTTGGGATATTTTGATAAAGCTGTGAATTCTACAAACCAAATCACCATCAAGGCATATGATGATGAAGAATGTTTGTCCAAGGGCACAGTCACCTTACCTCTCAGAGTTGGGCTAGTTACGAAGGATGTGGTTTGTCAAGTCCTAGATCTAGATCTCACTTATAACATATTGCTAGGACGTCCTTGGATTCATGAAATAAGGGTAGTCCCATCCACATATCACCAATGCATTAAGTTTCCTCACAATGGAATAGAAGTAACAGTTAATGGTGATCCTAATCCATTCATATACTGCAATAACCTGAGATTAAAAACTGAGACCATCATTCCTAGTAATCACGAAGTTGTTCCTTCTTCGGCATACATTTATCCTGAGTCATTAAAGCCTTCAACATCAAAACAAGGTGAGCTTAAAGGCAAGTTTCAAGACAAAGGCATGGGGGAATACACTTTAAATCAGACCATGTACCTACGACAAGTCATGAGTTCCCCAAAAGAATATGGAAGACCATGTCCTAACAAGCAAGTAACCATCATGGTACTCAAATGGGATCCTACTACCTTTGAAAGATGGGGTGAACTAGAAGAGGAAGACTTATACAAAATTCTTTACAAAGACATTCAAGGTGACACACAAGATCACATCAGTCTACCATGTGAGAAATATGGCAAAGGCTTCAAGATTCTACAAAAATTCGGGTATGATGGAAAAAGCCCTCTTGGGTTATGAAAGGAAGGCATCATTGAACCTTTACAACTTGAATTGACTTTCAAAAAGGAACGCTCGAAGGGACTTGGTTTCTTGACTTCCAAGGTCCACACTCAAAGGACAGAAGAAGCCTTACAAATCAAAGTTGCCACAATTCAACAAGAGGATCGCTATTCCATAGACTCCAATGAATGGGAATGGGGTTCAGACAAGTCTTCCAATGACTACGAGCTCACCGAGATATTTAGAGAACCAGATGAACCCACAGAAGAAGAGGAATTTTATAAAAGATTCAAAGTTGGTCAAGAAACAACCTATGAGGATTCCACACAGTCCTTGTCTCAAGGTCCTAGGTTGAAATCACATAGGATGAGAACACCTATCCCAGAATGCGCTACTAGTGATGATAATTTGGATTCATTTGTGATCGAGACTGATGAGGAGAGTGCCATCGATGACCTCGATAATTACCTTGACATACCTGAATATAACTGCATCTTCACTCTTAGCCCCGCTAACCTCGAAGACATTAATGGCCTTCCCCTTGTTCACCACCAACTCATTGACTGGGATCATGAAGAACCTGCACAGTTTGACACATTCCAAAATGATGAAGCTTTTATTGACTATCTTGGCATATGAGATGATCTTTCCCCTAGGGACCATAAAGTGGGATACACTATAGAACTCAATAGCGTGGCATATTTTGGTGAGGGTGTCAGACCTTCCAGTCGCAAAAATGTGAAAATAAGAACAAACCAAGGGTCTCATGGTGAAAACCACACTATGGCGTTGTTTGACCCCAAAAAAGTAAAAAGAAAGGACGTATCTGAGGGTGAAAACCTCTCTAAGGTGCCCGAAGATGGAAGGCTCGACATTTTCCCATCATCATATGAGGAAAAGTCATCCATGTTGGTAGAGGAGACTATCAAAACAAACATTGGTACAGAAGAGGTTCCACACAACATATTACTGGCTCAATCGTTGATAGAGTCAGAAAGGTCAAAATTCATAAGTTTCTTCAAAGAATGACAAATCAACTTTGCTTGGTCATACGCTAATATGCCTGGATTAGATTCGGATTTGGTAATGCATCATTTGACAGTTAAACCAGGGGCAAAACCAGTGAAACAGAAATTAAGAAAGATGCATCCACAGGTGGCATTACTAGTCAAAGCAGAACTTGAGAAATTATTGGATGTCGGATTCATACGCCCAATTGATTATCCTGAATGGATCTCCAACTTAGTGCCTGTCAGTAAACTAGATTGTGGCATTAGAATTTGTACAGATTTCAGAGACATCAACAAAGCTTGTCCAAAGGATGACTTCCCATTACCAAATATTGACTTGATTGTTGATCTCATGGTAGGTCATGAAATGTTATCATTGATGGATGGATTCTCTGGTTATAATCAAATAAAGATTGTGCTCGAGGATCAACATAAAACATCATTCACTTGTCCTTGGGGAACTTTCTGCTGGAATGTCATGCCCTTCGGGCTAAAAAATGCAGATGCTACATATCAAAGATCCATGACTACTATCTTTCATGATCTCATGCACGTAACCGTGGAAGATTATGTCGATGACCTCTTGGGAAAATCAATAGACAGAAATACACATTTAGACATACTTTCAGTCATCTTTGATTGGTTGGAAAAATACAAAGTAAGATTAAACCCCAAGAAATGTGTCTTTGGAGTAACCTCCGGGAAGCTCCTAGGATTCATTGTATCCAAAAGAGGAATTGAAGTTGATCCAGCAAAAGTCAAAGCCATCTTGGAGATTCAACCACTAAGAAATATCAGTCAACTTCGATCTTTACAAGACAGATTCCAGTCTATACGAAGATTCATAGCACAACTTGCAGATAAGTGTAATCCTTTTTAGCACTTGATACATAAAAACATCAAATTCAAATGGGATGATAACTATCAACAGGCTTTCCAGACACTCAAAGATTATCTTCTAAATCCACCAGTTTTGATGCCACCAGTTCCAGATCAACCTCTATTACTATACATATCAGCTACTCCAACAGCACTGGGGGCACTCTTAGCACAACAAATTGCTGAGGGCAAAGAGAAAGCAATATACTATATCAGTCGCACATTGGTGGGATATGAGCTAAACTACACACCAATTGAGTGTACTTGTCTTGCCGTGGTCTTTGCTTCATAGAAATTATGACATTACATGCTCACTCATAAGACTAAGTTGGTTGCAAGAATCGATCCGTTGAAATACCTTCTCAATAAAGCAATACTTACTGGGCGACTAGCCAAATGGGTAATGATCCTGAGTGAATTCGACATCGAGTATGTGGACAGAAAAGAAATAAAAGGATAAGCCATTGCAGATCAATTAGCAGATGCTCCCATGATAGATGATGTTCCTCTAAGTTCAAAATTTTCAGATGAATCCATTTTAACAAGGTCACATGCAAAACCATGGCAACTATACTTCGACAGCTCATACACACAGCATGGGGCAGGAGCCGACATCCTCTTTATAACTCCTCAAGGGGATTCTATACCAAAATCATACTGCTTATCATTTCCTTGCACTAACAATATAGCAGAATATGAGGCATTAACAAAAGGATTACAGATTGTAGTTCAGTGGAAGATCCAAGAACTTCATGTTTTTGGGGACTCTCAACTTGTCATCCGTCAAGTAACTGATGATTACCAAACAAAAGATGAAAAATTAATGCCTTACAAACAAATGGTGGATGACCTGAAACAACACTTCACAAAGATAGATTTTGAGTAGATACCAAGAGAACAGAATCGTGTCGCAGATGCCATGGCTACAATTGCTTCACTGATCGATCTGCCTCCAAATGAGACCCGCTATGAGTTCTTGGTGGATAACCTTTTGGTTCCTTTATATGAGATCATGCCTACTGAGACTATATGTGTTGTCGGTCCCGAGTCCCAGTTATATGGTTCCATTCTCACATACCTTCGTGACAATACCCTATCTCCTAATCTATCAAATAACCAACATTGCACTTTCATTCGCCAATCCTCTCGATATGTCATTTTAGCTGATATCCTATACCGATGAGGTCTAGATGGCACTCTTCTTAGATGTTTAGAAAGTGAAGAAGCTCAGATTGCGTTACGGGAAGTGCATGAAGGGATATGTGGTCCACATGCTAGTGGTCCTACCTTGGCCAAGAAACTCATCAGGATTGGATATTATTGGCCCAATATGGAAAAAGACTCATATTAGTTTGTCAAGAAGTGTAAGCAATGTCAAATTCATGGAGACCTCATACACGCGCCAGCACAAAAACTTCAACCAATTGCATCTCCCTGGTCCTTTTGTTAGTGGGGACTCGATCTCATAGGCAAGATTCACCCTCCATCTTCCAATGGTCATAAATTCATTATCACTGCCACAGAGTATTTCACAAAATGGATTGAAGCTGTGCCTCTCACTCAAGTCACTGGAAAACAGATTGCTACGTTCATCCTCAACTATATCATTTGCCGATACGGTATTCCAGTTTCTATTATCATTGATAATGGGTGCCCCTTCAAAAACCAGGATGTTCGTGAACTCTGTGACCACTTCCATATTTCACATCATTTCTCCACGCCATATTATCCCCAAGGTAATGGTCAAGTTGAGGCATCTAATAAGACAATCCTTAAAATTCTAAAAAGACAGTGGATGACGCTGGCCGTAATTGGCATATCCAACTTAATTCTGCACTTTGGGCATATCACACAAGTGTCCACACACCTATAGAAGCTACACCCTATTCACTTGTCTACGGCGGTGAAGCCATCTTTCCTGTTGAGGTCGAGCTACCTTCTTTACGAGTCTCTTTGCAAAACATTGTCAGTGATGAAGACTATAGGGTCTCTCGCTTACAAGAACTGGAACTACTAGATGAACGAAGACAAACTGCTTTTAATCATCTCAAGGCTTACCAACAATGAATGAGTCGCAGCTATAATCATAGGGTCAAGCCTCGCACATTTGAGGTAGGTGATTTGGTTCTCAGAGAAAATCCCAAAAATCAGCAAGACAGAGAGAAGAAGGGCAAGTTTGAACCAAATTGTCTTGGTCCTTACATCCTTATAGCAGCATATGGATCTGGGGCATATTAGCTCTCAACTACAGAAGGTGAACCTTTGGAGGATCCTATCAACAGCATGCACCTTCGCAGGTTTTACACATAGCTCTTTGGAATATCCTAATTCAAAAATACAAAAAAAAAATTATAAAATAAACAAAAAAAATCGTTACTTGGTGAAAACCTGGCAAACAGGCACCTTGTGACACAAAAAACATTGAAAAATTGAAAACAGTAAAGAGAAATAATTTTGTCCAATGGTGAAAACCACTTCGGTGGCGCCCTGGGCAAGTACCATGGTGAAAACTGGGTCACTAGCGCCATGCATAGAGACATTGCTCCTCCCTCCTTTAGGATTCACTTTCATCCTTTCACTGTGCACACATTCACAACCTATTCGTTCATAATAAACTTACCCATTCCCATCATGGCTTGTTATTGATCTGCCCAAGATTGGTTAGCCATTCATAATAAACCTCCCTTTCCATTCATAATAAATCAGCTCCTATCTGTGGCTAAGGCAAATCCTACGTCTAGTGATGGGTGTGGAACTAAGAACATCACATGTTTTGAGGAGTACAGTTTCTTCCAGCTTCCTTCAGTCTATCCGCACACAATCCACAATAAAGCAACATTTGTATCATAGATCCACAATAAAGTATCATCTTCTTCACAATAAGGTATCAGTTTTATGGATTTAGTCAGTTTCAGATGAGACACAGCAGCAACAATGGGCTTCAACAAATCAAATCTTTCAACAGACTCAGACAACATTATGGTTCAGTGCTATCTATCCATTTTGTGAAAGTAAACATTGTGACCACAATCAAATAAGACTTATACAAGTGACAAGAGACACTAAATTTGAGGACTATAGTGGATGTTGGTGTCGAGTCTTGGTTTTCTTTTGATTTTATCTTTTGGTGACATGTCTTTTAGCTTTTCGAGGATGTCGATGACTAGAGATTCTATCTCCAGGATGTCTTTGACTAGAAAGGCGAGGATGGGGTATCGTCACCTATTTGTATTTGTTGTCTGTGGATTGTCTCTTAGTAATGCTATGACTTGTCCAAGGATATGAGGACACTGTGAGTCTAGTGTGAACTGGGGCATTCCTTGTTTGTGACTGTCTTATCTCCATGCAAACAGGTACAATGACTTTTTGGGTTGAACATATGCCTCGATTGTCATAACCTACTTGCCATAATAAAGCTCAATGATGATAATGCACAAGAAGCTCTTTCACTTCCATATCTTCTGTCTTCCATCCCCCTTTCTTGATTGCCTTTCATCATCCTTCTCGAGTCCGCGTAGCCTGCTATCACATGACTATGTATAATGACACACCAAAAACATTTGCATCTCACGTAGTTGCACCTTCATTACCACATATCTCATTTCATACATACATATAGATATCACAACTGCATCACATCCTGCACACAACACCTATTAGCACAATAATCATTTGCATTATCATATTCATTTGCATTTCATACATTCACATTTGCATCATGCATACACATAAAACATAAAAGAACAAAAAAAAATATATTGCATTGCATCATGTACATATTTGCATCCATATCATAAGCATCACATAAGAACATACATCACATAGGTACACATGCATATAGCTGCCGCAAAGATGAATCATCTCATATATATATATAAAGTGTCATGATACAATGATGTCAAAATCATATGGCTACAATCACCCGCAGGTGTCTACATCATCATACAAAAATGGTACAATACTGATACATAGGGAGCCCTCTACGACTATGATGAACTCCCTCCCTCAGAGCCAGCTGGCCTCGACGGAGTCTGAGCCCTAGAAGGACCCACCCCAAGATCATCTCTCCTGGCCCTTGTGTCCTCTGCAGCCACCCCTCATGTCGCCCTATCCAGACAGAGGAATCCACTGATAACTCCTGCCAACACTATTGGTAGTGCTAATCCTATCCACGTCATGGAATCCCATGCCACATGTCCCACCCTCATCTCCAATCCCAGATCCTAGAACACTCATCTAAGGGAATCCTTGTCTCCATCTCGATCATACGGAATCAACTCCCCATCAATCGGTATCCTCAGGATCCTGTATACATCCTCGAGGGTGACTATCATCTCACCCATCAGCAAATGAAATGTACATGTCTCGGAGTGCCATCTCTTCGCCAGCGTAGTCAACAGTCCCATGTTCGCCTGAAACTCAGGCACATACAGAATATGTCTCAGACCCATAGCCTTGATCGCAGCTCGGTCCTTGGCTGTCAACTCAGGTCGCAACCTCTGAGTCGATGGGAATCTCTCCCGTGACTCCAACATAGGAAAATACTCCTGCAGTCAAGCAAATCAATCATGTCAGTCATCGTGACATTCACTATTCATCACAAAATGCTACTTTTTATCCAAATGCATATTGCTATCTATCCTAGTGACACTCACTATTCATCACAAAGTGTTGCTTCTATCCTAGTGGTACTCCCTGTTCATCACAAAGTACTATGTGTTTGGCACTCACTATTCATCACAAAGTGCTCCTCACATTTGCACTCCCTGTTCATCACAAAGTGCTCCTCATATTTTAGTACTCCCTGTTCATCACAAAGTACTATATCTTGGTACTCATTGTTCATCACAAAGTGCCTTGATCTATCCTAGTCTTCCCTAGAGGACCTGCTTGAGTGTATCCTCTCAACAGCTTATCCAATCGATAGCGTATGTTCATCACAGAACTGCTGATTTGACCTAGAAGACAAAAATTCACATTTTTGGACACAAACGCGCTTTCCTGACATAAACGTGCTTGAAGACTGCATAAACGTGCCTATTTTACACAGATGCGCTTGAAAGACACAGACGTGCCTATGCTCTGCATAGACACACCTGGGTGACATAGATGTGCCTTCTTGGCATAGATGCGCCTACACATCACAGACGCGGCCGCATTTGGCACAGACGTATTTTACATCATAGACACACCTGACACAAACACAGATGCACCTAGCGAGCATAGACGCGCTTGGCACTAACGCAGACGTGCCTGGATGTTTTTGACATTTTTTTTGGACCCTATTCTAAGAGCATTTATTGCCCTATCTACCATGCATTAATGACAACAATAAATGCATCAAAGTACGAGGAGGTTTGGTGATACTTACCGGCTCTCCTGCCTCTGTTGGCCTCTGGAATCGGCGAATGCAATCGAATCTATGTATGAAGGCCATCGCTGTTGACTGCTACTGCTATTTTCTCTCTCTACACTCTAATCTCTTGGAGGTGTAGATGACAATGAGGATGTATTTCCCTCGTGGTCTATCTTATAGACTGCCCTAGCCCTCGTTTCCCGAGTCAGTCTTCTTTATCCCATGACTCTGTCACTTTATCCGATTTATCCATTCTAGTCTCTCTTTCTTATCGACAGATTGTCTGCAAATCTTTTCAAACATTTTCATCCAATCTCTCGAGGGGGCATATCATTCCCATCTTGGGGCAACTCTGTATCAGTTCATCTTATCTTCTTTGAAACAACGCGACAAGCCGCATTGTCTCAAAGAGAGGCAAAATGTAGACACCCAAAATTGTCCAGTCTAATTAAATAAATATTTTATTTATTTAATTATCTAAGCCTAATTCTTCTATTAATTAAATAAATCTTTATTTATTTAATTAATTCATTTATCCTCTTCTAGCCTTATTTCTCATTTGAATAAATACATTTATTTATTTAAATTATCCTTTTCCTAAATTAAATAAATATCTTATTTATTTAATTTTATCCCACTTCTTCTATTAACTAAATAAATCTTTATTTATTTAATTAATTCATTAGCCTTTTCTACGCATGACACATGTCATTTATCTCTTAATTCATATATTACCTACCCCTTTCATTATTTTATTATTTCTTTTACCTACCCTCTAATCATAGCCCACCTCCTTTTACACCTCTCAATCTTATCCCTCCATTTCATATAGTGTCTTCTATATAAGGAGATTCTTCCTTCATTATCAAACCCTAACTAATGAATTTGAGGCACTTTACTACACTACGATCCTACTTGCAACCACATTCCGTTCTTTGTTGAGCTCTTGTGCACATACAATCTGAGAGCAAATATATCAAACAAGATCAATGGAGATAGGAAGAATGGAGATCCAAACCCTATTGGACATGTGATGGTATAATCTTTGTGATTTCATTTGATTTGCATTGTCTTAGGTAATCTTCATATGTTATGGTGGATCTTTGTTGTTGTTAGGCTAGGGTTTTGTGGTTGAATTCATTTAGCCTTTCAATATTGTTATTATTGTTATCCATTTTCACCATATATAGTTAGTAGTAGCAACATACTCAGCTTCAATAATAGATAAAGAAGTACATAATTATTTCTTTCTGATCCATGAAACCAACTTCTTTCCAAGAAAGAAAGCTCTACTAGAAGTACTTTTCTGGTCATCAACATCTCTAGCCCAATCTGCATCTATATATGCACATAAATTAAAGTCATCATCCTTAGGGTACCACAAACCATATTTTGATGTACCTTGTAAGTATCTAAAAACCCTTTTCACTACACTCTAATAATTTTATCTAGGATCACTCTGAAATATTGATACAATACAAAAAGCATTCATTATGTTAGGCCTAGTCTGAGTCAAATAAAGCAGACCTCCAATCATAGATTTGTATCTTGTAGGATTTACCAGTGCAGAAACATCTTTTCTTGTCAATTTCTCACTTGTAACCATAGGAGTAGTTACCAGTTTAGAATCTCCCATACCAAATATATTCAACAATTCCTTAGCATACTTAGTTTGATAGATAAAAATACCTTTGTTAGTCTGAGTAATCTACAAACCTAAGAAAAATTTCATCTCTCCAATCATAGACATCTCAAATTCTTTCTCCATATTCTTAGAAAATTCTATGTATAACTTATCTTCACCTCCAAAAATAATGTCATCAACAAATACTTCAATAATTAGTATATCATCATCAGTGATCTTATAATATAAATTACTATCAGCACTACCCTTTGTAAAACCAAGCTTCAAAAGATATTTATCCAACCTTGCATACCAAGCTCTAGGTGCTTGTTTCAATCCATATAAAGCTTTCCTTAACCTGAAAACCATTTTTGTATCATTTGATAGTGAAAAACCATCAGGTTGCTCAATATAAACTTCCTCATCAAGATCCCCATTCAAAAATCCACACTTAACATCCATCTAATAAACCTTGTCTTTCCTATGGGAAACATAGGAAAGAAATACTCTTATAGCTTCAATCCTAGCTATAGATGCAAAAGTCTCTCCATAATCAATTCCTTCCTTCTGAGAATATCCTTTACAAACCAATCTAGCCTTATTCCTTACAGCTTGACCATCCTCATTCAATTTATTCCTACAAACCCATTTAGTTCCAATAACATTCTTATTTTTAGGCCGGGGAACCAAAGTCCATGTGTTATTCTTCTCAGTCTGATCTTATTCTTCTTCCATAGCTTTCAACCAATATTCATCTTTACATGCCTCAATTACTGATACCAGTTCAACTTGTGAAATTAGACATACCTCATTAGTTGTTAGTCTTCTTCTTGTAATTACTCTATTGTTCTTATCCCCAATGATCTGATCTTCTCAATGATTCAATCTCACATACCTAGGAGTCTTCTGACTCTCTATTCCTCTTCCCGGTTCTTGAGTTATTGTAGAATTTTCTGATACTGCTAGATTAATTGGTTCAACACGTTGTTCTAGTAAAGGTGCTACCAGTTTAGATATAATCATTTTCACCATCGGTTCCTGATCATAAACTTTGATTTGACCTCTATTCAGCTCATCTGCCTTGACATTAGCACTTTCCACAATTCTCTGCAATCTCTTGTTATAACATGTATATGTCTTACTTTCATTAGAATAACCAATAAATATGCCTTCATCACATCTAGGATCAAATTTTCCAATGATATCATCTCTCCTGATATAACATTTACTACCAAATATTCTAAAATACTTAACTGAAGGTGTATTTCCAAACCATAATTCATAAGGTGTCTTATCAGTTTCTCCTTTTATATGTACTCTGTTGAATGTATAAATAGTTGTGCTCACTGCTTCTCTCCACTAGATATGAGGTAGACTAGCTTCTATCATCATTGTTCTAGCAGCATCCAAGATAGTTATGTTCTTCCTTTCCACAACTCCATTCTGCTGAGGTGTCCGGGGAGTAGAAAATTATCTCCTTATACCATGCTTCTCACAAAAGTTATTATTAAACTCACTGGATGTGAATTCTCCACCATGATCTAACCTCAAACTTTTAATCTTCAATCCTGTATCTATTTCCACTTTAGCCTTAAAGATCTTAAACTTTTCAAGTGCCTCATATTTTTCATTAAAAAAGTAACCCACATCATTCTAGAATAATCATCAATGATTAGCATAAAATATCTATCACGTTGAAATTTTTTAACTCTACTAGGGCCACATAAATTAGTATGAATAAGATCAAGAACATCATTATATTTATCTTGTATAGTCGTAAAAGAGGTTCTGACTTGTTTCCCCATTTGACATTCTTTACATATTGGATTATAGGGCACCACAATTTTAGGTATATCTCTAACTGCCTTAGTTGAACTGATCTTCACAATGCAATCAAAATTTACATGACACAACCTTTTATGCCATATCCAACTCTCATCAATTTGTGCAATCAAACATGTCTTCTCACCAGAATTCAAATGAAATATATTACCTTTTGTCTGTGTACCGATTGCAACCTCCAAACTAGATCTATTAATGATTTTGCATTTTCCATCCTTGAACTGTAATTGAAATCCCTTATCCACCAATTGTCCTACACTCAAAAGATTATGCCTTAAACCTTCAACATAATAAACATTGTTAGTATTGTTCTTACCATCCAAGGATATAGTTCCTTTTCCTTTGATCATACATGCTTTGTCATCTCCAAATCTAACTAGACTGCCATCAAATTCTTGCAAAGATAGAAACTTCCCTTTATCTCCAATCATATGATGTGAACAACCACTACCAATTACCCATTCATCCTTGTCTTCAATTTTAGAAGAAAGTGCCTTCTCTTTAGGTACATTCTCTTCTAGTGACGGAACATCTTCCTTGATAGCCAGAAACACCCATTCCTTCTCATTGTCGAAACCACTAGCAGACTCTTCTATCATTTCATCATCAGAATCAGTAATGCCTTCCTCATCCGCTATGTAGCATGATTTGTCTCTATTTTCCTGTACTTATACTTTTTCTGATATCTAGGGTTAGGCTTAAAAGATATTCCAACTCTTTCTTCAAATCTTGAATTCCTTTCAGGACATCTAGATGCAAAATGACCAATCTTATTACATGCAAAACATTTAAAAGTGTTTTTCCTTCATACTTACTTTCTACCAATCTTTTAGGTACTCTTCTAGTAAATAGTGCTTCAAGTTGTTCAAACTCATCATCTTCTCTCTTCATATGATCCAATTCCTTTGCATATAAATCTTTCCAATATTGCTTACCCATTGTTGATGTAGATGCATGAAAAGCAGGTTCAGACTTCACAGCTCGAGAAGGTCCAAATTAATCAAGCTCAAAAGAAGATAATTTCTCGACCAAAGTATCTCTTTTGCAGATGTATTGGCCATTGTTCTCAATTTGTTAATAGCAGTAGCCTTCATATTGTAAGTCAATGGTAGGGCTCTCAAAACTTTAGAAACAATTTCATCTTCACTCAGACTTCCACCACAACATTGAATTCCCATAAAAATCTCATTTACCCTTTCCATGAGTGCAGCAATCCTTTCATCTTCTTCAATCTTCAGGTTTTCATATCTCACCTGATAACCATCAAGTTTAGCAATCTTCACTATAGGGTCACCTTCATTGAGAGCCTCCAACTTATTCCATATAGTCTTTCCAGATGATTTTTCAGTCAATC
Source organism: Cryptomeria japonica (assembly GCF_030272615.1). Classification (NCBI taxonomy): domain Eukaryota; kingdom Viridiplantae; phylum Streptophyta; class Pinopsida; order Cupressales; family Cupressaceae; genus Cryptomeria; species Cryptomeria japonica. Next base: position 147,365,888 of record NC_081407.1, read on the forward strand.
CCATTATTTGTTGCTCAAAAAGTGCACACAAGAAGGCTTCTCTTTCTCTACAATCATTCTCAAGATTTTTATCCAAGTTTTCTAGAGGAGGATTACCAAATGTCAGTTTATGAGGTGTGACACCATTCTGTGTAATCTCCCAAATCTTCTTGCCAAGACATCTCAGATGAGTCTCCCTTTGAATCTTTCATACTATGTATGTTGTTCCATCAAGCCTAGGGATATCCCTCAGAAAGATAGCTCCAGATGAACTGGATGAACTTGAACTATTAGATACCATAGGATCTTTCTCAAGTGGTTAAGATTTCTGCAGAGAGTACCAAATCTCTGATACCAATTGTTGGACAATTCAAATAACTAGAAGAAAACTGGGAGGGAGGGTGAATCAGTTGTCACAGATTACCAGAACCTTAAGCAATTAAAACTTTAATACCGGAACCCAAACCATTGATATTGGAATTCTTAAACCAAATACCAAAATAGTAGTTAAATCAATTAAGCATAAATAATAATCACATAATAAATACCATCCACATGACACCAAAATTTATACGTGGAAAACCTAGTAAAGGGAAAAAACACATTGGGAAGCCTACCCACAGTCAGATAATAGTTTTGCAGTAAGTATGTGAATTACAATTCAGGGGATTGCACTTCCAGGAAGGCCAACAGCATAGAGCACACTGCTCATCACAAAAGGAGCCTCACTGACTACATATAAATCCAGACTATAATCTGGAAGAATGAATGAATTGCAAAGATAACATCTCTTATGCTTGAGTACAATTCCGGTTAAGCTCAATATCGGAGGACTAAATCCTCTTATATAAACCCAATTCGATCTCCAATGATTGACCAAATCCTCTGCCTGAATGATATTATAGTATTTGCATGTTACATATCCATATCCCTTTCAATATCTGATCTACAATGAGATCTTACATTTATATATACAAACCCTTGACCATAAACAATCAAGTTGGCCACCAGACAATAAACCAATTACATAGTTACAAAACATGTCGGCCTTAGACCAAACAAATAATATCCAACACATAAGACATCTCGGAAACACATCAAGAGGTCCAATCCACAAGTTTTATTAAACCAGTCCATAACCTAGATTAATCGGGACCCAACATAGGTCCACATGCTAAAGAAATGATCTCCATCCACCAAGTCTCGAACATGATCATCAATAACATCTTGAAACTCCACCAGAAGCTACACCAACACCACTTATGTATATCAAAAGCTCTACCAGTGAAACCCTCACCGAAACTACAAGGAAAGCTTCCAAGCACACACGATAGCCTCAAATCACCAGACCAAAACCAACTGATTGAATATGAAAATAATTATGATGAATAAGCCAATTCCATAATCAAATCATACCAGATCATGTCAAATCCAAACCAATCAGAAACTACTCAACCTATCGGGACTAGAAGGGTGTCGATAAATCATCCAAACAACTAGTGTTGACATCAATGGCAAAACATCAATGCAACACATAATCAATTCATCCAAATGGCCAACACTTGGGTCCTCTTTATATCTTGGAGTGGATTGTATTTGATATTTTTTGTCAAGGTGACCTAATTTATATAACTTTGAATATTTTGACTATGGTTGATCTAGTTAAGGGTTTCAATAAATTATCTTGTATATAAAGGAATGTGAATGTATGAGTGAGTAAGGGAGGTATGTGAATTTATTTTAAGTGGATATAAATGATACACAAGTAGATTTAGTATAGTAGAAGTGCAAAAGATAGTTGTTAAGAGCTTTGAGATAGTGTTTGTTGTCAGATGTGTTTTCCATGATATTGGTTGCTCAACACAGTGGTTCAAGGATAATTTCATGATCAAGAGGTCTTATTCATTTTAGTTCATTTTATCCTCTACACCTACCAGAAGAAGGTGTGTTCCTTTATATACAAGATTATTTATTAAAACACTTTACTAGGTCAACCATAAATAGAATATACAATTTTTACATAAATTTGGCCACCTAAAGCAATAGCAACCATTGCAGTCGACTCCAAGAGACAAAGAGGACCCCAAAACATCATACCACATCTATATAAATTCATTCCAATGAACTAATCATGCTAACATATCCTCCAAAGTTGAGATCAAATGAAATGTGCAAATAAATATTTGAGCATGTTAACTAGTCAGCCTAAAACTATTATTCAATATAAATTACATAATGTGGATCTCCACATGCCATGGTGAGACCCAAAAAAATAACCCAAATCATCCAAAGAAAACCTAGATCAAAATAATATGATCCAAATAAGGTAAGCCAACTGAACTAGCCTAAACACAACATAATTGAGTCTTCCAAACACATAGCAACATAAGCTCACTTGCCAATAAAAATTGTTTTCCTCGATTTCAATGTGGCCGAAATCATGAGGCAACCCTATGAAAATGGTCCATTTCATACCTCACGTCCTACGGGAGAGGTTTATTAACTCCGTCGATTAGCTCATTTTTCTTTTTGCTTTATATTTTTATCATTTGTTTTTATCTTTTTCTTTTCCCCTGCAGATCCAACTTTAAAGTCCGACCTGCAGGTAATCCTTCCCCTGCAGATCAAACTTTAAAGTCCAACCTACAAGTTGATTTGTCAAAAGTTGCATGTCAGACTTTAAAGTCCAACTTGCAAGGGTTTTAGTCCGACATGCACTACGCAATTAGCATTAATGAGCACATTTATTGCTAATTTTTTGGTTTATTTATTAATCGACTGAGGTTATTTCTTCATTTTGTTTTGAGTTTTCTCTTGTGCGTGTGCCCTCTTGCTCCTCTCCTCACAAATTTGACTTTGATTCATCGATATTCATTCAATTTTCTTCAGGTTGCGTGGATTCAGGTAGGGTTTTTGTTTGTTTTATAGCTTTTTCTTTTATTTTCCTTTCGCGTTCGTTTTTCTTTTGTCAGAGGGCAATAGGACATTAAAGTCCGATTTCTCTTCAACCTTCTTTTCGGGTTGAGGGAAATCAGACTTTAAAGTCTGACTGCCTCATTGATCCATTTTACTTTGCCCCTCCCCTCGCGTACATGTCAGGTTTTAAAACCCGACATGCAAGCTGATAATTGGAAATTACTCTCCGCATATCAGACTTTAAAATCTGATATGCAGAGGGTAAACCTCACATATCAGACTTTGAAATCCGATATGCAAGATGAGAATGTTTGATTGACATGTCGGGTTTTAAAACCCGACATGTCAATCAGTTTGTCCTTCCCAAGACATCGGATTTTAAAGTCTGGTGTGCTGGTCTTGCAAGTAATTTGTATCCTTGCACATCGGACTTTAAAGTCCGATGTGCTGATGACTTTTCCCCAAATTTGCAGATTGAACTTTAAAGTCCGATATGGAAATAAGATTGCTTTAACTTGCACATTGAACTTTAGAGTCCGATGTGCAAATTTTGACTCCTAAGGTGCAAGTCGGACTTTTTTTCTCTGACCTGCTAGTTTTGACAATTTTTGCTCCCAAGCCTTTTTCTAAGTCCTATTTTTCAATCTACTCAATGAAGTTTGGTTTTTGTTGAAGAAACTAATCCCCAGTGTTGAATGCAGACATTTGTAAATGTCAAGGCCTCCTCACAACAAACCTGAGCCTTCACCAAGACAATTGGAATCTTCACCAGGTAAATCATCAGCAAGGAAGATGAAGTGCAAGTATGATAAATACTTGAATATGTACCCCAAGATCTCGATGGATTCAAATATTAAGGAGATCAAAGACATAGAAATTGGTCATGTTAGTATCAAGGAATTTATTGGTCGGGTTGAGAAAGCTCCTTCCCACTTGATAAGCTTGATTAATTATAAGTTGCATAAATATGCTGCCTTCCCAGTTGCAGCTCATGATCTAGATTTTCTACTTGTACTGACAGATCACTTTGATCCGAATACAAGATAGGTTAGGGATGCAGATCAAAATGTGATCATGACTTTGGATAATGTTTTCTTTAATAGTGTTTTCAAAGGATCTCTAGTTGAGGAAGTAGCTGACATTTCTCAAGAAAGTGCTCAGGAGTACTATGATAAGAATCAGGATAAATGTAAGAAAGTGATTAATACAGTGTACCTCTCTACTGCCAGAAATTCTACCACCTCACAATGGCCTAAGTGTTTTCATAGAAGTGACTTAAATGAGGAGTACAATGATATGGTCACTATGCTAGCAAAGGTGAAGGGTTTAAAGGATTCTCATTACTTTCAAACCTGGATGTGCTATTACATGAATATAATCAGGAAAGGGGCAGCAAGGATTAATTGGGGTGAACAAATCAATGATGCACAATGTGCGCAGTTGAAGGAGGTCAAGGTGACATTGAAATTTTATATAACCTCTTACCTGGTTTATGTAGCTACTTCTATGAGGCAATATCCAGGTTTATCTACCAAGGGTGACAGGAGATTAGTACCAGTCTGAGAATATTATGATCAACTTACTATCAAGAATCAAAGTATTCATTTCAGAAGAGTTAATGATGCTTTCTTCGCTATGTGGAAATGTATGTTTGATAAAAGAGTGAAAAATAAAATATTATCAAAGGATGCATATAACAGGGTGTCACATTTTGTATGTGTTTTTCTTCAATTTTCATCATTCGCTTACAGACGGATAGGATGTTTCTCAAGTGAACCTTTTATTCTACCAAGGTATCCCTCTGACAAAAACATTCTCATGGAGTTGTGTCGACAATTGATCTATGTGCATGAAAAGAAATCACAAGCACATAAGACTGGGTTGAAGTTCCCTGAATCCATTGGCAAGTACTCAGTTTTGACAAATCCTAAGGCCAAGATCATGGAGGAAGAAATGCAATGGAATACTATGAGAAGATTCAAGGCACAAAATAATTTTGATTTTTCATGGCATGAAGAACAAGTTGAAGAGGAGTTACACTCATGTCTATAGATTTGAGGATGTATGGGTGAACTACCAAGATGAAGAGGACATAAGAAGGATGTATTTCAGTCGTCTTACCCTGGAACAAATTGAAAACTTGGATTTGGCAAAGATCCCAATGACCATGGAAGACACTAGTGACATAATAGATCCAATCTATTATGAAAAGAAGATTGTCAACTCTCCACTACCACCAATGCAATGGTCAAGAAAGGAGAGTAAGTCTATCACTCAAATAATTTCTCCCATTTTGGCTAAAACCAATGCATGGCTGTTAAAAAATAATCTGATAATGAAACAATTTCCTACTAGCTTTGGAGATGACGATAATAGTGATGGTTCAGTTGGTAAGACAACTATGGCTGAAACAAGAAACAATAGCAGAGAGGATCCACAAGTGTTTCCCTTAGCCCATGTGACACAATCTAAAGGGAAAGGGCCCAAAATTAAGCTCACAATTAAAGGGTCCAGAAAAGGTGAATCATCTTTAGGAGCATAGGAAACAACCACAAAGAAAAGAAAACAATATCCTACTATAGATGCTGAAAAAGAAAAGGAAATAGAAGAAGGTGAAATTCCTCAACAAAAGGAAGCACGAGATGAAGAAACATTACTTCCTGGAGAAGTAAATGTCCCAACCACTTCATAGGCACCAACCCTTTCAGAGGTGATTATCCATTCTATCGATTTTGATTCTGATCAAGAGGATGAGGGATTTGATGATGAAGGGTTGGATTTGGATATGTCTCAGTCAGATGCCCCTCAACTTTTTTTTTCATTAACTAATTTCTCCATTTTGGATGATATTCCTTCATCCACTATTGAATCTTCACTACTGGATTTTACTGAATCTATGGAAGAGGGGTTTGCAGAGCAACCTATGGTGAACTTACCTATCACCATAATCATAACAGAAGTTCCACCTTTAGTAAGCACTAGGGTTGTATCCATGACATCTTCAACTCTCCCGTCTAAGATTATAACTGAAGGGGTATCAGCAACAACAACTATTACTACATCAACAGGTATTTCACTAGGTACTTCAGCATTAATACCAATAACAACACTCACAACTACTACCAATTCAAGTCAGCCTGCTCCCAAGATCCCAGTTGAGACTCAATAAGAAGCTACTACTCTATCTGCCAATCTATAATTACCACCTTGGATGGAGGTAGTAGCACCTAAGAGGAAGAAACAAGTAATTTTGTCTGATGAGTTTGATTTTGAGCAGTTGGTTCCTCCAAAGCCTAAAGGAACAAAGAATCCAAAGATTGCCTCTTAGGTGTTAGTGGACCTGACTTCTAAAAGGAAGTATGTTGAGGTCATGGTACCATCATCCGGTAAGAATAAAGATAACATACAACCTAAGGATTACACAATGCAAATTGTAGAGCTTGGGGTGGAGACACATGAAAGTGTTAAGCTAGATTCTCAAACAACTTTCAACTCCTTGCTACGAAGATTTGATCGAGAGAGGGATGAGAAAAATGAATTGAAACAAAAATGTGAATAGTTGACTAATATTCTGTTGAAAGTTACACAATCCTCTCAAGAAGTTGAGCCCATAGGATCCTCAATGGACACTGAAGCTCTAAAGAAAATTGAATAGGTAGGAGCCAAGGGTTGGGTGATGGATGAGTGGATTTCATGGCTAAAGTCAGAAGGCTCTCGTCTTTTAAGTTCAATAGTTGGGTTATTGGAAGATTTTGAAGTAATCCAAAGTCAAATGCGAGATGTAAAAAATTCATTATCTCAAGAGATCGAAAATATTGAGAAGAGTACTACCCTTTGGAGAAAAATGGAGGACTTTTGAGTAGATGTCCTCGTTGAAAATAAAGTGATTCACACAAGGAAAAAATATATCTAGATTTTGTTGCTATTGTCTCATAAGAAAGAGACAATAAGGTTGATGATTGCAGAGTTAGATTGAGAGAGGAAGGAAGGTTATGATGAGATCGACCTTATTTCTACTAGAATTGCTGATCTTCCTTGTTATCTGTATGATGACAATCAGAATCTCGTTACTAGTGATGCCATCACACATGAATTCCTTTCCCTAATGGATCACTGCATGGGACAGGATTTCTCACTTGGTGCATTTGATAATTTATTGGAGATCCAAGTCTGTTTTGAGGTCCTCGCATCCATGCTGAAAAATGAGAAAAAAGAAATATGTAAAGGCCGAGGATACAATTTCCCATGTTCTTGTGATCATAGATTCTACCCCAATGCCAGACCAAGCAGAGATGAAGGCCATCTTGACTAAGTTCAAGTAATTCCATAAATCCAATGAGGAGGAGAAAGATGAATAAAGTGTCCCCTTTTTTGACACTTTCTTTTCATGTATTTGCATTGTTAGATGTTGCTAGTTTTCTCACAGTTGCACATTTTCTTATTGTTGTAGTTGTAGTCAAGTGGGACTGTGCAATTGAATTAGTTAACTATGCCCACATTTTTCTCCATTCTTTTCCTATTTGGGGAGGACCCTCATATGTAAATATTTTTTTTTTTATGCTTAGAAAAACTCTACCAAATTTTTATCTCAATCAAGACTTTGTGCGTTTGATGTAAAAGGTGGGATTCAAGGAAATAAAGATAACAACTCTCTTGTTTCCAAACTTTGTGTTGGACTCTAATTTTTCATTGTGATTGGAATAATTCTTATGTTTATTTCTTATAATTGTTCTTTATGATCTTGGATATTTGGTTAAATTGTTATAGTTTATGAAAGAGCTTTCCAATTGTGCAAATAGACTTTGTGCTCCTTGCATATTTGGGAAAATTTTTGATATTAAGTGTGTTGGTATTATGGATGTGTTGCATTGGTTTTGTCATTGATGTCAACACTTGTCAACACTTGAGAACACTTGGAGATCTTTGGTTATGTTCACCAGCATATTCAGTGACTTATGCACAGTCACCGGTATCTGGTTCACCAGAAGGTTATATTGTTCACCAAAAGGTTATATTGTTCACCGACACTAAGGATGATCTGTTATCATTTGGAGATTACTTGGTTATGTCAAAGACATTATTTGAACACTTGGTTTTGGTGATTTAATTATTGGCACAATCGAGTTTGCATATTTGTTGTTACCGACAAATAGGTCTAGGCTATGGATCGGCAAGCGTTATCTATTCCAGATCAGCATGACACGTTATGGAGATGATTTGTTATTGTTGTAAATGCATTGAGCCGACATCATGCATCACATATTGATTCACTTGTAATTGATTTTATTGTAATATCCTAGTGAGCTGACCTACACATTTGGTCTTAGGTCTTGGTATGTATGTAAGATCTCATATGTGAGATTAAGTAGTAGTAGAGGAGTGTGGAAAAGGATGGTAATAAGGTATATGCGAATATAAGCAGAGCTATGCATGCAGACATTATTTGAAGATTCAAGGAAGGTATGAGGAAGGCAATATGAACTTGACCACTACTGAATCCAGCATATGAAGATGCTATTTTGAGCAGTACATTATCATTGGATTTAACCATCCAATTGTAGTCAGTGTGACTCCCATTTTGTGATTGAGCATTGAGCTCTAGGCAGTTGGCCTTTCTACATGTGCAGACCCCATTTGTACACACATACTATCTACAGTAGTATCATTTGATTGTGGGTAAGGTTTCCCACTGTGGTTTTTCCCCTTATAGGGTTTCTACATACAAATAACTATGTCATGTGTTGTGTATGTTATTTGTCTTTCTGTTTCATGCATTAAACTTTACCGGTATTGCAATTAACTGTTAAACTGTCTACTGACATTAAATCTTGGTTTATCGGTATTATGCACTAAGTTTGGTTAAGTTAGTTCTAGTTTGAAATTAATAGACAACCGATTCACCCTCCACCCCCAACCCCCCCGCCCCTCTCAGTTGCCTTCGAGACCTAACAAAGTGATTAGTGGTAGGATTTGTATTGATGTTGTTACTAGTAGTTTAAAGGATTGAGAATTTAAACTTGAAGACTTTGGGCTGCAAGTTAAGTTTCTTATTATTCGTAATAATTAGTTTAAGCTAGTGTTACATTCAAGGAAGACTTTTATGCTTCTTGATTGTAAGTTTTAGCATAGTTTGTTGGATTTATTTGTTCATTTCTTTGAATATCTAAAGGGATAGATAATTGTAAAAAAGTGAAGTGAGAATACATAAACTCTGAAAAAAGAGAGTTATGTGGCCAACACCTACCACAGATTTTAATTTCTTGTTAATTAGAGAAGAAATTTCAAAGGGAACCTCCCCTTGATGAGAGGTGTAGACACATAAAAGTAATTATTTTTAATTACTTTTAATTCCTCACATAATTAATTAATTAATTATGTTATTCTCCTCAATATTAATTAAATATAATTAATATTGTCACTATAGTATGTGACTGATTTATTTAATAAATCAATCCCTTTCTTTATTCTTCTAAAAGATTAAATCCTCACAAATCTTCCTCTTGGCTAATTAATTTCAATTAATTAGTTCCTACAAACCATCTTCTTAATTCATCATTAACCTAATAAAGTCTTCTAGAAATTCCCTAAACTCACTTAACCTTACTCTTCTAATTTTTAAGTCTCTCCACTCATTCTCTCTCCTAGTCAAATCCTCCTACAAATCCTAATCCCACCTAAAATTTTCTTTAATCCCCCTCCTAATGAGTTACTAATGGCTAATCATCATGATTAGCCACAAAGTCAACTCCTTGTCCCTTCCATCCAACCACTAGCTTTTAATGCTCTTTTCCTAGGTGAATGTGAGATCTTCAAAATCTCACAATCCTCTAGGCATCTCCTCTCCCAAGGAATTTTTAATTCCTTCTTATTCCTCCAATCCCCATGATTATCCCTTTTTAGAGAATTTTAAATTCCTCCTCCCCATTCTTCAAGGAATGTCATATCCCTTGCTCCTCTCAAGGCACATTGGGAAGTCTTCCCAATGCACTTTGCTCTTCTCAAGGTACCTTGGGAAGTCTTCCCAATGTACCTTGAGGAGTGTGGAGACAATAAATTACTTTAAGGAATATCTCTTGGTCTCCACACCCTCTCTTGGGCCTTGTGGGAGCTCACAAGCAATCCTAGCCCTTCATCTTGAATCCATCCTAGCCATCCATTTTTCCTCTCCTCTTCCTATAAATTGAGGATGTCATCCCTTCATTTTTCATCTCCAAGTTTAGTAATCTTATGCTATCCTTTTGAGCCTAGGAAATCATCTTGGCAACCTTATCATGTTCAAATCATATCTCATTCACACTTGATCATTTCATCCTTATCATCTTCCAAATCCATTCCAATTGTGCACAACATTGGAGAGCCATCTACATCAAGCAAGCAAGAAGAGCACATCAAGTGGAGCATCACTAAGGGGTGCCTTCACTTCATCAAGCTCAATCTGAGGGAGAGGTATAAGGTTTTGTGAGGTATATGCATCTTATTCATGTTTTCATGTGTTTTGGAGTTATGTCTTTGATTTCATATGATTATATGTTTGATTTGCATGCTTATTAACTAATCCAACTCACCGGCCTTTTTCCCCTCTTCATTCTAGCACGCCCGGTGGGACCCACGTCCCTAAGAACTAATGTTTTTTATGAGTTTTTGTGAGTTGTGAGACATAGGTTTTGGAATAGTGCGACTGCAGAAAAAAAATAAAAAAATCTTTGGCGGCTCTCTATTTCAGTGTGAGTGCTCTGCGCTTTCTCCCATCTCCTCTTCATTCTTCTTCTTCTATCTATCTTATATTTCTTTTCTGTTTCTATTTTAGCATGACAGCTCTATGATTAGCATGAGCATTTTTGTGAAAATTTGAATTCCTGTTATCTGCTTTGTTTAATTTTAATAATCTATCTAAATGCAGGAATTAATTAAAAATTTTGTTTCTATGCGATCCTCATTTCTGTTTCTTTTATGTTCCTGCGTGATCCTCATTTTTGTAAAAATTCAAATTTGAAATTTTTAGGCATTAACTGTGTTTTCAATTTTTAAGCACTTAGGCTTAATTAGGGGGATAAATGAATCATTGTCTTTTGTGTTTGTGGAAAGTGTGAAAGTAGGAGAGTATGCTCTTGTCTATCTAGACAATCAGAAATCCAGACCTTTGGCACTTTTCTATCTATTTAGCACAACTGTCTGCTCTGTTATCTGTTCTGTTTAATTAAAGAAGTAAAATTTATTCTATTTTTTCTCCATATCTCCTTTATCTTCACTCCATTTTCCTCCAAACTTCACTAGATCCCCCGCATTGCCATTTTGCACATTTCCTTCTTTGGGGGCCTTATCCCAAAATCCACTTTTTGAAGCCCAAAATCCCACATTCCTCTATTTTTAGGGTTTGCCATAACTCCTTCCCCTTTTATCCAATCACCTCCAGATTTTCCCATATTGTCCATCTCCAACTTTTGCTTCTTTGTCCCTCTTGGACAAATTTTTCCATTCCTTCATCTCTCCTCCAAAATCCCCATTTTTTTGCTTGCTTATCCCTTGGAAAGTAGCAAAAACCTAGTCAAACACCATTTACCCATCAAATTTTCCTCCAAATCCACATTTGTCATTAGTAAGAAAATTTTTATTCATGTTTTTCTACTTATTCCCAAAAATTCAAAAAAATTAATATTTTTGTCATTTTGTTGTCTTTTGCAGGACACTTGTTGAAGACTCCATTTTTCAAACTACTAATCAAGTTGTTTTGCAGGTTGCCTAAAAAATCCGCCAAACACTGTGCATTTATTTAAATTAGGCACCTAGATATTAATTAAAATGGAATGAACCATTGTCTTATGTGTCTTTAAGAAAAGCGTAAAGGTAGGAGAGTATGCTCTCATCTTACTAGACGATCAGAAATCCAGACCCTCCAACCTTTTCTTATTTGATTGCATGTTTACCTCTAGCAGGCCTGCCCTCCCAACTTTCTCTTTGAGAAGGTAAGAGGGGAATGACCCAAGTACGTACACCCAGACCTGGGGTTCCCAACTCACTATAATAAATAGGCCATTGACTACGAAAGGATCAATGGTTGGGGCTATATGAGAGTTCACTCTCACATTGGGTGCTTAGTAGGATCCTGGAGATCTCAATCATGCTTGTGTGACTACTAAGTTCTTGGTGCTTCATTGGGCTATAGGCCTCAATTGTGCTTGTGCAACTTCGAAGGGTAGCTCCTAATGGGAAGACTTACTAAACACCTTGTTCATAGTGGCCAAAAACCTTCTAGTCATTGGTGCAGGAGGTCGGACCTCCGAAGCTGCCCATATTTTTACGACCTTAATAGAGACACAAAATTTGCCATGAGGCGTTTTCATGGGAATTGATGCTTGGCTACCCCGAGAAGTGAGTGTGTTAGGGTTTCAAGCATATCCGAAGCAAATATGAACTAACAATTATATGCAGATTTAAATACAAAAGATAAAGAAATAAAACAAGACACAGATAACATAGAGATTTAACATGGTTCACCCAGAATGGGTTACGTCCACCATACACAGTCATCCAATCTTTCTTATTATCTAGCAAAAATAGTACATCAACCTTACAATGCCTTAAGCATCCCAGCCACTTATAACATGCATTTTTAGGGCAAAAACAAAGTCGGCCTTTTTAGGGTTTTATTACAATGTCGGTTTTCATCAAAAAAATACCAAAAAAAAAATTTCTCGGGGGCTCCTGCCCCCAAACCGTCGCTTTTCTCGGGGGCTACCGGCCTGACCCTAGACCCTAGCGAGGATATGTGCTGAGTGTATAGTACTTTGCTGATCAGTCGCCACATTTTAACAATCTCCCACTTGGAGACTGATCAGACTGCACACCAAACAATCTTCCACTTGGAGACTGATACTACACGACACCACACTACATACAACATCCACTAGATAAAACACTAGGACTCGACTAGTATAAATTCCACAATTATCAATCAAGAAGACCAATAGAAACTGATGAAGAAATCAGCTTCTCCTGTGGAACTACCTTCGTGAACATATCGGTAGGATTCTCACTTGTGTGAATCTTCTCAAGCTGTAACTGACCCTCCTCCAAAACAGTCCAGATGAAGTGGTACCTGAGCTAAATGTGCTTTGTCCTTGAATGAAAAGCAGAGTTCTTTGCAAGATGAATGGCACTCTAGCTATCAGTATACAATGGGCTATCCTCTTGTGTCTGACCCAATTCCTCCAGAAAACATTGCAACCAAATCATCTCCTTGCTGGCTTCTGTAGCAACAACATACTAAGCTTCAGTGGTTGAAAGTGCAACAACCTTTTGCAGCCTAGAAATCCAACTGACTGCAGTTCCCCTATAGTAAAAACATACCCTGTAGTACTCCTCCATGAATCAATATCACTCGCCAGATCAGAGTTAACAAATCCACTCAGAGCAGCATTAGATCCTTTGAAACATAGTGCCTTCATAGTAGTTCCTTTCAAATACCGAAGAATCCATTTCACAGCATTCCAATGTTCCATACCCGGATTACTCATAAACATGCTCACAACTCCCATTGCATGTGCAATATCTGGCCTTGTGCATACCATTGCATACATCAGACTACCAACAGCTGATGAATACGGGATGTTAGATATTTTATTAACCTCTTCCTGTGCCTTTGGGCACATCTCCTTAGTCAATTTGAAATAACTAGCCAAAGGTATACTAACTGCTTTTGCATCCTGCATGTTAAATCTTTTCAACACCTTCTTTATATACTCACTTTGGGACAAATTCAAGGTTCTATTTTTCCTTTCCCATGTAATCCTCATACCGAGAATTTGCTTAGCTGCACCCAAATCTTTCATAGCAAATGACCTGGCTAATTTCTGTTTAAGATCATTTATATGTTGCATCTTAGACCCAGCAACAAGCATGTCATCAACATAAAGCAACAGGATAATATAACTATCATTATCAAATCTCTTAAAATATACAAAATGATTAGAATGATATCTATGATAACCGTGTTCAACCATGAAACTATCAAATTTTAAATACCATTGTCGGGGTGCTTGCTTTAGGCCATACAAACTTTTCTTCAACCTGCACACCAAGTTCTCCTTACCTTTGACCTCATATCCCTGTGGTTGCAACATGTAAATTTCCTCCTCCAAATCTCCATGGAGAAAAGCTATTTTGACATCTAATTGTTCAAGATGTAAATCATCTACAGCCACAGGACTAAATATAGTTCTAATTGAAGTCATTTTTACAACTGGAGAAAATATTTCATCATAATCTATGCTTTTTTTTTGTGCAAAACCTTTTACCACAAGTCTGGCCTTATATCTTTTCTGACCTCCTTCCTCCTCTTTTAGCTAATAAACCCATTTTTTAGGCAAGGCTCTTTTTTCTGTAGGTAAAGGGACTAAGTCCCAAGTCTTATTTTTCATCAAGGAGTCCATCTCCTCTTTCATGCCTAGCTCCCACTATTGTTTGGCATCTACTTGCATTGCTTCTTCATATTCTTCTAGTTCACCAGAATCCATTAATAAAATAGAATACAAAGAAGGAGAAAATCTTTCAGGGGGTCTACTTATCCTCGTATAATGTCTAACACTTGCAAGAGTTTGTGGGACAATCTATTGTTGCTGAGCATTAGGTACCTATGACATTTCATTTTCAGGAATCTCATCCAACACCACATATTCTTGTTTGTCCTGTTCATGCTTCTTTTCCTGCATCTGTTCTTTATACATGACCTTCTCATTGAATATAACATCTCTACTTCTAATTATTTTCTTATTTTCAAAATCCCATAACCGATAGCCATATTCATCTATCCCATATCCAATGAAGGTACATTTCTGAGATTTAGCATCAAGCTTGGTTCTATTTTCTTTATCAACATGGACAAAAGCTTCGCAACCAAAAGTTTTTAGAAAAGAATAATTTACCTTTTTACCAGTCCATGCCTCCTCTAGAATACCACCATCCAAAGGGGTTGAAGGTCCTCTATTTATCAAATAGACAACAGTATGTACAACATCTGCCCAAAAATGTAAGGGCAATCCAGCATGTAATCTCATGCTCCTCGTGCATTCCATGATTGTCCTATTCATTCTCTCTGACACACCATTTTCCTGTGGAGTTCTTGGAACTGTCTTCTGCTTTCGAATCCCATTTAAGGAGCAATAATCTTCAAATTCTTTTCTGCAATACTCACCTCCATTATTCGATCTGAGACACTTCAACTTTTTTCCTGTCTCATTCTCAACCAAAGCTTTCCATTTCTTAAAAGTTTCCAAAACATCTGATTTTTGTTTTAGGAAATATACCCATGTTTTTCTGGTTGAGTCATCAATAAAAATAACATAATAACAAGAGCCACCAAGAGATGATACCTGAGCCAGTCCCCATACATCTGAATGTACAAGCTCTAACTTCTCACTCTTCTTCTCTTTCCCAACCTTGAGAAATCTGAGTCTTTTCTGTTTACCATAAACATAGTTTTCACAGAACTCTAAATCAATCTTCTTTAGTCCTGGCAATAGATTTTTGGAGTGAAGGGTTTTCATCCCTTTCTCACTCATGTGCCCAAGCCTATGGTGCCACATTATCAAATCTGTTCTTGCAACATTTATTGTTGTTGTCCCTGTAGTAACTTTATCTGTAGCAGCTAAGGTAGAGTAAGTGTTACCAATACACAGATATAATGTGCCTACCTCCACACCTTTAGCTACTACTAATGATCCTTTAGTGACTTTCCACATACTGTCTGAGAAGGTAACTATGCAACCTTCACTACCTAGTTGCTCTGCAGAAATTAAATTTCTTCTTAAATTAGGAACATGTCTTACCTCCTGTAGAAACCAATCATTACCATTTTGCAACTTGATCTTTATCTTTCCTTTTCCAACAATTTGACAGGGCTCATCATCACCCAAATATACCTGTCCAAAATCACCTTGAACATAATCTAGAAAATATTTTCTATGGGGTGTAGCATGAAATAAAGCCCCAAAATCTATTACCCAAGAATCATTAACATTATCCAAACATAAGATTAAAGCATCTTGTAAAGTATTACTTGCAATATTAGCTTGCTTACTGTCATTTTCATTTTTGTCTCCTTCTTTGTTTTTCTGAGACCAACAGTCTTTCTTTAGATGACCAGGCTTTCCGCAGTACCAGCAATCTTTCTTTCCTCTAGATTGAGAGCGTCCTTTCTTTGACTTCCCTCATGACTTCTCATTCCCAAGGCCTTTTCCTCTTTCCTTTGATCTTCCTTTGTTCTCCACATTCAAAACACTACCTGATGACGTTGGAGTCTCACCTGTGCTTTTCCTTCACATTTCCTCGCTTAGGATAACACCAACAATATCATCAAATACCAAAGTATTTTTACCAGAGACAGAGTTACTTACAGCCATAACCAAGCTATTCCAGCTTTCTGGCAAAGAACATAAAATCAAGAGAGCCCTAACCTCTTCTGCAAAGGTAATTTTTACTGAAGACAATTGACTGGCAATTGTATTAAAGTCGTTTAAGTGCTCCACTACAGATCCTCCCTCACTCATTTTCAAATTAAACAAACGTTTCATAAGAAATACCTTATTCGAAGCTGAGGGTTTCTCATACAACTTAGCCAATGTTGCCATCAAATCTATAGTCATTTTTGCTTATGTTATATTGAAAGCTACAGACGACGCAAGGCATAATCGAATGGATCCTAGTGCCTTTCTATCTAAAATGTCCCACTCTTCATCTAACATTGTGGTCGGTTTTTTTGCCTTTCCTTCCAATGGCCACCACAAATTCTTTTGATACAGGTAATCCTCCATCTACATTTTCCATAACTGATAATTCTGGCCGTTAAACTTTTTGACCTTGAATTTGAAATCCTCCATTGCTCCCACTCAAATCTGAAAGTCCTGCCAATTTATAGAAAACCTCAGTCTGATACCAATTGTTAGGGTTTCAAGCATATCCAAAGCAAATATGAACTAACAATTATATGCAGATTTAAATACAAGAGATAAAGAAATAAAATAGGACACAGATAACATAGAGATTTAACGTGGTTCACCCAGAATGGGTTACGTCCACCATACACAGTCGTCCAATCTTTCTTATTATCCAGCAAAAATAGTACATCAACCTTACAATGCCTTAAGCATCCCAGCCGCTTATAACATGCGTTTTTAGGGCAAAAACAAAGTTAGCCTTTTTAGGGTTATAATGTGTTG
Source organism: Cryptomeria japonica (assembly GCF_030272615.1). NCBI lineage: Eukaryota > Viridiplantae > Streptophyta > Pinopsida > Cupressales > Cupressaceae > Cryptomeria > Cryptomeria japonica. Next base: position 147,382,996 of record NC_081407.1, read on the forward strand.
AGTGTACAGTACTTTGCTGATCAGTCGCCACATTTTAACAGTGTCATGGAGGGGAGCTAGTGGGGTCAAGCATCTAAGTGTCTGCTCTGGGTAAGCGTAGCTGGGAAACCGATTGGGATCCAATGACTATTGTCCTTGCCAACCTTAAGAATGTTGTATATGAGCATGAGTGTCTTTGAGATAATATGCATTTGATCATTGTGTTTTCTTTGTTCGATACATACTTGCCAAGAGAAGACTAAAAACACATCACTATCCCCAAACACTTTGCAAAAACACTTGTCAAGACACAAACAATTGTCCAAGTCATTACCCACACAAAGTCCAAAATTATGTCAAAACTTCATCCGTCCCATGTTTCATAAGCCCAAGAGAGAAGCTAAGAGTTCATCCTCTCCATCAACATTCAAATTTGTCCTTTGAAACACCTACTATCATCCAAATCAGGGTGGTCATATCCCTTCATACAACTTGTCATTCGAATCGATCCTCCATTAAGTTATGTTCATGCCAAAGACAGCCTAGACATCAAGTTTCTTCTAAGCTATCACTACCATACCTCCTCCATCAATCATCCTCAAATTTTCCAAGGACTTAGCACATCAAATCAATCTCCCTCCACTATCAAATCAATTATCAAAATTCAAATACAGTCATCCTCTAATCCAATTTAACCTCGCGTTAAGGTTACATGCCTTGTGAAATTCCATTTAGACCTACCTCATCATTAATCAATTGGCTCTCGTGCTCGAAGGGGAATCCTCTTCAAGTACCTTTTTCATAATCCTTTTGAGTCGATCAAGACTCTTAACTCACGTCTTTAGTTTGCTTATGGTCATTAGCCAACCCTTGGTATAAGAGAGGCTTTTCAATCATCAATCCAAGGTCTAAATTCTACACAACTTGGCCATCACCTTACTTGTGGTTGCATCCACCACCTAAAATCCTCATTGAAGGACTAAGGTGTCAAATCCTAATCAAATCCGGGCTCTAATCCAAGAACCATACCAATCAACAAAATCCCTTGTCATAAAAGACAAAAATCCAAAATTTCACAAATATCTTGCTAAGTCCTTTCATCACAAATTTCCTCCTCCAAACTTTTCCAAGGTTATTCGTGTATGGTCACAACTTGATCCCAAAAGAGAAAGATGGTTGAACAACAATATGGCATGTCAGATATTAGTGCCCTATATGAAGATCCCACACAAGATCCTACACAAAGTGGGCAACCTAGCAATCAAGATTAAAGCCAAAATCCTAACATGGTTAGCCAAGATGAACTCTCTCCAGAAGTGCAAACTTTCCTAGTGGATTCTTATAACCAAGAGATGATGGAAAAGTTTATTCAACACAATCCCACTACACTTCTAAAAACTCTCCTTGAAAATGGAGCTCAACTTCCACTTGAATTTAATAGGTCCGCTCTCGCCCAACAACCACAAGGAGACCTCACTCCCACACAAAGTGTTTCACCTATTATTCAAACTCAATCAATCGCAGCCCCATCAATCATCCAAGCTCAATCAATGCCACCCACATCACCTCCCACCGTGGTCTCCATCCCACCTTCTTCCTCCTTACCATCTATACCACTATCAAATCTGATCTCATTTATTCTCGAACACACTTCTATACCACCTCCTTCCATTCAACCACACATTTCTACTCCACAAACTTCCCTTCTTGCCAACAATGTCACAAATTTCATCCAGGCTGTACTCAATCCCATCATAATAGTTTGCGGACTGCAACCAACTATCACACAAATCCCTGCGACATTGGTCCTCACATCCCACGTTCCTGCCTCCTCATCATATCAATACATTGGTGGCGGTGCACCTTCTTTGGTTCACCCAATTCTTGGGGCAAATACAATTCATCATTATCAAAGTCCACAACAAGACCTCATCAAGGAAATTCAAGACATGAAAAATAGCATCAAGGACATGAAAGAAAGGACTAATAAAAGGAAAACTTACTCGTTCAAAGAGTTTTTCCCTTGTCCTTACGACCCGTCTATATCAGTTGCACCCTATCCCCCAGGATTTGAGATCCCCAAATTCACCAAGTATGAAGGCAAAGGAGACCCCCATGATCATGTCTGAGAATTCCACATCTTATGCCAAGAAGTCTCCTATAGTGACCTTTATCTTCGCAGACTATTTCCCAAGAGTCTCATGGGAGACGCCCTGACATGGTTCTCATCTCTACCGCGAGGTTCCATTGTCTCCTTTCCAGACTTGGCAGAAAAATTTGTGGCCCACTATGCTTACAACATGGTTAATGATGTTTCTATGATAGACCTATGCAATACAAAACAAAGGCCCAGAGAAACCTTCGCCAATTTCCTACAAAGATGGTGACCTCTTATCAAGAAATTCCAGTGGGATATGCCAGAACAACAACAAATTGAACTATTTCAAAAGAACTTGGTACCTGAACTTTTGAGACCCTTAATATCCCAATGTATCAAATCCTTTCAAAAATTAACCGATAAGGGCCTCTCCCTCAAATGTGTCTTGATGGAGGAAGGAACCTTGAAACATTACCAGAAGTCAACACAAAGTTCTCCCTCTTATCATAACGACAAGCTGAAATTTTGGTCTAAAATAAAAAACATGGTAAATGATGGTAAGCGGATCAAAACCATGGCCGCTCCCCCAAAATCCACCACCAATAATCATCAATTCAATAATCAAAGCAATCAAAATCAATCCCAAAAACCTCACAACAATGTCTCAATCCAGGGATGACCACCCCGATTGAATAACCGGACTCTAAGAGACTTCACTCCTCTGGCTGAACCTATTGAAATGGTGTTTCAAAAACTTGTCCAAGCAGGTGTAGTGGTTTTTCCAATCACTCGTCCATTTGACCCCAATCAACCTAAACTAAGATGGTATAATGAAATGAGTATTGTGAATACCATCGTATCAAGGGGCATGATACACGAAAGTGTATGAAACTTAAAATCTACATACAAGACCTCATTGATAGGGGTGAGATTGAAGTAGCAAATGCAAAACCTGGTAATAACAATGACAAACTCAAAATGTACTAGGAACCCTTCCCAAAGTATGATAAAGGAAAAGGATCATCATCTAATGTAGTGGGCTATGACTACACTAATCACATAACCGAGTTTGATTTTTTAGTAGGTCACATTGAACTTGCAGACAATCATATCAATGTCATAACCATCCAAGGAGTTAATCCTCCTTCTTCCCAAAGCAGACCAAATCCTGATAGGATAGTCATTCAAGGCACCACGCCTTCCACCTCCCATTTCCAGAATGACTGCAATGTAACTACACACCGAGGTAAAGTCACCATCCAAGGAGTCCCTCCCCCACCAAATCCACTGCCCATGTCTTCCACCTGCCGATATGACCTCTTGGACCAACTTGGGAAGACCCCCGCTCAGATCTCCATTTTGGAACTTCTTAAAACTTCCCTGGTCCATAAATAAATTTTGGAACAAGCCTTTCTCTAATCACGCGTTCCTGATAACATCAACCCCACCCAATTCCAAGCCCTCATTGGAAACCTTGCTACCCGACAGCACCTTGTATTTACCTCCAAAAATGCACCCGAAGATGAAGACCATAACAAACCTTTGCACATCAAAGCTCTTATCCACAAGCACAAGGTCAAACGTATCCTAATAGATGGTGGATCCGGGCTTAATCTATGTACATACAAATTAATAAAACAATTGGGACTTTCTAAGGACCTGGTAGACACATCAGGAAGGATCACAATAAAGGCATATGATGATGCAGAAAGAGTTTCAAAGGGCATGATCACCATACCTCTTCAAGTGGGCCCCATTACAATTGAAACCCCTTGCCAAGTACTAGATCTTGATCTCCCCTACAACATTCTCCTTGGTCGGCCATGGATTCACTCCTTGAAGGCTATACCCTCCACCTATCACCAATGCATCAAATTCCCTTTCAATGGAAGAGAAATAACTATCAAAAGTGATCCACAACCCTTCCAGTATTGCAAACTCCTAGAGGAAAACCATCCATATCATTGCCCATTAAATAGACCCTCGCCAACGCCTCCATCTGACACATCAAATGTTGCCTCCACATCATCCCAACTAGATAATCAAATCAAGATCTTGGACAATGGCTGTGGAGAATACAAATTGGAGGACATCTTATTAATAGGCAACCTCCCTCTCTCTCCTAAGCCATTTGGCAAACCAAAAGAGCTCAAAAAGGACCCAAAAGCAATCATGCAATGCTAAAATACCACCTTCCAGCAACGGGGCCCACTTAATGAGGAGAGCCTTGAAGCAGATGTCTCTTGCTAGTTGTACCGGGAGAGGATGATGATCCAGCAAGAATATCCAAAAAATTGTACCCAAAAGCATCTACCATAGTTGAAAGAATGGGTTACAAAGGACACAGCTTGGGACCAGAGCAGAAAGGAAGAAAAGCACCCATAAATCCTATCTCCTATAGATACAATAGAGGCTTGGGGTACACCCCAGTGCCTAAGATTACTATCACTGGTGCCCCTTCTAGTCCTTCTTCGGATATCGAAAACACTAATGAAGAGGAATTCCACGAAATTCCTTATGAATACGAGAAAGATATCTTCTTTGACACTTACATTAATACCATCACCCCCATAACCCCTCCCACTTCACACGAGCTACATCTTGTCCATCCTGAACTCATTGACTAGGGCCAATGAGACAAACCCACTTTAGATATCTGCATCAATGATAATGCTCTCATTTCTCTCCTGATAGCGCAAAACCTGGAAGATTGTAACAGAATCGAGGGTATTCAACTACACAAAAAGGGATACTTTGGTAGTCAGGTCAATGCCCTTAGCCACAAAAAAGATAATAAAAGGAAAAGACATGATTCCCTAGGTGAAAACCTCCCTGAGGCACCTTTGGATAAACAAAAAATAAAAACAAAGGGCGTATCCGAAAGTGAAAACTTGAAAAAGGCACTTGACAATGAGGGACTTGACCTCCCTACCATTGGTTACCTTCTGTAGGACAAATCAAATTTGTTGATAGAAGAAACAGACAACATCAACATGGGCACCAAAGTCATTCCAAAAAATGTGCTCATTGCCAAATCCCTCACAGAAATAGAGAAACAAGACTTCATCAACTTCCTTACAGAGGTAAAAATTAATTTTGCATGGTCCTATGCTGATATGCCAGGGTTGGATCCTACCTTGGTGGTACACAATCGTTCTGTCCGCCCAGATGCAAAACCTATAAAATAAAAATTGCACAAAATGCACCCACATATTGCTCTCCTGGTCAAGGTGGAACTCCAAAAGATGTTAGATGCAGAATTAATCAAACCCATAGACTACACTGAATGGGTCTCTAACATTGTACCTGTTGGCAAACCTATCAGGGGCATCCACATCTACACAAATTTCCAAGATCTAAATAGAGCTTGTCCTAAAGATTATTTCCCGCTCCCCAATATAGACATGATTGTGGACCTTACAGCGGGACATGAAATGCGATTGCTAATGGATAGGTTTTCCGGATACAACCAAATCAGGATAGCAGACGAGGATCAACATAAAACCACATTCACAACACCATGGGGTACTTTCTATTATCAGGTCATGCCTTTTGGTCTCAAAAATGTTGGAGCTACATACCAACATGCCATGACAACATTTTTTTATGACCTCTTACACAAAATTATGGAGGACTATGTGGATGATCTACTAGGAAAATCTAAGACAAGACAAGAACACATTCCCATTCTAAAGCAGATTTTTGAAAGATTAGAAAAATACAAACTACGCCTGAATCCCAAAAAGTGTGTTTGGAGTCACATCGGGAAAATTATTAGGATTCATTGTTTTCCACAGAGGCATCAAGGTCGATCTTGCAGAAGTAAAAGCTATCATGGAAATGCCTCCACCAAAAACTCTTAGGCAACTATGTCGTCTCCAGGGAAAACTCCAATCTGTTAGACATTTTATTTCACAACTAGCAGATAAGTGCCATCCATTTGCACACCTCCTGCACAAGGACATGAAATTCAAATGGGACTGCTTATGCCAAAAGGCCTTTGAGAAACTAAAAGAATATCTAGCATCACCTCTAGTCTTGATGCCTCCTACTCCTAGAAAACCCCTTATTTTGTATATATGTGCTACTGCAGTGGCATTGGGGGCATTATTGGCACAGACAGATGACCAAGGGAAAGAACATGCCATTTACTACATCAGTCAAAAACTGGTAGGATATGAACTCAATTATACCCCCATTGAAAGAGCATGTTTGGCATTAGTGTTCAGCACACATAAACTATGACACTATATGCTAAACAACAAGACAAAATTTATTGGTAAAATTGATCCACTTAAATATCTCCTGCCAAAAGGTGCTCTCACTGATAGAACTGCCAAATGGGTCATTCTCCTAAGTGAGTTTGACATTGAATATATGGACAGAAAGGCAATCAAGGGACAAGTAATTGCAGATCAGTTGGCTGAAGCTCCACTTCTAGGTGACCATCCTATTCTCATAGAATTACCAGATGAGTTCATTATGACTATTTCCACATCCTCCACATGGCAATTATACTTTGATGGATCCTGCACCCAAAATGGATCAGGGGCAGGAATATTATTGGTCACACCTCAAGGAGATGGCATCCCCAAATTATACAAGATAGCCTTTGCATGTACCAACAATATAGCAAAATACGAAGCACTCATCATAGGTTTGTGCTTGGTTTTCCAATGGAAAATAAAGGAATTACAAGTCTATGGTGATTCCCAGCTCATCATAAAACAAGTCAATGACAAATACCAGACAAAAGATGATAAACTCCTACCCTACTGTACCATGGTTGAAGATCTTAAGAAACATTTCACGATAATAAAGTTTGAACAAATCCCACGAACAAACAATAGGGCTACAAATGCAATGGCCACCATTGGCTCCCTCTTTCAAATGCCCGCACACAGTCAGAAGTGCAAGTTCCTGGTTGAGAAATTATTTATACCAACATATGACCTACCAGAGTCTGAAATGGTGTGTGTTCTCGTTGGTCTCGAGTCCCCTTGGTACCAAGAAACCTTTGCTTTCCTCAAAGACAACACCATTCCCCCACATCTCACAAAAACCCAACAACAAACCTTCATCCATCGATGTGCTCGTTATACCATCCTCGGAGACACCCTATTCAGAAGGCATTTCGATGGTTCCATCCTAAGGTGTTTAGATAAACAAGAAGCAGAATGGGCATTATGCGAAGTACACGAGGGCATCTGTGGGGCACACTCAAGTGGGCTCACATTGGCTAAGTTGTTTTTGAGAATAGGATACTATTGGCCTAAAATGGAAGAAGATGCATACAACTATGTGAAGAAATGCATCCCTTGCCAACAACATGGTGACAAGATTCATGCACCGTCACAAGAATTGCAACCATTTATTACACCCTGGCCCTTCTCATAGTGGGGGCTCAATCTCATTGGGAAAATCCATACTTCATCCTCCAACGGACATAAGTTCATTATAACCGGTATCGAGTATTTCACCAAGTGGGTAGAGGCTATCCCTCTTAATTTTACCACTGGTAAGCAGATATCCAAATTCATCCTGAATTACCTAATATGCCAATATGGCATTCCAAAATTTATTATCATAGATAATGGCAAACAATTTAAAAACTAGGATGTCAAAGAACTTTGCCAAAAATTCAACATCCAACATCTCTTCTCCACCCCATATTATCCCCAAGGCAACGGCCAAGCTGAGGCTTTGAATAAAACCTTAATCAAAATTCTCAAAAAGACAGTCAATGAAGCTGGCCGTGATTGGAACCTCCAACTCCATCCCACTTTGTGGGCCTACCGCACCTCCATCCACACCCCCACAAGCGCCACCCCTTATTCTTTGGTCTTTGGCTCCGAAGCCATCCTTCCCCTTGAGGTCGAGATCCCCTCTCTAAGGGTATCACTGCAAGACATCCTACCAGAGGAAGAATACAGAATTGCCCACTTACAAGAGCTAGAATTGTTAGATGAAAGGCGCCTCAAGGCCTTGAACCATCTCCGGGTATATCAGAACCTCTTGCGTATGAGTTATCACAAAAAAGTCAGAACCCGAGAATGCCAAGTTGGTGATCTTGTCCTCATGGAGAATCAGAAAAATCTACAAGAAAGAGAAAAGAAAGACAAGTTCGAGCCTAATTGGCTTGGACCATATGTAATCACAACAAAATATGGATCAGGAGCTTATTAGTTGGCTACTCTTGATGGCGATCCTTTAGATGATCCAATGAATATAATGCACCTCAAAATATTTTATGCTTAGTCCTAAAAAAGTGTTAAATTGTCATAAAAAAATCAAGAAAAAATAAAAAATAAAAAATAAAAAATGAGAAAAAGATCGTGAAAAATTGTCACTTTGGTGAAAACCTAGCAAACAGGCACCTTATGAAACAAAAAAATTAAAAAATTAGAAAAAGAAAGAAATAAAATTCGTCCATTAGTGGAAACCACTTGGTGGTGCTACAGACAAGTACCTTGGTGAAAACCTCTATGCAGGTGCCAAGGTAAATAACCGGATCCATTGTCTATCATGTTGATACTGCAAATCATCCATCATCCAGCGCACCCATGTGCAACATTCCTTCTTTTCTACCTCCCAATAGAACATGTGTATGATGATGAGTCTTTGCCTGAGTCATGAACAAGGAATGTCCCATTAAAACTGAGCTTTTATGCCTCTGTGTAAGCTTCAAGAAGTCTTGAGAAATAATCCCAAGTCCACAGGTCACTCTCCAAAACCATTAAATCACTTGCCTAATCCAAAAGCCCACTTTGCCCTAGGGATGACACCTTCCCTCGCCTAGCAACCTAATCTTTCATCCTAGTTCCACTCTTGGAAAGAGGTATCATTTGGTCACAAGGAAGTGACTTGTTAGATTTTGTTAGATCTTTTCATATAGACTTGCATCTTTTGCCCTACGACTACCACTATTTACAATTGTCTGGGTTCTTCCATATCCAGGTACATTATGATAGGTGCATACTAGGGCATATTTCATAGTATGACATGTTTTGGATCCCTCCTTTATAAATTGATGACTTGGTACTAGTGTTTATCAACACTTACCTTCTCGTGTACAAGAGGTATCAGTGTGTTTGAGGGTTTCCTTGCACGAACCCACAACTTTGTATTAGTGTTTCTTAACACTTGCATTGTTGTGTGCAAGAAATTCCCGTTTGTCTACAAAGTCAGTCAGCGCCCTGATTTTCTCATGGCATCCTGATTTCTATAATCAGTGGTGCAAGCCACTCAAGGCAACATCAAACTAGGTTGGCTCTCCACATTTGTTGTGCACAAAATCTCACCATCATTCCATCAAATCCTAAACTCAATAATGCCATGGATTTCTGAGTTTCCCCCACTTCCCATCTATTCCATATTCTTCTATCTAAGATCATTGTGTTATTATTGGCATATTCCCTCTTTTTATTAACTCATTCACATCATGTAGAGTGCATTTCTTAGATAGTCATTTTTTTTCCACAAAACATTTACCATATAAGAATGCATCAATAAAAGATACACTCATCCATATAGCATTACATTTAGACTGCATCATAAATCTTTCACACATGTGTATTTATACTAAAGCATAAAAAACACTCATCCTGCATCCAAAAACTATGTCAGCAACACATCATAAACATACATACATAAGCATCCACTCTGCATCACAAAATAGGTCAGGATATCACATCCATGATTGCATCCATATATGACATCATAAGACAAACAAAAATAATCCATCACAATAAATGCTACACATCATCTGTCACCAATCGAATCATGTATACATATATATATAAAGAGGAAAATATGTCCGTCATGATACAATGACCCCTCATTGGGTCCATTGTGGCGTATATGGGCCCCCGTGAGGGCCCATCTTCCCCCGCGATCTCGCCTCTCCTATTCTTCTTTCCAAATTCTTCACAACTGCTTCATATTTCTTCCTCATTTATCCCTTCCACCCTGATCCTTCTTCCTCTTTTTTTGAGAATTTTTCATCCTTTTTTCGAAAAAATTCTCGAGGGGGCATACACCTCCCATGCTTTACACTGGGGCATCCTTTTCTTCTTCTATCTTCTACACATCATCAAAATGTAGACACTTAAAAATAATTATCTTAGTTATTTTTAATTCCTCACATAATTAATTTTGATTCTGATCATGTCTTATACAGGATGTATCCTTCCTGAAATCAAATGATCTGATCATGTCTTCCTAAAACCAGACATTGTGATCAATCATGTCTTATACAGGATGAATCCTTCCTAAAACCAGACATTGTGATCAATCATGTCTTATACAGGATGAATCCTTCTTGAAACCAGATGTTGTGATCTGATCATGTCTTATACAGGATGAATCCTTCCTGAAACCAGACATTGTGATCTGATCATGTCTTATATAGGATGAATCCTTCCTGAAACCTGATCATGTCTTATATAGGATGAATCCTTCCTGAAACCAGACGTTGTGATCTGAACATGTCTTATACAAGATGAATCTTTCCTGAAACTAGATGTTGTGATCAATCATGTCTTATACAGGATGTATCCTTCCTGAAACCAGACGCTCTGATCATGTCTTATACAAGATGACTCCTTCCTAAAATTGGATTGAATCTAGACCTTATCAATCGAATCAAACAAGATTATTCTTTGAATCAACGCGTCATTACACCTTGCTTCAAAGAGGGACAAAATGTAGACACCTAAAAGTAATTATTTTTAATTACTTTTAATTCCTCACATAATTAATTAATTAATTATGTTAATTCAAATTCTCCTCAATATTAATTAAATATAAATAATATTGTCATTATAGTATGTGACTGATTTATTTAATAAATCAATCCCTTTCTTTAATATTCTAAAAGATTAAATCCTCACAAATCTTCCTCTTGGCTAATTAATTTCAATTATTTAGTTAAGCCACATGGTTCCTACAAACCATCTTCTTAATTCATCATTAACCTAATAAAGTCTTCTAGAAACTCCCTAAACTCACTTAACCTTAATGTTCTAATTTTTAATTCTCTCCACTCATTCTCTCTCCTAGTCAAATCCTCCTAGAAATCCTAATCCCACCTAACATTTCCTCTAATCCCCTCCTAATGAGTTGCTAATGGCTAATCATCATGATTAGCAATGAAGTCAACTCCTTGTCCCTTCCATTCAACCACTAGCTTTAAATGCTCTTTTCCTCAGTGAATGTGAGATCTTCAAAATCTCACAATCCTCTAGGCATCTCCTCTCCCAAGAAATTTTTAATTCCTTCTTATTCCTCCAATCCCCATGATTATCCCTTTTTGGAGAATTTTAAATTCCTCCTCCCCATTCTTCAAGGAATGTCACATCCCTTGATCCTCTCAAGGCACATTGGAAAGTCTTCCCAATGCACTTTTCTCTTCTCAAGGTACCCGGAGAAGTATTCCCAATGTACCTTGAGGAGCATGGAGATAAGAAATGCCTTTAAGGCATATCTCTTGGTCTCCACACCCTCTTGTGGGCCTTGTGGGAGCTCACAAGCAATCACAACCCTTGATCTTGAATCCATCCTAGCCATCCATTTTTCCTCTCCTCTTCCTATAAATTGAGGATGCCATCCCTTCATTTTCATCTCAAAGTTTAGTAATCTTATGATGTCCTTTTGAGCCTAGGAAATCATCTTGGAAACCTTATCATGTTCAAATCATATCTCATCCACACTTGATCATCCCATCCTTATCATCTTCCAAATCCATTCCAGTTGTGCAGAACATTGGAGAGCCATCCACATCAAGTAAGCAAGAAGAGCACATCAAGTGGAGCATCACCAAGGTGCACCTTCACTTCATCAAGCTCAATCTGAGGGAGAGGTATAAGGTTTTGTGAGGTATATGCATCTTATTCATGTTTTCATGTGTTTTGGTGTTATGTCTTTGATTCCGTATGATTATATGTTTGATTTGCATGCTTATTAACTAATCCACCTCACAAGTCTTTTTCCCCTCTTCAAGAGGAGAGATATATTTATCAACATAGTTGTGTGTGAATCATATATTTTGTCATTGGTATGCTGGTGAAAAAATATTCACCCAACAATTTTTTGGCGACTCTACTGGGGAGTGACGTGCAACCGGTTCTTTCCTTTCTAGGGTTGCAGTGCACTTTTCATTGTACTATTCATACTATTGTTTTCCTCAAATATTCCAATCTGGCTGATCAAAGTTGCACTCGCGGACAACGATTAGCAGGAGTTTTTTATGCCACTTTTGAGTTTTTATAGCAGCATAATTTTCCCTTGGTGAAACCTTCACGGACGCATTCTCCTTTGCAACGGACACAAAGTTTTCCTCCTTCTGCACAACGATCTCCCATACCAAGCGAGGCATCAAGTTTGCAAGTCTCAATTGTTTCACTTGCAAATCACTTTGTAATGCCACCTTATAATTTGGTAAGGATGGTTGTTGCTGCCCCTTGGGGCACTGCTTTTGGTCCATTGAGCTTAACTGCACCTTTACATGAACTTCCCAAAGGCATGCGGAAGAATTTGCCCAAGTTTTTGGGAGATGGTTCTCAACATCTGGATGAACACATTGCTGCTTTCTTCATTGCATGTGGGTTTTTAGGTGTTGATCATGAAGATGTTTCAGTGACGTTGTTCATTGAAACTTTGCACGGAGCTGCTACTGATTGGTTCTATTATCTTTTGAACAATTGTATCACCAGTTGGGCAACTCTCAAGACAATGTTTGAAGAAAGGTTCAAGTCTGCCGAAGATGACCATGGGTTATTGGCATAATTAACCCATATGAAGAAAGAACCTCAAGAACCCATGCGTGAGTTAGTAGCTAAGTTCAACAAGTTGCATAACTGCAATCCGGTTGCTTGACAACCCACCGCTGGGAATCTGAAATGCTTCTTTATCAATGCTCAACTGCCAGAGGTGAGTTTTCTTCTACGAAGAAATAATCTAGTGGATTTGGCTACCATGCAACAGATAGCTATATCAATTGAAGATGATCTTATCCTTGCGGGTAAGATAAGGAGAGACCTAACTGAGTTAGGAGTAATCATGTTGTGGATTCGTCTTTTTCTTCAACTAATTTCGTTGATCCCATGATACAAAAGCTAGCAAATGAGCCATTGGCACTTAAGAAGAAAATTTCCAAATAATGCTTCCAATTATGCCATGCATAATCAGTACAAATTACCTCCTACTCCAGAGAGGCTTGTGTTGGAAGCACCACCCCAAAATTCAACTACAGGTTATTATGAAGCTGAACAAAATGATCTTCCCCCTTTTGGTGACGAAGATGCCAATCTTCTTCAAGGAGATGATGCAGATTTGGTTGGCGACTCGAATATCAAGTTTATGCAATATCAAGAAGATGATATGCTGAATACTTGTAAAGGAGATGTCTTTGCAGTCTTCACTTGTTCACAAACATAGGTAGCTTAGCCACTTGCCAATATGAGGAATGATGAATTTGTTCAAACCAAGGATTCTCAACATTTTCTAGTTAATATTGCTAAGTGTGGGACTCCTCTGCCAAACCCTCCAAAAGACACTTCCATCTCGAAGGACATCATGAAGGATAAAGGTGTAAGTACTCCTTCGACTACTATCAATTTTTCTGCACCTGTCAATTCTTCTGCAACTACACCAAAGACCAATGCATCTCATTTTTTAAATTATCAAAATGAGAACTCAAGTTAGTCTTTGATGAATTCTTTTCAGTCATTTGATATCTTAGATCATGCAAAGAAGACCAAAATACAAATGTCTGAGGTAGAATATCTTAGGTCTAATCTCGATCAATTTGACCATTTGGTTAAGTTTGTGAAAGAAAAGGATAATTCCCCAAGTAGTCTTCCCAAGGCTGACTCACATCAAAATAATTTGGTAATTTCCCTCCTACAGAAAGGATAGAACCATTCTATATCTCTTTGTTGATAAATGGTTTTAATCTTAGTAATTGTGTGATCGATTATGGGGCATCTGATAATGGTATGCCAACAAAAGTTGCCAATGCTCTTGGCTTAACTTTGATGAAAACATTTGGAAGATGTTTCTCTATGGATAGAAAGAAAATTCCCTTGATAGGTCAGATCAAGGACACACAATTTGCATTTGCTGCATTTCCAAAAAAGAAGATTAAGATGACCGTATTGGTAGCCGATGTGTCGGCTTCTTATGGCCTTTTATTGGGGAAAAATTTATGTAGATATTTTGGAAGAGATCTCAGCATGGATATGACTGAGGCACACATTCCTATCAAGGGGGAAGTCAAGAAGTTGTATCCAGAAAAAGAATCACAGTTTACTGTTGTAAAGTCTGATGATCCAAGGGCTCAGATTCTTTTTGATTCATTAGGTATGGGTAATTATTTCCTGCATATTGATGATGAGTTAAAAGTTGTTTCTCAGATTGAAGATGTTTTTTCACACGAAGAGGTTCCCAGTGATTGTGAGAGTACTGCCACAAAATCCGTAGGATCTTCAACCCCATAGGAGGAAACTTTTAATTTTAATACTATCAGCATTGCTAGCCCAAATGATTTTTGGACACTAGAATTTGACAAGATTTGTTCTTCCACTGGATCAGGAGCTAGTATTGATTTGGTTTCTCCTAATGGTAATTTTTTCCCTTTGTCCTTCAAATTGCAGTTTGATAACAAAAATAACACTGTTGAATATGAATCTTTTCTTTTGGGGATGAAAGTTTCTCAAAATAAGGGAATTGAAAATTTACATGCGCAAGGGGATGCTAAGTTGATAGTTTGTCAAGTCAGGAGCATATACTAGACAAGGAGTGATAGGCTACGACATTATCATAACCTTGTATGGGATATAATAGAGACATTTGATGTTTTTGATATATCTGTGATTTCCCATGAATTTAATGACAGGGTAGACTCATTGGCAGTATCAACAACCTCTTTGGTTCCTCACAGAGATTTCTTAGGATTAACATACATTGTTGAATTGATCTTTCAACCAAGTGTTCCTGACAACTTTGATCATTGGCAAGTGTTTAATGATGATCATCATGTAATAATTTTTTTCAGATGATTGACAATTTTGATGATCTATATTTTGAAGGGAGTTTCTATCCTTCAAAGGATGCAATTGAAAGCATTCATGCAAAAATGGGAGAGAAATTCCTACAATTAAAAGGAAACAAGATTCCCAAGGGTCTGGTTTCTTTAGAATTTTTTTTTGACAAGCATGACCACTATTAAAAAGAAACAAAAATCTGTAGCAGGCTCAATGGAACATGAGTAGGTAAATATTGGCATTGAAGTTAACCCAAAGATGATCAATACCGGAAAGTGTTGTTCTCAAGAGGAAAGGAAAAAATTTGTTGCATTGTTGCGGCAATATATTGACGTCTTGGCCTATTCCTAGGAAGATCTAAAGTCTTTTCATCCCAAGGAGATCCATTATGACATTCCATTAAAGCCAGGTATCACTCCTTTCTGATAGAAGCAAAGGCAATAAAACCCAAAGATTTATGATACTATCTTTGCTGATGTTCAAAAAATGTTGAAATCTAGGATAATATTTCCCATTCACCATTCTTCTTGGATAGCTAATATTGTACCTGTACATAAGAAGAATGGTGAGATTCAGATATGTGTTGATTTCCAAAATCTGAACTGGGCATCTTTTAAAGATAATTATCCTCTACCTGTCATGGACCATATTTTGCAAGCTATTGCTGGATCAGAGATGATGTCCATGTTGGATATATTCTCAAGTTACAATCAAGTAGAAGTTTTGGAACAAGATCAACACAAGACCGCGTTTACCACACCTTGGGGCACTTTTGCATATCACAGGATGTCTTAGGTTAATAAATGCGGGAGAAAATTTCCAACGTGCAATGGACTTGGCCTTCCGAAGTTTTCTTGGTAAGTTCATTGTAGTCTATTTGGATGATTTGATAGTTTATTCTAAGAAATGTCAAGATCATTTTTATCATTTGCAACAAGTGTTAGAGAAATGTCGTCAACATGGAATTTCCCTACATCCCAAGAAATTTGTCTTTGGGGTTACTAAGGGAAAATTACTTGGGCACATTGTTTCAAAGGAGGATGTAAAGATTGATGATGAAAGGGTAAAGGCTATCTGTGATCTTTCTATGCCAACAAGTAAGACCGTTGTCCATTCTTTCTTAGGTAAAGTGAACTTCTTGAGAAGGTTTATTCCAGACTTTGCTGAATAGACTCATCATATTATCAACATGATGAAAGGGAAGTCTCTTTTTAAGTGGATTAATGAAGGAACAAAAGCTTTCCATCAGATCAAGGAGGCCATGGAAAATGCCTCAGTCTTGGGATGCCCTGATTATACCAAAGAATTTATCATGTATAGCTATGCATCAGATCATACTTGTTCGGCCATACTGATGCAAAAAAATAATGAAGGCGTGGAATCACCCATTGCATTCATGAGTTATCCTCTAAAAGCTCATCAGTTGAAGTACTCAAAAATGGACAAACATTATTTTGTCATGGTTAAAGTGGTAAAACATTTCAGGTTTTATATCCTAAATTCACATGTCATTGCTTTTGTTCCTGATGTTGTTGTGAAGTCAATTTTGACACAACAATAATTTGGAACTAAAAGGGGCAACTGGGTTGCTAAGATTCAAGAGTATGACATGGAGATCAAGCCCACTAAGCTTGTTCATGGAAAAGTCCTATGTCAGTTGATAGCTAACAAAAAATCAACTAATGAAGTAGTACTAGAAAATGAAGACATGAATCAAGATCTTCCCAAGGTACTTTTTGTCAGCACCACTGATGAATGGTATTCACACTTGGCATATTTCTTAACATATGGGGAATGTCCTACGCACTTGTCACATAAAGAAAGGAAAACCCTGAAGCTTAAAGAAGTGAATTTTGTCCTATGGTGCAATGGTTTGTATAAGAAAGGTTTAGATGGTAATTTTCTGCATTGCATGGACAAACAACAACAAGTAAGGTTACTTCAAGCTTTCTATGACCTTGCTTGTGGAGGACATTTTTCCGCTCCTGTTACTGCACACAAAATTTTATGTGCAAGGTAATATTGGCCAACTTTGTTCAAGGACACATACAGTTGGGTTCGTAAGTGTGACCAATGTCAGTAGTTTGTGGGTAATCCCACATTAGCTGCACTTCCTCTTAAGACAATTGTAATTGAAGAACCTTTCCATCAGTGGGGACTAGATTTCATTGGACCGGTCAACTCGACGTCGAGTGCAGGTCACATGTACATGTTGGCATATGATGAACTGGTATGATGATAATGTATGTTGTCATTGATGTCAATAAGTGCAGGTGAACTGGTATGAAGATTAGAAGAAGTTTTTATTGATGTTCAAGTAGGAGAACCAATATGAAGGGATGAAGTTGACCGGTGTCAGGGTTTCACTAAGTGTGACTACCGGTTGGTAGTCTCAGCTCTAGGGTTTTTGGTTTGGTAATCTAGCTTGTGTGATGCAACAGGTGACACTCTATGATGAGCTAGCTAAGAGATAAGGATGAGATCGAGATACCACATCAGTTTTGTGCATATGAAGGATTTCCTTGAGGATCTTGCATGTGAAGATCGATTGCATTAAATGTCTACCTCAAGAATGAACATTCTTCTTAGCGGTATGTGAAGAGAGCATGATGGGTTACTGATTTCCATATGCAGTGAAGAATGGACGATGCAGAATGACTTGTGATTTGTTTGAGATTGTTTTATTCTATGCAAAGTGTTTGAACGGTCAGGCTTGGACCGCTTGTAATTGTAAACCTAAAATGTTTAGGGTTTAGGGTTTATGCTACCAACCTAATTGTTGTCCATAAGGCTGATGATGTTTGTTATTGTTTGTGTTGGTAAATGTTGTGTTTGTATCTGAGTGATGAGATACTTGCCAGACCAGTGAGTGGAAAACTGCTGAGTGTGATTACAGAGTAGAGGAGCTAAAGAGGATTTGCCTTAGCATGTAGTGTTGTTATCAGATTAGAGCTTTACCTGTTGTCTTCTAACTATTTCAACAGTAGGAAAATCCCTTTACCGAGTAGATTTAACAGGATTATTACAAATCCTCTAACCAGGTGATTCAAGATCATTGAGTTCTTCAAATCCTCTAGTGAGGTAACCTTTAATAGGGCATATAGCCATCCCTTAACTGGGTGATCTTTAACAGGATCAGTTCCTAACATAACCTTATTGTAAAGTCTTTAACCAGACTAGGCTCCTAATGGAGCGAGCTTCAAAAGAGTTAAAAAATAAGCTTGTGAGTATTAATCCCCATCGTGGTTTTTCCCATTTGGGTTTCCACGTGAAAAATCTGTGTGTCATGAGTTTTGAATTTTTCATGTGATGATTGAGCAGTCTTTGTTTAGGTGAATAGGAATGCAAAGCTAATGGTTATGGTATTACTGATACAACACATGCATGAGTATATTGGTGAAGTAGTTATCAAGTGTTGAATGTAATTTGAAGTATTCAGTTTTATTGGTTTAGCTGTCTGAAGTGTTACTATGTTTAACCTGTATTACCATGGTTAAGTTCAGTGATGAAGACAACCAGTTAGCATTGTTTTAACTTGATAAGTTGTTGAGAAGTTTTTGTATGTACTGATTCACCCCCCCTCTTACTATCGGTATTTGTTGTTCATCATTATTCATTAATTGGTAAGAGAGAAACTTCAGGTCCTCGGTGATAGAAGCTTAACCGCTTGAGGTAAAAGATCCCGCTTTAATGATGAAGAGGGAAGGTCCTAAGTTCATTAGAGATAACTTCAAAATATGGAAGGACAAATTGAAGATTTATATCAAGAGTTTTGGTGCTCAACACTAGAGCTATGTTGAGAATGTCTATGTTATCCCCACTGGCACTTTAATCGATGATTAAAAAAGAGAGATTCAAGAAAATGGGAAAGTCATGGAAGCCCTTATTAGTAGCCTGTCCGATATTGAGTTTATTGATGTACAAGATAAGGATAATTCTAAGGATGTATGGGACACACTTGAAACCATTTATGGTGGTGATGAGCATGTCAAGCAAGCTAAGGAAGAGAGCCTTAGAGGAAACTTTTGATACATGAGGATGGTTGAAGGAGAGACCATTCAACAATATGGCATAAGGATCAAGACTATGGTTAGAGATATCAAGAGCACTGGTAGAATAATTGATTATGCCATCATTGTCGGTAAAGTTTTGAGATCTTTGTTACCAGTCTATGCAATTAGATTTTCTGCTATTCAGGAGCTAAGGTCTATTGACAAAACCAAGGTATCCTTAGACTCTATCATTGCAAAGTTGACTGCATATGAGTTGAATAGCTATGATGCAGTGTTCAGAAGACTAATTCATCCTTTAGAGCATCTACTGCACCAACCAAAAAATGAATAGAAGTAAGTACTAGTTATGAATCCAGGCAATGCGAAGATATGGAT
This sequence comes from Cryptomeria japonica, assembly GCF_030272615.1. NCBI lineage: Eukaryota > Viridiplantae > Streptophyta > Pinopsida > Cupressales > Cupressaceae > Cryptomeria > Cryptomeria japonica. The sequence goes on from NC_081407.1 coordinate 147,402,504, forward strand.
GATGAAGAGATTCTGAAGGATTTTGAAGCTCTTCTTGCCAAGAGACTTCCAAGAGGCACCGAAAAATCCAGAGGTAAGCTTCCTTTAAAATGTTTTTCCTGCAATAAGATAGGACGTATAGTTGTTAACTGCCCTAACAATGACAATAAGGATAAACTAGAGAGGTTTAGAAAGTATAAAGGAGGATGTAGGAGAAATTCTCTTGTTGTAGTGGATGAAGGTGTTACTGATAAAGAATCTGAGGATGAAGAGAATGAGAACATAGTGTTTGTAGTTGTAAAGGAAGAAGTGTCTAACAAGAAATCCCTTGTCTCTCGCATTGACTATTCTAATGAGTGGATTATTGATAGTGGGTGTTCTCACCACATGACTGGTGACCGAAGAAAGTTTCTATCTCTGGAAGAATATGATGAAGGTGTTGTCCGGTTTGGCAATGATGTACCATTCTTGGTGAAAGTTAAAGGATCCATCTCATTGAATGGAAAGAGAAGTGCGGATGATGTCTACTGGGTAGAAGGTCTTAAGCATAACCTTTTGAGTGTTGCTCTGCTAAATGACAAAGGACTCATTCTGGAGTTCAAAGGTGGAGTTTGCAGTATAACTGGAAAGAGTGGTGAACTTATTGCCACCAATAAGCAGACCAGAGGTAACTTGTTTCAGTTGAATTCCAAGATTAGTTAGTGTCTAATGGCGAAGTTTGATGTCAGTTGGATATGGCATAGGAGACTTTGTCATATAAGCTTTGACAATATTGTAAAATCCAGTAAGATCAAGGAAGTAAGAGGATTGCCTTTGCTGAACAAATCGGAGAATTCTTTGTGCAGAGAATGCCAACTTGGGAAGATGTCTTCCTTAACTTTCAAAGGTAAGTCTTTTTCAATAGAGAACTTACTTGATCTTGTGCACACCGATCTGTATGGTCCAATGAAAATTATAAGTATTCAGGGAGATAGGTATTTCATGATTCTTACTGATGACTGCTCAATAATGATGTGGGTCACATTATTGAAAGACAAGTCTGAGGCATTTGGAAAGTTCAAAGCCTTTAGAGCATTGGTAGAGAAGGAAAGTGGCCAAAGGATAAAATGCCTAAGAACTGATCAAGGAGGTGAATTTACTTCTGATGAATTCAACAAGTACTGTGAAGAGAATGGTATCAAGAGGTAGCTGTCAGCCCCAAGGACACCACAATAGAATGGCACAACAAAAAGAAATAATAGGACTGTAGTTGAAGCAGCCAGAACAATTATGATCCAAGGAAAGGTTGCTCACATTTTTTGGAGAGAAGCAGTGAGCACTGCAGTCTATACTATGAACCGGGTACTCATTAAGAAAGGTAAAAACAAAACCCCCTATGAGTACTGGACTAGGAAGACTCCCACTGTGAGTTGTTTTAAAGTATTTGGCAGTAAGTGTTATATCAAGAGAGGTGAGCATCTGAGCAAGCTTGATGCTAAATGTGATGAAGGAATATTTCTAGGATATTCCACTTAAAGAAAATCTCTCAAGTGCTACAACAATAGGACTCAAAAAATTGTTGAGAGTATTAATGTAAGGGTTGATGAATCCCCTGAGAAACCTAAGGAAACTAGCAACGAGCAAGTGGAAGATGAACCAGGTGTAATCTTCTAGGAACCGGTTAAGAAAGAAACAAGGAAAGACCTCAGTGTTCCTATACCAGTAGAAGCTGCAGTAGGTGAAGACGAAGATGGAGAAGAAGAAGAAGAGGAAAAGCAAGCAGAACCAACTAGAGTCATTCCTAGATATGTGAAACTACATCATGATCCAAAGCAGATCATAGGAGATAAAGATGCAAGGATACTCACAAGAAGAAAGGTGAAAGAAAACTCTTGCATGATTTTTGAATTTGAGCCTACGGCCACTAGAGAGGCACTGACAAATGAAGACTGGATTAAGGCAATGGAAGAGGAGCTGAACTAGATAGAAAAGAATGCAACATAGTCTTTGGTACCCAGACTGGAACACAAGAATGTCATAGGTACCAAATGGGTCTTCAGGAATAAGCTGAATGAAGAAGGCACAATTGTAAGGCACAAGGAAAGACTTGTATGCAAGGGATATGCTCAGGAAGAGAGAGAAGACTATGGAGAAACCTTTGCCCCAGTGGCTAGACTAGAAAGTGTTCGAATTCTACTTGCATTTGCAGCATTTAAGGGATTCAAGGTGTACTAGATGGATGTGAAGTCTGCATTCTTGAATGGAATCCTAGAAGAGGAAGTGTATATTAAACAATCAGATGGGTTTTCCTTATTAGAAGATAGTAAAATGGTATGTAGATTACACAAGGCTTTGTATGGATTGAAACAAGCACCAAGGGCATGGTATGAATGGTTACACTCTCATCTTTTGAAGATAGGATTTCAGAAAACAAGTGAGGATAACAACTTCTACTTGAAATCTGAAGGTGATCAGATTCTGATTTGTGAAGTGTTTGTAGATGACATAATCTTTGGAGGAGATCATGAAATGAGCCATGCATTTGCAGATGAAATGAAGAAAGAGTTTGAGATGTCTCTGATTGGAGAGATAAAGTTCTTCATTGGTCTACAAATTCAACATATGAAAGAGGGTATCTTTATAACCTAGTCCAAGTATGTCAAAGAGGTATTGAAAACCTTTGGCATGGAGGAGAGCAAACTAGTTGGTACACCGATGGTGACCGGCTACAAATTGACTAAGGAAGGTGATTCAGCATTGGTGAATGAGGAGTACTAGTCAATGATCGGTAAGCTGCACTATGTGGTACACAACAAACCGGATATTGCTCATGTAGTGTGCATTATGGCCCGTTTTCATAAAAGTCCAAGAGAATCCCACTTGATGGCAGTCAAGAGGATTCTTACATACCTGATAGGGACAATTGATTATGGATTGTGGTATCCATACAATGGTGATTTTAATCTCAAAGCATTTACAATGCAGATTGGGTAGGTAATGTGGACGATGGGATGAGCACAACTGGTGGAGAGTTCTTTCTTGGTGGAAGACTAGTATCATGGATGAGTAAGAAGTAGAGCTACATTTCCCAGTCTACAACTAAAGCAGAGTATGTGGCAGCATTTATGAACTGCACTCAAGCAATCTAGATGAAACATGTATTGGATGGTTTCAAAGTACCTATATCTGAACCGATGAGTATATTTTGTGACAACACAAGTGCAATAAATAGTTCCAAGAATTTGGTATTGCATGCTAGAACTAAGCACATTGAGCTCAAGTATCACTTCTTGAGAGAGAAGGTTCAAAACAAAGAGCTTGTATTAGAACATGTTTCAAGTAAGGAGCAACTAGAAGACATATTCACTAAGCCCTTACTGAAAACTACATTTACCTATTTGAGAGGTGAATTAGGGGTTATGCCCCTTCATGAAGTAAACTAAAAACGTGTGCTCCACATCAGTCAGGTACTACAGTGTCAAATCTTTCAGGATTGATGTGTTGAAGGATGCTACTCCATAGGGGGAGCATCATAGTGGAGAATGGAAGCTTGTGCCTCCACTTTGGCATTATTGTCAAAGGGGGAGAAGATATCTGAAGTGATGAAGACATATGATATGGGAGAAGATATATGTTATAGTTGCACTGGTCTATGTTGTCTATAGTTGAAATGCTACACAAAGTATTGCCATCAATGTGAAAGGGGGAGACTATTGGCATATGATGAAACAATATGATGATGTAAAGCGGAAAAATTGAACCCTAGTCGTTCTCCCCTCCCCAACTCCGAGGAGAGAGAAGGGAGGTCACTAGGGTTGATGGTTTTCACTTAGGAGGGACTTTACATTCAAAAGAGGGGTTGGAACCCACAAGATCCAATCCCACACAATGCAGGATTGGATTCTAAATGAGTTTCAAGGGTTAAGACATCAAGGATACCCTCTTTTGTAAAGAAATGTAGATAGGATGATTGAACTAGGAATGCATGTAAAGTAGGAAAGATTCGTTTATAAACAGAGATAGGGATATGGGCTGAAGCTGCGGACCTGGAATTAGCAGTAAAATGTCGAGACAATGCTGTTCTGCAAATTTGAGCGAAAGTTGATAGGACGATGGTGCTCGATGTGCACACGGTCCTCCGAAAAATCCGCGAAACGAAGGGGGATCTGTTCGTCTCTGCACAAGGATTCCAGCTCTTCAATTACAGCCGCGTACCTGCAACATGTGAAGGTGTAATGTATGTAGTATGTTGTATGTTTTATGTTGTATGTGATCTCCTCTTCAATGGTTGAATCCTTGTCTTGAATGCAACACCTAGCCTTGAATGGAGACTTAGAATGCTCAATTGCTTGAAGGAATGCTTGAATGCTTGAATGTTTGAATGTTTGAATATTGCTTCTGCGCCTTTGCACACATATGTCCTCCTTTCCCTTTTCTCCTCCCTTTCTAGGAGAGGAAAAGTAGTTTATATACTTGTCAATTAGGGTTGATAGACTGATTTTTCCGACCTTGGGCCAACTAGGAAACATTATTTTCCAATTTGCAAACTTAAAGACCCGATGCCCAAAAGGAGACCGGGCCCAAAATAGGGCCAGGGACAAGGGCGCTGGGCGCCATGGTCCCACCTCCCGGGATAGCAGGGTGCAAGGAGGGATCATGCCAAGGTACAGAAAAATGCAGTTTTTGGTGTCACAAGCAGGTTTCAGGGTCTCCATTTAGGTTCAACGTTGCGCCGCCATCATGAAGACCCAAATGCAGTCGAAATTGCAAGTGTCACAATTTTAGGACGCTACATTTAGCCCCCACTTTAGCAGGAGTATAAGCGTACGCTCATACTTCCGGTAAAGTACAAGGAAACAACATTGAGAGACTTTCACCATGTCAAGGAGGCAAGATACACCAAGCCCCCAGTGGACTAAGGATCTTACGACTTCGATTGACAAAGTAAAAGGGAAGATCACGAGGGAGAACCATGACTGTCAGTAGTAAGGTTCCCTCACTATGAGTCATGCAAGGAAGATATCAAAATTTTCAAGGCAAAGCTAAATTTGTCAAGAAATTTTCAATTATCTTGAAAAGATATGAACGGGGTGTATGCCCTCCTACGTTAAAGCGATCACACACGCCTCATCGGGGCTGATTGCTTTAAGGTAGTGATACATATAAGGAATGAGAAGGGAAGGGAGCACGTTATCACAAGGATTTAGCCCCCAAGTGTGAGATAAGCCCAAGGATAATAGACACAAAACACAAAGCACAAGGTGACTTTGCTTTCCTCAGGGTCAGTATGCTGTATGATAATTCATGTATATCATATGTATGTATGCATAATTGTTCTTCATTCCCCAATCAAGGAAGGTCACCTAGAAGAAGGGAACACATGTGTCTTTTGAGTCAACATGAGAGAGACCAAAAGATCTCAATGCTTTGCATCGTCCTCAAGTAGACAACACTAAGGACAACAAATAGAAGAATGAGAATAACACATAGAAGAAGTAACAAAAGATCAAGAGAGGAGGAGAGAATCTGCTATGCTAATGAACTAGTCTAGCACGTCATCTACCCCCCGATCTTGCTGATCAATATTTTGGGAAGGTAGGAAACACGCTAGAGGAGGAACATCCAACACAGCAGATGGAGCTATCACGAGATCCAAACAAGGGCTATGTTCATGTTCCAAGCCACGTTGTTCTTGTCTAGGAGCTAGGATAAGTGCTTTAGAAAATTCGTTAGATAAATGGTTATCAACATCAACATATTCATATTCACTATCAGAATGAACAGGAGTAACACTTTCATCATGCATAACATTTTCATCTATATCATCATCAAGATTTATAAAAATAGGATTTTTAACTCACACAGGATCAAGACCATCATGCATCTTTTGTTTAGGAGATTTCAGCTCAATCGTCGGCTGAGGAGAAAATGGAATAATACTGGCTGAAGGTGTTTTTGGGGATTGCAAAGTTTGAGAAGTAGCTGCCTGAGCTCTAAGACGACGCTTTCGTCAGTGTTCATGTGCGGAATGATTTTGTCTAGTCTTAGTAGGAAGTTGAGAAGATTGAGGAGGAGGAATGTTCTCATCCTTATCACTTGGGTGTTTAGGTTGGGTAATAGGAGAAGAGGAAGCTCTCTTTTCTCTATAAGAGGAAGGAGGAGGAACTGCTCCATATAAGGGAGGAATTTTGGTTTAGGAAGGAGACCAAGTCCATCATGATGAGGAGGTATAGGTCTACTTTTAGGATGTTTATTAGTCATAGGCATAGTCACATTCATAGGGATGGGTTGGGAATCTTCTTGAGGAAAGACCTTAGTTTTATCTTTCAAAGGAAGAACTTCCTTCTCAAGAACGATAGGAATGTCAAGTTTGGGTGTTCTAGGTTCACTTAGAGATAGGATCATATCTTTTTTCCACCTTTGATAAGATTTGAAAAGATGATCACTTCGCGGAGGAAGAGATTGGAATTGTTTAGGCCAAAAGTAATCAATAGGAACACTAGAAGTTCTCTCAGCTGGTTTAAAGAGGCTATGATTAACAGTAACAACTTCACCATTATGGGGAAATTTCAAGCACTTGTGAATAGGAGAAGCAATAGCTTTCATGGAAGATAGCCAAGGATAGCCTAGCTTCACACGAAATTGTTCAGATGATGGAATAATAGCAAAGTCCACATCAAGGGATTTGTTATGGACCTCAATAGGTAATGTAATAGAACCAATTGCAGGAGAAGAAAATGCATCAAATAGTTTCACAACCACATTTGTTTCATCATAGATCACTTGGTTCAATTGCAAAGTAAAAAGAAATTCTTCAGTAATGACATTAGCCATGCAAGACGGATCAATAAGCACTCCACGGCAAGGTGTATTCTTGACTTTTGCAACTATATATAAAGGACCATCAGGTGCCCTGTTAGTTTCACTGGAATCAAATGTGATGGAAGGTTCTTTAGGGATTTTCTGCTGTTCCACAAAGTTAATCACATTCGGAGTCATAGACACGAGATCATCAGGTGAGACAGAGGAATCAGTAGTATCAATCGCATTAGAGGTATGAGAAGGCAATGGATCAGTAAAAATCTTAAGATTTTGGTTAGGAGGAGCTACAGATGTGTTGCCTTTATCATTCACACCAGAAACAGAGATAGTATTATTATCAATCAAATCTTGAATTTTACCCTTTAAAGCAAAACATTTTTCAGTATCATGCCCAAGATGATGATGAAATTGACAAAAAGATTTGTTATCAAAATAGGGTGAGTTAATCTTTGTAGGATCTATTTGCTTTATAGGAGGAAGAGTAAGCACATTTTGTTCCAATAACTTATTCATAATACTATGCAATGATTCATTCAAAGGAGTAAACTTTCTTTCTTTCTTGAAAAACTTAGAAATAGGAGGCACACCTGATGCTGCATTCACATTGTTGTTGATGATGTTTTCATTGAATTTAATTGACTCTATGTTCGGTTTAAACTTCCCAAATGGTTGTTGACTACTATCACCCTTATCACTCGGAGCCATAGGATTTGCTTGTTCCATTTGACTCACAGTCAGTTGATAATTGTGAAGAGTTGCGCACAACTGTTGGAAAGAAGTAAACTCAAAAAACATAAGTTTTTCTCTAATATCTTTTTGTAAATTAGAAATAAAGATTCTTTGAATATCATTGTCAGGCACTGGAAAGGAAATTTGAGCATACAAATGCTTATATCTACCAATGAAATCAATCACTTTTTCTTTAACACCTTGTTTACAATGCATTAAATCAATCAAAGTAACTTTAGGACTTATATTGTTTTGAAATTGTTGAATAAAAGCATTTGCAAGTTGTTCGAAAGAAGTAATAGAATAAGAAGGCAACGAGCAATACCATTGTAAGGCTTTATCTCTTAATGTTCTAGTAAATAGTTTTGCAAGCAACCTTTGGTCATGAGCAAAATCGGTACATATTGTTTGAAAAGTCTTAACATGTGTTAGAGGATCACCTTTAGCATTGTAAAGCTCCAATTGTGGGATTTCAACATGCTTAGGGGGAATAGCTCGAACAATGTCAAGCGAAAGTGGGCTCGCAACATCAAATGTGGGCACACTAAACTTAGATTGATTCATAGAGGCAATTTGTTGCTGTAAAGAAGAGACAGTTTGTGCAAGATTGTTAATGGTCACTTCAGTCGAAGAATTCATATTAGATGTGTTAGATTGTGATGGAGGTATTATGTTATTAAAAGAAGGTAGAGAGTAAGGTGGCGGGACACTATGATAGTTAGTCATAGGGGATGATTGGAAAGGAGGAACACTACAAGGAGGAATGGAATGGTTAAATGAATTGCCCCCTTGCGTGGTGTTTATTTGTGGAGATGAAATAGGAACACTTATTGAAGGAATGAATGAAGAAGTTGGATGGAATGAAGGAAGAGGGTTGATTGAAGAAGAGGGATTTCCCCCATGATTGGTGATCATAGGTGGAATGTCTTGTATTGAAGTAGTCATTATGTTTGATGTAAAAGTAGGTATACTAGCAATAGAAGTTGTCAAAGGAATAGAATGATTAACTTGAGTAGGAGGTTGTGTATAACCTAAACTTTCGGCACAACTCTTCATAGGCATCACATTCGAATCCACAATGTGTGCAATACCACGCAAAATATCAATTCCATTCTTATCACTTTGAACCATATGTTTTAGACCCTCAATTAATGAAAGAGCTTCAATATCAGGGTATTTTGAGACATCCATTGTCAAAAATCAGCAAATTGGTTATCCAATTTTGAAAGTTGTTCTATAGAAACCTCATGGAGAGCTTCTTCATCATTAAGAGGATTAGAGGAATTACCCATGTCCTCGTTAAAAAGGCCATTCAAATTAGGTTCCATCTCCTCAGTAATTAAACCTTGGAAAGACTTAATTCTAAGGCTTCGTCTAACGGGAATAGTGTAAGTAGGGCTTATTGTTGTAAAACTCATGCACTACAGAAAGAGAGAGAAGATTTCGAATTTTATAGGTAGAAAATTTCAATAAAATCAGCCAATCTCCTAGATTTAAGCTGTTAAATGCAATCAGGACAATCTCCCGAAATTTCAGAAAAAATGTCCGGGACCGTGGCGAACGGAGTGCACACGGTCCTCGCAACTTTTTTCGAAATTTTCAGGGATGAAAGTTATGATGATTTTAAAGCTAATCTGAAAAAATTGAGTGATTTTACGATCTATAGATAGGCCAAATTAAAGTTGCAATCTCAAAATTGAACCCTACCAAGATTGCTGAAAAATGCAAAATTTGAATTTTGAAAAAGAGAGGGAAACTGGAATTTTGAATTTTATGATTTTAGAGGGAATACTGAAAGCAATGCAAGCTTTGAAATTTAAAAGTTGACTCGATTTCATGCAAAATTCAAATTTGAAAGTGGAAATCAAAGTTGTTGTAATTAAACACTTAATTTCAGAAGTCACAAATTGTAAAAATTTGAATAAAGCACTGAAATTTTGAATGAATGCCAACACACTTTTCAGATTTAGGACTGTAAGAAACACAATTCTGATATGAATTTTAATTTCAATGATTTTTGAATGATTAGAAGCCTCAATCCAAGCAATCGCTAGACCAACTTTGACTTTAATTTTGAAAGTGTTAAAATTGATAAAATCAACCAAAATTCTGGATTTTAGCAGAAAAATACAGTAAGATCTAACTCCCGAAATTTTAGAAAAAATGTCGGGGACGATGGCGCTCGGGGTGCACATGGTCCTCGCAACTTTTTTCCAAATTTTCAGGGATGAGAGATATTGTGATTTTGTTGCGGAATCCAAAGTTACAGCCAATTTGGAGGTGTTTTGATCAGTGAAATTATCAGTCAAAGGTTGAATCAAGAGGGTTTTAAAAATTAGGGTTTTGACACTTAACCACTTAATTTTCAGAATTAAAGCACAAATATGAATTGACAATTTGCAATAGAAGGGTAGATCTGAAACAAGCATTAACAATTAAACATTTCACAAGTTTAATTACTAAAAAGAAAATTTTAGGGTTTTTATGCAATTAGCCTCTAAAATTTGCAAAAGATCAAACATGGAAATGTAATTAAGGAAACAAAATTTTCAGATCTAACCATGATTAATCAGAATGAGGATGTTCACGTCGGGTTCACCAAAATGTAAAGCGAAAAAATCGAACCCTAGTCGTTCTCCCCTCCCCAACTCCGAGGAGAGAGAAGGGAGGTCACTAGGGTTGATGGTTTTCACTTAGGAGGGACTTTACATTCAAAAGAGGGGTTGAAACCCACAAGATCCAATCCCACACAATGTAGGATTGGATTCTAAATGAGTTTCAAGGGTTAAGACATCAAGGATACCCTCTTTTGTAAAGAAATGTAGATAGGATGATTGAACTAGGAATGCATGTAAAGTAGGAAAGATTCGTTTATAAACAGAGATAGGGATATGGGATGAAGCTGCGGACCTGGAATTAGTAGTAAAATGTTGAGACAATGCTGTTCTGCAAATTTGAGCGAAAGTTGATAGGACGATGGTGCCCGACATGCACACGGTCCTCCGAAAAATCCGCGAAACGAAGGGGGATCTGTTCGTCTCTGCACAAGGATTCCAGCTCTTCAATTACAGCCGCGTACCTGCAACATGCGAAGGTGTAATGTATGTAGTATGTTGTATGTGATCTCCTCTTCAATGGTTGAATCCTTGTCTTGAATGAAACACCTAGCCTTGAATGGAGACTTAGAATGCTCAATTGCTTGAAGGAATGCTTGAATGCTTGAATGTTTGAATATTGCTTCTGCGCCTTTGCACACATATGTCCTCCTTTCCCTTTTCTCCTCCCTTTCTAGGAGAGGAAAAGTAGTTTATATACTTGTCAATTAGGGTTGATAGACTGATTTTTCTGACCTTGGGCCAATCAGGAAACATTATTTTCCAATTTGCAAACTTAAAGACCCAATGCCCAAAAGGAGACCGGGCCCAAAATAGGGCCAGGGACCAGGGCACTGGGCACCATGGTCCCACCTCCCGGGACAGCAGGGTGCAAGGAGTGATCATGCCAAGGTGCAGAAAAGTGCAGTTTTTGGTGTCACAAGCAGGTTTCGGGGTCTCCATTCAGGTTCAATATTGCGCCGCCATCATGAAGACCCAAATGCAGTCAAAATTGCAAGTGTCACAATTTTAGGATGCTACAGATGATAATGTATGTTGTCATTGATGTCAATAAGTGCAGGTGAACCGGTATGAACAGATGAAGTCGACTAGTGTCAGGGTTTCACTAAGTGTGACTACCGATTGGTAGTCTTAGCTCTAGGGTTTCCGGTTTGGCAATCTAGCTTGTGCGATGCAACCGGTGACATTATGTGATGAGCTAGCTAAGAGATAAGGATGAGATCAAGATGCCATGTAAGTTTTGTGCATGTGAAGGATTTCCTTGAGGATCTTGCATGTGAAGATCGATTGCATTAAATGTCTACCTCGAGAATGAACATTCTTCTTAGCGGTACGGGAAGAGAGAATGATGGGTTACTGATTTCCATATGCGGTGAAGAATGGACGATGCAGAATGACTTGTGATCTATTTGAGATTGTTTTATTCTATGCAAAGTGTTTGAACAGCTAGGATTGGACTGCTTGTAATTGTAAACCTGAAATGTTTAGGGTTTAGGGTTTGTGCTACCGGCCTAATTATTGTCTATAAGGTCGATGATGTTTGTTATTTTTTGTGTTGGCAAATGTTGTGTTTGTATCCAAGTGATGAGATACTTGCCAGACCAGTGAGTGGAAAAATGCAGAGTGTGGTTGCAGAGTAGAGGAGTTGAAAAGGATCTACCTTAGCATGTAGTGTTGTTATCAAATCAGAGCTTTACCTATTGTCTTCTAACCATTTCAACAGTAGGAAAATCCCTTTACCTAGTAGCTTTAATAGGATTATTGCAAATCCTCTAACCAGGTGACTCAAGATCATTGAGTTCTTCAAATCCTCTAGTGAGGTAACCTTTAACAGGGTATATAGCCATCCCTTAACCGAGTGATCTTTAATAGGATCGGTTCTTAATAGAACCTTATTGTAAAGTCTTTAACCGGACTAGGTTCCTAATAGAGTGAGCTTCAAAAGAGTTCAAAAACAAGCTTGTGGGTATTCATCCCCACCATGGTTTTTCCCATTTGGGTTTCCATGTGAGAAATATGTGTGTCACGAGTTGTGCATTTTTCATGTGATGATTGAGTAGTCTTTGTTTAGGTGAATATGAATGCAAATCTAATGGTTATCGTATTACTGATACAACAAATGCATGAGTATATTGGTGAAGTAGTTATCAAGTGTTGAATGTTATTTGAAGTATTCATTTTTACTGGTTTAGCTATCTGAAGTCTTACTGTGTTTAACCGGTATTGTCATGGTTAAGTTCAGTGATGAAGATAACGGGTTAGCATTGTTTTAACTTGATAAGTTGTTGAGAAGTTTTTGTATGTATCGATCCACCCCCGTCTCAGTGTCGATTAGGGTATTTGTTGTTCATCATTATTCATCAATACATTCTCATAGTGACGAACTACTTCACTAAGTGGGTGGAGGCAATTCCAACTAAGCAAGCTACTTTAGTAGTGGTTTGTCAATTCGTGAAGGAAAACATCATCTCAAGGTTTTGTATTCCTCATAATATAGTAACTGATAATGCTTCATGTTTTTCATCTTATGAGATCCTTGAATTTTGCTTCAATTATGGTATTACCCTTTCACACTCATCTGACAATTATCCACAAGGAAATGGTCAGGCTGAGTCAAGCAACAAGAATCTGGTTACTATTATGAGGAAACTTGTTGATGAGAGACAACGGACTTCGCATAAAGCTCTTTATGATGCGCTATGGGTAGATCATATAACTCCAGAAAGAGTAATCAGTATGTCACCTTTTCAACTTTTGTATGGGTTGAATGTCGAGATTCGTTTCACTATGGGGCTTCCAGCATTAAAGCTCACCAAGGTTGTAGAAGATGAAACCTATAAAAATTCACTTGATAAGCGGATTATGTTTCTTTCTCAGTTGGAAGAAACAAGAACAGAAGTGGTTGATAAGATTATTGCACACTGAAGCCAAGTGAAGGTGTTATTTGATAAGAAAACAACTTTTTGTGAGTTCTCAGTTGGTGATCAAGTCTTGTTATGGGACAAGAGGAGGGAACCAAAGGGTTTCCATGGAAATTTTGACTCCTTATGGAGAGGTCCTTTCACTATTCATAAAATATGTGGCGAGCATAGCTACTTACTTGCATATGCGGATGGTACCCCATTCTCACTACCTCACAGTGGAGAACATTTGAAGCTCTTTACTCAATGAAGAGCAATGTAAAGGAAGTTGTACTTATTGTAAAATTTATATAGTCTTTTCTTTAGTCTTTTCGTTGCCTGACTCTATTGCCCAATGGATTCAGGCACTCGGAGTTTTGGATTCTACAAGCTTCAAGTGGTACAGCTTGTTCCCTAGTCAGAGCCAGTTGTTGTCCTTGATTTTAGTGCAACCGAAATTGTGAGGCAACCCTACAAAACTGGTCCATTTCATACCGTACTTCCTCTAAGAGAGGTTGATTGACTCTATTGGTTAGCTCATTTTTCTTTTCGCTTTCCATTTTTATCATTTGTTTTTAAGTTTTTAAGATTTGTAGTTTTATTTGCAAGTCAGACTTTAAAGTCCAACCTGCAAGGTTCCTTCTTTTCAAAGGTAATTGCACATTCGATTATAAAGTCCGATGTGCAAAGGGTTTGGTTTTCCCCTGTAGATCGGACTTTAAAGTCCGGCCTGCAGGTAGTGCTTCCCCTGAAGATCGGACTTTAAAGTCCAACCTGCAGGTTGATTTGTTAAAAGTTCCATGTCAGACTTTAAAGTCTGACTTGCAAGGGTTTTAGTCCTGCATGTCGGACTTTAAAGTCCGACATGCACTATGCAATTAGCATTAATGAGCACATTTATTGCTAATTTTTTGGGTTATTTATTAATTGATTGAGGTTATTTCTTCATTTTGTTTTGAAATTTCTCCTCTACGCATGCTCTCCAGCTCCTCTCCTCACAAATTTGACTTTGATTCATTGACATTCATTCAATTTTCTTCAGCTCTCATGGGTTCAGGTAGGGTTTTTCTTTGTTTTATATTTTTTCTTTTATTTTCCTTTCGCGTTCATTTTTTGTTTGTCAGAGGGCAATAGGACATTAAAGTTAGATTTCTCTTAAACCTTCTCTTTGGGTTGAGGCCACTTAGACTTTAAAGTCTGATTTCCCCTTTAGGCTGATAACCGAAGATTACTCTTCGAATGCGAACCCGACATGTAGGTTGATAATCGGACATTACTCTTCGCATATCAGACTTTAAAGTTTGATATGCAGAGAGTAAACCTCACATATCAAACTTTAAAATCCGATATGAGAGATGAGATTGTTCAATTGACATGTTGGGTTTTAAAACCCGACATGTCAATCAGTTTTTCCTTCCCAACACATTGGATTTTAAAGTCCAGTGTGCTGGTCTTGCAAGTGATTTTTATCCTTGCACATCGAACTTTAAAGTCCGACTTGTCGATGACTTTTCCCCAAATTTGCACATCGGACTTTAAAGTCCGATATGCAAATAAGATTTCATTAACTTTCACATCGGACTTTAAAGTTCGATGTGCAAATTTTGACTCCTAAGGTGCAGGTTGGACTTTTTTTCTCTGACTTGCCAGTTTTGACAATTTTTGCTCCCAATCCTTTTCTGAGTCCGATTTTTCAATCTAGTCAATGCAGTTCAGTTTTTGTCAAAGAAGCTAATCCTCAATTTTGAATGTAGACATTTGCAAATGTCAAGGCCTCCTCACGATAAAATTGAGCCTTCATCAAGACAATTGGAATCTTCACCGGGTAAATCATCAGCAAGGAAGATGAGGTACAAGTATGATAAATACTTGAATATGTACCTGGAGATCTCGGTGGATTCAAATATTAAGGAGATTAAAGCCACAAAAAATGGTCATGTTAGTATGCAGGAATTTATTGGTCGAGTTGAGGAAGCTCCTTCCTATTGGCATATGCACACTCTAATGAGACATTTTAGGTGATTGAAGGTTTTGTCATTGATGGCAACCTAGAAATCCTATGGCACTGGCAAGGCATTACACCGACAAGTTAGTATACCGGCATCAGTAGATCACACTCTACACCGCCATCGGCACAAAGAAAGGAAGTATACCGACACAGAGGCTGACAAGATTTTGTTATATTATATTTTGTTTATTATTATAAAAACTTTGTAAGCTGACTTGGCAAATTGTAAAATGACTCTTATATATAAAAGAGATCATTGTAGACATTTTGAGAGAGAGGAGTAAGCGATAAGAAAAAATATAAGGCAGACCTATTATGCGTAATATAGGCTAAAGGTTTATGTAAGAAGCAGAGCAACAACCGGTACTGGATCAAGCATTATAGATGCTATTGTAAAGTAGTACAAGATATTGAATTTGTATAATCCACATTGTAAGTCAGTGAGACTTCCCATTGAGCAGTGAGCTCTAGGCAGTTGGCCTTCCTGCATGTGCAGGCCCCTATTGTAAGTAATATTCTCTTATTGGCCAGTGAGTGAATATTGTGGGTCACAAATCCCACCGAGGTTTTTCCCACACCAGGTTTCCTCATTAAATCCTTGAGTTATGGTGTGCTTTTCATGTGGATGTTCTTAATTCTGTTTATTACATTATTTCTTGCATATCGGTACACTGTTATATATGTTCTGCATGTTTTAAGTTAAGAAATTCTAATTACCAGTTAGATAATGATTCACCCCCCCTCTCAGTATCTGTGGGATTCCTAACAATTGGTATCAGAGCCTGGTCCTCTATTTTCAGAAGTCTAATAGCTTGAGGAAGATCTTGACACCGGTAAAGATGGAAAATCTGATGAAGCAACTTGAAGGAGCTCTTTCAGACTATGATGCAGAGAAGTTGAAAAATATCAAACTAGAAGATGATTTAAGGGCAACTCAAGATATCATCTAGGCACTACAAGAGAATCTTACTGTTGCAAGAAATAAGAGAAGAGAACTTTGTGAAAAGCTGCAAAATGAGAATGATGAAAAGGAATCACTTAATGATCAGATAAGCAAGTTGAAACAAGAGAACATGACAACAAAGAATGAGATGTAGGATATAACTATGAGATTTTACAAAGAGATTGAGGATAGGAAGAAGAATGAAGAAGAATTGACCAGAAGACTAAGTGATGCAGCAAATGAGAACACAAGACTTAGCTATGAAAATGACATGTTAAAGATAGATCTGATGCACACTCAGAATGACTCCAATGAACTGATGAGACAGAAATAAGTCTTAGAAAGAGAACTAGAAATTGCAAATCAACATAAAGAAAAATTCAAGAAAAGCTCAGAGGAACTTGGCACCTTGTTGAAGAATAAAAAACCTAAAGGTGACACTTCTGGAATTGGCTTTGAAGTTGGTGAAAGCTCCGGTACTGCAAATACTCCGGATCACAACAAATCGGTAAGACAACCTAATGCTTATAAATTCAATCTAAAATGCTTTAACTATAATAAGTATGGTCACATAGCAAATGAATGTAGATCTAGAAATTATCAGAATATTAACACACCCATCGGTCAATGTTCAAAATGCAACAAAGTTGGTCACAACTCTGAAAACTATAGAATGAATGTACGATGTTATGTTTGTGGAAGATTTGGACATTTATCTAATCAATGCAGAACACAAACCAGCATAGGTTATGGGAAAGCTATTCAGAAGAATAATGTGACTTGTTATGCATGTAACAAAGATTGGGCATATTGCAAAATTCTGTAGAAGTAAAGGATCACCGGTAGACAACAAAAGTTCTAGCTTGAAAGGTAAAGAAAAAGTTGAAGAGGTTAAGCAAGAATTCTCAAAACAATGGATTAGAAAAGCTGATCTAAATATTGGGAATACTCCTCCACCAGTAGAACCAATCAATGCTTTACCGGTAGGATAGAGTGATGCTTCACCGATAGGATAGAGCAGTGTTCCACCGGTAGGAAGTTCTTCATCTAATTGAAGAAAGTTTCCTTGAGGGTTTGGCAATCTAATGACACATGTGCTATTATTCCCTTGGTTAGAGATAAGAAGTTGGAAATTACTTGTTACCGACAGACAATGTTAAGTGAATACTTAACCGGCATGCATTTAATGTGGTAGATGGCGAAAAGATACTATAAATTTGAGGTTTTGACTCCATTCCATTTCACTGAGATTTCAAACCTACGAAGAGCATGAAGATTCCGAGCTAAGGCATTCCGAGCAAGAGGCAAGAACACTCCAAGCAATCATCCATCCTAAAGGCAGTAAAAGGTATTTTATCATGGCATCCACCTCTGCAATTGAATATATAGCAAACCCTACTATTGTTGAAGTGATAAAAATACCTAGGCCCATATTTCAATTAGTTCCTGAGGTAGCAAAGAAAGATGATACCTTAGGTGCTTTTTTCTCAAATTCCTAAGGGAGTTGTTTATGCTGAAGACCCTAGAATTTACATTCACTGTAACATTGAGGAACTAGGAGATGAAGAGATTAAAACCATGTTTAAAAATGTGATATGTGATGAATCTGACAATGTAAAAGATGAAAACAAGATCATTGAAACCCTAGGATTTACAGAGATCCTTAGCATTCCTAAATTCCCCAAGGATGTGATTAGGATAGTCTTAAGCAGGGTACATGGTGAATTTTTCTGGCTAGATGCAATCCACAAAATCACTAATGAAGTTGTGAAAGCTGTCACAGGGTTACCAACCACCGGTAAAAGACCAGACAAAACTAAGAAGGTATCCAATGACCTAGTTACAAACCTAACTGGTGCCACATCTGATAAAAGGTCCTTAAGAGTGAATGATGTAACAGACATTAATGTGAGATTTATTAGCATGATATTAGGGTATAAAGCTACTCATGCAAATAGACTTAACTTAGTTTCAAGTTTATGCATTAAGAGTGCTTATGATATGGTCACAGATAATGCAAAGACTGATGTATGTGAGTGGTTAAAGGATGAATTAATTGACAACCTTGGAAAGATTAAGAAGGACAAGAAAGGAACTTTCAGATTTGGAAATCTACTAGTATGTATGATGCTACATATAACCAAGCAAGTTCCCAGTATAGGCTACAAAGAACTTGGATATGATATACCGGTAGGCAAACAGTTAACAGAACTATTCAATAACATGGGAGAAGACAAGGAAAACAATATCCATGATTTCTTTCAAGCACTAAAGGCCAAAATGAAGAAAAGAATCAAGCTATCACAAAAGATTGTTGACAAATATAAAGATGAAATATTCTTTGTAATCAAGAAAGATGAGATCTGGATGGAAGCAGTCATCCCTAGGACAGTTTGGGTAACAGAGATGGGTTATGAAACAGATGATCATATAATTGAAACATATGCTAAAGCACTTCTGGAAGCCCCTAAAGAACCTAAGGAAGAAGTATTTGGTAGTGTGGAAACTATTGAAAGCCAAATACAATCTAAGAAAAGAGTGAAAAAGGTTGAGGCAGTTGTAAGAAAAGGTTCCAGACAAGCAAAGGCCATCAAAGAAGATGTATTAAAGCAAACCGGTATAACAGAGGATGAGTTAGTAGCTCCACAACCTGAAACTCACCTATCACCGGTAGGTACTTCTTTGGAGAGTGACATGCCTGCAACTTTCAAGAGAGTTGTAAGGAAAAGAGATCCCTCACTGGCAACCACACCCTCACCGAGGAGGACAAGACAAAAACAACAAGCAGTGAGATCTCTGGTAAGAAAGGCTACACCAAAGAAGAAGAAACTGACACCCAAAAAGAAGAAGAGGACAAACAAGGACTTGGCCCCTCTTGATATACTGTTAAATGAAATTATGGAGGAAGGAAAATTGAAGAATATAGAGAAAATATATGACACTTTAACAGTTGATGAAAAAGAAGAAGTAGAAAATAGTGTTATATTGCATATGGATATGTATAAGAAATTTTTTATGGAAGTAGTAAATGAAATTCCAGATGAACTATTTAAGAGACTGGAAGCAAGAAGACAAGCAGTAATAGAACTGGACAAGAAAATAAAGATTGAAAATCTACTTGTTGTATATCCGGTGAATTCACCCAAAGAAATTGATGACCTAATTTCTCAAGCCAACCGATCAGTATTTTCTACTGCACACCAGCACATTGCTTTAATGGTTGGAAGAGTTAATGAGGTGACTGAGGAGACAAAAAATGGATGGGATATATTCCTAGTTGAAAAAGAAAAACAAGAAGAATACAGGAACCCCAAACCTATAAAAGTTTATCAGAAAGAAAGAGACAAGGGTAAAGGTAAAGTTGGTGGACCACCTAGTATCAAGGTTAAAGACGACTTACCTCTACCTCCTTTGATTACTCCACCGGTAAAAACAACAACTACAAAAGATCAATCGGCAGTTGAAAGTATGGATGTAGAGGATGGTAATCCTAATCCTGAAGTCTTATATACTGTGGATGTTGATACTCAAAAGATCAACATTGTGGTAGACAAAGATACAACTGATAAGACTGAAATGGCTAGTGAGCCTTCGGTAGCTGAGCAAACTGACAACACACAGGAGAAACTGGCTAATGACAAAGAGAAAAAGGTAGAAACTCAGACTCAGACTGAGACAATGCAACAAATAGAGAAACAAATAGAGCAAAAGGCTGCTGAACAGGAATAGGAACAGAAGGAAATAGTGCCACCGGCAACTGGAGAAGTAGAAAAACCATTGCTTAGGGAAATGCAAACACAAATAGACCTACTAGAGGTCAATACAAGCTTGGTTACTTCCATTGGCGGTACTCAAAATGTTGGTTCATCATCAAGCTACAAATCAGCTAATGTGATTGAGGTATTATAAGATTCAATAAAAAAGATAACAGGCTGCAGTTCACAAGCTTATAAGGCAATAGATGATACCAAACCAATTTTGAAGGTAATTGCTCCTAATTGTAATATAGATAATAAAGATTTTTTAGGACAACTTGATACCTTGTGTAAATATATCACATAAAACATTGAGAAAATAAAGGAAGAGACACTGAAGGATAAAGTAGAAATTGAAAAGCAGAAATTCTTTGATTAGCAAATAAAGAAGTGTAATAGAGATTTTGACACACTTCTACCGAAACTGTGTAATTTATTGAAAGAGTACAAAACTCTTTACAAAGACACCTGTAAGACAAACCTTTTGAATGTAGATATAGACAAGAAGATGAGTAAGGTACAATATGAAATTAATAAACTTGCAGATAATTTTGTCAACTCACCTGATACACTATCAGTTTTTGAACAGAAGATAACAAATTTTGAGGAAGATTTACTTAAATTGGAAAGAGAGAAAGAAAGAATAGTGAATAAGACAAAGCATCTAAGATTAAAACTGAGTCCAAGATTGGACTATCTAGCATCACTATGAAAGGAAGTATTTGAGGCACTAATACAGGGACAGAAAACACCAACAGAGCATTTGCAACATCTCATCGGTATAGTTAAGAGAACAGAGACAGCAATAAGAGATAGTAAAAAGTTCATGGAGAGTATAAACTTGATTTTGGCGGACCTATTTCAAATTGTAACTACCCAGTTATAGGGTTGAAACTACAAACTCTACTGACATCTTGACAACCTTTGTCATTGATGCCAAAGGGGGAGTAGTGGGATGAGAAAATTCAACATCACAGGAATCATATGCTCAGGGGGAGCACACACATTTTTTGGACTTCACATTTTTGGATACATTTTTGAAATTTCTCATGAGTGTTGCCATCAATGCCAAAGGTAGAGATTGTTGACATATGCACACTCCAATGAGACAATGTAGGTGATTGAAGGTTTTGTCATTGATGACAACCTAGCAATCCTATGGCACCGACAAGGCATTATACCGGCAAGGCATTACACCGACAAGTTAGTATACTGGCATCAACAGATCACACTCTACACCGGCACTCAGGACACCGACACTGGCACAAAGAAAGGAAGTATACTGGTGTAGACACCTAAAATTGTCATGTCTAATTAAATAAATATTTTATTTATTTAATTATCTAAGCTTAATTCTTCTATTAATTAAATAAATCTTTATTTATTTAATTAATTCATTTATCCTCTTCTAGCCTTATTTCTCATTTAAATAAATACATTTATTTATTTAAATTATCATTTTCCTAAATTAAATAAATATTCTTATTTATTTAATTATCCTACTTCTTCTATTAATTAAATAAATCATTTATTTATTTAATTCATTAGCCTTTTCTACCTATGACACATGTCATTCATCTCTTAATTCATACACTACCTACCCCTCTCATTATTTTATTATTTCTTTTACCTACCCTCTAATCATAGCCGACCTCCTTTTACACCTCTCAATCTTATCCCTCCATTTCATATAGTGTCTTCTCTATAAGGAGATGCTTCCTTCATTATCAAACCCTAATCATTCTATGCATCCTAATCAATCATCCTAATCATTCATGCTAATCATCTTTTATGCAATTGACTACACTACGATCCTACTTGCAACCACATTCCGTTCTTTGTTGAGCTCTTGTGCATATAAAATCTGAAAGCAAATATATCAAGCAAGATCAATGGAGATAGGAAGAATGGAGATCAAAACCCTATTGGACATGTGATGGTATAATCTTTGTGATTTCATTTGATTTGCATTGTCTTAGGTAATCTTCATATGTTATGGTGGATCTTTGTTGTTGTTAGGCTAGGGTTTTGTGGTTGAATTCATTTAGCCTTTCAATATTGTTATTATTGTTATCCATTTTCACCATATACATTTTGGCACACCCCGTGGGACATGGATTTTTGTTAGATCTGTGTTTTTTTCAGATTTTTTTAACCCTATATTGCTATTTTGTAAAACAATTTGGAGAATACCCTTGTGCAGCTAGGGTTTTGGACACAAAATCAAGATCTTGGAGAGATTCGATCATATCTCATAAACGGCTTGGAAATTTCACACCAAATTGTTTTTGTAGGTTGAAGAAAGTATTAGGAGCTCTCAATCCAAAATTCAGAATTTTTGGAGCACATTTTCATTTTCTATGAATTTTTTATGATTTTTCATAAAAAATTAATTTTGAGAGAAAATGAGAAATTTTTTTGGATTTTCTTATATTTTTGCAAATCTCTCATAATTATACATAGGATCTATTCTTTGTAAATTTAATTTTGATGCAAAATATTTCCCTAAAAATTGGATCTTTAAAAATTAGGGGTTTTCCTTATTGTGATCAGATCTCACAAACAACTTTGAATTTTGACATCAAATTTTTTATGTAGGTCAGGAAAAATATCAAAAAGATTCAGTAAAAATTTGAGAGTTTTTGGATCGATTTTACATTTTATATGAATTGTTTATGATTTTTCATAAAAAATTAATTTTGAGAGCAAATTAGCGAATTTTTCCGATTTTCTTACATTTTTCGAAATATCTCAGAATTATACATAGGATCTGGTCTTTTTCATTTTAAATTTGATGCAAAATCATTCATCAAAAATAAGATCCTTGAAAATTAAGGTTTTGCATTATTTTATTCATATCTCTCAAGCTGCTTGGATTTGTTAAAGAAATTTTTTTGTGCATGTTTGAAAGACCATCAAGACTCTCCAGTAAAAATTTCAGATTTTTTGGATCGATTTTGCATTGTATATGAATTTTTTATGATTTTTCATAAAAAATTAAATTTTGGAGCAAATTAGCAATTTTTTTGGATTTTCTTACATTTCTGGAAATCTCTTGAAATTTTACAGGTTGTCTTTTTTATGATGAATCAGATCTTTGAATTGGTCAAAAAATGCATTGTTGAAGGCCCCTATTTCACAAAGTCTTTTGGATCTAAAATTTACCTAACTTGTGTGCTTGCAGGAAGGGGTGATCATTTGAAACAATCCAAACTACTAATAAATCTTTGTTGTAGGTCCTTGGCAAGGGTTTTTTGGATTTTTATTGTGTGCCTTATTTTCATAGACTAGCAAACACTTCAATTGGTGCACTAAAATTGAATCATTGTCTTTTGTGTCTTGAGGAATAGGCTCTTTTTGTTTAATCTTTAGAGGGCCTGTTTTCCCGTGTGGTCATTAGGACTACTAGTGAGAAGAGAATGACCCAAGTGGTAGTGAGGAAAACCCACCTCTTCTGAACCACTATAAACAACTGTATTCATGGTGAAAACTATGGATAACGTGTGCTGATTAGTTCATACCGACACTATGTCTCCCCATAAACCCGTTTGATCAAATTTATTTGATCATTTGTAGGGCGTAACCCCTACCGACTGGGAGCCTTCTGTATTTACAGAGCTGAAAGTGCCGCATGTATGGCCACATGAGCAGATGCCCTTACTAGCACCTTTTTGTTTTAGAAGCCCAAATCCTTCTAGTTGTTGGGGCAGGAGGTCGGACCTCTGGTAGCGGCCCACACACATACAATTCTTAGTAGAGATACAATGTTTGCCACGGGGAGTTTTCATGGGGACTGATGCTTGGCTGACCCGAGAAGTGAGTGCTGAGGGTGGAGCCAGTGAGGTCAAGAATCTAAGTATCCGCTTTGAATAGCGTAGCCTTGGGGGTAAAACCCCATGTGGGATCAACAACTATTGTCTTGGCCAGCCATAAGAATTGTGCTTGACTTATTTTAAACATTAAAAACATTCAAAACCAAACAGCAAAACATTGTGTCTTTTGTGTTTTCAAGTGTATGCAAAACATTTTTACATCAAACAACACACTTTTCTTGGAGAGTCTAAACACTTGCAAACATTGAGTCCTCATCAACATTGTGTCCTCTTGTCACGAAAAATAGTCAAACGTTCAGATTTGGTCACAACTTCACAAATTGGAAAAATTTTACAGTCCAGCAAACAAGAGCAATCAGTTTCAGAATTCTTGAGCTCCCTAGGTTGTTTCTCCAGGTTTTCATCTAGCATTCAGCTTGTCTTTGGGTCTCACAAAATCCATCATTGCTTTACACCTTACATTACATTCACATTTGTCTAAACTTGAGTCAAAAGGTCACTTGCTTGTCCTCATCATACTTTGTCAACACACTACATACAACAACACTTTGCTAAGTGGTCCCTCATCAAGGTTTCTTACCTTTGGGTCTCATTTGGTTTTACTTAGAGTCAAGGTCAACTTACCTCATCAAGAGAAACTATCCTCTCTTTGGAAGTCACACCTACTCTACTACATACATACTTGGTCTTACACTTTGGACATTGCAAGTACACTTCAGACTCATTTACATTCCATTCAACTCTTGGTCTTCCATACTCTTTCCATTTTTTATCTAGTCTCTCACATCTTGGTCAATACCTAGTTCATGGTTGAAACCCATCTTCAAAAGTCTAGGAGAGAAACTAAAGAAGCTCAAGAGTACGCAAACATGAGTTCTTATGAGTATGACAATGATATCTTTTTCAATTCTGATCATACTACATTACCTGACATGGATGCCTATAGAAACATTCCAAATGTCGAGAACATGGACACTATAAACAACAATGCTACACAAAATGACAATGTGGACAACTTTTCAGTACATTCAGCAGATGTGGAAGAATCCATTATGAATCCCCATTTCAATCGATTGGTTGAGGAAATAATGAGGAGGGATAGACAATACTTCTTACAAATGATGCCACAAAGTGGAGCCAAGATACCTCATGATTTTGACATGTCTCAAATAATGGAACATAGACCTTTGCAACAACCTCACTCCAATATGGATCAAAGGAGACCTAATAGTGGAGGAAATAGAGGACCACATATGGTACCTGAATCACCATCAGCTTTGCTTCAAAAACCAAAGGTCCCACATACACATGGTCAAACATATGATACCCACCTTCGCAGACCATTATGGAAGTCTTATGCAGACAAATATGCTCAATCACATACCAATGCTAAGGATCAACCACCAAAGCAATTGGATATTCAAAGGCATGCTCAAAATTTGGACACAAGGAAACCTCGTGTCAAATTTGGGGGTAACACATTAGAACATGACATGCCTGTAGAGTATGGTATATATGGACAAAATAGATATTTTGTTCCTCAACATGAATCTATACCAAGTGCTCCATATACATAGCATCATTACAGACCTCCTCCATATGAACATGTGTATGATCAATATCATCCATATATGCAACATGCTCCTCCTCCAATTGGTGCCTCAAGCATGGGGTATGGTCCAAGAAGTCGATCTCCACCTAAGAGCAATTTGGAGCAACAAATCAAAGACTTACAAAAGAAAATGGAGGACATAAATACACCGAAGCCAACATACACAATGAGAGACATATGTCCTTATCCATTTGACAAGAGCATTCCAATGCCTCCTTTTCCTACACACTTTGTGACACCTAAATCTGACAAGTATAGAGGAAAAGGGGATCCTAAGGCACACATAAGACATTTTTTCACAGCTTGCATTGAGGTAGCAGCGGAAGAGACATATTTGATGAGATTATTCCCACAAATCTTAGGTGATCAAGCTATGGAATGGTTCTCCCAACTTCCACCTAGAATTAAGTCATGGGGTGACTTAGCAGAGGCATTTATTCAACATTTCTCCTACAACATAGAGACAGACATATCAGTCACTACTTTGTGCAATACTAAGCAAAAAGAGGGAGAATCTTTTGCATCATTTTTACAAAGATGGAGAAATCTAGCCAGCATATGCTCTTGTGAAATTCCACAAAAACAAATGGTAGAAATGTTCACCCAAAATGTTAACAAAGAGATTGGTTATGACTTAAGGAAAGCTTGTTTGTCCACCTTCAAGGACGTCATTGAAAAAGGCTTAGTGATAGAAAAGGTCCTAATTGAAAAAAGAGTCATTAAAATATTCAAGGAAAACAAAGATGACTTTAAAGGAAAAGACAAGCCAAGATTTTGGAATAAAAACAAGAACACAGTCAATGATGGTGTTGTTGATGCCAAAACAGTGCGACCCAAATTCATTTTTTCTGGATCAAGTTCTACAAACAATCAAGTGAATACTCAAACAACTTCTAGATCACGAAGGAAGTATACCCCATTGGGAGAACCACTTGAGTCAGTTTTCAAGAAGTTAGTGGCAAACAAGGTGATCACAATTCTAGATTTCCCGCCATATGAACCAAAGGTCAAACCAAATTGGTGGAATGATGATGAGTATTGTGAATTTCATAAGAGCAAGGGTCATAAGATAGGAAATTGTCATCGACTGAAGAACATCATACAAGATCTCATTGATAGAGGTGATATTGAGATTGAGGGACATTCATCCAATCAAGAACATGAGATGTTTAAGGAACCATTCCCAAAACATGACAAGGGAAAAGCTAAAGCCATAGATGACCAAACCAACTATACCAGAGCATCCTATAACTATGATTCAACTATCAATCACATATCGATGGACAATTACGTCTCTACTATTATCATCAAAGACAAAGCGTCCGAGAATTCTATTCAGAGACCCAAGATTGTCCTAAAAGGTATTGGATCTTCTTCCGAACCTACCTCTGAATGTCATGTTACAACTCACCAAAGTAAATTCACTTTGCAAGTTGCTCCAACTAAAAACACCACTTCTTCATCAACCAAACCTGAGTATGACCTTGTAGAACAACTAGGGAAGACACCCACGCTCATCTCGATCCTCGAGCTCCTACGCATATCCCTTGCTCATAAAGCCATTCTTGACAAAACCTTGAGAGATACTGTCGTCCCTACTGATCTAAACCTGGACCAGTTTCAAGCCATGGTGGGATACCTTTCCATTCCACATTCACTTACTTTCACAGAAGCTGATGACGCCTCTGTAAGTCAGCCAGATAATGTGCCACTACACATTGAAGCCTTCATACACAAACATAGAATCAAACGAGTCCTGATAGATGGAGGAGCAAGTCTAAACATTTGTACATTGAGCACTATTAAACAATTGGGATATTCTGATAAAGCTGTGAATTCTACAAACAAAATTACCATCAAGGCATATGATGATGAAGAGCGTTCATCCAAGAGCACAGTCACCTTACCTCTCAGAGTCGGGCCAGTTACAAAGGATGTGGTTTATCAAGTCCTAGACCTGGATCTCACATACAACATATTGCAACAATCCATTCATATATTGCAACAATCTACAACCTAGATCCGAAATAACAATTCCAGCTAATCGAGAAGCTATTCCTTCATCAGCATATGTGGATCCAGAATCATTGAAAGCTTCTACATCAAAACAAGCAGAGATCAAAGAAAAGTTCAAGATTAAAGACATGGGATGTGGTGAGTATATCTTTCATGTTGATCAACTCCCACTATCTCCTAAGGTATTCAGTCAACAAGAACATCCTACAAAAAAATTGCAATGCTAAGGAATTGGGTGTGAACCACCTAGTGTTGTGGCTACTAAGTTTGAATGCAAATCTCCTCTAGTGGTGCAAGCATCTCTTGATATCAATAGTCTTAAGAGTGGTTCCAACAAAGAATCTATTGAGTCTATCGCCAACCCTCTTGATAACTCACATAGCCTTACCATTTCATCCACTCATTCCATTTCCACTCCGCTCCCAGACTTGGATCAACAAGAATTACAAAAGCCCTTACTCATTGGGGATCAAAAATCAAGCTTTGAAAAGAAAAATCTAAAAGTCAATAATAAAGAAAAGTCCTTCAATCCAAATCAAAATCAAAAGCTATTGGACTCGGCAAAAATCAAGGTCAAGGATAAAAATCCTATGAAAGAAAAAGACAAAGATATGATCTCCCCTAATATCAAAATAACTGGGGGCAAAAGTTCTAAAATTTCAAGTCAAAAAGAATACTTGTTGATCCTAAGTCTCCATCATGCTATCCTACTTTCACTTCTTTTCACAATCATAAGCCTTCATAACTCATCCACTTGTTCCACACATCCATCCCCTTTTATCGATACATCATGGACCTTTAATGGAGCTTCCTTGAAGGACTTTGTTATCAGGGATGCCCAAACTTCTTTAGGTGACACGCATATGGGCCTATGTAGTCCACACACTAGTAATTCTATCTCAATTCCTTTATCAAGGAAGATAGTCACTCAAGCTACACATCATTCAGTCAAGGAACAATGCAGCTACAATCATAAAGTCAAGCCTCGCACATTTGAGGTAGGTGATTTGGTTCTCAGAGAAAACCCCAAATATCAGCAAGACAGAGAGAAGAAGGGCAAGTTCAAACCAAACTGGCTTGGTCCTTACATCATCACAGCAGCATATGGATCTAGGGCATATCAGCTCTCAACTACAGAAGGTGAACCTTTGGAGGATCCTATCAACAACATGCACCTTTGTAGGTTCTACACATAGCTCTTTGGAATATCCTATTTCAAAAATACAAAAAAATTCAAAAAATTCAAAAATACAAAAAAAAATACAAAAAAAAAATTTATAAAACAAAAAAATCGTTACTTGGTGAAAACCTAGCAAACAGGCGCCTTGTGACACAAAAAAACATTGAAAAATCGAAAAAAGTAAAGAGAAATAATTTCGTCCAACGGTGAAAACCACTTCGGTGGCACCCTGGGCAAGTATCATGGTGAAAACTGGGTCACCAGCGCCATGCGAGAGACATTGCTCCTCCCTCCTTCAGGATTCTCTTTCATCACTTCACTTTGCACACACTCACAACCTATTCGTTCATAATAAACTTACCCATTCCCATCATGGCTTGTTATTGATCTACCCAAGATTGGTTAGCCATTCATAATAAACCTCCCTTTTCACCTCCCTTTCCATCCATAATAAATCAGATCCTATCTATGGCTAAGGCAAATCCTACGTCTAGTAATGGGTGTGGAACTGAGAACATCACATGTTTCGAGGAGTACAGTTTCTTCTAGCTTCCTTCAGTTTATCCACGCACAATCCACAATAAAGCAACATTTGCATCACAGATCCGCAATAAAGTATCAGTTTCATGGATTCAGTCAGTTTCAGATGAGACACAGCAGAAACAATGGGCTTCAACAAATCAAATCTTTCAACAGACTCAGACAACATTATGGTTCAGTGCTATCTATCCTTTCTGTGAAAGTAAACATTGTGACCACAATCAAATAAGACTTATACAAGTGACAAGCGACACTAAACTTGAGGACTACAGTGGATGTTGGTGTCGAGTCTTGGTTTTCTTTTGATTTCATCTTTTTTGGTGACATGTCTTTTAGCTTTTCCGGGATGTCTCTGACTAGAGATTCTATCTCCAGGATGTCTTTGACTAGAAAGGCGAGGATGGGATATCATCACCTATTTGTATTTGCTGTCTATGGATTGTCTCTTAGTAATGCTATGACTTGTCCAAGGATATGAGGACACTGTGAGTCTAGTGTGAACTAGGGCATTCCTTGTTTGTGACTTTCTTATCTCCATGCAAACAGGTACAATGACTTTCTGGGTCAAACATATGCCTCGATTGTCATAACCTACTTGCCATAATAAAGCTCAATGATGATAACACACAAGAAGCTCTTTCACTTTCATATCTTTTGTCTTTCATCCCCCTTTCTTGATTGACTTCCATCGTCTTTCTCGAGTCCGCGTAGCCTGCTATCACATGACTGAGTATAATGACAAACCAAAAACATTTGCATTTCATGTAGTTGCACCTGCATTACCACATATAAGCATTTCATACATACATATAGATATCACAACTGCATCACATCCTGCACACAACACCCGTTAGCACAATTTACATTTGCATTGTCATATTCATCCACATTTCATACATTCACATTTGCATCATGCATACACATATAAAACATAAACGAACAAAAAAAAAAAAATATTGCATTGCATCATATACATATTTGCATCCATATCATAAGCATCACATAAGAACATCTCATCACATAGGTACACATGGATATAGCTGCCGCAAAGATGAATCATCTCATATATATATATAAAGTGTCATGATACAATGATGTCAAAATCATATGGCTACAATCACCCGCAGGTGTCTACATCATTATACAAAATGGTACAAAACTGATACAGAGGAACTCACTGATCACTCCTGCCAACACTATTGGTAGTGCTAATCCTATCCATGTCATGGTATCCCATGCCACGTGTCCCACCCTCATCTCCAGTCTTGGATCCTAGAACACTCGTCTAAGGGAATCCCTGTCTCCATCTCGATTGTACAGAATCAGCTCCCCATCAATCGGTATCCACATAATCCTATATACATCCTCCAGGGTGATTGTCATCTCCCCCATCGGCAGATGAAACATGCACGCCTCAGAGTGCCATCTCTCAGCTAGCGCAGTCAGCAACCCATGTTTGCTCGAAACTCAGACACATACAACACATGTCTCAAACCCATCTCCTCGATGGCAGCTTTGTCCTTGAGCGACAACTCAGGTTGCAACCTCTGCGTCGACGGGAATCTCTCCCATGACTCTAGCATCGGCAAATACTCCTGCAGTCAAACAACTCAATCATGTCAGTTATAGTGGCATTCACTGTTTATCACAAAATGCTACTCACTATCTAAATGCATATGGCTATCTACCCTAGTGACACTCACTGTTCATCACAAAGTGTTGCTATTTATCCTAGTGGTACTCATTGTTCATCACAAAGTACTATGTGTGTGACACTCCCTGTTCATCACAAAGTGTTACTCACATTTGCACTCCCTGTTCATCACAAAGTGCTGCTCATATTTCAGTACTCCCTGTTCATCACAAAGTACTCTATCTTGGTACTCACTATTCATCACAAAGTGCCTTGATCTATCCTAGTCTTCCTAGAGGACCTGCTTGAGTGTATCCCCTCAGCAACTTATCCAATTGACAACATATGTTCATCACAGAACTGCCGATTTGACCTAGAAGATGCAAATTCATACTTTTCAAATGCAAACGTGCTTACATGACATAAATGCGCTCAAAGATTGCATAGACGCGCCTAAAAAACACAGACGTGCCTTCTTGACACAGACGCGCCTGGCACCAACGCAGACGTGCCTGGACGTTTTTTGACACTTTTTGGACCCTAGTCTAAGTGCATTTATTACCCTATTCGACATGCATTAATGACAAAATTAAATACATCAAAAGTACAAGGAGGTTTGGTGGTACTTACCGGCTCTCCTGCCTCTACTGGCCTCTGAAATCGACGAACGCAGTCGAATCTGTGAGTGAAAGCCATCGCTGCTGACTGCTGCTGCTCTATTTTCACTCTGCAATATGCTCTTGTGAATGTGTAGATGACAATGAGGATGTATTTTCCCCCGTGGTCTATCTTATAGCCTACCCTAGCCCTCGCATTCATTTCTCGAGTCAGTCTTCGTTATCCCGTGACTTTGTCACTTTATCCGGTCAATCCATTCTATCTTGTCTTTCTTATCGAGAGATTGTCTGCAATCTTTTCAGACATTTTCATCCAATCTCTCAAGGGGGCATATCATTCTCATTCTGGGGCAACTCTGTATCAGTTCATCTTATCTTCTTTGAAACAACACGACAAGCCACATTGTCTCAAAGAGGGGCAAAATGTAGACACCTAAAATTGTCATGTCTAATTAAATAAATATTTTATTTATTTAATTATCTAAGCTTAATTCTTCTATTAATTAAATAAATCTTTATTTATTTAATTAATTCATTTATCCACTTCTAGCCTTATTTCTCATTTAAATAAATACATTTATTTATTTAAATTATCATTTTCCTAAATTAAATAAACATTCTTATTTATTTAATTATCCTACTTCTTCTATTGATTAAATAAATCTTTATTTATTTAATTAATTCATTAGCCTTTTCTACCTATGACACATGTCATTCATCTCTTAATTCATACACTACCTACCCCTCTCATTATTTTATTATTTCTTTTACCTACCCTCTAATCATAGCCGACCTCCTTTTACACCTCTCAATCTTATCCCTCCATTTCATATAGTGTCTTCTATATAAGGAGATGCTTCCTTCATTATCAAACCCTAATCATTCTATGCATCCTAATCAATCATCCTAATCATTCATGCTAATCATCTTTTATGCAATTGACTACACTACGATCCTACTTGCAACCACATTCCGTTCTTTGTTGAGCTCTTGTGCATATAAAATCTGAGAGCAAATATATCAAGCAAGATCAATGGAGATAGGAAGAATGGAGATCAAAACCCTATTGGACATGTGATGGTATAATCTTTGTGATTTCATTTGATTTGCATTGTCTTAGGTAATCTTCATATGTTATGGTGGATCTTTGTTGTTGTTAGGCTAGGGTTTTGTGGTTGAATTCATTTAGCCTTTCAATATTGTTATTATTGTTATCCATTTTCACCATATACAACTAGCATAGAGGCCGACAAGATTTTGTTATATTATATTTTGTTTATTATTGTAAAAACTTTGTAAGCGGACTTGGCAAATTGTAAAATGACTCTTATATATAAAAGAGATCATTGTAGACATTTTGAGAGAGAGGAGTAAGTGATAAGAAAAAATATAAGACAGACCTATTATGCGAAATATAGGCTAAAGGTTTATGTAAGAAGCAAAGCAGCAACCGGTACTGGATTAGGCATTATAGATGCTATTGTAAAGTAGTACAAGATATTGGATTTGTATAATCCACATTGTAAGTCAGTGAGACTTCCCATTGAGCAGTGAGCTCTGGGCAGTTGGCCTTCCTGCATGTGCAGGCCCCTATTGTAAGTAATATTCTCTTATTGGCCAGTGAGTGAATATTGTGGGTCACAAATCCCACCGAGGTTTTTCTCACACTGGGTTTCCTTGTTAAATCCTTGTGTTATGGTGTGCTTTTCATGTGGATGTTCTTAATTTTATTTATTACATTATTTCTTGCATACCGGTACACTATTATAATATGTTCTACATGTTTTAAGTTAAGAAATTCTAATTACCAGTTAGATACTGATTCACTCCCCCCCTCTCAGTATCTGTGGGATTCCTAACACTTCCCACCTGACAGGCTTAATTAAATCTGAGTTGCATAAATATGCTTCCTTCCTAGTTGCAGCTCATGATCTAGGTTTTGTGCTTGTAGTGATAGATCACTTTGATCTGATTACAAGATAGGTTAGGGACGCAGATCAAAATATGGTCATGAATTTGAATAATGTTTTCTTCAACATTATTTTCAAAGGATCTCCAGTTGAGGAAGTAGCTGACATTTCTCAAGAAAGTGCTTAGGAGTACTATGAGAAGAATAACGATAAATGTAAGAACTGATTAATACAGTGTACCTCTTGGCTGCCAGAAATTCTACCACCTCACGATGGCCTATGTATTTTCACAGAAATGACTTCAATGAGGACTACAATGATATGGTCACTATGCTAGCAAGGGTGAAGGGTTTAAAGGATTCTCATTACTTTCAAAGTTGGATGTGCTATTAAATGAATATAATTAGGAAAGGGGCAACAAGGATTGATTGGGGTGAACAAATCAATGGTGCACTCTGTGCGCAGTTGAAGGAGGTCAAGGTGACATTGAAATTTTATATGACCTCTTACCTGGTTTACGTAGTTGTTTCTATGAGGCAATATCCAAGTTTATCTACCAATGGCGATAGGAGATTAGTACCAGTCTAGGAATATTATGATCAACTTAATATCAAGAATCAAAGTAGTCATTTTAGAAGAGTTAATGATGCTTTCTTTGCTATGTGGAAATGTATGCTTGATAAAAGCCTGCAGAAAAGAAGATTATTAGAGGTTGCATATAATGGGGTGTCACATTTTGGATGCGTTTTTCTTCAGTTTCCAATATTCACTTACATCTGGATAGGATGTTTCTCAGGTGAACCTTTCATTCTACCAAGATATCCCTCTGACAAAATCATTCTCATGGAGTTGTGCTGACAATTGATCTATGTGCATGAAAAGAAATCACAAGCACATAAGACCGGGTTGAAGTTCCCTGAATCTAGTGGCAAGTACTTAGTTTTGACAAATCCTAAGGTCAAGAACATGGAGGAAGAAATGCAAAGGAATACTATGAGACGATTCAAGGCATGAAATAATTTCAATTTTCGTGGCATGAAGAACAAGCTCAAGAGGAGTTACACCAATGTCTATAGATTTGAGGATGTATGGGAAGACTTCCAAGATGAAGAGGACATAAGAAGGATGGATTTCAGTCATCTTACCCTAGAACAAATTGAAAACTTGGATTTGGAAAAGATCCCAATGACCATGGAAGACATTGATGACATAATAGACCTAGTCTATTATGAAAAGAATATTGTTGACTATCCACTACCGCCAGTGCAATGGTCAAGAAAGGAGAGTAAGCATATCATTCCAATAATTTATCCCATTTTGGCTAACACCAATGCATGGTTGTTAAAAAATAATCTTAGAATGAAACAATTTCCTGCTAGCTCTAGAGATGATGATAATAGTGATGGTCCAGTTGGTAAGACAACTACAGCTAAAGCAAGAACCAAGAGTAGAGAAGATCCACAAGTGCTATCCTCAACCCTTGTGACACAATCTAAAGGAAAAGGGCCCAAAATTAATTTCACAATTAAAGGATCCAGAAAAGGTGAATCATCTTCAGCAGCACAGGAGACAACCACAAATGAAACAGAACAACGGCCTACTATAGATGTTGAAAAGGAAAAGGAGATAGAAGAAGGTTAAATTCCTCAACAAGAGGAAGAACGAGATGAAGAAACATTACTTCCTGGAGAAGTAAATGTCCCAGCCAATTCGCAGGCACCAAACCATTTAGAGGTGATTATCCATTCTATCGATTTTGATTCTGATCAAGAGGATGAGGGATTTGATGATGAAGGGCTGGATTTGGATATGTCTCAGTCAGAAGCCGCTCAAATTTTTTTTGCATTAAATAATCTCTCTAGTTTGGATGATATTCCTTCATCCACTATTGAAACTTCAATGTTGGATTTTATCGAAGCTATGGAAGAGGCGTTCGCAAAGCAATCTATGGTGAACTTACCTATCACCACAATCATAATAGAAGTTCCACCTTTAGTAAGAACTAGGGTTGTATCCACGACACCTTCAACTCTCCCGTCGAAGACTGTAACTGAAGGGGTATCAACAACAACAACTATTACTACATCAACAAGTATTTCACTGGGTACTTCAACATTAATTACCAATAGAAACACTCACAACTACTGCTAGTTCAAGTCAGCTTGCTCCTGAGATCCCAGTTGAGACTCAATAAGAAGCTACTACTCCATCTGCCAATCCAGAATTACCAGCTTGGATGGAAGTAGTAGCACCTAAGAGGAAGAAATAGGTAATTTCGTCTGATGAATTTGATTTTGAGCAGTTGGTTCCTCCAAAGCCTAAAGGAACAAAGAATCCAAAGGCTGTCTCTCGGGTGTTAGTGGACCCAACTTCTAAAATGAAGTATGTTGAGGTCATGGTACCATCATCCAATAAGAATAAAGATAACATACAACCTGAGGATTACACAATGCAAATTGTAGAGCTTGGGGTGGAGACACATGAAAGTGTTAAGTTGGATTCTCAAACAACTTTCAACTCTTTGTTACAAAGATTTGATCAAGAGAGGGATGAGAAAAATGAATTGAAACAAAAATGTGAATAGTTGTCTAATATTCTATTGAAAGTTACACAATCCTCTCAGGAAGTTGAGCCCATAGGATCCTCAATGGACACTGAAGCTCTGAAGAAAATTGAACAAGTAGGAGCCAAGGGTTCGGTGATGGATGAGTGGATTTCACGGCTAAAGTCAGAAGGGTCTCATCTTTTAAGTTCAACAGTTGGGTTATTGGAAGATTTTGAAGTAATCCAAAGTCAGATGCGAGATGTAAAAAATTCATTATCTCAAGAGATCAAAAATATTGAGAAGAGTACTACCCTTTGGAGAAAAATGGAGGACTTCGGAGTAGATGTCCTGGTTGAAAATAAAGTGATTCACACAAGGAAAAAATATATCCAGATTTTGTTGCTGTTGTCTCATAAGAAAGAGACAATAAGGTTGATGATTGTAGAGCTGGATCGAGAGAGGAAGGAAGGTGATGTTGAGATCGACCTTATTTCTACTAGAATTGCTGATCTTCCTTGTTATCTATATGATGACAATCAAAATTTCGTTACTAGTGATGCCATCACATAGGAATTCCTTTCCCTAATGGATCACTGCACGAGACAGGATTTCTCACTTGGTGCATTTGATAATTTATTGGAGATCCAAGTTAGTTTTGAGATACTCTCATCCAATATGCTGAAAGACGGGAAAAAGAAATATGTAAAGGCTGAGGATACAATTTCTCGTGTTCATGTGATAATAGATTCTACCCCAATGCCAGACGAAGAAGAAATGAAGGCCATCCTGACTAAGTTCAAGGAATTCCATAAATCCAATGAGGAGGAGAAAGATGAATA
Source organism: Cryptomeria japonica (assembly GCF_030272615.1). Classification (NCBI taxonomy): domain Eukaryota; kingdom Viridiplantae; phylum Streptophyta; class Pinopsida; order Cupressales; family Cupressaceae; genus Cryptomeria; species Cryptomeria japonica. The sequence goes on from NC_081407.1 coordinate 147,438,959, forward strand.
AAGTGTCCCATTTTTTGACACTTTCTTTTCATGTAGTTGCATTGTTAGATGTTGCTAGTTTTCTCATAGTTGCACATTTTCTTTCAGTTGTAGTTGTAGTTGAGTGGGACTATGCAGGTTAATTAGTCAATTGTGCCCACATTTTTCTCCATTCTTTTCCTATTTAAGGAGGACCCTCATATGTAAATATTTATCTTTTTTATGCTTAGCAAAACTCTGCCAAAGTTTTATCTTAATCAAGACTTTGTGCTTTTGATGTAAAAGGTGGGATTCAAGGAAATAAACATAAAAAACTCTCTTGTTTCCAAACTTTGTGTTGGACTCTAGTTTGTGATTGTGATTGGAATAATTCTTATGTTTATTTCTCATATAATCATTCTTTGTGATCCTAGATCTTTGGTGAAATTGTTATAGTTTATGAAAGAGCTTTCCAATTGTGCAAATATACTTCGTGCTCCTTGCATATTTGGGAAATTTTCTAATATTAAGTGATTAGTGGTAGGCTTTGTATTGTTGTTGTTACTAGTAGTTTAAAGGATTGGGATTTTATACTTGAAGACTTTGGGCTGCAAGTTAAGTTTCTTATTATTCGTAATAATTAGTTTAAGTTAGTGTTACATTCAAGGGAGACTTTGTGCTTCTTGATTGTAAGTTTTAGCATAGATTTTGGATTCATTTGTTCATTTCTTTGAATATATAAAGGGATAGAGAATTGTAACAAAGTGAAGGGAGAATACATAAACTCTAAAAAAAGAGAGTTATATGCCCAACACTTACCATAGATTTTAATTTTATTGTTAATTAGAGAAGAAATTTCAAAGGGAACCTCCTCTTGATGAGAGGAGAGATTGATTTCTCAACATAGCTGTGTGTCAATCATATATTTTGTCATTGGTACACTGGTGACAAAATATTCACCCAACAAAAGTAACACCCAAAAACTGAACTGAAATACTGCGTAAACCAAATGAACATGTCATCCAAACATCAACAATTGAATCCACATATTCGAAAGCCACCAAGAATTCTTTGGACTAGTTCTGATAGACAAACTCACTAGTAGAAACAAAAAAGAAAGCCAACTCTACCATCTATACAATGGACAAGTTGAAACCATGATAGTACCATATATATATGACATAACCATTATATCTAGAGCCACAACACATAACCTTCACATACCTAGGGAATACAAAGCATTCTTCCACTGGGACATCAAATACTCTTTCCTACATAAATACAATTTCCTTCATATTGAAAATTTTACTACACCAATCTTTCAAAAACACTTTAACAATACCATCACATAACTCAACAACATTAGAACACACACATTTAGACCAACAACATATATTGACATTACTGACAATACCAAACTAGTTGACATCAATGACAACTCAACATAACAAAAGTTTCCAATACCCTGGACATATTTATGCATAGTATTCACATCATACACTCATCAAACCTAGGAATCATATGTTTAAAAAATATTTATAGTATGTATAGGCCAAAGTACATACATTTTATTATACCAATTATGGATAATACATATATGTTGAAGTCCATACAACTTACGTGCACTAGTTTACATAATATGAACAACTGTGAAAAATATTTACAAAATATATGTGAAGTACACAAGTCAAATTATTTAAAAACCTCTATACAATATGCACAGGCTAAAGGACATAACAATATATTCAAAGTAGTCATACTATGCATAGTTGCAGGCCTCAATTAGTTGTGCAATATATTCTTACTATGTATAGACCAAAGGCCTTAACTATGTATAAAAAGTACTTATGTATGCACAAGAAAATTCGTAAAGTATTTATACAAATTATACATAGTATGCATAAGTTAAAGACTTTCCTATTTATATAAGTACATTATATATTTTTCATAGTAAAGTATAGAGCTATTTACACAAAATCTATACAAAATTCAAATATATTTATGTAACACATAAAATAAACTATTGAACATTCATTGTTTACAAACATGCATAACATGCTAAGGGTCATTAAGGATTAATTACAAAAATGGATAGCAAACTAAGAACAATACAAATAATTTAAACATATTCATATAGAAATATACTACAAAATACTAAATGTTACCAATCAACCAAGTTTTTTATTCTATTTAAGTTCCAAAATATTTACTTCCTTACTTTCATTTCCTTGTGTGTCCTTTCTAAATCTCATTTTTTAAGCCCATTCTAGAGGAAGAGAAGAATGGTTCAAGTTATTCATGATGAAGAACATTACTTTACACAAATACACTCATAAAATTGCAATTCAAGAAAAATATAATGGTCAATAAAAGTGTCTCTTCAAACTTGAGAGATAGCTCATCAATGAGCCAATAAATGCATATATTTTGAGAGTTAAAAATCCTTTGAAAACACACTAATTGGCCCATTAACAAATGAGCCTTATCTTTGATTATGTGGCCACCTCTAAGTGGGTAAATATAGTGGTCTTTGCCATTTAAAATAAGATTTATTCAAATCCAAGGTTAGTGAATAGGATAAGGTGGATATGGATCAATCACTTCTTTTTATATTCTCACTTTTATTATTAATTTAATTGTTCAAACATAGATAATAGTTAGAATGCCAACCATGACTTGTGAAATGTTTAATTAAATATTAGAGATTCCTTCCTAAAATATCATTAAGATTTTAGAAAATAATTGTAATTAATAATATTGATGCTTATATATACACAAGTTCAAGAATAAATATTGTGCTAGAAACATAGGTTAAACCATATTTAAAACCACAATGTCATTTACGGAAAAAAGATGAACAAATTAAATCAAAGAAGATAACATTGAAGTTGAACTGATCAACTATCCCTCCTAGATGAAGATGAAGCGGGAGAAGGTAGCAATGCTGCATTTGAATTTAGGGTAGGGTGGGAAACCCTGCAATGGATAGGCAAACCAAGGGGAGAATGGAAAGGACAATTTGTGGGACTGCTCGGATTCCTCTAAGCTAAATGGAAAGGACCTGGTGGATGGGGACCCACAAGAAGGCGACAAGCCTTTTGATCCTAATGGAGAAAATGGAGAATCGCGTGTTGGAGACATTCCTAGGCAAGAAACTATTCGAAGGCACGATGCTCGGTGTTGGAATTCTCTATTAGGTGTCAAACCAAGTGGAAAGTCCTCACTCCCTCTAGTTCATAATATCTCAAACCTAGAAAAAGGTAGATTTTCTATTGAAATTCGAGACCCTGTTATTGAGCACAATATTAATCTTATGGAAATGACACTGGTTGGAAATATTTTGGGCCCGAGGCCAAATATTGATATTGTTAGGGCATTTTCTAAATATAAATGGGTGCTTAAAGGTCAAGTAGAGATCACTGCAATGTCCAAAGGGGCACTGTCATTGGCTTTCTCTTGTAAGGAAGACATGTCAAGAGTGCTTTGTGATGGCCCTTGGCTGATCAGTAAATCAATGCTAGCTTTGCAAAAATAGTCGCCTAAGATGGACCTAAATGAATCCTTTTTTGTTCAAGCTTCAGTCTGGGTTATACTATCAGGCCTTCCTCTAGAGTTCTGGGTGGAAGATGTGTTTAAAGGAATCACTAGTTCTTTCAGTGAACTCCTTTCTATGGATCCTATCATAGCAACCAAAAGAAGACTTACTTTTGCCAAGATCTGTGTGGGATTTATGCAAGGCACAAATATGCCCCCATCCATTGAGATTAACTCTAGATTGGGAAAATGGAACCAACCCTTGGAATATGAAACTGTCCCTTTCTCTTGTTTTCATTGCAAAAATTCAAGACATATAGCAAGGAAATGCCCTCTTCAGGTTGTCAAAGAGAAAGAAAAGAAAGAAAAGACAATGCAATGGAAAGAAAAAAACCCTATTAAGCAATCTAAGGGCTCTGAAAAAGAGAAAAGGATTGAAGAGCCCCAGAGTGTCATCATCCCCGATATGGTAGAACAACAAGAGAATGTTAATATGGAACAGCTGGAGCTGGAAGCTACTAAAATGCTTTAGAACTTAACCTAAATCTGGGCTCTTTCGGTTGATCCTTTTGGTTTTTTGACTATCTGTCTCTAGTTTGTTGGCATTTTTCTTGCCAGCTGTCTTTTTCTTTGGTGTTGTCTTTTGTGTTTTGCTGCGCTTTAATGTAAATCCTTTTATCTTTTGGCTGTAATGGGTTTTAGAGGTGCATCAAAACCTATTTTCCCATATTCAAAAACATTGAAGTTGAACAAGGATACAAAATTTAGAAGTACAAAAGATAATTAATTAACACTTGATTTACAAGTTAAAGAAAAAAAGAGGCTAACGAATATCTGGCACCCTATCAAAATCCCTTCCTTTGACACGTATATTCATGTGGCTGAAGTGTTCTTGCCAAATAAATAGACAATTCTTTGTTAGAACATGATCAAATTGATTACAAATGATAAACCAAATCTATAAATATTTTACTTTTTATCAAAAGATTTCTACATACCAATCCCAATTTAAATGTCAATCAATACTATTTACCAATTGCTATCAAATCATTAGATCAAAGACAACAATATGAAATAAAGTAAATGATACCTATAATAATTAGATTATTTAAATTTTATTTTCAATATTTACATTCAAATATGTCATCGCACTATGCTATTTTCCTTTTAATTAACCCCCATATTCTTGCGTCACCTCAATTCCTATGCTAGACTCGCTCCTATCCATCTCTTTATTCGCCATGTTCCATAAATGAGTTGAACCACCAAAAGCGTTGTCAAAAGGAGGGAAACTCCATTTTCCAAAGAATACGGACGAAGAATCGTACATGAGCTCAATCACAGGTAGACCATCTTGTATTGGTGAGAAGAGAAGATTTAGTGATCACCATACGCATGCGTCACACTTGCAAATGATCATCTGACAACATGAGTGTTAGTTTGAATGGGGACGGAATGGATCTTGGCCGTGGCGACTAACCATTGTTTGCAATGCTAAGTATTAGCTCTCTAATTTCTTTGCCACTAGAATATAGTTTTGAAAATAATAGTTTCAACTTATTCATTAATGTCAAACATGAGATTGACCGCTAGCAATTGTGGTTACAAATTAGAACACTTTTATTGTGGTTATTAGTTGTGTTTAACAAAGTTGAAGCATGTTTGGTTTAGTAAAATTGCCATTATTGTAGGTATCTAAATAATATTGAGTTCGAATCTTTTCAATTAAAAAAACATATGTTTTAACAAATAAGAACATGACATAAATTTTGATAGAAAGTAAAAGATAACCAAAGAGATCAAAGTCTTAGGTGAAAGTAAAAGATAACCAAAGTGATCAAAGTCTTAGATGAAAAGTAAAGGTGGGCCTTATGTGCATGACATTTAGAACTTAAGAGATAATATCTTTGTTAAGAACAATCAGGACTTTGATGCACATGACTAACAAATGTGAGAGGTGTTTATATTTTAAAATATTTAAGTCTAATAGAAAATGAAATAGTATGAAATTAAAGGAATTTCTAGATGCAACATGAAATATGTAATTATAAAAAGAATCAATCATCAGCCAAGAAGCTATGTTAGATTTTGATATAAATTTCTGAGTTTTATCTAGAAATTTTAGAGAGAATTACTTCTATATTCCTATGAGTCCAGTCATCTTCCGCGTTGGCGAGAAGGTGCCTATATAAACAAAACCGTCTTGCAATTAACATCAGAGGCGCATAGTGCAACAAAGTGAAATAATGTCCAATATTTATCCCCATCAGGCTGCTCAAGCCACAGGAAGAAGTGCTGATCTGCAACTATTTACTGTTTGGAAGAAAGCTTTCCTTTTCAGTGGCACCGGTTTTACAGTGTTCGATTCATCTGGTAACCTTGTCTTGAGGGTAGAAGACTACACTCCCACCGTCAAACGCCAATTGCTTGTGATGGATGCTTCTGGAAATCCACTTCTCCTACTACGCCGCAAGGTATGTCTCATCTCATTTCATTTCCTTTCCTTGCCACCGTTTAGTTTTCCAAACCGTTTGATATTAGCATATCTAAAACTTTTAGATTGTAATTGTGTAGTAATTTTTTATCATCTATGTTTCCTATCATATTTGATGATTTATCATGAGACTGAAATACAAACAGATAAAGAGAATCAACACTTTTGATATTAGAATAATAAAACTTCTAGATTTTAACTATGCAGTATTTTTTTATCCCGATCATAAACTATGATCTACCATCAAAATAACTTAAAAACAGAGAAGAGAATCAACCGTTTGATATGAAACCATTTGATGTGTAAGAATAATCCAGGTAATGAGTCTGCACCACAGATGGGAAGGCTTCATCTGCAAAGAAAAGGGCAAATTGTGGGTGTTCACCATCAAGAGATCCTCCATTATATCTGCTACAACATCTGTCGATGTATTTCTTACTTCTTCTAATACTAACTCCTTGGGAAGGCGGTTTGATTACCACATTGAGGGATCCTTCAGAGAGCGCTCCTGCGCAATTTATAACCGCTCACGCAGTATGGTGGCACAGGTATGTAATCTATTATCTATATTGTGGGTCTGCCTTTTAAAAGTCAGGTAGCACAGAAAGCAAACAATTGAACTTGGGGTTTTTTTTGTTTTTTTTTTTGCAGGTGAAGCGGAAAAAAAGCTGTGATATGTTGTTGGAAAAGGACGTATTTAGTGTGGAAATCTATCGTAATTTTGATCCAGCTTTGATTATGAGTTGGATTGCGGTGGTTGATCATATTAATAGTGAAGATCTTCGTGTTGTTACACAGGCGGCACTGTACTGCACATTCAGATCCTATCAATTGCTTAAGATAGTCGATATGAAGAGAAAAGGGGATTGCATTGCCAAGGGAGTTCCTGTTAAGGAAGCTTCTGCTCACAACAAAACTTTCCAACATGAAGCGATGAATGCCTGCATAATCCACAGTTAACGCTCATACCTTAAAGCTCCTTGGTGTTAACAAGTTGAACAAGGATAGTCAAAAATCTCTAAAGCATGAATGTGTGAAGGAAGGGGTTATCCATTGGGCAAGTTGTAAATCTGGTATTGTTTCGTGTGAAATCGAGAATAAATCCATTGTTGTTACATGTTATCTGTAGAGCAGATGGCGTCACTATTGTCCTTACAAAAGAAGTCTCGAAGTTGAATATGAGACGCATTACTGAAAGTTCTAGATGAAAATATGATAACTAAGACTAAGAAGTAAAGATGACTTGATTAACATTTAAAAAAAGGTAAAGAAAACGGATATTTTTTAATCTTTGGATCAATCTTTATAGTTTTTGTAATTGATTTTATAAATTAATTGTAAGGGAGAGTTTAGCTATTGGGCATGTTGTAAATTCGGTATTGTTTGATGTGAAATCGACAATAAATTTATTGTTGTTACATGTTTATTTATAGGACGACAACACTGTTGTCCTTGAAAAAGAGGTCTTCAAGTTGAATGTTCTAAATTAAAGTATATTGTTGGATTAATCTTTTGATTTTTTGTAATTAATGTCATCGAATAACCATCATTTTTTATATAGGTGAAGATGTTTATTAAGAAGTTAACTAATATATGAAAGTTTTGATGTAACAACAAATCTTCATGTGACATGAGAACCTGAACCTAAATTCAATTCCCTTGAATTTTGTAAAGGAGGGTATTAGCTTTGAATTGTTTATAATCTGAATACAATTTATAAGTATAAATAACTAACATTAAAAAGTAAAGGAAAATTGATATCATTGCGAGTTTAAATATTCTTTATTAATTGTTGGACTAACCCTTATATTTTTGGCAATTGATCTCATAGATTAATCATTAATTTAAGTGTCCGTGAAGATGTTGATTTAGAAAAAGTTCACTGGTACTTCTACATTTTGGTATAACAACAAATTTATGTAGAGGCCCTAAAATACACTAAAATAAATTGTTGAACTAATTGCCACATCTTTGAAAATTTGATCTCATAGATTAACAACAAATTGACGTTTTAGATTAAATACCACTCTAGATATACATGGATATGGTAATTTCAAATTTTACTACTAAATTCTAGATTAGTATATATAAAATGCTGACTTAAAGTTTACTACTTACTACCATTCTGAATATAGATAAGATGCTGATATGAAAGCTCACTAACACCTATGATCACTACTTATTGACCAAAACAGACCAAAAATCTAGTTCTTTATATTCTTTATTAAGAAAACCTTTAAATTCAAGTATCCTATGTTTAAAAAGCCAAAGATCCGATTACTTGCATGTGGGCATTTGAATTTCGTTCAATGAACGACAGCAGACAAACTATTTATGTTAGACCTATATTACTAAAAGTTCAAGATAAAAATATAATAACAAACATTATATAGTAAAGAAAATTGATGCGACTGTGAGTTGATATATATCTCCACTGTTAAATAATAAAACAAAGGATCCGGTAAATCCATTACTAAAGCGGAGATGCTATAAGTTGTTTGCATGCGCAGAATACAGTATTGTAGAGTTCAACTTGCTGAAAGTAATTTGTTTGTATTTGAAGAACAATATATTTCTATCAACTATAACGTTATTTAGCATTGAAGTAATTTATATAGGTTATAGATTACGTCTTCTCTGTATTTAGACGATCGAATCTCTAGGAATGTAGGCTTGCAAGTGGTGCTGAACAACATAAACCTAAAAACTAATCCTTATGTAATAATAAAACCTATGGTTTCCTATCTCTGTCTTAAAAAATATAAAAAGAAATTAACTTATGAATGAAATTCTGTGGGCGGAGTAGGTACGACCAATCTTTCAGCAAAGAGCAATCCAGAGAAGATGACGTCATGAAGTGCAAAGGGTATGAGAAAGCTTGGTGTAGAGTGAGACACCCATCCCCATCAAATAAATCTGCATTGTGAATGGCTGATTATGTAATTAAAACGAAAGAAAGATTGAGGCAGATTTCCTGCATCTACACAATTTGAGGATAAAAAACTTGGAGGACGGTAGGCGTGCGGTGACCAAAGGTCTGTAGTGGGCTCTGTGAGTATTGTCCCATACGGAATTAGAGTACACTTTTCTTCCTATTAATACTAAAAAAATGTATTAGGGTTAGTTAATGATATGTGGTTTAAGAAAGAATACTGGAGTATGATAATGTATAGATCCAATTTTAATCGAAGTTAATGATTTTGATTGGATTTGAAGATCTGATAGGCTGCAGAAAGCAGCACTAGCTAATGAAGTATGATATTTTTTTGTACAAGCCAACCAAAATCGGTAGTAAGAGAAGACCACTATGTAAAGAGATGCCTTATAGAAGTTGCAATCATGTGAGGCACTAACAGTATCGTGAAAGATAGAAGATGGGTGATTAAAAATTTATAAAAACCTTTATTCACAATAATATTAATAATAAGAATAGTATTTTTATGGATTTATTCAAAGTTATATATCAACAAATATATGATTTGATATCATGGATCATATTTAAAAATTAAAACAAAGATTGGAAGAATTAAGGTTGAGTTTTTTCTATTGGTTGTGGCATGATAGATAAATGAAGATTGATGAAATGATCAAAATAGTTGTCAATTCAAAAATTGTTATGGACATAAAATTGTTGTGGGGCAACAAGATGAAAATGAAAAGAGGAGTTTCTCTAGGGATTTTTGGTTAGAAATTTGGAAGGAAATGCTACAAAAGAACCTATGAGGCAACAAAAAGAAATAGAAGAACGATGTACGTTCAAGTGGCAATAGTAGAAAAAGAAACACAGTGAAGGAGATGCCTTAACAACATATGTTATGCTCTGTCTTGTGATGTCACAACTAGTAGACAAATTTGGGAACCTACACATGGTAGGGAGTTGAAAAAAAAGGTACAATATCAGCCTATGGATTCTATAGCACATAGTATTGTTAGAAGACCTATAAGGAATCCTTCTTGGTGCTTATTTATCATCAGAAAGCATGAGGTGGACCAAGAAAGGTAGAATCATCAAACATAGCCTTTTTCTATAAAAGGGAAAATATGCAACCCAGCATGGAAAGAATTTAAATTATGGTGATTGCTAAAAGGTTTATGTCAGTTAGATTTGAAATAGAGGTAATCAAAATCATGATTTGGTGGCTAGGCCTTAGATGATAGATATCATAGGGCTTTATCTTACAAACAATCTAATCCCAATTTTTTATCTATTAAAGAATGTCATTTCTCATACCCCAATATGAATTCCCCTTTATGACTTGCTAGCAAAAAATTGGAGATTTCTTGGCTACATTCATTAAAGTAGATACATCTAGTTTGGAAAAACATGATGGTATGTATATTTTCATCTATATTTATATATATTAGTTGATGTTGCAATCCTTGTTTTGTTTTCCATGGGGATAAATATTGAGGCTAGCACATAGCAACTAAAAAATATGGTGTTTGTTTTAATGGGTATTAATCATTATGATTGGATGTGAAATTCTAATAGCATGTTGAAAGAAACCCTAACAAATGATATATGATATTTATAGTAACCAATGAAAACTAGTAGTAAGAGAATAACACCGTGTCAAAAGATGCCTTCTAGAATTTGAAATCATGTTAGACACTAATAATATAATCAAATATAGGAAGATTAATGATTACAATTTCATATAAATGTTTAATTCATTATAATATTAATAATAAAATCAATAATTAAAAAGATAAAGTAGAAATATCAATAATAACAATAATAATTTTAAAAGATTTATTTAAAGTCATACATCAAAAAATATATGAATGGTACTTAGAGATCATGTGTAAAAATTAGAACAAAAATTAGGTGTTTAAGGTTGAGTTTCTTTGGTGAATCATGACATTGTGGACAAACGAAGATTGATAAAAATGATCAAGAAAGTTGCAAATTCAAAATTTTCTATAGATAAAAAGTTATGGTTGAGAAAAAATGCAACAATGAAATTAGGAACTTATCTATGGAGTTTGTGTTGAACAAATGGCAAGGCAATGCTACAAAATAAATACTTGTAGGGCAATCAAAGGAAAAAGAAGAAGAATCGACATTCAACTAGAAATGCCAATAGTGTTAGGATAACTGGTGAACAACTAAGAAGAGGGGGGGGGGTGAATCAGTTGTTAACCGATTATAACTTTTAATCCACTTAATAACCTTTAAATAGATCAAGTACTGGTAAAGCACATACAGATGTTGGCAGGAAAATAATACAACTAAACAATTAAACAGATAATCAATACAAAGCAACCAACCACCTAACACCATGATTTGTACATGGAAAACCTAGAAAGGGAAAAACCACGGTGGGAAGCCTACCCATAGTCAAATGATACTTCTGTAGAAAGTATGTGATACAATGAGGGGCCTGCACATGCAGGAAGGTACACTGCCTAGAGCATACTGCTCATTACAATTTAGAGTCTCACTGACTACAAAGAGGCTACAACCATCTCAAGATAAATGGACAACAATCTTGAATAAAGAACTACCAGAAATAGAATCTACCATGCCTGATTACATTCTCATTTAAGCTCAAAACCGAAGGCCTTTGACATCTTCCTTAATCCCAATTAGATCACCTATGATCGACCAAATCTCCTTCGCACATGATATTGCATTCCAAGACAATGAACACTTATTACATTTACATGCCACAATCTACAATGAGATCTTACATCATTTTATACAAACCCTAAGGCCTAAACCAATTAGGTCAGCCACCTAAAAGATACTACAATAAGATCATTATATAAATCCATATTACAATGATATGTCATGTCGGCTTAAGATCAAAACAACAATAACCAATCCATAGATCAACCCAAAACATCTCGGTAACATATAGAGTACATGTTATCATGATATTGGTCCATAACCTAGATAGGTATTGGACCTATTCTGGGTCCACCACACCAAAGCAATGTCTTCAAGTAGTTGAAGCATGATCAAAGAACATCTTCAACATCCTAAAATCCATCAAGAAGCTGCACCAACACCAATTATGCATCATGTCAAGATTCCTCAGTGAGAGCTCTGTCGATAAAGCTTTAAGCTAGTGCAAGTAAGGGTTTACCAGAGTGTATGATAGCATCCGATTACCAAGTCAATACCAATTGACTAAGATGTGCTCCAAAAGTACAGACCACATGTAACCAATCACATTCCATAGATCCAAACATGCCGGAAGTGTCCAACAAATAGTCTCTTATGTCGGTAACACTAGATCTTCTACCGATAACCAAAACCTGTCTGTCGGTAACCAACCATAACAGCTAGTGTTAACATCAATGACTGTGAGATTTTGCCAAGATCAAGGGAACAATGAAAAGCACAAAAGAGAGACAATAGAATGATAAGAACAAAATTGTATTCTCATCAATATGTAAATGATCAACTGATTAACCAATACAATGAATATAGGCCTACATATATAGGCAAGGCCATATGGATATGTGAGCACACAATCATGACATGTGGCTCAATGAGAAACAAGGGTAGGTAAGAAAAAGTAGGGGTAGGTAGGAGAAATAATATAACATTCCACAAGAGGCGGAGGACCTGCCGAATGTGGAGTGTAACAGCAAGATAAGACCACAAAAGGTGGAATTTATCCTACAAGCTATATCCCTATGTGCACACTTCCCTAAGTGTCTCATATTCAAACTACGATGAGATGCATTATCTTAAGTTAACTTAAATAAAGTGTAATAATATCCATGATGAATAATTATTTACACCAACACCCCTCCCTAAGTGCAACTTAGGGGAATGAAGACTCAAGTGAACAATGCAAGATGGGTCTCAACTACTAGGCCATTATAGGTACCCATGTACAATAAGAAAATGCAAGAAAACCTATGCAATGCAATCTCTCACAAATGGAGAAAGGGAGAAAACTCAATGGGAAAAAACTACTCCCCAAAAGAGAGATGAATGTACAAAAGACTCTCAAAGAAGAAGGACAAAACCTCAAAGAGGAAAAAGTCCCCCCCATAAGAGAGGAAGGAGAAGTCAGCTGACCACCCCTAATGAGACATCCCGCACCCCCAAAGGAGCTCGCAACTGCTGGAACTTACTATCAGTGAAAGGTTTGGTGAATATGTTTGCAACCTGCTCTACTGTAGGACAATATTGCAAATCAATGACCTACTCTTGAATTAGCTCTCGGATGTAGTGCATATGAATCTCGATGTATTTGGTCCACTGATGCTGGACCGGGTTCTTTAAGATTGCAATAGCACTTTGATTGTCACAATGTAGAATTATCGTCCGTGGAGTGGTGAACCCAAATTTTGTGAGAATTTGCTAAAGCCAAATGGTCTCAGTCATTGCATTAACAACCCCTCGATACTCAGCCTCGGTTAAAGAGAGAGAAATAGCATGTTGCTTCTTGCTCTGCCAATAAATGGGGCCTGAACCAAGGTGGAAGTTGTAACCTAAAGTAGACTTACGATCATCAAGATCGCCAACCCAATCGGAGTTTGTGTAACCAACCAAGTGAAGTCCTATGCCTATTGCATAGTGAATCCCATAATGATGTGTACCCTAGATGTAATGAAGGATGCATTTGGTGGCTTTCCAATGAAGCTCATATGGTTCCTGCATGAAGCGGGAAACCATGCCAACTGCAAATAAAATATCAAGGCATGTGTGAGTCAAGTAGATGAGACTACCCACAAGCTGACGATACAATATGGCATCAACTGGTGGAGAAGAGTACCTAGCCTCAATCTTGAATCCTAAAAGAAAGGGAGTCGGTGCAGGCTTACAATCAACCATATGAAAGCGTGTAAGTAGATCAAGAGCATACTTGGGCTACGATAGTGTAATCTTGGAAGGTGACTGTGAAATCTCTATCTCGAGAAAGTAGTGCAAAAGACCCAGGTCAGTCATAGAAAATCTGTCATGCAAAGCAGATTTGACCCTGCTAATGATGGATGCGGTGCTCCCTGTAATGATAAAATCATCAACATAGAGCATAAGTATCAAGTGTGAGTCATCTTGTAGTCAAATGTAGACATTCGGATCAGAATGAGACCTGGTGAACCTTGTTGAGAGAAGAAAGGAATCCGTCTTGGCCTACCAAGCCCTCGGGGCCTACTTAAGGCCATAGAGATATTTCCTTAGTTTGTAAACCAAGGAAGAATCCTGGATGAAACCCTGTGGCTGCTTCATATAAATCTCCTCATCAAGATCCCCATGAAGAAAATCACTCTTCACATCCATCTGATGTACAGCCCAACCATGAGTTGCGGCAATAGCAAGTGTCAAGCGAATGGAGTTGATCTTGGCTACGGGCGCAAAGGTCTCAGTATAGTCAACACCTGGAACCTGAGAGAAACCTTTCGCAACAAGTCAAGGCTTATAATTATCCACACTACCATCCACTGTAAACTTTGTCTGATAGATCCACTTACATTGAACCATGTTTCTCCCCTTAGGGAGAGGGACTAACTCCCATGTGTTGTTCCTCATCAAGGAGCTATACTCTTCCTCCATAGCTTGGTCCCACTCGGAAACCCCTAAAGCTTCCTGAAATATCTATAGATCGGAAGCGGTACCAATGTATGCATGTGGAAGGTCCTAATGTTGTGATTGATTCCTCCATGTATATGAAGGATCCCCAACAAGAGAAATCGCCGACTCAAGTGTCTGTTGAGCCCAATAAGGTCTAGGTGGAGGTGGAGAATGAGGCTCCTCAACTGCAAGTGGACCCTGCGGAGGTGTAACCCTACGAGTTGGAGTTGAAGGAGTCTCATCGTCTGAATCACTGGCATCACTATCCACAATGGAGGAAGGTGGAGGAGGTAGAGAGGCTAAGATAGGAGAGCTTTTCTCAAAATGAACACTCCTCTCAATAAACACCTCATGTATCTTAGGATCCATCAATCGATATGCATTAACACCTTCTGGATATCCAACAAAAACACAAGGCCTACTCTGAGGTTCCAATGCCTTGCATTTCTGTAGAGAAATGTGAGCCCATGTTGGACACCCAAAGACTCTAAAATGTCTCACAATCAGTTTCCTACTAGTCCAAGCCTCAAAAGGAGTAATACCTGTCAAAGCTTTGTGAGGAACCCAATTTTGGATGTGTGTGGCACAACTGATAGCCTCTGCCCAAAAGGTGGGATCAAGAGAACGTGCATGTATCATACAGCTAGCCATTTCTTTGAGAGTTCTATTCTTGCGCTCTGCAACTCTGTTCTTTTATAGAGTGTAAGCAACAGAATGCTGAAGATCAATCCCCTCAAATATACAAAAATCCTCAAGTCTTTTGTTCACATATTCCCTTCCATTATCTGGGCAAAGAATCTTGACCACTTTTCCTGATTGCTTCTCCACATGAGCCTTGAAGTCTAGAAATTTGTCAAACACTTCACTCTTATGAATAAGAAAGTAGACCCAAGTGAAGCGGGAGTAGTCATCAATGAAGGTGAGGACATAACGGGCCTTACTAAATGAAGGTGATGGAAATAGACATGCTACATCCCTGTGAACAAGTTGAAGAACTTCCAAAGCTCTCCGAGATTTCCCCTTATCAAGCTTCTCCTTAGGATGCTTGCCCATGGAAAACCCTAAACATACACCCTTTGAAAAACTGATTTGAGGTAGACCTGTGACCATGTCTTTAGTGTTGAGTTGTTGAAGATAGTGGTAGTTGAGGTGACCAAACCACTCATGCCATAGCTTACTTTCTGAATTTGAATGAGTAAACAAGGCCCTAGAAGGAGAACTTGGCACAAAGTGGGAGAATGAATAAAGTCTTAAGTTGTCATTGACTTGTCCCACTGCTACCAAGGCATCATTATCAAGTTCCTTTACCACAACTGAATCAGGTGTAAACTCAACCTTTTTCCCATTCCCATAGTGAGTGATTTGGTAGATAGAGAGAAGATTGGTAGACAAGTTAGGAACATAAAGAACATTCTCAAATTTTCCATCATCCATGTCAACTGAACCTTTCCCTTCAACCTCAACTTGTGTATCATCACCTATGTAAATGTGAGGTACCTTTGATGGCTCCAATGAAGAAAACTTCTCCTTTGTAGAACCCATGTGATAAGAGGAACCTGAGTCAAGTATCCATTGCTGTGAAGAACCTGTTGTAGCCACAAATGCTTGCCCTTTTCCCTTAGACTATGAGGAAGAGGAAGGAGTTGAATCCTTCTTGTTATAGGCAGATGGCAAGTTGATGTTATTTTTCTTAAGAAGATTTGTCAACTCATGAACTTGCTTGGCGTGGCATCAATGCTCATCATGACCATACTTCTTGCAATAAGAACAAGTTGGTTTATCCTTCTTAGGTGGAGTCCCCTTCTTGGAAGAGGATAAAAAATTGCCTTGTGATGGAGAGGATGATTGTCCTTTTTCCTGCTATGGCTTTGACTTAGATTGCTTTTTCTTCTTCTTGGAATCTTTGCCTTGACTCCCTTGATTAGCCACCAAAGCCTTGGACTTTGAAGACTTGAGAAGCCCCATGTTCAACAACTTAGATTGTTCCAATATCAACATTTATGTGAAAGCATCAAATGAAGGCATACCGTAGGAACTCCCCACTATCAAACGATGAGTTTGGAAGCTAGAAACAAATGTTGCATATTCAGGTACAAGCTTGTCCAACAAGTTGAATATCGACTGAGCATCCTTTTTGTCAATTCCACAATCCTTAAGCTTAGCTCTTAGCTCATTGGCTTTGGTGACATAATCTTGGATTATATCAAGACTCTTGGGATCCAAGTTGGTGAGCTCATTGTCAATCTTATAACCTCTGATTTCATCAACTTGACCATACAATTTCTGAAATTTTTCCCAAGCCTCTTTGATTGTAGAACACTTCTTAATGTGAAAAATGAGGTCATCTGATACATACTTACACAAAGTTCCAAGAGCCATGCAATTCTTAGTGAGCCATTCTAACTGAGCATTAGGATCAGCCTTAGGATTAGGTGGTGTTGCTATTGTTCCATCTATGTAATGCATGAGTCCTTTTTCCATTAATTTGTTCCATGTTTTAATTTTCCAAGATGCATAATTATGTGGAATTAAAGGTGGAAATTTATGAGAACTCATATCAACAAAAATGAAAGAGCATAAGGAAAGAGAGGAACAATAACACAAGACACCCCCAAATTCACTCAATCAAAGAACCTCCCCCAAAATGATGGTTTGGCACTTTATACTTAGTGCATGTACAATGGGACACTTGCAAAAAATGGCGGAGTGAACTTCAGATTTCAACTTTACAACTGCCTCAAAGAGGCCAAAGGAAACTCAAACTGATAATGCAAGAGATCTAAACTAAGATCCAAGAAAATTACAAGTACCAAGTAGGCCAAAGAAGACCAATATCTGAAAGTACAATATCCACTCAAAATATCTAAAAACAGATCATATATCATGAAAGTAGACAAAAAAATATGCACTTTCAAAAAAAATGACACCTGAAAAGGAGGTCGTATGAGCTCAAACGAAGCTTTTGAAGTTGCAAAATCAAGGATTGGACAGGTACAACTGAGAGAATCCAAAAATTCTAAAAACATTATGCACCAAAATCCAAAAATAACCACAACACTGCGGACAGTACGGAAACTTATCCCAAAACAAAAAAATTGCACCCAAAAAGGAGCAAAATTGAGCAAGTTATGAGCCTCCAAAGTTGACCCAAAAAAACAAACTGCTCAACAGAGAGGGGTCTAAAATTTTCAAAAAAAATGTTGACACAAGCTAATGTCAACAAATCAGTGTGTTAAATTTGATGGCCATCTGCCCATCAAAATGGTCATCGCACCCTTGGCTGACCATACGGACAAGGCTGACCAGGCGCTGACGTGGCAGCTAACTTGGCGTTGATTGGGCATTGACGTGTCAGAGCATTTCTATGGGCCAGTGGCCTCTTACCACATGGAGGGTGGGGATTCATCAGTTTAAGCACTAACAGGGCCCAATGGGCCGGGTATCGGTGGGCAGAGCCAGAGCTAGTGCCAGTGGGAGGGCTCGGTGGTTGACAAGAGGTAGCCGCTATTAGGGGCCGCCGGTGACCAGATCTGCAGCTACAGTGGGAGGCGGCCGGTGGGAGTAGGGAAGCAGATGGGGTCATTGGGGCTAGAGGGACAGACTGTGGTGGGAGGCAGCTGACAGGAGCAGGGGAGCAAACGGGGTCGGATGGATGGATGCAGCGGGCTTCGGGGAAGGACATCAAATGCAGTGGTGTCGGTGGCCATCAGAAAATATGGTCACTGTTGGGAAGGACATTGTTGCCTACAAGTGGTATGGCCCTGCATGCTACGCAGGCTACGATGCCTACAAAAAACCTTTGCCCCTACTTTTTTTTCAAAAAAATAAATTTTCTTGCTTGTAAAATATTTTTTTTTTGCAAAAAAAGAGCCAAAAAAATCCGTACCGTACTGCCTGAATTGGGCAAAAATTTTCTCCACACCCAAAATCTGACTTTCGCCAAAATAGATCAATTTTATACTCAATTTTCTATCGAAACGATCTCCCAGATGCAATGGTGAGGTCGAAAACACTCTAGGATGCCTCCAAAACATGCAATACCTAAGATCCAAGAACATAAGCCTTCCAAAAATATCTCCCAAAACCAATCAATGAAGCCCCAATGGCTTTGATACCATGTGATATTTTTCCAAGATCAAGGGCACAATGAAGAGCACAGAAGAGAGACAATAGAATGACAAGAACAAAACTATATTCTCATCAATATGCAAATGATCACCTAGATTAACCAATACAATGAATATAGGCCTGCATATATAGGCAAAGCCATATGGATATGTGAGCACACAATCATGACATTGGCTCAATGAGAAACAAGGGTAGGTAGGATAAATAATATAATATTCCACAAGAGGTGGAGGACCCACTAAATGTGGAGTGTAACAGCAAGATAAGACTACAAAAGGTGGAATTTCTCCTACAAGCTATATCCCTATGTTCACACTTACTTAAGTGTCTCATATCCAAACTATGATGAGTTGCATTATCCTAAGTTAGCTTAAGTAAAGTGTAATAATATCCATGATGAATAATTATTTACACCAACAATGACAAACCATCAATGCAACACATAATCAATTCATCCATAATGCCAACAATCTCCCCCTTTGGCATTGATGGCAACACTAGATGTGAAATATATCTAAGTACCAATAAATGCCAAACAAGTCTCCCCTTGTGGAAGACAACCAATAATCTCCTGAATATCAATAACTCTCTCCTTGTGAATGATATCTCCGTAAAGTTCTGAATTTTTTATTTTCACATCACTATCTCTCCCTTTTTGACATTAATGCCAAAAATCTAACAAAAATATAAAAGCAAGAATATAAACCTCCGAATCTCAAAGTTGACTACTCCCCCTGAGTAGTAGCACCACTCATCGGTGTCTAAATGAATAATATCTTTGATAATGCATGTGGGACTAAAGACAAACTGCATCAATCAAGTCTCTGTTGGAGGGGGAAAAACCCCTAACCTGTCTCTCAAATACTCAAATGATTCCTTAGACATTGATTTAGTGAATATATATGTGATCTATTCTTTAGTGTTCACATAAACCAATTTGACTTCCTTTGCTTCTACCTTGTCCTTCAGAAAGTTATACTTTATTGATATATGCTTAGTTTTAGAGTGAAATACTGGATACTTAGTTTGATAGATAAAAATGCCTTTATCAGTTTGAGTAATCTACAAACCTAAGAAAAATCCCATCTCACCAATCATGGACATTTCAAATTCATTCTTCATATTGTTAGCAAATTCCATGCACAATTTATCTTCTCCTCCAAAAATGATATCATCAACAAATACTTCAATAATATAAATTACTATCAGCACTGCCTTTAGTAAAACCAAGCTTCAAAAGATATTTATCCAACCTTGCATTCCAACCTGTAGGAGCTTGTTTCAATCCATATAAAGCTTTCTTCAATCTTCAAACCATATCTTTATCATCTGTCAGTGAAAATCCATCAGGTTTCTCAATGTAAACTTCTTCCTCAAGTTCACCATTCAAAAATGCACATTTAACATTCATTTGATAAACCTTATAGTTCTTATAAGCTTCATAGGCAAGAAATAGTCTAACAACATCAATTCTAGCTACAGGTGCAAATGTCTCACCATAATCAAGTCATTCCATTTGATAATATCATTTACAAACCAATCTAGCCTTGTTTCTTACAACCTAACCATCCTCATTCAGTTTATTCCTAAAAACCCATTTAGTTCCAATAACATTTTTGTTTTTAGGCCACAGAACTAAAGACCAAGTCTCATTTTTCTCTATCTGATCTAATTCATCTTCCATAGCCTTTAACCAATGTTTATCCTTACAAGCCTCAATAACAGTTGCTAGTTCAATTTGAGAAATAAGACATACCTCTTCATTTGCTATTTCTGTTCTTGTCATAGCTCCCTTGTTCCTATCTTCAATAATTTAATCTTCATAATGATTTAATCTTACATACCTTGGTGTCTTCTGAACTTCAGGTTCATTGCTCTAATCATTAGTCACAGTTGAATATTTTGATTGTGCCAGTGTAACTATCTCAGTTTCTTGTATCGGTTGAGGCATTGTCGGTTCAGTTATGATCATTTCCATTGTCGGTTCCCTATCATATGATATAGAATGAATTTTGTACTACTCATCCACTTTCACATTAGCACTTTCCACAATTTATTGCAATCTTTTGTTATAACATCTATATGCTTTTCTTTGAATTGAATAACCAAGAAATATCCCTTCATCACATCTAGGATCAAACTTTCCAATTGAACCATCTCTTTTGATATAGCATTTACTTCCAAAAAATTCTGAAATATTTGACAGTAGGTGTATGCCCAAACCATAATTTATAAGGGCTCTTACTGGTTTCACCTTTGATGTGAACTCTGTTGAATGTGTAGACTATTTTACTAACTACTTGTCTCCAGTATATATGAGGCAATTTGGCTTCCATCATCATAGATCTTGCTACATCCAAAATAGCTATGTTCTTTCTTTCCATTACTCCATTCTACTGAGGAGTCTGAGGTGCAGATAACTGTCTCCTGATTCCATTTGTCTCACATTAACTATTAAATTCATGAGAAGTGAACTCACCACCATGATCTGATCTTAGACATTTGATTTTCAATCCAGTTTTTGTTTCAACCTGTAAAGCGGAAAAATCGAACCCTAGTTGTTCTCCCCTCCCCAACTCCAAGGAGAGAGAAGGGAGAGTCACTAGGGTTGATGGTTTTCACTTAGGAGAGACTTTAGATTCAAAAGAGGGGTTGAAACCCACAAGATCCAATCCCATGCAATGCAAGATTGGATTCTATATGAGTTTCAAGGGTTAAGACATCAAGGATACCCTCTTTTGTAAAGAATGTAGATAGAAAGATTGAACTAGGAATGCATGTAAAGCAAGAAAGATTCGATTATAAATAGAGATAGGGATATGGGATGAAGCTGCGGACCTGGAATTAGCAGTAAAATGTCAAGGCGGTGTTGTTCTGCAAATTTGAGCGAAAGTTGACGGGACGATGGCGCCCAGTGTGCACACGGTCCTCCGAAAAATCCGCAAAATGAAGGGGGATCTGTTCGTTTCTGCACAAGGATTCCAGATCTTCAGTTACAGCCGCGTACCTGCAACCTACACATAGAAAAGAGAGGACGATTGGGGGGTTAGGGATGAGGGGTTTGCCTTTAGGTCAAACCCCAGTTTTGGAATTAACCAAGAAATGAGAATGCTGTAAATGTAAATGTTTGTAATGTAAACAAGTACTGATACCTTGTTGTAAGAATGTTTGTATTCTTACATGCGAAGGTGTAATGTATGTAGTATGATGTATGTTGTATGTGATCTCCTCTGCAATGGTTGAATCCTTGTCTTGAATGCAACACCTAGCCTTGAATGGAGACTTAGAATGCTCAATTGCTTGAAGGAATGCTTGAATGCTTGAATGTTTGAATATCGCTTCTGCGTCTTGTACACATATGTTTTCCTCTTTCTTACCTCCTCAAATGGGAGGGGAAATATAGTTTATATACTTGTCAATTAGGGCTCATAGACTATTTTTCCCGACCTTAGGCCGACTAGGAAACATTATTTTCCAATTTGCAAACTTAAAGACCTGATGCCCAAAAGAGACTGGGCCCAAAATAGGGCCAGGGACCAGGGCGCTGGGCGCCATGGTCCTGGGGGACCAGGGCGTTGGGCGCCCTAGTCCTGAAGGACCAGGGTGCTGGGCGCCATGGTCCCACCTCCCGGGACAGCAGGGTGCAAGGAGGGATCAGGCCAGGGTGCAGAAAAATGCAGTTTTTAGTGTCGTAAACAGGTTTCGGGGTCTCCATTTAGGTTCCGTGTTGCATCGCCATCGTGAAGACCCAAATGCAGTCAAAATTGCAAGTGTCTCAATTTTAGGACGTTACATTTAGCCCCCACTTTAGCGGGAGTATAAGTGTACGCTCATACTTCTGGTAAAGTACAAGGAAACAATATTGAAAAACTTTCACCACGTCAAGGAGGCAAGATACACCAAGCCCCCAGTGGACTAAGGATCTTACGACTTCGATTGACAAAGTAAAAGGGAAGATCATGAGGGAGAACCATGACTGTTAGTAGTAAGGTTCCCTCACTATGAGTCATGCAAGAAAGATATAAAAAAATTTCAAGGAAAAGCTAAATTTGTCAAGAAATTTTCAAGTATCTTGAAAAGATACGGACAGGATGTATGCCCCCCTACGTTAAAGCGATCGTACATGCCTCACCGGGGGTGATTGCTTTAAGGTAGTGATACATATAAGAAATGAGAAAGGAGCACGTTATCACAAGGATTTATCCCCCAAGTGTGAGATAAGCCCAAGGATAATAGACACAAAACACAAAGCACAAGGTGACTTCGCTTTCCTCGGGGTCAGTATGCTGTATGATAATTCATGTATATCATATGTATGTATGCATAATTGTTCTTCATTCCCCAATCAAGGAAGGTCACCTAGAAGAAGGGAACACATGTGTCTTTTGAGTCAACATGAGAGAGACCAAAAGAGATCTCAATGTTTTGCATCGTCCTCAAGTAGACAACACTAAGGACAACAAATAGAAGAATAAGAATAACACATAGAAGAAGTAACAAAAGAGATCAAGAGAGGAGGAGAGAGTCTGCTATGCTAATGAAATTAGTCCAGCACGTCATCTACCCCCCGATCTTGCTGATCAATATTTCAGGAAGGTAGGAAACACACTAGAGGAGGAACATCCAACACAGCAGATGGAGCTATCACAAGATCCAAACAAGGGCTATGTTCATGTTCCGAGCCACGTTGTTCTTGTCTAGGAGCTAGGATAAGTGCTTTAGAAAATTCGTTAGATAAATGGTTATCAACATCAACATATTCATATTCACTATCAGAATGAATAGGAGTAACATTTTCATCATGAATAACATTTTCATCTATATCATCATCAAGATTTATAAAAATAGGATCTTTAACTCGCACAGGATCAAGACCATCATGCATCTTATGTTTAGGAGATTTCGGCTCAATCATCGGCTGAGGAGAAAATGGAATAATACTAGCTGAAGGTGTTTTTGGGGATTGCAAAGTTTGAGAAGCAGCTGCCTGAGCTCTAAGACGACGCTTTCATCGGCGTTCATGTGCATAACGATTTCGTCTAGTCTTAGTAGGAAGTTGAGAAGATTGAGGAGGAGGAATGTTCTCATCCTTATCACTTGGGTGTTTAGGTTGTGGTCTCTTAGGTTGAATAATAGGAGAAGAGGAAGGTCTCTTCTCTCCATAAGAGGAAGGAGGAGGAACTGCTCCATATAAGGGAGGAATACTTGGTTTAGGAAGGAGACCAAGTCCATCATGACGAGGAGGGATAGGTCTACTTTTAGGAAGTTTATTAGATATAGACATAGTCACATTCATAGGGATGGGTTGGAAATCTTCTTGAGGAAAGACATTAGTTTTATCTTTCAAAGGAAGAACTTCCTTCTCAAGAATGATAGGAATGTCAAGTTTGGGTGTTCTAGGTTCACTTAGAGATAGGATCATATCTTTTTTCCACTTTTGATAAGATTTGAAAAGATGATCACTTCGCGAAGGAAGAGATTGGAATTGTTTAGGCCAAAAGTAATCAATAGGAACGCTAGAAGTTCTTTCAGTTGGTTTAAAGAGACTATGATTGACAGTAACAACTTCACCATTATGGGGAATTTCAAACACTTGTGAATAGGAGAAGCAATAGCTTTCATGGAAGACAGCCAAGGATAGCCTAGCTTCACACGAAATTGTTCGGATGATGGAATAATAGAAAAGTCCACATCAAGGGATTTGTTATGGACCTCAATGGGTAATGTAATAGAACCAATTGCAGGAGAAGAAAATGCATCAAATAATTTCACAACCACATTTTTTTCGTCATAGATCACTTGATTCAATTGCAAAGTAAAAAGAAATTCTTCAGTAATGATATTAACCATACAAGAAGGATCAATAAGCACTCCACGGCAAGGTGTATTCTTGACTTTTGCAACTATATATAAAGGACCATCAGGTGCCCTGATAGTTTCACTGGAATCAAATGTGATGGAAGGTTCTTTAGGGATTTTCTGCTGCTCTACAAAGTTAATCACATTCGGAGTCATGGACACAAGATCATCAGGTGAGACAAAGGAATCAGTAGTATCAATCGCATTAGAGGTATGAGAAGGCAATGGATCAGTAAAAATCTGAAGATTTTGGTTAGGAGGAGCTACAGATGTGTTGCCTTTATCATTCACACCAGAAACAAAGATAGTATTATTATCAATCAAATCTTGAATTTTACCCTTTAAAGCAAAACATTTTTCAGTATCATGCCTAGGATGATGATGAAATTGACAAAAAGATTTGTTATCAAAATAGGGTGAATTAATCTTTGCAGGATCTATTTTCCTTATAGGAGGAAGAGTAAGCACATTTTGTTCCAATAACTTATTCATAATACTATGCAATGATTCATTCAAAGGAGTAAACTTTCTTTCTTTCTTGAAAAACTTAGAAATAGGAGGCACACCTGATGCTGCATTCACATTGTTGTTGATGATGTTTTCATTGAATTTAATGGACTCTCTGTTTGGTTTAAACTTCCCAAATGGTTGTTGACTACTATCACCCTTATCACTCAGAGCCATAGGATTTGCTTGTTCCATTTGACTCACAGTCAGTTGATAATTGTGAAGAGTTGCGCACAACTGTTGGAAAGAAGTAAACTCAGAAAACAGAATTTTTTCTCTAATGTCTTTTTGTAAATTAGAAATAAAG
Organism: Cryptomeria japonica; assembly: GCF_030272615.1. Lineage (NCBI taxonomy): Eukaryota > Viridiplantae > Streptophyta > Pinopsida > Cupressales > Cupressaceae > Cryptomeria > Cryptomeria japonica. The sequence goes on from NC_081407.1 coordinate 147,464,282, forward strand.
ATTCTTTGAATATCATTGTCAGGCACTGGAAAAGAAATTTGAGCATACAAATGCTTATATCTACCAATGAAATCAGTCACTTTTTCTTTAACACCTTGTTTACAATGCATTAAATCAATCAAAGTAACTTTAGGACTTATATTGTTTTGAAATTGTTGAATAAAAGAATTTGCAAGTTGTTTGAAAGATGTAATAGAATAGGAAGGTAATGAGCAATACCATTGTAGGGCTTTATCTCTTAATGTTCTAGTAAACAGTTTTGCAAGCAACCTTTGGTCATAAGCAAAATTGGTACATATTGTTTGAAAGGTCTTAACATGTGTTAGAGGATCACCCTTACCATTATAAAGCTCCAAATGTGGAATTTCAACATGTTTAGGGGGGATAGCTCGAACAATGTCAAGAGAAAGTGGGCTCGCAACATCAAATGTGGGCACCCTAAACTTAGATTGATTCATAGAGGCAATTTGTTGCTGTAAAGAAGAGACAGTTTGTGAAAGATTGTTAATGGTCGCTTCAGTCGAAGAGTTCATATTAGACGTGTTAGATTGTGATCGAGGTGTTATGTTATTGAAAGAAGGTAGAGAGTAAGGTGGTGGGACACTATGATAGTTAGTCATAGGAGATGATTGGAAAGGAGGAACACTACAAGGAGGAATGGAAGGGTTAAATGAATTGCCCCCTTGCGTCATGTTTATTTGTGGAGATATAATAGGAACACTCATTGAAGGAATGAATGAAGAAGTTGGATTGAATGAAGGAAAAGGGTTGATTGAAGAAGAGTGATTGCCCCCATGACTGGTGATCATAGGAGGAATGTCTTGTATTGAAGTAGTCATTATGTTTGATGTAAAAGTAGGTATACTAGCAATAGAAGTCGTCAAAGGGATAGAATGATTGACTTGAGTAGGAGGTTGTGTATAACCTAAGGTTTCGGCACAACTCTTCATAGGCATCACATTCGAATCCACAATGTGTGAAATACCACGCAAAATATCAATTCCATTCTTATCACTTTGAACCATACGTTTTAGACCCTCAATTAATGAAAGAGCTTCACTATCAGGGTATTCTTGAGACATCCATTGTCGAAAATCATCAAATTGGTTATCCAATTTTGAAAGTTGTTCTACAGAAACCTCATGGAGAGCTTCTTCATCATTAAGAGGATTAGAGGAATTGCCCATGTCCTCGTTAAAAAGGCCATTCAAATTAGGTTCCATCTCATCAGTAATTAAACCTTGGAAAGACTTAATTCTAAGGCTTCGTCTAACGGGAATAGTGTAAGTAGGGCTTATTGTTGTAAAACTCATGCACTAAAGAAAGAGAGTAGATTTTGAATTTTAGAGGTAGCAAATTTCAATAAAACCAGCCAATCTCCTAGATTTAAGCTGTTAAATGCAATCAGGAAAATCTCCCGAAATTTCGAAAAAAATGTCCGGGACCGTGGCGAGCAGAGTGCACACGGTCCTCGCAACTTTTTTCGAAATTTTCAGGGATGAAAGTTATGATGATTTTAAAGCTAATCTGAAAAAATTGAGTGATTTTATGATCTGTAGATAGGCCAAATTAAAGTTGCAATCTCAAAATTGAACCCTACCAAGATTGTTGAAAAATGTAAAATTTGAATTTTGAAAAAGAGGGGGAAACTGAAATTTTGAATTTTATGATTTCAGAGGGAATGCCGAAAGCAATGCAGGCTTTGAAATTTAAAAGTTGACTCGATTTCATGCAAAATTTGAATTTGAAAGTGGAAATCAAGGTTGTTGCAATTAAACACTTAATTTCAAAAGTCACAAACTGCAAAAATTTGAATAAAGTGTTGAAATTTTGAATGAATGCTAACACACTTTTCAGATTTAGGACTGTAAGAAACACAATTTTGATATGAATTTAAATTTCAATGATTTTTGAATGATTAGAAGCCTCAATCCAAGCAATCACTAGACCAACTTTGACTTTAATTTTGAAGGTGTTAAAATTGATAAAATCAGCCAAAATTCTGGATTTTAGCAGAAAAATACAGTAAGATCTAGCTCCCGAAATTTCAGAAAAAATGTCGGGGATGATGGCGCTCGGGGTGCACACGGTCCTCACAACTTTTTTCCAAATTTTCAGGGATGAGAGATATTGTGATTTTGTTGCGGAATCCAAAGTTACAGCCGATTTGGAAGTGTTTTGATTAGTGAAATTATCAGTCAAAGGTTGAATCAAGAAGGTCTTAAAAATTAGGGTTTTGACATTTAACCACTTCATTTTAAGAATTAAAGCACAAATATGAATTAACAATTTGCAATAGAAGGGTAGATCTGAAACAAGCATTAACAATTAAACATTTCACAAGTTTAATTACTAAAAAGAAAATTTTAGGGTTTTTATGCAATCAACCTCTAAAATTTGCAAAAGATCAAACATGGAAATGTAATTAAGGAAACAAAATTTTCAGATCTAACCATGAATAATCAGAATGAGGATGTTCACGTCGGGTTCACCAAAATGTAAAGTGGAAAAATCGAACCCTAGTTGTTCTCCCCTCCCCAACTCCAAGGAGAGAGAAGGGAGAGTCACTAGGGTTGATGGTTTTCACTTAGGAGAGACTTTACATTCAAAAGAGGGGTTGAAACCCACAAGATCCAATCCCACACAATGCAAGATTGGATTCTATATGAGTTTCAAGGGTTAAGACATCAAGGATACCCTCTTTTGTAAAGAATGTAGATAGAAAGATTGAACTAGGAATGCATGTAAAGCAAGAAAGATTCGCTTATAAATAGAGATAGGTATATGGGATGAAGCTGCGGACCTGGAATTAGCAGTAAAATGTCGAGACAGTGTTGTTCTGCAAATTTGAGCAAAAGTTGATGAGACGATGGCGCCCGGCATGCACACGGTCCTCCGAAAAATCCGCGAAACGAAGGGGGATCTGTTCGTTTCTGCATAAGGATTCCAGATCTTCAATTACAGCCGCGTACCTGCAACCTACACATAGAAAAGAGAGGACGATTGGGGGGTTAGGGATGAGGGGTTTGCCTTTAGGTCAAACCCCAGTTTTGGAATTAACCAAGAAATGAGAATGCTGTAAATGTAAATGTTTGTAATGTAAACAAGTACTGATACCTTGTTGTAAGAATGTTTGTATTCTTACATGCGAAGGTGTAATGTATGTAGTATGATGTATGTTGTATGTGATCTCCTCTTCAATGGTTGACTTCTTGTCTTGAATGCAACACCTAGCCTTGAATGGAGACTTAGAATGCTCAATTGCTTGAAGGAATGCTTGAATGCTTGAATGCTTGAATGCTTGAATGTTTGAATATCGCTTCCGCGTCTTGTACACATACGTTTTCCTCTTTCTTACCTCCTCAAATGGGAGGGGAAATGTAGTTTATATACTTGTCAATTAGGGCTCATAGACTATTTTTCCCGACCTTAGGCCGACCAGGAAACATTATTTTCCAATTTGCAAACTTAAAGACCCGATGCCCAAAAGAGACCGGGCCCAAAATAGGGCCAGGGACCAGGGCGCTGGGCGCCATGGTCCCACCTCCCGGGACAGCAGGGTGCAAGGAGGGATCAGGCCAGGGTGCAGAAAAATGCAGTTTTTGGTGTCGTAAACAGGTTTCGGGGTCTCCATTCAGGTTCCATGTTGCATCGCCATCGTGAAGACCCAAATGCAGTTGAAATTGCAAGTGTCACAATTTTAGGATGCTACACAACCTTTGCTTTAAAGATCTTGAATTTCTCAAAGGCTTCAGACTTCTCCCTTAGAAAAGTTAGCCACATCATTCTAGAATAGTCATCAATAATCAACATGAAATACCTATCACCTTGAAAGCTTCTAGTCCTTGTTGGACCACATAAGTCAATGTGAATCAAATCAAGTACATCATTATATTTATCATGTATGCTCTTAAAAGAACTTCTAAATTGCTTTCCCAATTGACATTCCTTACATACCGGATTATGAGGCTTCATAATCTTAGGTATATCTCTAACTACCTTAGTTGAACTGATCTTAACGATACAATCAAAATTAACATGACACAACCTCTTATGCCATAACCAACTCTCATCAATATGAGCAATCAAACATGTCTTATTACTAGTGTTCAAGTGACAGATATTACCTCCAATTTGAATACTGGTTGCAATCTCCAAACCAGTCTTGTTAATGATTTTGCATTTTCTATCTTTAAACTAAAGTTGGAAACCCTTGTCCACCAATTGACCAACACTCAAAAGATTATGCTTTAAACCTTTTACATAATAGACATTATCAGTATTATTCTTACCATCCAAAGAAATAATACCTCTAACTCTAATTATACATTCTTTGTCATCTCCAAATCTAACTTGACCACCATTGTATTCTTGCTGGGACATAAATTTCCCTTTATCTCTAGTCATATGATGTGATTATCCAATATCAATTACCCATTCATCCTTATCTTCAACTTTTCCTACCAGGGCCTTTTCTTCATTTTTGATAGCCGGTTCCGGTTCATCTTCCTTAAAGACATAGAACACCCATTCCTTTCCATTCCTAGATCCACTAGCAGAGTCTTTTGTTAGTTCATCTCCAGAGTCATCAGTTAATCCTTCCTCATCTGCTATGTAGCATTTTTTACTTTTCTTGAATCTATATCTGTTCTGGTTAGGCTTAAATGATTTCTTAACTCTTTCCTCAAATCTTGCATTTCTTTCAGGACATATAGATGCAAAATGACCAATCTTATTACATGCAAAACATTTAAAAGGTGATTTTCCTTCATACTTACTTCATGTCAAACCTTTAGGTACTCTTCTAGCAAATAAGGCTTCAAGTTGCTCAAATTCTCCATCTTCTTTCCTCATGTCTTCCAATTCTTTTGCATATAAAACTTTCCAATCACTTTTGCCAGTAGATGATGATGATGATGCATGAAAAGCAGGTTCAGACTTTACAGCTCTAGAAGATCCAAATTCTTCAAGCTCAAAAGTAGATAATTTCCCAATCAGAATGTCTTTGTTAACTGAAGAGTTAGCCATTGTTCTCAACTCATTAATTGCAGTTGCCTTCATCTTGTAAGTTGGTGGAAGGGCTCTCAAGACTTTGGAAACTATTTCATCTTCACTCAAGAATCCTCCACAACATTTAATCCTCATAACAATCTCATTTACTCTTTCCATAAACACAAAAATTCTTTCATTATCTATCATATTTAAGTTTTTATATCTTACCCGATAACCATGAAGTTTAGCAATTTTGATAGTAGGATCACCTTCATTCAGAGTTTGCAATTTATCCCACATAACCTTAGCTGATGATTTATCAGTTAACCCCATGATCTGCTGATCAATAAGTGCACACAAGAGGGCTTCTCTAGCTCTACAATTGTTCTCAGTATTCTTATCCAAGTTTGTAGGAGCAGGATTGCCAGATGTCAAATCATAAGGTGTATATCCTTTCTTAGTGATCTCCCAAATATCCTTGCTAAGACATCTAAGATGAGTCTCCATTCGAATTTTCCATATCCAATAATTTGTTCCATCAAGCTTAGGGATTTCTCTTCTAAAAATAGTTGCCGGTGGATTAGAAGTGTTAGCTTCCATACGATCTACCTCAAGCAGTTAAGCTTCTGCAAAAGAGGACCAAATCTCGAATACCAATTGTTAGGATAACCAATGAACAATTGAGAGGGGCGGGGGTGTGAATCAGTTGTTAATAGATTATAACTTTTAATCAACTTAATAACCTTTAAATAGATTAAGTACTAGTAAAACACATAGAGATGCCGATAGGAAAAAATACCGGTAAAGAATACAACTTAACAATTAAACAGATAATAAATGCAAAGAAACCATACCACATAACACCATGATTTGTATGTGGAAAACCCAAAAAGGGAAAAACCACGGTGGGAAGCCTACCCGTAGTCAGATGATACTTCTATAGAAAGTATGTGATACAATGAGGGGCCTGCACATGCAGGAAGGCACACTACCTAGAGCATACTGCTCATTGCAAAAGAGTCTCACTGACTATAGAGAGGCTACAACCATCTCAAGATAAATGGACAACAATATAGAATAAATAACTACCAGAAATAGCATCTACCATGCCTGATTACAATATTGGTTAAGCTCAATACTGGAGGCCTTTGACCTCTTCCTTAATCCCAATTCGATCACCTATGATCGACCAAATCTCCTTCGCATACGATATTGCATTCCAAGACCACAAACACTTATTCCAATTCCATGCCACAATCTACAATGAGATCTTACATCATTTTAGACAAACCCTAAGGCCTAAACCAATTAGGTCGGCTACCTAAAAGATATTACAATGATATGCCATGTCGGCTTAAGACCAAAAAACCAATAACCAATCCATAGATAAACCCAAAACATCCTAGTAACGTGTAGAGTACACATTATCATGATACCGGTCCATAACCTAGATAGGTATTGGACCTATTATGGGTCCACCACATCAAAGCAATGTCTTCAAGCAGTTGAAGCATGATCAAATAACATCTTCAACATCCTAAAATCCATCAAGAAGCTACGCCAACACCAATTATGCATCCTGTCAAGATTCCTCAGTGAGAGCTCTATCGGTAAAGCTTTAAGCTAGTGTCGGTAAGGGTTTACCAAAGTGTATGATAGTATTTGATTACCAAGTGAATACCAACTGACCAAGACATGCTCCAGAAGCATGTAACACATGTACCCAATCACATTCCATAGATCCAAACATGTCGGAAGTGTCCAATAGATATTCTCTTCTGCTGGTAACACTAAATTTTCTACCAGTAACCAAAACCTGTCTGTCGGTAACCAACCATAACAGCTAGTGTTGACATCAATGCAATACATAATAAATTCATCCATAATACCAACAAATAGAAGTAATATAATTTCCAAACAATATATCTTAACATTGTATATTATACTTTTTTTGTTTCACAACACATCCCCTTTTTATTTTGGTACAAAATCAAGGCTATATCAGTTTTCTAAGTTTAGGCTAGTCTTTGGGTATCAACTTTATGTTTTCAATTTGGGTCTAGATTCTAAGATGGCCAATTTCTAAGATTTGATCTTTCAATGGTCAAAAGAAACAAGTAAAATAACTTTAAGTTTCTTTCAAAAGGTTATCAAAAAAAGTTAAAAGAAGAAATAAATCATCTTGTAGACTTTACCCTTTCAAGTGAACAAAATCTTTTTATTTTTCATGACAAAAGACACTAGGCCTTGTTAAACATATGACAAGATTAAGAGGGGTGGTGAATCAATCCAAACCTTAAAACAACTTATAAAGATTTGAACTTCAAATCACCATTAACATATCTCTACAATTATGAAACATGAAACCACATAGCACTACACAGACAAGAACACTAAATTTATGTGGAAACCCCAAGAAGAGAAAAACCAAAGTGAGAATCATACTCACAATATGAATAATTGATTATGATGTTTTAAGCTCAAGGACAAGGAGCTCACTTGTAGAAATAAGATGCACAACCTTAGGGAAAGGTACAAGGGAATTGCATTACTCAGAAACACAATCTCAAAGTAAGATACAATAAATTAAACAAGATGAAAAATGACGTGTTGTCTTTTAGTAGGTATAGGGAAAGAATGAATTGAAATCAACAAGATCTCCTGATCATGAAACTATCCTTGAAGCATTGCTTCAAGTGAACAATATTGTGGCAAACACATCACATGTCACTTGTTGTCTCAAAACACTATCATACTAAAGAAATGATCATCAAGGCTCATCGCAGAGTGAAACTCACACTTCTACTTCTTCACTTGAACTTGCATATAATTCACATATAATTCACAACAATCCACTACATAATTCATACATTTGCACTTCCATTTATATAAGGTTATGCATTCAAACCCTCAATTAGGTTGGCCACATGCAAAACATAAATGAATTACATAAGGTTAGCTTCTTAGACCAAAAATAACTAATGCAGTCTAATCTAGGAGATAAAAGGGACCCAAATAGATCGCTACACATATTCCTAAGTTGGTTCCAATGAACTACACATGCTAAAACTTCCTCCAAATTCTGCATCAAATGTAACATGTACAAGATTAATTAGGCACATTAACCAATCAGCCTAAAAACATCATCCCATTTACATTACATAATGTTGTATCTACACACGCCATGGTGATACCCATATCAACATTCTAACTCAACCTCCAATAAATTTTTGAACTAAAAGAGCATGATCCAAATAAGATAAATCAATTGAGCTAGCTAGAGACAAATACAACTGACAACACCAAACACAAATAAATATAACTTCACTTGCAAATCAAACAAACAATAAAAATTTGAACTAGAACACTACACAACCATATGAATATGTACACTAAGCCACAACACTTGAATCAAAATATCCCAGAGAAATGCAAAGCATTCTTCAGACCACTCTTGGAAGACAAGCTCACTATCAATAAAATACACAACCAACTTCATCATATGAGAAATTGAGGACCTAGAAACATGATAGTGCAACATCGATAGGATACAAACATTATATCCAAAACCATAAGCCATCATCATCAAGGATTGGATGAATGTAAAACATTTTTTCATAAGAACATTAAATACTCTCTTTTTGCATATTGTAACTTCCACTAATGTAGAATCCTAGAAACACCTCATACTTACTCAACTATTGGATATTGTTGCTTGTAGGATATGTTGTTGTCATTAATGTCAACATATTTTTGTGTTTTAGTGTTGTAGAGAGTTGTTTGATGTTTCACTGATTGCATTGAGTTGACATGGTTGGTTTATCTATTTGGGATGCTGAAATAGTTCATTTATTATTTATTTCAGTGGTCTAGAAATTTACTTGATCGTATTATTTGATCCGGTTTGTAGTTTAATCTTTTTGTGCAGTAGTTGGCAAAGTTTGGTATTTGATCCATTGAGCTCCAGTATGATTATATCTATGGTTGAGGATTTGGGAGAATTTTTTGGATATTTATGTGTATCTTCATTTCAGATGGTTTGTGATTTGGTGCTCCACAAGCTATCTTTTAAATCCAAATTGCCATTGTTGAGTATTCTTGTGAGTTGGCGTGTTGATCGATGAAGATTTAAATAAGTTGTGTTGGTGCAGCTTTTGTGATTGGTTATAATGTTCTTATTGGTGTTTCTTGATCATTTCCTATTTATCTTTATGGTCTACATTGATCCTTGTGCATGTTCTTGGTGATTTTGTTGATCTGGTGATATTCTTTGTGTTATGCGGTATTCTTGGTGGTGTAACATGTTGTGGTTGATCTTGACAATATTTCTGGTGGTGATGCATGTTTTGATATTTGATTTAGGTCCATGCTATGTCATATATGTAATAATATTGGTCTGGTGGTTTATTTATGTATCATGAGATGTAATTTTGTAATTGAGAGTTGAGGGTTTGGCCAACCTTGTAGTCAAGGTTGATGAATTGTATAAATAGGTGGTATAACTTAATGTAATTTGGGTGTTGATGGTGTGTTTGCATTATCAGAGAGTAGTGTATATGTGCATAAGTAAATTTATCCTTCAATGTGGTGTTTTGAGAAGAGATTGTTGTAGGGCAGACAAATGTGCTTAACCGAAACTGTCATCAGGCATTTGCAGATACTATTTTGCATTTCATCCTTTCCAAATTGTAGTCTAATCATTATTGTAAGGTAGTGTGCCTTCCCTAAGGGTTGGAGCCTTCTGGGTCATCTTATTTTGAATAGTGAGATCTAGGCAGTGTGTCTGAATGCATGTGCATTCCCCATTGTAATATTTACACATACTACTGCATAGTATCATCTTATTGTGGGTAGATTCCCACCATGGTTTTTCTTGTAATCAGGTTTTCCACATCCAAATATTGGTGTTATGGGTTGTGGTATCATTATCTTTATCTTTATTCTTGCTTCAATTGTTTAGATCTAAGATTGTGCTTAAATTGTCTAATACGATGAAAACTGATTCACCCCCCCTCTTAGTTTTCCTTCTTGGTTGCTGCTAAGAGTCAACATCAGTACCATAGAATATAAGAACATATAAACACTCATTTTTGGACCATCTACAACATCTTCGCATTTGAAAAACTACAACTTACATACCCTCAGATATCAATGACAACACAAGTAACACAACTCAAGTTTCCAATAATCTTTGACTTTGTCACTGATGGAAATACTCATACCACCAACTAGTAATAGATTATTTCTAATTGTATCTCTCTCCCTCTTATTATACCTCTCTCCCCCTTTTATATCAAGGATAAAGGGCACAAACTACAAATAATAACTCTCTCTCCAATTGTAACACTCCCTTTGGCAAGGATATCTCTCTTTAGCACTACTCCTATTGAGAGAAACCACCAGATCAATCTAGGAGAAAAAAGATAAACTTCAAATCTCCCCTTGGAAATATGCACCACCTATATGCATCTAGTTTAAATGAGGGGCAATAACCCCGAACTTCTATCAGAGATGCTCAAAGGTATCTTTTGCCTATGCCTTGGTAAAAATGTATGCAATATAATCTTTTGTAGGCACATATTCCAATGCAAATTCCTTCTTTGCAACCTTCTCTCTTAAGAAATGATATCAGATAGAAAAAAATTTAGTTCTTGAATGCATTAGAAAATTCTTATAAATGTTAATTGCACTTGTATTATCACACATAATAGGAATTGTCTCATCATAGACCACCTTGATAGCTCCGAGAGTTTGCATCATTCACATGAATTGAGTGTAAAAAGATGTTGCTCCAATATATTCTACCTCTACAATAGATAATGACACTAAATCCTACTTTTTTCTCAACCAAGACATCAATATGACTCGCAAGAAAAATGCACCACCACTTGTACTTTTTCTATCGTTAGCACATCTAGCTTAACTAGCATCTATGTATGCCTTTAACATGAAATCATCATTCTTATTATACTAAAATATGGAGTCCCTGTCAAATATTTGAATATTATTTGCACTTCTTGATCATGAGATTTGTTTGGATTAGCTTGATATTTGACAACTAAATACAACATGCAGAATGTCTTGTCCTGAATTAGTCAAATACAACAATCCTCCTATCAAAAACCTATATTATTTCAGATCAACTTCTGAAAAACTATCACCCTTACTTAACTTGCGACCAGTAGTCATAGGAGTTCAAGCTAGTTTACAACACTTCATACTTTACTTCTTCAACATCTCCTTGATATACCTGGTCTGAAAAATGAAATACCATCTTCTAAGTATCTCACTTGAAGACCAAGGAAAAATGATAACTCGCCAACCATTGATATCTCAAATTATTTTTGCATTTTTTCTACAAATATCTCACAAAAACTATCATCTCCTCCAAAAATTATATCATCAACATATAGAACAATTATTAATAGTTTATCACCTTCAACTTTGAAATAAAGATTACTATCTATTGCACCTTTCTTAAAATTCTACTACAACAAGTATATGTCCAACTTACTTGTTGGCAACAACAAGGAAGGAAAACTAAGAGGGGGGGTGAGTCAGTTTTCATTGGATCAAACCAATTAAGTACAATCTCAGATCTAATCAACTGTAGCAAAAAGAAACATAACATCAATAAAAGGAACACAAATAACACCAATATATTTGACGTGGAAAAACTGGTTAAGGGAAAAACCACAGTGGGATCCTACCCACAATGAGATGATACTCTATAGTAGTATGTGTAAATATTAAACAATGGGGAATACACATGCATTTAGGTACACTGCCTAGAGCTCACTGCTCAAATTATAATGACCTAGAAGGCTCCAACCCTTAGGGAAGGTTCACTACCTTACAAAAATATTCAAACTACAATCTGGAAAGAATGAATTACAAAATTAGCATCTGCTAATGCCTAATGATAGTTTTGGTTAAGCTCAAATGTCTTCCCTTCACCAATCTCTACTCAACACAACACACCATGCCGAAAGATGAATTCACTTGACCTCACATAAACCACTCTCTAATAATATAGACTCCACCATCGACACCAAATTACATGAACATTACACCCATTTATACAAATCATCAACCTTGACTACAAGGTCGGCCAAACCCATAGCACCTAATTACAAAATTACATCACACGATATATAAATAAACCATCAGACCAATACAATGCCATAGATAATATAGCATGGACCTAAATCAGCTCCTCAAACACACATCACCACCAGAAATCTCGCTAAGATCAACCGCAACACGTTACACCACCAAAATATCACATAACATGAGAAATATCACTGGACCAAGAAGATCATCAAGAACTCTCATAATAATCAATGTTGACCACCAAAACAAATACGGCATGATTAGAAAACACCAACAAGAATGCTAGAACCATCCGCAATAGCTGCACAAACACCACTTATGCAAATCTCCATCGATTAACATGCTAACATTCAAGAACACTTAATAACAACAACCTAGATAAGAAAGATAGCTTCCAAAGCACCAAATCATGAACCATTTTAAACAAAGATACACATGAACATCCCAAACACTTTTCCAAATCTTCAACACAAGATATGATTGTACTGAAGCACAATGGATCAAACACCAACACAACAACACTGAACACACAAAACTAGTCTCCATACCAGATTCCATGTAACTCAACCAAATCATCACAAAGCATCATGAAATCAATAAGGAATGAAGTATCTCTAGTTGATTCAACATCCCAAATAGATAAACCAACCAGATCAACTCACTTCAATCACTGGATCACCAAAACAATTCTCTGCAACATCAAAACATAGGAATATGTTGACATCAATGACAACAACATATGCTAGCAGTAGTAATATCCAAAAATCTCCCCCTTTGGCATTGATGGCAACATATAAATCTGAAAAATAATGAATGAAAAGGAATAAATCAACACCAACAAACTGCAACAGGCTCTCCCTAAGATCATGCACACAAAGATCCAAAGATAAGGTATTTTTTCACATGCTTCTCTCCCCCTTTGACAGCAATGCCAAAGATATAAACTAATCAAACTTCTCTCCCAAATGACATAATCATAGCTCTAAACAACTCACTAACTACCTTAGCTAAGTAGCAACATCAACTCATCAACCTGGATAAAGAGATAAGACTATGAAGTCTATCAGATTGATGCATCTCAATGTACCTAGTTCTCATTAGGAGGGGCAAATACCCCTAACTTGTCTCTCAAATACACAAATGTATCTGCAAGAAAAGGCAGTGAAAATATCTACAATCTAATGTTTTGTATATACATATTCCAGTTTTACTTCATCATTAACTTTATCCCTCAAGAAATGATACTTAATTGATATATGCTTCATTTTAGAATGGTGTACCAAATTCTTGGAAATATTAGGAATTGTCACAATAAATAACAGTAGGCTCCTCATACGCAACTCTAATTCCTACATATATTTCATCCAAACTACCTAAGTACAATTTGTAATAGCAACAATGTATTTAGCTTTAGCAGTAGATAGAGATATAGTATCTTGTTTCTTGCTCGCCCATGAAATCAACTTCTTCCCCAAAAAGAAAGGTCCACCAGTAGTTCTCTTTTGGTCATCTACATCACCTGCCTAATCAGCATCAGTATAGGCACATAAAAGAAAATCATCATTCTTCAGATACCATAACCCATCACTAGTACATTCGGGGCTAATTTCTGACGGCCTATTGTTGGAATTCTGACCACCTTTCGTCGGACTACCGACAAATAAAGTCATCAAAAACTCATTGTCGGAATTCTCGACGATGCCATTGAAGGTCGGTGTTCCGACGATACCGTGAACTCTTTCGACAGTGGCCATGATCGCTCCTCCGGCCAAATATGTCATTGAATGGACGTCAGAATAATGACGTGCCCCCACTACTATACATCGATGATTGTCCAACAAGGAAGTGTCATTAGACATACAACATCCTCGTCGAAATTTTCTTTAGTTGGCATCGGATGTCCGACAGATACCAGAAACTTTGCACCGACAAGAATGTTTTTGGTTCGACAGTTCGACCATCGATGCAAAGTTTAGTTCCCATCAGAATTCCGATGTAAATTTATTTTGTTTGAAATAAATAAATTTGATTATTTCGTACTGTGACTAGTTCTCCTTATCTAGACATCAAGCACACCTCATTGATATGTACAACAAATGGTATTCTATCCCCATCAGCTACCAGTAGGGGGCATAGGTTTCAAGCTAATATGAAGGTCACTGGTTTCAAGCTAATATGAGGTGCACCATGGTTGAGATGGTCCAACTCATAAGAGGACTGTATGAACCATTGAGTACTAGTAAACCTATTAAAAATGGGATCAAAGGGAGTAGCTTTGGCGCTGATAGGGAATTAGCTAACCCAAATAGAAGAGCCTTTAAAGCCAATTTTCTAGAAAAGGAAGGGACAAAACCAATGGAAGAAGAGCAACCCAATTAGGGAGATGAAATGACTTTATCTACTTTATCTAAGTTATTTGTTCTTGTTCTTCTTTGTTCTTTCCATAAGTTAGTTGTATGAGTCACATTTGGTTTTCAATGACTTTATCTACTTGAAATCTACTTTGGATGTTTTTCTTAAGCTTGTAGCCTTTGACTCCCTTGCATGTTTTCAATATTGCCCCCCATCAGGTTTCCATTTTAGGTTATCAACCTAATGGGAATGGTACAACTCTATCGTAGTACAAAAATCCATTTGCCTTCAACATATTCTCCCCAAGTTTGGTATCTAGCTCGAATGACCATTTATCATATTCTATAAAAACTCTAGTACCATGAAAATTTCATAGCACCAGTCACATAGAGGTTCACATTCACTAGAATCAAGAGATTATTCATAGACCAATTGTTCATATCCAACACCTCCTAAATTCCAAATAGATGTCAACACCTTCACAAAACACTTTACAATAATTTTTTTCATATATGATATTTTCTAGAGATGTAAGAGGTTACTTCTTTAAGGTATACTTACACCATGTTCAATGAATAGAGATTAGTTCACCTTATGTTTGGTGATAGAGAGATGTGTGGGGGCCCTGTGCATCTAATCAACAAGGTTGGAGATCATGTTGTAAAGGAAGAACACAAGCACTATTGACTATCCTAGAAGGACAAATTGTGACAAATTGAAATTACTAGTGTCATTGCTGCAAAACAGAGTCTTGTTGGAGGGTTTGGGAGGTTGAAAGTACAAGAGGCTAGTCTTATTTCTTGTATAGGTTCTACAAGTCAGTTTCAAGGGGGTTTTTTTAAAGGCATAGATGTGTTGATTTTTCCTTTGGCCATCAACGTTGACAGTCCTAATTGCAAAGGGCTAGTAACCATCAAGGATAGTATGTGTTGCATTGTTGGGCTCCACTAATTTGCACTTGTTATGATGTCACAAGCCCAAGACTAGTTTACCATGATGTTTATATTGCCTTGTAATGTTGGATCAAGCCTTGAAGGGTGATCAAAGTCTAGTGGCCAATAGGTGTGTCCAAGGGTACCCATAAAGGATGGGATATGAAACCATTATCATTGTGAATTGAAACACTTGTAAATTTTTAATTTGTGAAATCTTATGGTATGAATTTGTTGATTAAATTGTTATCTAGTGAATGAGCTTTTGGACATTTCCTTATATTAAGTTCATTTCTATATCTTCTTAAGCATATTTATTTATTTTGCTTCTCCCTGAAAAAGTGAATGCAAAGAACCTATTGAAGATCTTCTACTTAGTTCTCATAATCACAAGATGATTGTGCTTGATCAAGTATTAGAGTGAGAAATATCTACACACCAACAATATAATAGGTAGACTAAAATTAAATAACAATTAAATTTATAGAGAACTACTATCATACTTACAAACTTACAATAATGTCTTGAAAGTTATTTTCTTTGTCTATCATGTCTCTCAATTATCTTCAATTTCTATTTTTTATATCTATTAGTTTATCTCAATTTATATATATCGGTGAGCATGCTAACATGAGTACAAGGATCATGTGACAAACACGATCGCTTGCCAATTCTAGGGCTTCTACATATAATCAATCTATGCAGAATGAATTGGTCCCTAAGGAACACTTGTAAGGGCTTTTCTATCAATGGGTAGACAAAAGTGACAAAGTTTGCCTGACTATTGAACCATGTCCTACACTCCATTGTCTAGATCTTTTCTCCATGATCACTATAATTAGTGGGAAGATATTGACAAGGGAATATGGATGCTTTCATTAAAGGAGTTGCTACATATCCTTCCTCAATTGTGTAAACTACTTTATGTAAAACTCCATTGGATTTATATCTTAAACTTAAATCTAAACTTAATTATTATTATAATGACATCAAGCAAACAGTGAGGTAAAGAAAAATTGAAGCCAAGAAAAACCTTAGACAAAAGACCTTTGGTGATTAGAAGTGAAAAAAATAATTGAAATATTACAAACAATCATTTAACCTATGAAATGGGATGATTATCGATGGAATCCACTACACATTTCTTAATAGAATTTAAAAGGGACATCACAAAAATAAATCTTTTGACAACTTAATCATGAATTAAAGCCATTTTTCTTTACCTTATTGTTTGCTTGATGTCATTATAATAATAATTAAGTTTAGATTTCAGTCTTAAGATATAAATCCAATGGATTTGTATATAAAGTAGTTTACACAATTGAGGAAGGATATGCAGCAACTCCTTTAATGAAAGCATCCATTAAAACTCATAGCTGTTGTCACCTCATGAAACGTTACGATTGCAAGATAAGCGTAGGTTTGACCAAAATGGTCAAAAATTGAGATTTTTTTTTTTTTTTTGGTTTTATTTCATGTAAATAAGGCCATTTGAGGCCATTATGATGTATTTGGACCTAATTGGGAAAGTTTGAGGTCCATTGGGCAAAAATTGTAAAAAGTTGTCATTATTGTCATGACAACTTTTTAAATTTTGGTTGGGAGGTTGGTTTTTGGTGGTTTGAGATTGTAACCCACTTGGATGGGCATAAATAGGCCTTTGTCACACCACCAAAGTTTGTCTTGTTTAATTTTGAAAGTTTTACTAAATGAAGTTGGAGATTTTTGTTCATACAAAAATGTTTCAGTCTGATTCTCATTATTTTTAATTATGAAATTAATCATATTTTCATTAGAATTTGATTGGATATGGTAGAGAATTGAATTATACTCATTTCATCTTTTGTAGCATTGAGATCCATTGAAATTTGAAGAAGATATCACTATTTTTCCAAAAACTATCAAAACCCTCACTAGGGTTTCTAATGAGTGGGAAAAAAATGTATTTTTGGCCTTTTCACCGTTAAAAACTCACACCACTAGTTGGAAAGGCTCTTGTAAATATGTTTTTTCATTTCTCTTTCTTTCATGTCTCCAAAAGCTTTGAGACATATGCTATATTTGATTGATTGGTCTGATATTCATCATGTATCAAACCTCTAGGATAGCAGCATAGAGAAAGTGGAATATAAGATAGGTGAGAGTGAAGTGCCTTGGATGAAATGTTGGAAGAGATGTGTAGGACCCCTACACACCCCATAGAATCATTTAGAAGCTATAAAAAAGTGCCATAGACCAAATATTAATGACTATCCTAAGGGTACCAATTGTGACAATCACAATTTTACTAGTGATACTGCCTACTCAAACAAGTTGTGTTTGGAAACCCCAAGTGTGGATATGTAATGGTAATGAAATGTCCTAAGAGTATCCCTTACACCATACTTGGTGTCACAATGGTGTTGGTGTGGCCTTGGGCCAATGGTGGTTGACTGTTACAATTAGGACAATGATCTCAAACACAATTTACGGTGTTTATAACTCTAATGTCCCAATCTACTTGTATATATTTTCACAAAATAATGAACAACCCAATCATAGCTATTAATAATATTTCCCCATAAAATGCATGCAAAACGTATCATCATTGATAGGATAACTAACTTGCATTTAGTAAGAGACCTCAATGAGTGGAGTTTCATGCTGAAAAGAGTACTTGCAATAAAGATATTGAAATCAACGAGACATTATGCATTCAAAAATCCACAAGGAAGATCTAATATTTATAAATGAAATTGCAAATCAATCAAAGTTACATGTTTGATATCTTACTTATATCATGGAAACATAAAATGTATATATGCACTCAACATACCTCTTTTCTTGTTTATTTGAGAATATTGCTAGGAATTAATAGGTTAATGATACATTGATCTACACATGAATCACTTGTACTTTCCTGATACTTTCATCCCTTGATCAAGGTCACGTACCCCCTAGCACTTGAAGATTGTTTCCACCCTCTCGATTACTTGAAGTCCATGCTCAAGTCACACTAAATCACAATAGTTAGTACAAAATAGTGACCACAACCAAGGAAGCCCAAATTTACTCATACTCAACATAATAAGAAATAACTAGATCATCTGGACCATTATTCATAACATAACCTCTTTTCACATCATGGAAGGCCAAAATTACAAGGATGGAGCTTCTTCAAAGGAGCCATTTTTCAAAGCCACAAAACTATCAACAAGAGTATCTAATTTATTTTGATATGTGATAAAGAAGGGACTTTTCTTTTCTAGAGCCTAAGTGATAAAGAAGGGACTTTGGTCCTAAAACTGTTGCTCCACATCCTAGAGTGAAATTACACTCATAAGGCCATGGTTGTCATCATGCAAGTGAAAATGGCTCATCAACAAAACATGGAGGGTTAAAGGTCAACTCTATAAGAGTGGGTTATACACAAACTTAACTGCACTCTTGATCCCAAATATTGTCCCTAGTTGAAGGAAGACTGGTTGCATAAAACCCCTATATAGCTGATATAGGTGGGTGAGCATAACACACATAAAATATATCTACTAAATCCTCACCTACTAAATCCTCACTGAAGAATAATTCCTTGGTCATATCAATAGTCATGGATGTACAAGAAGGACCGACTTATTACTAAACTATTTATTTATGTTTTGAATAATGTGAGATTGATGTATGGTCTTAGATCATTGCTTATTCATTAGGCAGTAGAGTCACAACACATTGTGAAACAAACAAATTGGAATAAAAAGGTAGAGCTATGCATTTGCAATTTTGCACACAACTAAGATCATGAAATTTTGTAGCAAAACATACCTAGTAATCCATTCAACTGCATATGTTAATATATAAAATGACAGGATCATTACAATACTTGCATTTTTCTTAGAATGTTGTTACATTCATTTGACCCAATCTTACACTCTTGCCAAAAAATGTGACATGGGAAAATGCTTGGTTATGGCCAATAAATCTTCTTGAATATACACCTAATGCCATGGAGATATTCTACAATAGAAGCTACTTACAATACTAGTATTCTTTGATTCCACAGGTTTGTAATCTTTCAACAAATTGCATGTGGAGTCTATGGCTACCCTATGATTTCTTTGGTGTTTAGAGACCATAGCTAAACAATCCTCTTCCAAAATGGATTCCAAAACATTAGTTAGTCAATGTTGGGCATGAAACCTAACCCATGGTACTATAGTAGTGCCAAATTTAAGGGAAAGGGAGAATCTCAACCAAAAATGGCATCTTAGATCAAATAACGGATTGAGCATTGAATTTTTCTATTTGGGAGACCTTCTACATGCATGGCGGTAGTTGGGAGCAAAACTAGATGTTTATTTTGGTGCCCAAACTCAATTTAAAAAATATGCTTTTGGTTCCAAGTGAGGCTCGAGGCTTGGGAAGTAACTATAGGTTGGGGAGTTGGGAGTGGAAGTGGACCTAGAACCAAAACCTATAGGTTTTGGGTTCCAAGTCCCTTCCGAGCTCTAGATAAAGGGAAGTGATAAATAAGGGAGGAAGAAAATAGGGAAGAAAGTGAGGAAATAAAGAGGGAGATCTAATTTATTTTGGTATGTAGCCTCTACTACTCTTTTTCTTGTTGAATGATTTTGCAATATTTTGAGAAGACTACAAGGCATGAAGTAATGCTCATAAGGCATGAAGGATCTATGTAAAGCACAAACCATACATATGAATACATGCAAGGCATGAATCATAAATGTAAACCATGAAGTAATGTACATAAGTACACATAAGGAACAAGCATATATGAGAAAGGTTCTCATGGAGTGGACATGTTGAAGACACATCGATCATGAAGCATACAAGAGAGAGGTATTCATGGAATAGACATCTGAAAACATCTCATTCATGAAGTAACAAAATGCTAAAGAAAATATCAAGTAATAAAAAAAATTACAAGGATGAGGCATATTCATAACTTTTACAGTCCCGCCATGGATATAAACACTAGAAGCAACTCATACTATTAGTGTACATACAAGACAATATGGGAGTTTTTTATACCCAACAACTTGTGATATTGTTGTTCCTGTTGGCTCTATTGGACCCTATAATTAAGATTCAATATACATTATTCAATAAGATTAACTGTGTAGCATAATGAAATATTGAATAGTGTGTTATCTTATTGAGATTCACTTAGTTTAGAGAATATTTTAATATTTTCTACTTAACAGGGCCAACCACATGAAGGTGGAAGCTCATTTGGCCCCTCCCCCCCCTAACTCACTCTAAATTCCTCGTTAGCATCTAACATTCATTCATTCTTTCTTTCTACAATTAATAAAATATAGCATTCATTCATTAATATCACAAGGCATTCATTAACACATAACATTGATTAACATTAATTAACATGCAACATTCATCAATATTAATTAACACATATCATTCATAACCATTCATTAGCACATAATTGCATTCATTAACACATAAAAATCAGTCATTATAAAGTAAGGTAGATTACAATCATTTCTTTTTTTGTTTTTTCTTTGAAGTTATGAAAAGAATAAGTGGAACATCATTTTCTTCATCATTTGCCCCCTCTTCAATTGTTCCACCCTCTGCTCGTGATCTCAATGTATGCCTAGTCCTACATTGAGGACAAGGACACTGAAGCGAAGGGGGGTCCTCTAAAATAACAAAGAAATGGGTTAAATTGAAAACATTTTATATTATTATTACAAGCATTTCATTAATTTAGAGAACATAACTGTTGTGCTCTTTACCTAATGGGGCCACATCATTTTGTCTAGCCTCAACCTCAACATTGTGAACACCCTCTAGATCATCTGGAGTTGAAATACTAAAGGTTACATTAATGTTGAACACCAATTGAAATTATATTTGTTTAAAGGAATAACAGTGATCCTCTTTACCTGATTGGGGAACATCACGTTCCTGATGTTGTGTATGTGGATCATGTTCCACTTGGTCACCACCAACTACATGCTCTAAAATATTAACAAAAAAGGTTACATTAATTACTACTCTAATTACAAATTAAGATGTTTAATTGTATTAATAATTAGACAAATAAATTTGAATAGAAAATGAATACCTCCACTACTGGGATGTACATCCGGACCTTCATGTGTAGGTGGTGTTTCACAATTAGAAGGTTGCATTCCAATGTCATGCACATTGTTATCATTGCTTTCTTATTTAAAATAAATATAGTCACTTTATGTTGGAACTCAACATCAATTATATTATTGGTAAAGTATTCAATTTGAAACAATTTTCATTTAGCTTATTTACCTGTGTGATGGATGCACTAGAATCTTGTGTTTGCCTACTCAATTCTCATAGCTGATTAGCCATGGCTGTATAGCCTTGCTGGTAGAAAATTCTCTTGTCATCTTTTGTGGGCACTCTATTGAATTCAGAGCTTGGTATCATGAATTTTGCTTGCATTGTTTGATAAAAAAAAATCGTTTGCAATTTATAAATATTTTGATGCGATATTTTATTTACAGATATTTACAATTTGTGTGGCAAGTTTCATATAACCACCAAAGCTGAGTTTGTGTTTCCCATGCTTTTCTTGTCTTGCCTTGGTTGCCTTTGACATGTCACTCAGTCTATGAAATTTTGAAATATGTTAGATTATATAAATATAAAGAGTAATTAATTAGTACATAATTACATTCTTAATAGTATCCTGCACCTTCTTTTGGTGTCTGGTGGTGTATTTCCTTTTTTCCTTTCAATTCTCTCCTTGGCATCCAAAATCAAGTCCTTCCACTCCCTCTCTGGAATCATGGGGGGATGCTCATACTTTACATTCTTCTCTAAATGAGTCATGTATTGGTCCCTCACATACTTTAGATATGTGCCATCTTTTTCAAGGAGCTTGGTTTTGTCAAAGGTGTCATTTCCAAACCTCTCAACCATATGGTTTGTCAATTCATCTTTTAACCTTTTTTCTTGGTCATTCCACCTTTTAACCCAAAAACAAACCTATTAGATTCAGAAATGAACTGAAGCTACATTTATTATAGTTCAAGAAATGGATCAAAGGAAAACTATTCTAGAAATGATATAAAATCAAAATAATGGATTAGGGTTAGTTCACATATGATGTTCCACCTTTTATGTATGGTGGGCCCAAATATCTGCAATGCAATGTCACTAATATTTTTATAAAAAATATCATTTCCTGCAAAAAAATCATGGGATCGTTAGTTCAAAACGAGTGATCAGAAAGTAAAGTACAATTAGACTATATATAATAATAATTTTAAAGTACCTGTAACCTTCTATATCTTTAAGGGAATCATTTCTTCGTCGCTCACCACTAATATGGTCTGCAATGTTCCCATACTAGCAATATGAGAAGATCTAGGAAATGATGGTATGTTATCACTAGTAGTCACCTCTGGTGCATCCTCATGTGCATCTCCTACTGCAAAAAATGAATCCACTATGAAATTCCCCCAAGAAAGAACACTTGAAAGGAAATAAACACATAATAGAAGATAGAGAAAAGGAGGGATCTACCAATAGTGGGCGGGCCAATATGACGTGTAGTAGAGGATGTCTGCATGCTACGTGTTGCTTATATTGCAGTCAGTAATATAGGTGGGTCTAACCTCTGATGAGGCGGCGGTGGCATTTGCACAGGAACATTGGCAGCACCTAAAGAATAATACATTAAATATATGAAAAGTGTAAGAATTGTAAACAAGGATGAACCTTTATTATGAACATTGACAGTATCAAGTATGATGTATTTTGGGTACTCAAAGTGATAATCCAAGGAAGTGATAAGCCAAGAAAATCATCATCACCTGAACTACCTATAGCACCCTGATCATGGCCATGAGTCTCATGACACAAAAATTGTTGTAAAAACAACATGTACATATTTTAGTTAATGACATAAAAGAGTATAAAATATAAACCATTATTGAACTTTTGTTATAATTAAAGCTTTAATTACTACTTACTTGCAAGTTGTCTATTGTCTGAATCAATGTTTGCACCCTCTCTTGTATCTTAGTAGTCTGAGGCTCCATGGATGCCAAAGCAATAATCTCTCTACTAATTTTTCTAATAGACTTTCTTAACAATTTCATAGGGTTTGTAGAATTTCCAGGGTCATCATCGCTCAATCCTATTGAGTCCACATCCCTAGAGAGGTGCTCAAGTACTGCAACCTCCTTTCCCTTTCCCCTAACATCCATCTGTGACAAGAATATCATTAACAATTATAAAATTAGTCTAAAACACTTAAAAAAAGAACATAATAATGTAACAGTTTTCTTCTATCTAATTTGTACAATTACAATGAGGTTTACCTACTCGGTAGAAGTGTCATGACCTACATCGCTATTTGCACTATGTGGTGAATCCATGTCGCCTTGTGACAAAGAAAAAATATAAAAAACGTTAGCAAAATTAAACCAATAGACTTAGCAAAAAAAATTCATAATAAAATGGTATATTGGAGTCATTAATTGGAGGTTGGTTAATTTAAATGGTATATAGTATGTACCACCCCCATGATAGTAACTTTGTTTGTATCTATATGATTCAAATTTTAATCAATTAGTAGCTCTTCCCCTACACTTATTGATTTGATTGCACATATGAACACATGATTTCCCTCCCACACCTCAAATATGCAATTGGGTTGTTTATTAGTTGACCCAGGTCACGTACTATTTATAAAACCTGCAATATTCCGTGTTGCTTTTGGCCTTTCATCAATGTATACAACCACTCGTTTACTTTGATAGTTATCTTTCTGTTGTATATAATTTGCTGACAGTGCATACCTACGCATAATTTCTTTATATCAAACAATCAACATCCAATTATTGTAATTGTAACAAGGTCCGACAAACTCCATCAATTCAACAACTTTGTTGTAACAAACCTTTATGTCATCCATGGAAAATAGGCCCAAACCATGTAACGATGAAGGTTCTATGTGATATATCCTATTGTTAACACAAAAATCGATGTTTATTGGAGGAAGTTCCTTGTGTACACATTGTTTCTATAGATGTTTGTACCTGAAGGGCACCTCAATGTCGCCTTTGGTTTCATCATCATAAGAACATGGCCCCCCTTGAGCAAGGAAAAATTTCATGCGTTTATTGAATTTTCTTCTAATCTTTTGACCTCTACTTGATCTCCCTATTGTAGACCTACTACATGTCTCACTTTCATTTTCTATTCCTACATTTCCCTCACTCGAGGAAGACACATCTGACAAATACCTATTTGGTGGTACCTGCACTCCATCAAATGAGAGAGTTAGTTGGTAATGAGAGAGATATTTTGTAAATGAGGGTAATGTTGATGAAGAAGTTGGCCCTAAAGTTGATGTTGAGATTAAAATTTGAATAAGTCCAATTGGGGCCTCAAGTGTTGATAGTTGTATTATATTTGTTGCGCATGTCGAGGTTTGAAAAACTAAGGAAGTTTGTTTTCCAAGTAATTTTAAAAAAATAAACTATTTCTATAGGGTGTATTGACTTATACTTATTGATCCATGAGACTATGCAGGATCCTCGTCAAAGGGGTTCAGGTTCTTGCACATGTAATTCAATTATCTTATGTTAGCTAAAAATTACATAGTACACAACATGAACAACATGAACTTTGTAGAGAAAAAGAGTATTAAATAAAAAAAGATGTTGTCATCATAATCATTTTAAATTTTTTAATTCCTTACCTTTACTTTATGTAGACTATGCAGGATCCTAAACTAAAGGGTTGACGATGTCTATAGTCAATGACCTGTTCCCACCAAGGGTGACAACATCACACATGGACTATACATGAAATCAACACCATGCATCGAGAATCACATTTGTAAGTTGATAAACAATAAATATATATGTATCATAAGGATCATAATCATCACATGATATATCATCATATATCTAATTGAGAATCATAATTAGCATCACATATGTGTCATCATAAACATGTAATCCATCACATATGTATCATAAATCACCATCCATCACATAGGTAATAAACAATCCACATTCTATAAATAAAAACAAAGTTCAAAAAATGTCACATGTATCATCATAAAAATGTAATCCATCACATAGCTAATAAACAATCCAAATTTCATAAATAAACACAAAGTTTTAAAAATGTCACCTAAATAGTCACTCTCCCTATCTCCATCTCCTCGAGGTGGCATAGTTCTACTATAAGGACCATCTAGAGGTCATGGAACATGAATTAAAAACATTAAAAGGTGCATCATGAATTATTATGTAATGGCATAAGAATCCAAAACATAATGAATTAATTATGTAACCATATAATTCATAAAAAATTCTATCAAGAAATCAATATTAAATTTCTACCATACATTTCATTCATCAACATGACCATCAACATCATCATCATCATCATCATCATCATCATCATCATCATCATCATCATCATCACCACCACTACCACCACCACCACCACCATCCTCGTCTTTGTCATCATCATCATCATCACCATCATCACCATCACCATCACCATCACCATCACCATCGCCATCACCATCACCATCACCATCACCATCACCATCACCATCAACTTCTTCTTCTTCATCATCATTGAGTAACTATCGATCGTGATCATCATCTACATCATCTTCAACTTCTTTGGTATCTTCTTCAATCAAATTATACTTTATTGGCCGACCTCCTTGATCATGTCTAACAACAAATGACCAACCCAGTTTATGTGGAACCTCTGAGTAAAATACCTTCTCACATTGTCTTGGAAGAACATAGGTCTCATCCCCAACTGGTTCAAATGACCCTATATTAACCATTGTAAAACCATTATCATGTTCAATAACAGTTCTATCAGGATCATTTTTTATAAAATCGTAGCTTGTACCATTTGACGACGAACAAAACTAATTAAAAGGAATTAAAGTCGCACTCAAGTATATCATCCAAAATTCCATAGTATCGATTTTGAGACTCTTGAGGATGCATGTCTCTTCTTGATGAAATATTTGTCACCTTAAAGACTGCAGTTATCCCAGAATCACAAGTTTTCTTCATGTCATCCAACTTTTTGATGTGAAATTTATGACCATTGCAGCACATAGCGTTGTGGTGTTTGACTTGCGATATATCAAACATGTAAAAATTATTGCATCATGAGTTGATAAACATATGGGTGATTAATAAATTTATACGTACCTTTTTATCTCTTAAACCATATGCTAAGTCAATTTCCCTTTGTGTAACATTGGAATCTCCATTACGATGAGCTTCTTTAACCAATGAAGTCACACCTTCCCATGTTAATGTGTGAGTAGAATGTTGACAATGTTCAATCCATAGCGTCATCCAATCAAGATTGTTTGCAATATACAAATGTAGTGCATCCCAATCTTGACCAACTATACAAAAAATAAATAGACGTCTTAAAACTAATTTATTTTGAAGATTAAGAATTAATTAACTACAATAACATCTTATAATTACCTCTCACTTTCCTCAATCTACCTTTCCCCATCAAGTACTCCCCTTTGAATTTGTTAATGGGGTTGGGATCCCACATGTGATCCACGTTGATCTTTGCTGCAAACTTAGGAAGATATTTAGAAATGTACACCATAGTCTAGTATACCATATATCCCTCCACTATAGAACCCTCAAGATGTGCTCTTTGTCGAACCAAAGCCTTCAAAAATTTCAAGTTTCTCTCAACCATCCACATTGACCTAGTGTGTATAGGTCCACACAATTCAATCTCCTCAACATGGTGTATGAGGTAGTGTTCTTATGCATTGAAAAAAATTGAAGGTAGACACTTTTGCATTTCAGACATTAGATGAGGAATTTTTCTCTTCCAATATTTTATATCTTCTTTATGTATTTCTTTACATGACAACCACCTACAAGATATTCAAGATGTAAAAAAAATTATTACATAACAAGTAAAACAAATTGCAAATATAATATTTATACAACGAACTGACCAAATATCACTACTTACCTCATGTATTTTCCAAGATCATATATGACTTGCTTGACATTATTGTCGAAGTCATCTAGGAGAGATACAGGTAGAACGTACTGCAACAATTATAAAATTATCTTTTCATTTTTTTCTAACATAATACAATGAAAAGTACATGCACAGTATACAAATATATAGTAAAAACACAAGAACATGAATTACCTTAAAGAAGGTATGCCAATCATGTGTTTTCATGCTTGGCCCAAATTCACTTTTCTTTGATATGAGATTGTTTATGTCCGCAGCAAATCCTATGGGAAATCAATTTTTTTTGTATGACTTCTTTTATAGCATTGCTTTGCTGGTCCATTAATAACCAAGTAAGGTCACTTATATTAATCTGGTCTCCATGACTATTTGATTGAATGACATTTTTCATTGCATGATGGGAATCTTCAATGTCACTACAAATTTTGACAATTTTTTCTTTGTCACACCTTCGATCCAATATTTTCCATAATGTATTTGTTATAATCTTTCCAATATGCATAGTATCAAACAAATGCACAATTTGTAACTACTCGTAGTAGGGCAACCTACTAAATTGTCAGGGATAACATTTTAGTCCCTTAGGAAGGTGGTCATTTATGCCTTGACGACCTTCATGATCATCAATCACATCATTAGTAAACAAAACACAATAGAAAAGATATTTTATGACATAAACCATTAAATGGAATGGCATTATCTTGATGATTAATTCTATTATATTCCAACTTCCACATGTGAGGTGTCATTCTTCGTGGCTTTGATGTATTCTCTTCTTTCCCATTCAAAAGGTGTTTTCCAATATTTCGATACTTATGCTTTTTGTGGAGAAAGTGCCTATACTCATCAAACACCTACTTTCCTAAACTTTTTAAATGATGAGATTTCTTCTTTGGACCACAAATTGGACATGCAAATTTTCCCTTTGTTTGAAGACCTACAAGATAATGTATAATTAGATTAAATATATTAATTTTTTTAATTATAATTATCATGCGCAACTTGAACACTATAACATACCACAAAAATGTGTTAGCCCTGGGGTATTGTGTATTGTCCATACAAGCATCACATGGAATTAAAATTGTCTTTGTCATATTGGTCTAGAGACGTCATACATAGTGACACCATTCTATAACTCCAGCAACTCATCAATAAGAGGCTCAATATATACATTCATATCTTTAACTTGGTACTTACCTAATTGAATGAACAAAAACTACATAATTATTATGACTATTTTACTGTAATATTTATAATTAAATGTAAATGATTATTAAATGATAAAATATCTAGAACAATCATTGCCAACATTATGTGCTCCCTCTTTATTGACATCCATGGAGGAATGTTATTGCTGATAACAAAAATAGGCCACACCGAGTAAACAGATCTCAACTCTCCAAATGGATTGACACAGTTTGCTGCCAATGAAAGCCTGAGATTGCGAGGTTCTTCTCTAAAGTGTGGCCACTTTTCCTCTATGTTCATAAATGTTGAACCATCTGCAGGCATTTGAATAATGTCATCTCGACTTCTATTGCATGCATGGTAATCCATAAATTATGCCAAGCTAGTGCGCTTGAATAATTGTTGCATACGTGGAATTATGGGAATATAGAAAAGAACCTTGAGAGGAACCCTTTTTGTTATTTGATCTATTCGATATCTACTAATATGACATTCAAGGCATTCAGTTCAAAATTCATGTTGTTTGTGATATAATATGGTCATTGGGACAAGCATCTATTGCTTGATACTCCATTCCAATATCTATCATAATGACAGATAATTCTCGGTATGAGCGAGGTAGAATATTTGATGGTGGTAAAAAAAACTCACCTATCAATCTACAACAAAAAAATATAATTTGTTAATATAAAGAATATTAATGGTACAACATGATTCACCATTTATTATGACATATATGACATACCTTAACATACGTGAGATTGTTATGTTGGATAAACCATTCATAACCTTCAAGCTCACCAACAACAATACAACGGAGAGAAGAGTTGTTTGGGAGCATTTGTAAAGGGCCTCAGATGCCTTCTCAAGTAGAGGGAAATCATGAACAACATCAAGGTCATCTTCATCATCATGATCAGTTGTGCCAGTACTAAATGTTTCATGGATTAATGTATTTGTACCATCATCTTGAATTGTGTTTTGTGGCTCCTGATCATCATCTTCCATGGGATCATTATCTTCAGCTTTGATATTCACACCTCCATGTTCCTCCACTTCGAAAACCATATTCTTTGAGTTGTGTTGATCTATATCATGTGCTCTGGGGTGCTCAACTTATATAAAATTGATAAACATAAATAAATCATTATCATGATCTCATCATCAAGTGGTTTCTTATGTATATAAATTGTTAAAATGATATAATGAAAAACTTACCAATGGATGATAAAATTGTACACCTTCAATGTGACCATGTAGCCTACAATGTTTCTTAGTTGTTTTGATTAGAAGTCTTCTAGAATTTAACCCCTTGCAAATTTTGTAGGAACAATAACATTTTCCATCACCTTTTCTTTCATGTTAGACCACAATCTAGAAATTGTCTCCTTATTTTGTTGTTAGTTGATATTGTCTGACATGGTCTTTCTTCACAGGCAAAAAAGTTAGGCTATAGAACTAGTTATTAAGGAAGTTGAAATCATGTTTCAATAGAATATACCAAATTAAATTACTTGAACATAGAAATTATGCAAATTGAACCAAAACCATTTAATACTCATTGATGGCCACAAGGCCAAATCAATGTATCTATGCTTCAAACTCCTTACTCTAGGCTTGGACGACCCTACAACAAGTCTATTAATTTTACCATTATAATTATTTTTTAATGGATGAGGATCTATATTATCATTTGCAAAATAGTGTTATGCATATTCACAAAAAGAAAGGTAAGTGGAAAGAGTGACATCCTGTTGTGATGTATTCACACATTGCCCCATTGCAAATGGGGACCCCCACTTTTCGCTTTCTAGTTTAGCTGTCTTAGCTTAGTTGGTTGTTGTCGAGTCTTTGTTGTTAAACTTTTTTTCGTAGTTTCTCAAGAGTGTTGGTCTCGATTTATGATTACTTTGTTTTCTCTTCAAAAATTATGCCTTTGTTTACAAAAGAAGAGAACTGCAAGAATAGGAAACAAGACAACATTAATGAGGTTTACAAGGAAAGAACCTCCTACACTTCAAGCTTTACAAAGCTTGGGCATGTGAACCTAATTGTGACTACTTTCTCACAACCTAGTAGATGGTTTATAGAAAACCAATCTGAGTTTCTACAAACTTCTTCAATTTAGTGAAACCAAACATGAATGAAAAATTTGTTTTGATTGTATGGGACCACAAAGATGTCACAAATACTAGAAATTTAGACTAGTGCCTTATTCGGGCATTAGAGTCATAAAAAACAAGATTGAAATCTGACAACAAAATGCATATAAATATCACTATTTTTTATCTCTTAAATCTATATATGCCTGACATATACAGACTTCTAATTTGTACTAGACCCAGTCATCAAATTCATGTGAATATACTGATATCAATGAAGATGAATTAAGTATATTTAGTTTTCCTCCTTGAGAAAAAAAGACTTAAAACATTCCCATTAATTTCCTTGCAAATCATCTAATCCTTGATTATTTAATTAAAAATGAAAACCAGCATGCAAACATAAAGACAACACAGATCTGAGCTCGAAATATTTTGACTGTATATTATTATTCCCTCATCAAAGATTACAGAGATACAAGAATGATTCAAAATGCCTAAAAAAAAGTCTGCATATATTTCGCCAGAGCTTCGATACCAAATTTTGTGATCCTTTCTAGGTAGTCCTGGTATCCTTTTATAGAATTTTGGATGCAACAATCTTCAGACTTCCCTAGAAGAATATTCCTATCTTGGCAAGCATTCCCTCCAAAAGTTACACTGATTACAAGACTACAATTTAGGGAAAAGAATATGATGCAAAATTTGTAGAGGTATGGTGGTATAATACAATGCCCAAACAGGTATAGATGACTTTGTAAGATATAAGGGAAATGCAAGGTAGGAAAATGATAGATCCCCTTAAGCCTACAAACACTCCAAATGGTTCAAATGGGCCAATTATGAAACAAGACCTTCCCAAATGAAAATAATGGTTTAGAAGGTGTAATTAGGTCTATTATGAAAGGTTCAAAATAGTTTTGGCCTTCTGTTCAATACCCAAATGCTCAAACCCCAATTTCCTCCTACTAGCCCTAGAGCCCCTATTAGCCCTATAGCGAGAGACATTTAATGATAACTCTACAAAATTACAATACACTAGACAAATAAAATGTATTTTTGGATACCCTTTTGTCTTTTCTATAACATACTCAAAGAATTTAGCAAGTTGTTTTGGAAAGTATTTGCTGTTTTTAGACTGTCCTTCGTTTTCAAGCAACTAGAATGATGGATTAACAAAGCAACTACAAGAAATATTACTTCTGGGTACTTCTAACCTAAAATTAGTCTTATCACATGATAAATTATGAAATTTTCAATCAATTTCAAGGTATGAGGTCCCTAACCCCAAAATCCCTAAATTCTTCACTCAAACCCTTAAAAACAAGGGTTTCTCCAATCTTACACTTCCACGCACTTATGGAATCAATTTTTTGTTGTCTCACCTTTAGATATCCAACATAAAAATATACAAATCATAAAATATACCCCTCCAATGGGTAGATCTCTCCAACCTTCACCCTACCTAGCCTCTTCACTAGGCTTTCCAAGCAAACAATGGTGATCACCTCTCTTAAACCTTGTTATCTACACATTTAGTTGTTAGAGAATATGGTACATGTCAATTTATAGTCATCCCATGAGAATCCAAGTCATATCATTCATGGAATGACCCCATGAGTAACAAAACCTCAAAACTGTTAAGGAAAATGATGCAAAGACTTGTAACAGCCAGCCCAAATGTTAGATTTTTGACAAAACAGTAAAATCAAATCATGTACAGGAGTGTTTGAAGATAACACAAATTCCTTAAATAGCTATGACATCAATTATATTCAAAGGATTCTTCACTCAAGCATAAAAATCAGAAAAAATGCTTCCAAACTGAGTTTTTATTGGTTTTCCAAAACAGTCCGTACACTCCAGGCATTCCTCTTCCGTACAAAGCATATTTATGGATTTAAATAGCCTCTCCAAGTTTTTTCAACCACCATATGGTTGGTTACAAAGTTTATTTAGCAATATAACAATTAAAACTTGCTTTTCCCTCCTAATTCTTCCTAACCGTTGGAACTTGAAAATTTGAATTTTACATCTTTTGCAAATGCTCGACAACTTTTGAATAAACCCTACAATTATTGAATTTTCATCCTTATTAGAACATTTGATGAATCTAAACCCTCCTAAATCCATTTTTGGGTGTTTTGACCCAATATCCAACATTTGACAACATTTTACAACTTTCAGGATAGATTGACAACTTTTTACATTTTTGTGCCTCAAAGGCCATTATTGGCTTTATAATCTCATAATTGATTTTATTGAATTTGTTTGATGTTGGACACTCCTCCTTGGCCTCAAAGGTCTTCAAATGTGAATTTTTTTGCCTTGGTGCTCCTGCACCATACTCCCCATGAATGAAAGTCTTCTTGTTCAAAGAAGTCATCCATGCCTTGCCTTCATGTTTGCTTGCTTGCATCTAATTCTTAGGAACTAGATAGTCCCCAAATGTGATTTGTTTCCTCCTATGAGCACCTGCATTCATACACCAATCATTAGAAACAAAAATTTTATGATTTGGCTGCCCCAAACCAACGGTACTTATGGCTGATATTTGCTTCATGTCTGCCCCTTTTCCTCTATTGTGAGGCATGTGCATTTCCTCCAACTTGATGTCCTTCCTTTGTCTAATGATAGGACACTTGACTATACCAACTTGTACATGATCAAGATTCCAAATTCCTTTATGAAATGGACTGTCATAGTGTTGCAAATCTGAACTTTTCTTACCCTGCTCTTTGACTGAAAACTCATTGCCAAAACACATTGTAGTGTTGTCTCTTGACTTCCCCATCAATGGGCTCAATTTGTAATTCCTTCCACCCTTATGAACCACATAGGTGTTTTGATACCCATCATGTATAATCCTTCTAGATTATTTCCAAGCTCTACCCAAAATCAAATGACCACAACTCATATCCATTACATCACACAAAATACTATCAACATATTGACCAATGGAGAAATTAATGACTAGCTGATCCTTTACCAACATATTATGACCTTCACTGACCCATGTAGAAAAATATGGATTAGGATGTGAAAGGTTTTGTAAATTTAACTTTTTGATTACTTCATAAGCAACCAAATTGTGACAAGCCCCTGAATCAACAATCAAATTGCATACCTTGCCATGGATCTTACAATTTGTCCTGAAGATCCTTTCTTGTTGTGGTGGTTGTACTTTCCCCAAGAGTAACAACTCTCCTTCCTCTGGTGGTATCATAATCTCTTCTTCTTGTTCTTCCTTTTTGTCTTCTTGTGTCAAATTAACCCTCCTTTCCTTCTTGTCCTCATTCCATTTAGGACATTTTAATGATGGGTGCCCTGGTTCATTACAATTATAACACCTAAATGTGCCTCTTCCTTGACCAAATCCTCTTCCTCCTCTCTGATTGTATCCACCCCTTGATTCTAAAAATTATTCCTTGCCCTTGTCCTCATTGCTTAGTCCTTGACCTCTTCCACCTCTTCCTCTATTTGAGTTACCTCCTCTTCCTGACCTTTCTTGTCTCTTCTTCACCTTTTCTTTTGCTCTAATAGCCAATTGAAAACATTCACCAATGGTCCTTGGCACTTGTAGACCAATCTCATCTTGAAAATGATACTTCAAGCCATCGACATATCTAGCTACCTTCTCATCTTCTTCCTCATATCCTCCTCTAATACTCAATTTATGAAATTGTTCAATATAGGACATTACATCCATGTCTTTTTGTTTCAAGTTTTGTCTCATCCTCTTCACATGTATGCTATAATCTGAAGGCAAGAATTGTTCTTTGATCAAATTCTTCATCCTTGCCCACTATGTGATTCTTGTCAAACCCCTAGACATTCTATCATTTTGTAAACTTGTCCACCAAGTCAAAGCATTACTTCTGAGTTTTGTTTTGCAAACCTTATCCTCTTATCATCCTCCATCTCTTCATACTCAAAGTAGTTTTCCAAGGCATCAAGCCAACCCAACACTTCCTCACTATCCATCTTTCCCTGATAGATAGGTACATCCACATGTCCTTTCCCTGCATTGTTTTGTACTACCTTCAAAAGTCTAACCAACCTCCTCTCCTCAGGGTCCACTTCATCTTCAACCCTCCTACACTATGGTCTTTTTGGTTTCTCTTCTCCATCATCTCCATTTTGTTCTTCCCTCCTATTGTCCATTCTTTCTTTCTCATATTGTTCTATCCTTGATTGCATACTCTCTTTCTCTCTTTTCCATGCTCTTTCCTCCCTTGCCTTGCTTTTTTCTCTTTCTCTTCTTTCCCTCTCTAAGGTTTCTTTCAACTCTTCAATTTCCTTAACCAACTAGTTCTCAGGTGCCATCACTCCTTCCAACTTCCTACCCTAACCTTTTCTTGCTCTAATACCACTTTGATGCAAAATTGGTAGAGGTATGGTGGTATAAGACAATGCCCAAATAGGTATAGATGACTTTGTAAGATATAAGGGGAATACAAGGTAGGAAAATGATAGATCCCCTTAAGCCTACAAACACCCCAAATGGTTCAAATGGGCCAATTATGAAACAAGACCTTCCCAAATGAAAATGATGGTTTAGAAGGTGTAATTAGGTCTATTATGAAAGGTTCAAACTAGTTTTGGCCTTCTGTTCAATACCCAAATGCTCAAACCCCAATTTCCTCCTACTAGCCCTAGAGCCCCTATTAGCCCTATAGCGAGAGAAATTTAATAATAACTCTACAAACTTCCAAGACATCAGAAAAATAAAATGGATTTTTGGATACCCTTTTGGATTTTCTATAACATACTCAGAGTATTTAGCAAGTTGTTTTGGAAAGTATCTGTTGTTTTTAGGTTGTCCTTCATTTTCAAGCAACTAGAATGGTGGATTAACAAAGCAACTACAAGAAATATTACTTTTGGGTACTTCTAACCTCAAAACAGTCTTAGCACATGATAAATGATTAAGAAATTTGCAATCAATTTCAAGGTATGAGGTCCCTAACCCCAAAAGCCCTAAATTGTTCACTCAAACCCCTTAAAACAAGGGTTTCTCCAATCTCTCACTTCCATCCACTTATGGAATCAATTGGTTATTGTCTCACCTTTAGATAGAAAACATACAACTATACAAATCATAAAATATACCCCTCCAATGGGTAGATCTCTCCAACCTTCACCCTACCTAGCCTCTTCACTAGGCTTTCCAAGCAAACAATGGTGATCACCTCTC
The DNA here is from genome assembly GCF_030272615.1 of Cryptomeria japonica. Taxonomy (NCBI): domain Eukaryota; kingdom Viridiplantae; phylum Streptophyta; class Pinopsida; order Cupressales; family Cupressaceae; genus Cryptomeria; species Cryptomeria japonica. The sequence continues at coordinate 147,500,176 of NC_081407.1, forward strand.
TTAAACCCTATTATTTGCACATTTAGTTGTTAGAGAATATGGTACATGCCATTTTATAGTCATCCCATGAGAATCAGAGTCATATCATTCATGGAATGACCCCATGAGTAACAAAACCTCAAAACTGTTAAGGAAAATGATGCAAAAACATGTAACAGTTAGCCCAAACGTTAGATTTCTGACAAAACAGTAAAATCAAATCATGTACAGGAGTGTTTGAAGATAACACAAATTCCTTAAATAGCTATGACATCAGTTAGATTCAAAGGATTCTTTACTCAAGCATAAAAATAAAAATAAATGCTTCCAAACTGAGTTTTTATTGGTTTTCCAAAACAGTCCATACACTCCAAGCATTCCTCTTCTGTACAAAGCATATTTAGGCTTTAAATAGCCTCTCCAAGTCTGTTCAACCACCATATGGTTGGTTAAAAAATTTATTTAGCACTAAAAAAATTAAAACTTGCTTTTCCCTCCTAATTCTTCCTAATCGTTGGAACTTGAAAATTTGAATTTTACATCTTTTGCAAATGCCTGACAACTTTTGAATAAACCCTACAATTATTGGAATTTCATCCTTATTGGAAAATTTGATGAAAATAAACCCTCCTAAATCTATTTTTGGGTGTTTTGACCCAATATCCAACATTTCACAACATTTTACAACTTTCAGGATAGATTGACAACTTTTTACATTTTTGTGCCTCAAAGGCCATTATTGGCTTTAGGATCTCATAATTAATTTTATTGAATTTGTTTGATGTTGCACACTCCTCCTTGGCCTCAAAGGTCTTAAAATCTAAATTTTTTTTCCTTGGTGCTCCTACACCAGCATAGCTTCTTTTGGAATGCATTCTTTTATAACTGATTGGTCATCCAGCTGGAAAATGACCAAAAGGGCAATTTCTTGACATGTGGTGCCTTTGTCTTAAGATATTTTGATTAGCGATCTATTAATTGTGGTGGAGATACCAGCATTCTTTTCAAAGAAAATGTGCAGCTTCTTTTAGATAGCTAACCTCCCTATATTCATGGATTAGGCGCTAGGTGTCCTCAACTCTTCAAGGTTCCAATTACCCAAAATCTGTTACAAAAAACCAATTGCTTCAGGATGCTGGTGAACTGTCACATGCTAGAGCTTTAATGGGACCTTCTTGTTCTCCTGTCTCTTTCAAAATTTACTTGCTTTCCCATACATTGAACATTTCATCATTGGGCAAAGGAAAGTTGATAATTTCAAGCTTTTGTTAATTCAAACTTTTCCATTTCATCCTAAAGCCAAAATATGATTTTGCCTTTTCAATTTCCTCAATAGTTTGAATAAACAAAAAGGTATTATCCATGTTTCTAATATTATTTATCCTTTGAGACAGCCTTTGATCTAGCTCCTCAATCCACACTCCCTTGCCTTTCATTTTGTTTGCACTTAAGAAACCTCCTGGAAAAAAATTGAACTTTTCTTTGGCATATTCCTTTTGGAATAAATTTGCCCCTCTTTCAATGTTTATTCTTTCAGCTACAAACCCGGACAAGTCTTTAAATAATTCATAAGTAGACTTAATTGTATCATTAACATCTACTTCTTCCTAAGATAATGAATATATTGACTCTAAGTCCACTTCTCTTAAAATCCACTTGTCTAAGACTGACTCCAAAGTATCCTTTTCTTCCTTCAAAGAATCCAAGAGATTCATTATTCTTTTCATGTTCAAATATACAATTGGTACCTCAACAATATTGGAAAATTTTAAAATAGTGTCTCTAACTTTTTCTTCATACTTATTTTCCAATATTGACTGAGCCTACTTTAACTTTTCAATTTCATCTTGAACACTCTCTGTTAACTGAAAGCTAGAAGTCATGGGGGAAGGAGGAAATTCAATGATAGGACTGGAAGAAGGGGGCTTGGTAGGAGAAGAGGCAACCATCAATTGAGAGGACCCAACCTTTTGATGTTGTCCTTCCAATCTACCTTTTAATTCTGCAATTGTATTGTACTTATAAGTGATTTCAAGATTTGCATCATTGTAAGCCTTGAAAATTACTTCTACTTTTACCTGAAGATCCGCCTTCTCCTTTGCCTCCTTCTCAGAAACTTCCATTCCAAACTTAGCAGACTAGCTATAGGTTATCCCCTCCAGGGGCTTAGTTTATTTTCTTACTGCATCAAAAACCACAGCATCTGCTATATCCCACTCTGGGAGAATTAGTACTCCAACACTTTCAATTAATTTTCTCCCCTTCTCTGGGGTAATCATCTCAAATTATTTAGCATTTCTTGTTTAATTTATACATCAATAGCAGATGGATCTTTATTTGGTTGTTCAACTTGTCTTTTTTTACATCTCTCCTTAAACTGATCCATATGCTATCTCCAAACAAATTGCAAAAAGACTCCTGACCTCACAAAATTGTCATCAGCCAAAAACTCATCACAGGTATGTTTTATAATAGGATCCAATTCTCTTCTAGCAAATTCCTCAATAGTAAAATCCATTTTAGCACCTGCTAGCTCCTCTGGCACTCCCTCTTGCAATTCTCCATAAGTAAAAGAAATTTGTGCCAAGCTTCCTAATTGTAGTAGTTGCTCAGCTATGACCTGCTCATCACCTATACGTAATGGTAATTGGGAAGGTGAATACATAACTTCACTTGGTTGTGCCTCTTCCTCCAATCTCTACCTCTTTGGAGAATTCTAGAACTTAGGAGCATCCTCCATTGGCCTTTTTCCCTTTGATGTAGAAGGCTCATCTCTCCTAGGCATCACCACATTATAGCCTGATTTCTAATACATTACATATTCACTAGGAGGAATGATCTTAGCAAAGATAGGTTTAGTCAAGATGAGTTTGTCCTTTTCAAGATCTACCTTTATTACTACATCTTTTTCCTCATTTAGGGTTTGCATGGTGTCCTCAAAATATTCTATTAGAAACTTTACCTTTTCCCCAAATGGATGAAAGCTCTTCAGTGGATCATAGCTTTTATCAAAATACTGGACAAAGTCAGGAGTTTTCTTATATACCAACCATTTTTCTTTCTTCACCTCTTGCTCCACCAAATTAAACTTATTTCTTATTAAATCCTCGGGGAAGTGGAATTGATGAACTTTAGCACCACACCTGACCTTCTTTCTGAACATGCTGTTGAAAAAATATTCTGGGTCAGCAAATCTTGCAACTGTTGTTGCCAATTTGTAGGGCTTGAAGAACTTGTCAAAATGCAACCAATCCCCTTTAGTAATCCCAAATTGGTGTGCAATGGTAACAGTTGGAAAAAATGTTCCTCTCCCCTTACCTATCAAATCTACTTCCTGCAGACCCCCAATTTGCCTTATGATCTCAACAATACCTATTTTCAAGGAGACCTGATAAGGGAGCAAATATGGGGTTCCCTTAAAGCCATACACTCTAAAAACAATAGAACCAGGACAATATTATATCACCCCAATTATGCACAATTTTTATATCTTCTGCAAATTCCTTTGGGTCTGATAAATTCAAAAAGAACTTTTGGGATCCTGGGGTTCTCTTGACACAAGAGAATTCTTAACCTTGATGCAAAACATCTATCAAACTTTTAATAGCTGGCATCTTCTCTATCTCAAGATAGATCTGCACTCCATAATTGCACTAGCATGTTTTCACCATCTTTTACTCTCAGTAAGTCCATACCCTTCGCAAAATAGTCTACACCCTTGAACAAGAACATGTGCATTAACAAAGATCACCAACCAAAAGGTCTATCCACCTTCGCAATATTAATCCTAATGAAACCCTCATGGATCACATTTTCTAGATAAGGTGCAAATTCATAAGCTACTGCTATAGATGGATTGAGAATTGGTGCCATTATGAGCATATAATGAGCTAGCATAGCATTTTCTGCATCCTCTCCAAAAATCTGACACAGAGACCAATATACTCCTTTAGCCCTGAAAGTGGAAAAATTCATAGGGAAAGCTTCAACTATACTGGGCCCTACCAATGTTAGGCCTCCTATTTTTGCAAATAATTCCCTCATTGGTCCACCTTCTTTAACATTTCAAAATCAATCGGCTCTAGATAATTTGAAAATTCATTTAGCCAGAAAACCCTTCTAATCTCATCAGTTGTAACTTCAATCAAATGGCTTCTGCTTCCATTCCTTACAATTTTGGTAACAGAGTCATAATTCTTTGCAATTTGGGTCAACAAGTCAACATCCATAAAAACTCCAGGGACCACCAATTTCCCAACATCTAATTGCTATAGGTTGTTTGCAGGGGCAGATGCATTTTGCTAACTAAACTCCACCCTGAATAGATTTAAACCAGACATGCCTATCTGGGGATCTCTTAACCAATGTCCTTTGTCAAACAAACCATCACCAATTCGCAAGCAAAAATATTTGGGTACAAGTTCTTTTTGTTTGGCAGAACTATTCGTAGACTGAAGCAATTGTTCTAAAAAGTCATCATAGATGGCCCTTTCATGATAATCTATTTTCCCTTTGAATTCCCATCATGGTGCCATTTTGATAATTTAGGGTTTAACTTATTTTAACTTTTTGATTCAAACAACCCTTCCAATTTTCCAGAACCAGACAATGCCAACACACAAGAGCAGAAATTACAAATATAGCAATCGCAGAAACTCACAAAAGCTGCAAACTTTGTCTTTGCTAACCCTTCGTGAAAGCCTTTTACAATCAAAATCTCAAAAGACAAGATTTTATGAAGCAACCTTGGTGGCAAATCAGCATTAATTCTCATCAACCAAGCCACATGCTCTACAATTAATTTGTTTGAATTTCAAAATTTCCGCTCCAACCAACCAAAAGGATTTCTTTAGTGCGCTTTTTCCTTCAATCGCTGATCCGCGATTAGTAAAGAACTTGCAACTCTCATTCATGGCTCAGCAACAACCGTTAGATCACTCAGATCTAACATGCCCTTTAATCACTTAGGTCTCGCAAAGAGGGCCCACCATACTATATCTGTCTACCTTTAGTCGCTGAGTCATGATGGGTAAAAGACTTGCATCTTCCCATCATGGTCTCATGACTATCATTGGATCTCTTAGATCTGACAGCACTTTAAATCACTTTAGCAGCTCGCACTTGTCGAGCCCACCCTTTAGTCATTGATCCATGAAGGGTAAAGTTTCCGCTACTTTCCATCGGGGTCTTATGACCATCGTAGGATCAAATCTTTATCACTTGAACTTTAAGAAACCTTCCCCGCTTGACCACCACCACTCCACTGCTAGATCTCCGCCTAGCCCTGCCACTGGCAGCTTGTCACTAAGTCACGAAGACTATTCAACGCATAACTTCCCTTCACAATCTCACGAACACCATTGGATTATTCAAATCTGCTTGACTTTTATGAACCTAATACATGCGTTAAAGATCTTATTTAGGACTTAGGGAGTATTAAAGTGTTCCAACTTTAACAAAAATGAAACCCGCCTAAGCTTAAGACTTAAATGGCCCCTTTCAACGACATAATGACCCTTCTGGTTAAGTGGTGAAAAGGGTAATGACTAAATAGATTTTCCCTAAGGACAACAAGACATGAAGGTTTTTTCCATCAAAGGTCTCAAAATTATTAAACCCAAAACCCTTAGAAGCCATTGACTTGTAGACTAGGAACATTCTGAAAAATTGCAGAAAATTTAGAGATATCAGGAATATTATTTCAACACCACCCAAATTACTGATAACAACGGCTTTGACTGAGGATGGTTGAACGTGAGATCAACACAAGAACCTAAAAAAACTCTGGGATGCAGACCAAAACAAAATTCTAACCCAAGCAAACCTAATATATACAATTGTTACCACTACTATGCATGGATAAAATGAGTTATGAGAAGTAGTGCTTTAGGAATTGTCTATGCACTAGCAATTCATGTAGCTCACTATTCATTTTTTGCAGGAAATATGATTCTTTTCCATTGACATCAAAGATAATCAAAGGGCCTATCCACAATTATTCAAACTTCTTGTGTTTACCCTTATCTTGTTCTCTAGCATTCCACCGAGGAACCATGTCACCAATCTGAAACTTTCTGGTTGTGGCTCTTTTGTGAAAAAGATATTTTGATTGCAACTGAGTTTTCAGATTCTTCTTATGAGCCATAATTCTCATCTCTTCCAGCTCTACCAATTGAATCATTATGTCCTCCATAGGTTCAGACACTTCTAATTCTTCAACTTGCAAGAATTTGTATACAAAAAGGAGATTATTTACAGGTAACCTAGCCTGTACTCCATACACCAATTCAAATGGGGATGTACCAATGGCCTTCTTCATAGGAACCATGTCTTCCCATAAAGCTAGCTTGAGCTTTTCATGCCAAGATCTTTTATTATGCTCAAGAATCTTCTTAATGATGTTCAAGATGCTTTTGTTGCTTGATTCTGCTTGGCCATTTCCCTAAGGGTGGTACGATGAGGAATATGACATGATAATTCCATAACTTGCACAAAATTTTGTAAATTCCTTAGACCTGAAGCACATGGCATTATCCATAATTAACTTCACAGGCACACAAAACCTTGTCAATATTGTTGGTATTTTGGATATGTTGATATGGTTTTGTCATTGATGTCAACACCTATTAACACTTATCAACTCTGGCACTTTGGAGGATTGACAATGTTCACCAGCAAGCAAAGTGACTTTATGCACAGTCACCGGTATTTGGTACACCAACATGATATATTGCTCACTGACACTTGGAATGACATGGAAAACACTTGGTTAAGTCAAAGACATCATTTGGACACTTTGTCTTGGAGATTTATTCATTGGTATATTCGTAATTGCATATTTGTTGTTACTGGCAAATAGGTCCAGAATAAGCACTGACAGGCTTATCTATTCCAAATCAGCACGACATGCTTTGGAGATGATTTTGTTGTTATTGTAAATGTATTAAGATGACATGTTGAATCGGATATTGCATCGGTTATTGATTTACTTGTAATTGTTTTATTGTAATATCTTTTAGAGCCGACCTACTAAAATTTGTCTTAGGTTATGGTATATATGTAAGATCTTGTAAGATCGATAAGCAATTGGGAAAAGAAATTGTAAGAAGGTATATGTGAGAATAAGTAGAGCTATACACACAGACATCATTTGAAGGTGAAGCAAGGTTTTTGTGAAGACATATCAGAACTACACCCGTACTGAATCCAACATATGAAGATGTTATTTTGAGCAGTACATCATTATTGGATTTAACCATCCAATTGTAGTCAGTGTGACTCCTATTTGTGATTGAGCAGTGAGCTCTAGGTGCTTGGCCTTTCTGCATGTGCAGACCCCATTTGTATACACATACTATCTGCAGTAGTATCATCTAATTGTGGGTAAGGTTTCCCACAGTGTTTTTTCCCCTTACAGGGTTTCTACGTATAAACATTGGTGTTATGTGTTGTGGATGTTATTGTCTTTATGTTTTCATGCATTAATCTTTACCGGTACTACAATTAACTGATAAACTATCTACCGACATAAAGTTTGGTTTACCGGTATTAAGCATTAAGTTTAGTTAAGTTGTTTTTGGTTTGAATTTTTTAGACAACTAATTCACCCCCCCCTCTCAGTTGTCTCCAGGACCTAACAATTGGTATTAGAGATTAGTCCCCTTTTTGCAAAAATTTAATAGCTTGAGGAGATCCAATGTCTACTAACTATTTCAGGAAGGACAGTCTTAAACTTGATGGAACCAACTATGTCATATGGAAGATTAGAATGGAGACACATCTAAATTGCATTGGAAAGGACATCTATGATGTTGCAAAGAATGGCTCTATTACTCCTACTCAAAGTCACCCTAATCCACCTACCTTAGGAAAAGATGAGGAAAATGATTGTGAAGCAAGGGAAGCACTTTTGAGTGCATTATCAGATCAGCAAATCATGGGATTATCAGATAGGTCTATTGCTAAAACTATTTGGGATCATTTGGAAACATTGAATGAAGGATATTCCACAGTCAAAATTGCAAAACTTGAAAGCTTCTAGGTCAGGTATGAAAATCTAAAAAAATGGAAGAAGATAAAAGGATTTCTGCTTTTATGGAAAGAGTTAATGAAATTGTTTTGGGTATTAAATGTTGTGGAGGAACCTTAAGTGAAGATGAAATAGTTTCAAAAGTGTTAAGAGGATTGCCACTGGCATATAAAATGAAAGTTACTACTATAAATGAGTTAAGAACTATGCCTAATACATCAGTAACTAGGGACACATTGATTGGAAAACTTTTAGCTTTTGAAATTGATGAATTTGGTCTTGTTGCTACTATAATGACAGATTTAGCTTTTAAGGCATCAACATCATCTGTACCATCATTTGACAAATCTGATTGGAAAGCCTTTTATGCAAGAGAACTTGAGGAAAGCAAGAGAGAAAATGAAGAACTTGAAGAACTATTTGCAAGGAAAATGCCTAAAGGTCTAGTTGGAAGCAAGTATGAAGGTAAAGCACCCTTTAAATGTTTTAACCGCAATAAGATTGGTCATATGGCTTCAAGATGCCCTGATAGACATGCTAGATTAAGAGAAGAAGCTAGAAGAATATACAAGCCTAACCCTGAATATCAAAGATACATATTTAAGAAGAATAAAGATAAATCTTGTTATCTTGCTAACGAAGGAGTCACTGATGATTCTGATGAGAATCCGACAAACAATGGATGGGTCTTTGTTGCTATAACAAAAGATCAACTGGCACCTACTATTCAACCAGTAGAGTAGGCCCTAGCAGCTAAAGTTGAAGTTAAGGATGAATGGATCATTGATTCAGGATGTTCACATCATATGACTAGTGACAAAAGTAAATTCTTGACCTTTCAAGAATATAATGGAGGTCTAGTAAGATTTGGAGATGATAAAGCTTGTTTGATCAAAGGAAAAGGTATTATATCTCTTGATGGTAAGCATAATATTGACAATGTTTACTATGTAGAAGGTTTAACACATAATCTTTTGAGTGTTGGTCAATTAGTTGAAAAAGGATTTCAGTTAAAATTCAAGAATGGAAAATGCAAAATTATGAATAGAATTGGTTTGGAAATTGCAACCGGTAATCAAACTAGAGGTAACATCTTTCATTTGAATAACAGCAAAAAGACATGCTTGATTTCACATATTGATGAAAGTTGGTTATGGCATAAGAGACTCTGTCATGTAAATTTTGATTACATGGTGAAAATCAGTACTACTAAGGTAGTTAGATATTTGCTTAAGATTGTCAAACCTCACAATCTAGTATGTAAGGAATGTCAATTTGGAAAACAAGTTAGAGAATATTTTAAAAGTATTCTAGAAAAATCCAATAATGCTCTTGACTTAATTCACACTAATTTATGTGGTCCAGCTAGAACTAAAAGCTTACAAGGTGATAGATATTTCATGCTAATCATTGATGACTATTCTAGAATGTGTTGGGTTACTTTTCTCAGAGAAAAATCAGAAGCACTTGGGAAGTTCAAACTATTCAAGGTGATGGTAGAAAATCAAATCGGTAAGAAAATCAAATGTCTGAGATTAGATCAAGGAGGTGAATTCACATCTAAGGAATTTAATGCATTCTATGAAGTGAATGGAATCAAAAGACAGTTATCAGCACCCTGGACATCACAATAGAATGGAGTTGTAGAAAGGAAAAATAGAACTATCTTGGATGCAGCTAGAAGTATGTTATTAGTAGAAAATCTACCACATGTATATTGGAGAGAAGCAGTGAGTACAATGGTCTATACATTCAACAAAGTTCACATCAAAGGTGAAACCGGTAAGACACCTCATGAACTATGGTTTGGTATTGCTCCTACTCTTAAATATTTCAGAATATTTGGAAGTAAATGCTATATTAGAAGAGATGAGTATATTGGAAAATTTGATCCTAGAAGTGATGAAGGAATATTTCTTGGTTATTCATCTAAGAGAAAGGCATATAGATGTTTTAACAAGAGACTATAGAGAATTGTTGAGAGTACAAATGTGAAGATTGATGAACAGTTTAGAGGAACTTCAAGGTATATAGGCTCTGAATCGGAAATAGAGATATTGACAAATGAATCTACATTGAACCCACCGGTTCAAGATGAAGATCCAGTTACACCGGTATCATCTAAAAATTACACTATAACTAAGGAACAACAGCAAACAAAGACAACTGAATCACTCAGAAAATCAGATAATTGGGAACAAGTATCAAGGAGTTATGACAAGAGGAAGATTGCCAAATGAAGAGGTATGTATTATTTCTCAAATTGAACCATCATCAATTAATGAGGCATGTGAAGATAAGCACTGTATTAAAGCTATGGAAGAGGAACTAGAACAAATTGAGAAGAACAACACATGGACATTAGCTCCCCAACCTAAAGACAAAAATGTGATTGGAACAAAATGGGTATTCAAAAAAAAACTTAATGAAGATGGTAAGGTAATTAGAAATAAAACAAGACTAGTGTGTAAGGGATGTTCTCAGAAAGAAGGAATTGATTATAATGAAACCTTTGCACTGGTAGCTAGAATTGAGGCAGTTAGATTATTCTTGGCTTTTGCAACACACAAGAACTATAAAGTATATCAAATGGATATTAAATGTGCATTTCTGAATGAAGATCTTGAAGAAAAAGTTTACATTGAGAAACCTGATGGATTTTCTTTGATAGATAACAAAGATATGGTTTGTAGGTTAAGGAAAGCTTTGTATGGGTTGAAGCAAGCTCCAAGAGCTTGGTATGCTAGATTGGATAAATATATTTTGAAGATTGGATTTTCTAAAGGTGATGCTGACAGCAACTTATACTATAAAGTGACTAATGATGACATCTTGGTTATAGAAGTTTTTGTTGATGATATAATCTTTGGAGGAGAAGATGGGTTATGTAAAGACTTTTCTATTGAAATGCAGCAAGAATTTGAAATGTCTCTAAAATTCTTTTCAGGATTGCAGATTTCACAGATTGATAAAGGTATATTCTTGAGTCAATCCAAGTACTTGAAGGAGTTACTAAAGAAATTTGGGATGGAGAACTCTAAACTGGTAAGCACACCTATGACTACAAATGACAAATTATCACTAAGGGATGAATCTACACCTGTTAATCCGAATAGGTACAAATCTATGATAGGAGGTTTACTGTATTTGACATAAAAAAGACCTGATATTATGAATGCATTATGTATTGTTTCAAGATTTCAGAGTAATCCTAGAGAAAATAATGAATCAACAGTAAACAAGATTTTTCGGTACTTACAAGGCACTACAAATCTTGGTTTATGGTATCCTAGAGATGAAAACTTCAAATTATGTGCATACACAGATGCAAATTGGGTAGGAGATGTGGATGACACAAAAAGCACCACCGGCAGAGCATTTTTTCTTGGAAGCAGATTAATTTCTTGGTTGAGTAAGAAACAAAGTTGCACATCTTTATCAACAGTAGAATCAAAATATGTTGCAGCAACAACTAACTGTACACAAGTATTATGGCTTAAGCAAATGTTGAAGGACATAAAGATCAAATGCAAGGAACCTATAACTATCTATTGTGATAACACTACAACAATTGATATATCTAAGAATCTGGTACTACATTCCAAAACTAAACATGTTTCTATCAAATTGAATTTTCTGAAAGAGAATGTTGAAGCAAAAGAAGTAAAACTGGTTTATGTGAATACTAAAGAGAAGATTGCAGATATTTTCACTAAGCCTTTGCCTAAGGCAACTTTTGAATATCTCAGAGATTAGCTTGGGGTCATACCCCCACCAATAGAGACTTAGATAGCTGATGTTTGTCATCAACCGACATAATTAATACAGAAATCTTTTATTCCAACTTTGATGATGAGGGCTACTTCTCATGGGGAGTAGTTGGTATACTGAATTGGTTGGTATTTTGTATTTGAACTTGGTTTTGTAGTAACTTTGGCATTTGATGTCAAAGGGGGAGAGATTGATATGGAAAAACACAAGGAAAACACATGTTACTCTCAGGGGGAGAGATTGTTTCTTTGGGAGAGATTGATTACTCTATGTATCTGAATTTTGATTTCTAGTTATGATCTCTTTTTGGGAGATTGTTGGTCTTTAGTATTTGGCATTTCTATTTTGGCACTTTGATGGTTTTTCCATCTTGTGTTGCCATCAATGCCAAAGGGGGAGATTGTTGGTATTTTGGATATGTTGATATGGTTTTGTCATTGATGTCAACACCTATTAACACTTATCAACTCTGGCACTTTGGAGGATTGGCAATGTTCACCGGCAAGCAAAGTGACTTTATGCACAATCACCAGTATCTGGTACACTGGCAAGATATATTATTCACCGGCACTTGGAATGACATGGAAAACACTTGGTTAAGTTGAAGACATCGTTTGGACACTTTGTCTTGGAGATTTGTTCATTGGTATATTCATATTTGCATATTTGCTATTACCGGCAAATAGGTCCAGAATAAGCACCGACAGGCTTATCTATTTCAGATCAGCACAACACGCTTTGGAGATGATTTTGTTGTTATTGTAAATGCATTAAGATGACATGTTGAATCAGATATTACATCGGTTATTGATTTACTTGTAATTATTTTATTGTAATATCTTTTAGAGCCGACCTACTAAAATTTGTCTTAGGTTATGGTATATATGTAAGATCTTATTTGTAAGATCAATAAGGGATTAGGAAAAGGAATTGTAAGAAGGTATATGCGAGAATAAGGAGAGCTATACACACAGACATCATTTGAAGGTGAAGCAAGGTTTTTGTGAAGACATATCAAAACTACACCGGTACTGAATCCAACATAAGAAGATGTTATTTTGAGCAATACATCATTATTGGATTTAACCATCCAATTGTAGTCAGTGTGACTCCTATTTGTGATTGAGCAGTGAGCTCTAGGTACTTGGCCTTTCTGCATGTGCGGACCCCATTTGTATACACATACTATCTGCAGTAGTATCATCTGATTGTGGGTAGGGTTTCCCATCGTGGTTTTTCCCCTTATAGGGTTTCCACATACAAACATTGGTGTTATGTGTTGTGGATGTTACTGTATTTCTGTTATCATGCATTAATCTTTACCGGTACTACAATTAACTGATAAACTATCTACCAGCATAAAGTTTGGTTTACCGATATTAAGCATTAAGTTTAGTTAAGTTTTTTTTGGTTTGAATTTATTAGACAATTGATTCACTTGCCCCTCTTAGTTGTCTTTGGGACCTAACAAATATGTTATCCATTAAAAAATCAACAACAACTTTACTAGTTGCCTGCCTTGTGGGTATGGCCTCAATCCATTTTGTAAAGTAATATGTGGCTGCCAAGATCCACCTATGACCTCGGCTTGACTTTTTTGTTATCTCTCCAATGAAGTAAATGCCCCATTGAGAAAAAGGGGCCTCAGCTGTAACAGGGTTGAGTGGTAGAGTACCTACATACTTCAATTTGGTAGAAAATTTCTGACAAGGGTCACATTTCTAGACATATTTGTGAGTATCCTTGAACAAGGTAGGCCAGTAATATCTTGCCCTGATTATTTTGCTGGCATTTGTCTTTGTTGAGTAGTGACCTCCACATACTCTATTATGCATCTCTGTCAAAACCCTTTGAGCTTGGGAATCATCTAGAGAAATCAAGAACACCCCATCTCTATTTCTCTAGTACAAGTCTCCCTGAACAATAACATATTTATGTGATTTCAGCTTTAGCGTTCTCTTCTGGTTGTGGGTCATTCTATCTAGACATGTTGAATTTTTTAAGAAATACACAACCTCTGAATACCATGGTTGCATTGCAATGCTAGTGACAATAACCTCTTCAGTTTCAACATTGTTGATGTCAATGTTCACAAGATTTGACTCTATCATCAGTTTGGCTAAGCCCAGTCCTTTTACCAACTTTGAGATCTTGATCTCAAGATCAAACTCCTATATCCTATTTATCCACCTACACCTTTTACCAGTAACTTCAGACTAGAATAAAATGTCTCTGATAGCTGCATGTGGGACATAGGCAACAACTCTTGCATTCACAAGATAAGGCCTGAATGCTTTAACAACCTTGACCAAAGCATATGCCTATTTTTCCATAATCTCATATTTTAACTCACTAGCCTGCAAAGATTTACTATAAAAAGAAATTGGATGCTCATAACCTTCATCATCCTTCTGAAGCAAGACTGTTGCTATTGTATGGTAAGAAGTAAAGGAAAATAGTGAAAAAGGCTTACTGTAATCAAGAGATTTTAACACTGGGGCTTCCTGAATAGCCTTTTTAATCTTTTCAAAGGTCTGTGCTGCTTCCTCATCCCAAGAAAAATTAGCATCCCTTTTCAACAGCTTAACAATGGGCTTGACAATCTTGACAAAGTTGGTTATAAACCTTCTGACAAAATTTACTTTACCCAGGAAGAACTGAATTCCTTTAACATTCTTAAGTTGAGGCACCTTGTTAATATCCTCAATTCTTTCAGTGTCAATCTTGACTCCTTCCTTGGAAACAATGTGTCCTAATAGCTTTCATTCAACTATAGAAAATTGGCATTTTGGGGGATTTAGAAACACATCAAATTCCAAGGCTTTGCAAAATATTTTTTCTAGATGACCACAGTGGTCATCTGCCTTCTTTCAAAAGCATGTAAGGTCATCTTGGTAGACAACCATTATAATGTTAATAAATTCTTTGAAGGCTACATCCATAGCCCTCTAAAAAGTTGCCCCAACATTCTTTAAACCAAATGGCATCCTCACATAAACATAGGTTCCCCAAGGGGTAGTAAAAGTAGTCTTGAACTACTCAGACTCTTTTACCAATACTTGATTGTACCCAGAGAAACTGTCCATCATTGATAGTAGGTCACAACCAGTTACCCTCTATAGCATGGCTTCCATATTTGGCGATGATTAGTTGTCCTTAAGAGAAGTGACATTCAAATTCATGAAATCTACGCAGAGCCTTATGTCCCCATTCTTCTTCCTGACAGGAACCAGATTGGATACCCATGATGAATGCCTTGTGGGCTTTATAATTCCCCTTTCTCTCAGCTTGGTCAGTTCTTACTACATTTTGGGTTCTAGGAGGGGGTTGATAGGTCTTTTCTTTCGTCTGGAAGGCTTAGCATTAGGATGCAGAGGTATTTAATGCTGAAATAAATCTTGTCTATATGCCTTCAGGTCATCATAAGACCAATCAAAAATATGTTTATACATTTTTAGTAGATTAATGAGGTTGGCCTTGATATGGGAAGACAAATGTTTCCCAATATACACCAACTTAGGGGATGACTTTGTCCCTAAGTTTACCTCTTCCAGTTCTTCCAACTTAGTAGATGACTTCTGGTGTAAATGGCCATCACTATAGCTGAGCATACCCTCTAGCTCCACTAGTCCTCTGGGTATCTCATTAGTTTTTAGTTGAACTATGTCATTTCCAAAAAAAAAATCTTTCCCATCTACTATTTCTACCAATGCATTACAATCGATTTTCTGACCTTCATAGTCATCAATACATTGTACAAACCTGAGTATATCATCATCATTTTTGAACACCTGCCAGTTATACACATTGTCTGAAATAGCAGGTCTGGCCTTGATCTCAACTATTGATACTCCAGTTAATTTTACATCATCATTTTTCAGTGCAACATTAGCTAAGAAGTTGGACATAATATTTTTTGACCTTTCAATCTAGGTAATTGAAAATGCATCAAAGTATTCAATCACATCCCAAACAACATATTTATACTTTTTTAACCTGTCATTCTTAGATGCGCATTTTGATCTTATTTGAGACACCAAAAGTTTTGAATTTCCAAAAACTCTTAACAACTGAATCCCATGTTTCTTAGCAATTTCCAACCCCAATAATAATACCTCATACTCAGTTGTATTATTTGTGCACTAAAAAGCCAATAGAAAGGAGTATTTAAAAGTAGTACCTGATGGGGAAACCAAAAGTACTCCTGCTCTAGATCCTTCTTTGGAACAAGATCCATCAAAGTACATCTGCCACATGCCTTCCTATTGAGATTCTAGTTCATTAACAATAGGGTCTGTATTTTTTAGCTGGGGCTGAATTGGTTCAATTCTAAAGTTGTCAAGGTCCACATCAATCATGCAATTAAGCATGTTAGGATCTATTTTCTCAATGACCACTAGGGCATGTGGTTCTCTATATAATTTCACCTGATTCCCATTCACTGGGATGGTTGCATATGAGAGATCTAGTTGGACATTTCCTCCAACTACTGCAACCCACTGTCTAGATAAAAGCATTCCATAATGGGGCTTGGTGTCAGTTACTATGATGTCCATCTTATAGGTTGCCTCAGGGAATGCTTCTATTTTCACCTCTACATCTTTCATTGTACCCAGAACAAGTAATTCTCTATTATCGATAGTGTAGCACTTCCCACATAAGGTACTTATTGACAATCCTATCTCCTTCATTACCCCATATGGCATCACATTTGCAGCAGCCCCAGAATCTATCATACATTTTTTTATTAGTCTATTGTTGACTAATACTCTCACATAAAAAGGATTAACTTGGGAAGGTTCCTCAGTAATTGTGGTTCCCACATAAATTTATGGGATTTTCTGTTCTTGATCCTTTCTTTCCTTTTCAGTACCTTTTGGTGAAGATGCATCTGTATCTGATATACTAGAAATCAAAGAAAATGCAGCTTCTCTGTGTTCTTTTATGTAATTCCCCACCAGGAAACCCCGAAGGGTTAAAGCTAAAAACACTCAAATGGAGTGAATTTTTTTTTTTTTTATAATAATAATTAAGAGTGTTAATAATAAGTCACAACATTAAGATAATCAGGAGTTATCTAATGCTTAGATAACACAACGGAAGATTATACGAACCTAAGGAGTCTCCCAACATGATTATGTAACCTTACATCTAACTCAACTCGTGACAATTGATCCAATTAAGCCAGATATCTTACTTACAAGCTAATGCTTATGACATGGATATGTTATGTTCGATGAATTGACATCTTAGAATTTTAGGAAGCATTTCACCTATTATGATTGGGGATGAGGCTAACAAGAGGATATTCACTCAATGAAGTTAAAACATAATTAGCTTAAGAATTCACCCATTAAGGTTTAAGTAGGGTTAACTTGACGAGTCCATCCATTTTTGATACAATGCGACTAGTATAACAAAGTTCATTCATTTAGGTTTAAAAGTAACCAACCACAAATGAGATCATTCTTTATAGTTAAAAGTATGGCTAAAAAGATGAAATTCATTCATTAAGAATTAAGTTGTAAATAATAAAATGAGGTTCCTTCATTTGGTTTTAAACATAACCAACTAATAAGTCATAGTTCATTTATAGATGATAAAATGTAAATAGCCAAGGAGTTCTTTCATTGAAGTTAAAATAATACTAAGAGATGGAGCTCAATTCATTAAGGTGAAAATGTATTAGAGCCACATGAGTTCATCCCTCTAATTAAAATATAGTTAGCAAGATGATATTCATTCCATCAAGATTAAAATTATCAGTACATAGTGACGTTCATTCATTAGGATTAAAATATAACTACTTAATGAGTTCACTCCTTTTAGTTTAAATTAAAGTTAATATGAAGGAATACATTTTCTATGGGTAAGCTTTAAACAACTAAATGTGTTCTCCCCTTTTAGCTCCATTATAGCTATTATAACAAAAATCTTTTAGAGAGGGTAAAATGTGGGTAACCAATTGAGTTCATCCAATTATTCAACTAATTTGGTGAGGATTATTTTTTTAGAATAAAACGTAAATGCTAAATGAATTCATCCAATTTAGTGAAATATAGCTAACATGACTATGTTCATTTACTAAGATAAAAAGGTAAATACCCAAATGAGGTGCTTCCATTAGATTTCAATCTAGATAATATGATAGCTAATCCAATATTTGTTATCCACTCATTACAATCTAAATTACAAGCTTTAAGACAAGTTAATCCAATAATTGTACCTAGAGAGTTTATTTCCATGCTTACTTCTTTTTATTAATATTAACAAAATACTTTTCCCATAATTATATTTACAATCTTTTATGACCCTAATTACTACATTTAACAAGATGACTAAATTCATGCACTTGAGATTTAGCTTAATTAATATTCCCATTATACACTTACCAAATGCAACCATTCATGATAACTTAAACTATGAAATAAGAGTGACAAAAGTATCGCATAACATAGATATGATCTCGGAGTTCACCCCTAGAGGGCTACATCTTCGGGTTTGCTCAACTGCAAGACCCCTCTGGCATTTAATATAGTTAGGATTACATAAGTTTCATGACTTTTACATCCTTGCCATGTAGGCGAACACAACCATAATACAACAACCACCTCGGTCGATAATTACATAATGATCCCTTTTGAAGCGGATTCTACTGAATACATCAATAGAAAATACGAGGGTTACTTAACTGTCGGTACCCTAAATGGAGACTTGATCGACTATGACCAGTCACAAGCAACCAGATGACAAGGACCCAACAAACCTAACAAGGACGTGCTATTATTATAGACATAGTGATTACAAAAAATATTACACCATGCACAAGCGTTAACAAGTAAATACAGTCTTTTCTCATGTTATTTTAAGCATCTAAACAAGTTACTAAATCCTTAGATATGCATCAATGGCAAGTTGGTTTTACAACAATACTCTAGCCCCTTTTCTACCAATTCAAAAATTTACCCAATACTATAAGGAACAAACTACATTAAAAATAAATAAGGGAATTGGGAAAATCATCTCCCAACTAATTTAAGATTCCCTAGCATACATTTTAAAACTAATTTCACCATTCGATTTACTCATTAGCATCTAAATTTGAGTCCCAATAATTACCAACTTAAATAATTAAAAATAATACAACATTCAACAATTGTTAAATCCATGGATATCATTACTTTATTGAGTCTGATGATTAATGTATAATTTATTAACATATATATATTATTCCCCTCTTTATTATTATTATTTTTTTTTCATAATTGTTATTTGCTAAAAATATAAATCTCAGCCAAACTTTAATAATAACAAATATATTACTTGTAATATATATTTATTATTATATATCCCTTTTTTTTTATATTATTTTTTTTTTTTTACATACAAAATAACATCAAATTTAAATTTTAAATATATGTAAAATTATAAATAATA
This sequence comes from Cryptomeria japonica, assembly GCF_030272615.1. Taxonomy (NCBI): domain Eukaryota; kingdom Viridiplantae; phylum Streptophyta; class Pinopsida; order Cupressales; family Cupressaceae; genus Cryptomeria; species Cryptomeria japonica. The sequence continues at coordinate 147,519,392 of NC_081407.1, forward strand.
TAAAATACAATCATGTGGAGGGCAGCCCAAAACCCTAGGCAACGAAACCCTAGGGTGGGTCGTGCCCTACCGAAGAGTCTGCAGCCTCCATGGAGGACGCAAGCCCCTCGGCCTCCACCTATAGTGGAGTCAGGGTACTGCGATCGCCGTGGGGTCACAGGCCCTTCGGCTCCCACACAGTGGAGCCGGGAGGAGCTGAGGCCTCCACAGGAGTCGCAGTCCCCTCCGGCCCCCCACTGTGTGGAAACCGGGAGGAGCTACAGCAGCGCCGTGGGGAGGGGGCAAGTTGAGCTTCGGCTCCCCCCCGAAACACTAATAAAATTTTCTTCTCCCGTTTTTTATTTTTTTAATTTTTTTTGTAGTTATTTTTTTTTATTTACAGTATAAACAGAAAAGAATATTTTTATTTTTTTTAAATGAAGGTATAGAAACAAGCCAAGAAAATGAAATCTCCCATTTCATTATTTTGTTATCACAGTCACATATTTTTCTAGAATGACCAAAATATCAAAATGGGGAAAAATTTCCCAGCAAGTTCATGATTTTCCCCAAAAAACCTAATAACTTTCAGATGGGTAAGATTTGTTAAATCATAAAACAATAACAACATTCTTGATCCAATGTCCACTATTATTTTCAAAACTAGAACTCGGATTTTAAGAAAGAACCAAACACATTTTCTTTTGATTTAAAATAAAATAAAAGATAAACAAGAAACCTACCTCCTTTAGCATTCCTGGCAAGAATTTTTTTGAAGAAGAGCCCAACCTGTAGCTATAGAAAATTCCATCCTTCCCCAAAATCCCCAAATCTCCATCCCCATATTTTTTTTTTTCCAAAAAAGAATTTCACCCCCAAAATATTTTTCAACTTAGGTTAAATGGAAAACCCCTTTTGACCTAATTTCTAATTTCGAAAATTATGCCCTTTTTAAAATAAAAAGAAATGATAATTTCTTTCAATTGTTAAATTGATTTAACTTGATTTTCCAATTAATATATTTCTCTCTTATTTTGATCTTAATTTTAAATTTTTTCAATATTAATTAGGCCAACATTATATTTCAAACTATTGACAAGGGTAAAGCATTTAAATTAAATAAATTTCCAAAATCAACCTTTTACACTATATCAACTTTACAAATTAAAAATAATTTTCTTTAAATAATAAAATTTACCCTTTCTTTTCCAAAATGCAAAAGTGGTCAAATTAATTATATTTCAAATAACTTTAAATGTTTCCTTTTTTCAAAATGCATAAACTAATTAAATTCATTATTTAAAATTAACAATTAAATTAAACTCGCTACACATAATAAAGCGATCTTTTTAATAAATGACTAATCTCATGAAGGAAACCTATTTATTTTAATTCCTCAACTACTAATGCGTAAATGAACACATTATTTCAATTTTAATTACTTAAGCTTGCTACAAATATAAATAAAGCGATCTCTTAAATTAATGATTAATCATATAAAAGAAAACTATCTATTTTAAATTTCTCAATTACTAATGCGTACTTCCACACATAAATAGAATTAAATACTTAGGATAAAATACTCCATTCCCCACATGCAAGGCATGCAAACCAAGAAATCCACCAATCATACGACATGCAACCCAAACGACAAAGGAACCCTACGGACCACACATGACGCTCATCTGATCATGGCTAAGGCAAGACGAGAGTTTTATGACCACCTAATCCGAATTCTAAGGATGAAGGAGGTATACTCAACCCTACGAATCCTGAAGGAGATGAACCTTGCACCAAGGCGATATAGTACCTGCAATCTCCTACAACCATGAGTCAGGCAAGCATACATATTGTAGTCACACAAATCTGTCCAGCTTAATTAAATAAATATTCATAATTTATTTGATTAAAAATTCACTAGCCATCAGTTAATTAAATTAATATTTAATTAATTTATCCCCAAACATTCTTCTATTAAATAAATAAATTATTCAATTTATTTTAATTAATTCATAAAATCAAATTCCAATCAATTAAATGAATAAAATCTATTTATTTAATTAAATCCCCCTTTTTCCTCTTTTAAATAAATTAAATTAAACATTTATTTAAATCATTATCCCCCCACTTGCATTTTCCTACAAATGCATCTTGCACACATTTATTGAAATAAATGAATTTTTATTTTTAATAAAATCCTATTTTCCCTCACCCACCAAATCCAATTGCATTCCTAAATCCCCTTCTAGATTTTTCTAACCCCTTCCTAATTAGCCTAATCCATCTCCTAATTATTGTCACATTCCTAAGCAAAATGAAGTCACTTCTCAAAGACTTCAAAAGTCTTTGAAAAGCATTTAATGCTTTGTGTGTTTAACAAATTACCCCCAAAGTCTTCCAAAACCATTAATGGCTCTTACATGACCATTTATGGCTCTTACATAACCATTTATGGTTATTTCAAACTTGTCTCCCCAAACAATTATTGCTTTGACCATGTTTATCCCTCTTGCCCTTTGCACAAGAGTTTATCCATTGGATAAAAGCTTTATTTTTTGAATAAAGAGTTTATTCATTCAACTAACCTTGACCTTAACTCCCAAGGTCATATCAAGCATTTAATGCTTATTCCCTCTCCTCTCAACCTATCTCACTTTGACACTTGTCATCCTGGGATTGGGTTGAAAGCCCTCACATGGATTTGAAATCATTCAATCCTGACCCTTGTTGAGATTACTCAATCTCAACCATCCATTGCTCCATTTTCCCTATAAATAGAGCTCATTTCTTCATAATCCACATCCTGAAAACTTGTATGCATTTAACCTATAGGCATTTTAGAGAGAATTTAGCATAGCAAACTAATATCTTGTTATTTTGGTTAAAATCAATCATTTTAATATTATCTAGTATTTTAGCTTTTCATTTTACATTTAGAGAAAAATACTCAAATCTTAATCCTCCATAAGCATCCATAGTGCAAAAAGCTGCTGAGAGCTACACTATTTTGGAACTTGGAGAGGAGAGGAACAAGGGAGAAGGAGCTAAGAGCATGCTAAGAGGCATTTGGAGATGCCTTATTATCTTTGTTTCATTTGTTAGATGCATTAGCATGATTTTAGTATCTCTTTTGATATGCTTGTTTAGATTAGTTTTTGATTGACTAACACTAATGATTTCTTGTGTCTTGTGTTGTTTGTCATTTGCTAACCTTGTCCATTTAGCAGAGCATCATTTGGTGAACTCGACGTGAATCCAAACACCAAAAAGATCATTTTTTTTTAACCAATAACATGTTTGAATGTTGAAATTGTCACACAGGTTATGCTTTAGCGCTATTGATTGTGTTCTAGTGCTATTGATACTTGTTGTTATAGCGCTATTATTCTTACAATAACGCTAGTGTATCAAGTTTAGCACTTTTGACACTGTTTTGGCACTTTCGACACTGTTTTGGCACTATTGACCAGGTTTCGACGCGTCTGCCTTCTCTGTCTTTCTTCTTTTTTTAGCATGTTTGTGTTAAATAGCGCTTTTGTTCAAACACAGACTAGCGCTATTGTAACAGAACGTTGTAAAAAGGACCTTGTAACTGAAAAAGTGAAAGTTTTTAGGCTTGTGGAAGCCCCCCCAAAACATGGATTTTACTAACCAGTTGGTGTTTGTGCAAGTTTAAAACTCACCCTTAAAAAAAAAAAATCACAAACTTTATTTTGGTGCTTTAAAACTTGAACAAACAAACTTTCCTTGCAAACAAACTTTCCTTGCTTTCTAGTTAGGGTCACTTGTTTCTTTAGTGCATTAAAACTGAACAAATCAAACATTTGTTTTCTTGCAAGTTAGGAAACACACTTCATTTGGGGCTTAAAATCAACACTTCTATTTTTCTTGCATCAAAAGAATTTACAATCCACACTTCTATTTTTGGTGCACATAAAATACACAATCAACTTGTTTAAAAACTTTTTGGCAAAGCGATTTTTCTTTATACGTGCTTCAAATTCAGTTGACCAGGATTTCCAATTTCTAGATTACAACACATTTTGCCATTGAAGTTAAAAAGAACACCATGACTATTGGAGCAACATCTCCAAATAGTTAGATCACATTACAATGGCAGATTAAAAAGAACAAGTATTCTTCGTGCTTGGCACACTTGTGCAAAAAGTCGGTCAAGTGGTCCCACTTCTAACACACACTATCCTCTCCCTTGGCTTTTGTGGTCCTAGGTGCAAGAGAAAGTCTTAGTAACACTCAAAAATTTTATCTTTTTAAGAGAGGCTTGCCAAGAGACACATCACTCTTGGGAACGACCTTGTGCTGTAAATCCTTCGAGCCGCTATAGAAATCAGGTGAGAGCAAAAGCTGTAGCCTTGGGTATAGCTGTTCCTACAGTGTAACTAGTCGAAAGGACATATGGGCCCCACCACTAGGATATTTGCGATATAATTTAGTGCAAGAGCATAGATGGTTTTGCTCCCAAGATACTCACCATACATATTTCCTTGAGTAGAAACATAGCTTTTTGAAAAGTCACTTGTGGCTTGATAAAAGTGATGACTCCCCCATCATAGGGATCATCTATTTGTTATGCTCGTGCAAGACTTAGTATATCACATCCTTACCTGCCAAGGCAAGATTCATAAGGTATACAGTACCAACGTCGAAGAAATATCAAGATGTGGGCTAAATTTATCACAACTAGCCATTTGACCTTAGGGATAAAAAGTGTTTGAAGTGTGTTCGTTTGAAAGACCAAGTGCAAATTGAGCTGACTTCAGGCTTTGGAAATACACCTTAAAATATATCTAAAGGAAGGGTCATATACAAATCCAAGGATTGGGTTGATCTAGACCCATACTCATTTGTGCCTTTTAGGCAACATTCTTGTGTTTGTGTGCTTGCTTTGTTTTCTTGTCAAAGAAACATCAAAAGAAAATCACTTCCAAAAACAAAGTATCCATCCAACCAAACATTTCTCAAAACAACCAAACACATCAAAAACAAAGTGCAAACAACAAAGAGTCAAATTGTATGACCATTCTTCACATCTTGCGAAAGAAGAAGCGTCATCAGAATATCAACTTGAAAAGAAGACCATTGAGCTCAAAGGCTTTGATCAAAAGGAGGAAATTCTTCTATATAAATAGACAAATCTTTGTCTCCCATAGAGTTTTTCTATGTCACATGCGTCTCTACCTTCAAGGCAAAACAAACGAATTTGATTCAGAGACATTGAACCGCAGAGCTTTTATGCAATATAGAGCTCTAGGTTATCACAAAAACCAAGGAGGTAAGATTAATCCCAACTTTTTCCCAAACATCTGTATCACATACAACATAGCTCGAGAAATACCACCAACACCCGAAAGGGAAGAGGTAGAGTTTGCTCCATTTGTGACACAAAGCTTTTATTGAAGTTAAAAACATTTTCATCCATTATCTCACTCATACATCATCACTTCATCATCAATCTGTTCCAACTCTCAAAACATTAAGAGGTTCTTGTCCCAAGTTTTCTTTTTAGATATTGCTTGAATCAAACACATCACATCACTTTTTAGATTGTTTCTACATCTAGGATAAGCTCATCCTAAGAGACACATGTACGCAGGTTAAAACTAGTTCATGAGTGAATCCTCTCATCACTAGGTAGTTAAATCTGTAACACATCTCAGATTTCTCTACACCTTATCACATCAAATCTTATCAAAACACACAAGCAATTCAAAGAAGGAATTTCAGTTACATCTACCTTAAAAGTGCTAGAGATCTACATGCAACACAATTCACCAACCATCAATCTCTCATTTCATCAAAAACTCATCATCATTTTCACTCAACTTCAACAAAGACTCATAAGCAAAATGGCCCAAACCCAATCACAGTCAAGGCAACGAGAAATAGAAATGGAAGAAGAAGAAGAGGAAAATCTCAATGAATTTCAAGAAGCACTTGGAGGAAATGCGAATGACAAAAACCCAAGTACTCCTACTCCTACAACAATAGAAAGGGCCCAGCATAACCCTCTCTTTAATAGACTTTTTGACGAAATACTCAAGAGCAATGTGGATGCTCACTTCTTAAAACTCGCTCAAGAAGGAGCAAAGCTCCCCTCTAACTTTGATCTTGCCCAATTAAGACAAGCATTAGAAAGACAAAGTCGCCATGAAGAGGAAAGAGGTAGAGATCCCATCAGATATAACATTCCTCGAGGTAACCCACCACCTCCTCCTCCAAATGAAATGGAGATGTTGCGGCAACAAGTTGAGAATCTTGCCCAACAACTTCATAGTGGTGTCAAAACTAACCAATTCTCACTCAATGACATCTGTCCCTGTCCTTTTGATAGGAATCTTTCTATGCCACCCTTTCCATGAGGATTCGAAACACCCAAATTCAAAAAATATAGAGGAAAAGGAGATCCTCATGATCATGTCAGAGAATTTCATTCCGCTTGTCTCAAAGTAGCATATGAAGACACATACCTAATGCGCCTTTTTCCCCAAAGCTTGGGAGGAACAACCACATCATGGTTTTCCCAACTATTAGGTGGCATTAGAACATTTGAGGAACTTATCCAGAAATTCCTCGCTCATTACTCTCATAACATTGAACACAACATCACCATGGCTGATCTATGCAACACTAAACAAAAACCAGGTGAACTATTCTCAGTATTCCTACAACAATGGCACCAAATGTCTAGCAGACGTTCTCTTCAGTTACTTGAATGAGAACTAGTGGAAATATTAATTTCCAACTTAAATGAAGAAATGAAATTTCACCTGGATGTCAAAGACACTGACTCTTTTAATGATATGATCACCAAGGGTTTGAAATGTGAATGGGCACTTATCAAGAAAGGACTCAGGGTGAACTCACAATAATGGTTCCCACTTTTTTGCCACTTTTGACACTGAGATGTACATTTTTAAAATAATCTTCAACTTCCGAGAACTATAACTTTTAAACTATTAAAAATTTGAAGATGATGTAAATTAGTGATTTCTAGCATTTTGTTTGTAGATTCTATATACATTTTTTTCAAATTTTTTTGAAAGATTTTTTAAAAAAATTTCCATCTCCCTCGAAAAGTAGTTTTTTACAACAAACTACATTTTTTAAGAGTGATGTGCCTCCCGAAACGCATAACTTTTTTTCTATAAATGATAAAAACTCAATTCTTTCGAATTTTGGTTTGTAACATCAATATCCAGGGCTTGCATTTGGTTTTATAGCGATATGTTCAATATTTTTCATTTTATAAAGTTTTGAAGTCCGACTAGTCATAATTCAAACATAGGTTTACGTTTGAACACATAACTTGTTCTATATAAATCGAAATTCAATTTTTTTTTTTTTGTTAGAAAGAAGACATCAATACCAAGGGCATAGGTATTTTTCAGAATTTTTTTGAATTAGTTTCTTATTTTTCCCAATGCATTGAACAGAGAAGTTCATGTTCGGTGAAAAACCAATTTTTAATAAAATTAAAAAATCAAGAACATAATAAATTCAAAATATAAAAAAATTATATTCATTGGAAAGCTTGCTTCGAGTACTACCATCTAATATTTTTGGGTTATCAAGATTATTTCATTCGTGCATTGAACCAGAGCTCCGAAGTCATTAATTCTTCAGAACTCTGAAATTTTTTGGGAGAAACTTCTAATTTTTGGGGTTCGAACGAACACGAGTTCGATCGGATTGGGTTCGCTCGAACCAAAAGGGGTTCGAGCGAACCCCCATTCGCTCGAACTAGTGAGCTCAATTTTGGCATGCTCGATGTTCAAGCGAACCCACTCGATGTTCGAGTGAACCCAACTAAATAGTTTGGTTCGCTCGAACTCCCAGGGGTAGTCCGAGCGAACATTTGTATTTCGCTCGAACACTGGCAAATCCGAAATTCCCACTTTCACCAAATTCCTTCATTGGCAAAAGTGGGAACCAGCTTTGTGAATTCACCCCTCATAAAAATCTATAATGAACCAAAGGATGGTCCTTGCCCACGCTTCAATAGTGATAAACCAAGCTTCTGGAACAAACACAAGAATATCGTCAACGATGGGGTTGTGGATGCCCAGACTATACAAACTGCACAACTTGTGGTTTGGTTTGCAGGACAGAATCCTCCACCTCAGAATAACACAAATGTTCTTTCCAATCAAGGTCGCATCACATCTCATGATGAACCTGTAAAGCGGAAAAATCGAACCCTAGTTGTCCCCCCCACTCCACTACAAGGAGAGAGAAAGGAGGGTCACTAGGGTTGGTGGTTTTCACTTAGGAGGGACTTTACATTCAAAAGAGGGGTTGAAACTCACAAGATCCAATCCCACACAATGCAAGACTGGAATCTAAATGTGTTTCAAGGGTTGTGACATCAAGGATACTCTCTTTTGTAAAGAATGTAGATAGAAGGATTGAACTAGGAATGCATGTAAGGTAGGAAAGATTCACTTATAAACTAAGATAGGGATACAAGATGAAGCTACGGACCTGGAATTAGTAGTAAAATGTCGAGACGATGCTGTTCTACAAATTTGAGTGAAAGTTGATGGGACGATGGCGCCCGGAGTGCACACGGTCCTCCAAAAAATCCGCGAAACGAAGGGGGATCTGTTCGTCTCTGCACAAGGATTCCAGATCTTCAATTACAGCCATGTACCTGCAACCTACACACAGAAAAGAGAGGACGATTAAGGGGTTAGGGATTAGGGGTTTGCCTTTAGGTCAAACCCCGGTTTTGGAATTAACCAAGAAATGAGAATGTTGTAAATGTAAATGTTTGTAATGTGAACAAGTACTGATACCTTGTTGTAAGAATGTTTGTATTCTTACATGCGAAGGTGTAATGTATGTTGTATGTTGTATGTTGTATGTTGTATGTGATCTCCTCTTCAATGGTTGAATCCTTGTCTTGAATGCAACACTTAGCCTTGAATGGAGACTTAGAATGCTCAATTGCTTGAAGGAATGCTTGAATGCTTGAATGTTTGAATGTTTGAATATCGCTTCCGCCTTTTGCACACATGTTTTCCTCCCTTTTTTGGAAGAGGAAATGTAGTTTATATACTTGTCAATTAGGGTTGAGAGACTAATTTTTCCGACCTTGGGCCGACATGGGAACATTATTTTCTGAATTGCAAACTTAAAGACCCGATGCCCAACAAGAGACCGGCCCCAAAATAGGGCCAGGGACCAGGGCACTGGGCGCCATGGTCCCACCTCCCGGGACAGCAGGGTGCAAGGAAGGATCAGGCCAAGGTGCAGAAATATGCAGTTTTTGATGTCGCAAATAGGTTTCGGGGTCTTCATTGAGGTTCAACATTGCGCCGCCATCGTGAAGACCCAAATGCAGTCGAAATTGCAAGTGTCACAATTTTAGGACGCTACATTTAGCCCCCACTTTAGCGGGAGTATAAGCGTACGCCCATACTTCCTGTAAAGTACAAGGAAACAATGTTGAAAGACTTTCACCACGTCAAGGAGGCAAGATACACCAAGCCCCCAGTGGACTAAGGATCTTACGACTTCGATTGACAAAGTAAAAGGGAAGATCACGAGGGAGAACCATGACTGTCAGTAGTAAGGTTCCCTCACTATGAGTCATGCAAGAAAAATACCAAAAATTTTCAAGGCAAAGCTAAATTCGCCAAGAAATTTTCAAGTATCTTGAAGAGATATGAATGGGGTGTATGCCCCCCTATGTTAAAGCGATCGCACATGCCTCATCGGGGGTGATTGCTTTAAGGTAGTGATACATATAAGAAATGAGAAGGGAAAGGAGTACGTTATCGCAAAGATTTAGCCCCCAAGTGTGAGATAAACCCAAGGATAATAGACACAAAACACAAAGCACGAGGTGACTTCACTTTCCTCGGGGTCAGTATGCTGTATGATAATTCATGTATATCATATGTATGTATGCATAATTATTCTTCATTCCCCAATTAAGGAAGGTCACCTAGAAGAAGGGAACACATGTGTCTTTTGAGTCAACATGAGAGAGACCAAAAGAGATCTCAATGTTTTACATCATCCTCAAGTAGACAACATTAAGGACAACAAATAGAAGAATGAGAATAACACATAGAAGAAGTAACAAAAGAGATCAAGAGAGGAGGAGAGAGTTTTCTATGCTAATGAACTAGTCTAGCACGTCATCTACCCCCCGATCTTGTTGATCAATATTTCGGGAAGGCAGGAAACACGCTAGAGGAGGAACATCCAACACAACAAATGGAGCTATCACAAGATCCAAACAAGGGCTATGTTCATGTTCCAAGCCACGTTGTTCTTGTCTAGGAGCTAGGATAAGTGCTTTAGAAAATTCGTTAGATAAATGGTTATCAACATCAACATATTCATATTCAATATCAGAAGAAAGAGGAGTAACATTTTCATCATGAATAACATTTTCATCTATATCATCATCAAGATTTATAAAAATAGGATCTTTAACTCGCACAAGATCAAGACCATCATGTATCTTATGTTTAGGAGATTTTGGCTCAATTTTCGGCTAAGGAGAAAATGGAATAATACTAACTGAAGCTATTTTTGGGGATTGCAAAGTTTCAGAAGCAGCTGCCTGAGCTCTAAGACGACGCTTTCATCGGTGTTCACGTGTAGAACGATTTCATCTAGTCTTAGTAGGAAGTTGAGAAGAGTGAGGAGGAGGAATGTTCTCATCCTTATCACTCAGGTGTTTAGGTTGTGGTCTCTTAGGTTGAATAATAGGAGAAGAGGAAGGTCTCTTCTCTCCATAAGAGGAACGAGGAGGAACTGCTCCATATAAAGGAGGAATATTTGGTTTAGGAAGGAGACCAAGTCCATCATGACGAGGAGGTATAGGTCTACTTTTAGGAAGTTTATTAGATATAGGCATAGTCACATCCATGGGGATGGGTTGGGAATCTTCTTGAGGAAAGACAGTAGTTTTATCTGTCAAAGGAAGAACTTCCTTCTCAAGAATGATAGGAATGTCAAGTTTGGGTGTTCTAGGTTCACTTAGAGATAGGATCATATCTTTTTTCCACTTTTGATAAGATTTGAAAAGATGATCACTCCGCGGTGGAAGGGATTGGAATTGTTTAGGCCAAAAATAATCAATAGGAACACTAGAAGTTCTTTCAGCTGGTTTAAAGAGGCTATGATTGATAGTAACAATTTCACCATTATGGGGAAATTTCAAACACTTGTGAATAGGAGAAGCAATAGCTTTCATGGAAGATAGCCAAGGATAGCCTAGCTTCACACGAAATTGTTCGGATGATGGAATAATAGCAAAGTCTACATCAAGGTACTTGTTATGGACCTCAATAGGTAATGTAATAGAACCAATTGCAGGAGAAGAAAATGCATCAAATAGTTTCACAACCACATTTGTTTCGTCATAGATCACTTGATTCAATTGCAAAGTAAAAAGAAATTCTTTAGTAATGACATTAACCATACAAGAAGGATCAATAAGCACTCCACCACAAGGTGTATTTTTTACTTTTGCAACTATATATAAAGGACCATCAGGTGCCCTCATAGTTTCACTGGAATCAAATGTGATGGAAGGTTCTTTAGGTATTTTCTGCTGCTCTACAAAGTTAATCACATTTGGAGTCATAGACACAAGATCATCAGGTGAGACAGAGGAATCATTAGTATCAATCACATTAGAGGTGTGAGAAGGTAATGGATCAGTAAAAATCTTAAGATTTTGGTTAGGAGGAGCTACAGATGTGTTGCCTTTATCATTCACACCAGAAACAGAGATAGTATTATTATCAATCAAATCTTGAATTTTACCCTTTAAAGCAAAACATTTTTCAGTATCATGCCCAGGTTGACGATGAAATTGACAAAAAGATTTGTTATCAAAATAGGGTGAAGTAATCTTTGCAGGATCTATTTGCCTTATAGGAGGAAGAGTAAGCACATTTTGTTCCAATAACTTATTCATAATACTATGCAATGATTCATTCAAAGGAGTAAACTTCCTTTCTTTCTTGAAAAACTTAGAAATAGGAGGCACACCTGATGTTGCATTCACATTGTTGTTGATGATGTTTTCATTGAACTTAATGGACTCTCTGTTCAGTTTAAACTTCCCAAATGGTTGTTGACTACTATCACCCTTATCACTCAGAGCCATAGGATTTGCTTGTTCCATTTGACTCACAGTCAGTTGATAATTATGAAGAGTTGCGCACAACTGTTGGAAAGAAGTAAACTCAGAAAATAGAAGTTTTTCTCTAATATCTTTTGTAAATTAGAAATAAAGATTCTTTGAATATCATTGTCAAGTACTGGAAAAGAAATCTAAGTGTACAAATGCTTATATCTACCAATGAAATGTTTACAATGCATTAAATCAATCAAAGTAACTTTAGGACTTATATTGTTTTGAAATTGTTGAATAAAAGCATTTGCAAGTTGTTCGAAAGAAGCAATAGAATAAGAAGGCAACGAGCAATACCATTGTAGGGCTTTGTCTCTTAATGTTCTAGTAAATAGTTTTGCAAGCAACCTTTGGTCATAAGCAAAATCGGTACATATTGTTTGAAAGGTCTTAACATGTGTTAGAGGATCACCCTTACCATTATAAAGCCCCAATTGCGGGATTTCAACATGTTTAGGGGGGATAGCTCGAACAATGTCAAGAGAAAGTGGGCTCGCAACATCAAATGTGGGCACACTAAACTTAGATTGATTCATAGAGGCAATTTGTTGCTGTAAAGAAGAGACAGTTTGTGCAAGATTGTTAATGGTCACTTCAATCGAAGAGTTCATATTAGACGTGTTAGATTGTGATGGAGGTATTATGTTGTTGAAAGAAGGTATTGATTGAGAGTAAGGTGGTGAGACACTATGATAGTTAGTCATAGGAGATTATTGGAAAGGAGGAACACTACAAGGAGGAATGGAATGGTTAAATGAATTGCCCCCTTGCGTCGTGTTTATTTGTGGAGATGAAATAGGAACACTCATTGAAGAAATGAACAAAGAAGTTGGATTGAATGAAGGAAGAGGGTTGATTGAAGAGGAAGGATTGCCCCCATGACTAGTGATCATAGGTGGAATGTCTTGTATTGAAGTAGTCATTATGTTTGATGTAAAGGTAGGTATACTAGCAATAGGAGTTGTTAAAGGAATAGAATGATTAACTTGAGTAGGAGGTTGTGTATAACCTAAGGTTTCAGCACAACTTTTCATCGGCATCACATTCAAATCCACAATGTGTGCAATACCACACAAAATATCAATTCCATTCTTATCACTTTGAACCATACGTTTTAGACCCTCAATTAATGAAAGAGCTTCACTGTCGGGGTATTCTTGAGACATCCATTGTCAAAAATCATCAAATTGGTTATCCAATTTCGAAAGTTGTTCTACAGAAACCTCATGGAGAGCTTCTTCATCATTAAGAGGATTAGAGGAATTACCCATGTCCTCGTTAAAAAGGCCATTCAAATTAGGTTCCATCTCCTCAGTAATTAAACCTTGGAAAGACTTAATTCTAAGGCTTCGTCTAATGGGAATAGTGTAAGTGGGGCTTATTGTTGTAAAACTCATGCACTAAAGAGAGAGAGAAGATTTTGAATTTTAGAGGTAGCAAATTTCAATAAAATCAGCCAATCTCCTAGATTTAAGCTGTTAAATACAATCAGGACAATCTCCCGAAATTTCGGAAAAAATGTTAGGGACCGTGGCAAACGGAGTGCACACGGTCCTCACAACTTTTTTCAAAATTTTCAGGGATGAAAGTTATGATGATTTTAAAGCTAATCTGAAAAAATTGAGTGATTTTGCAATCTGTAGATAGGCCAAAATAAAGTTGCAATCTCAAAATTGAACCCTGCCAAGATTGTTGAAAAATGTAAAATTTGAATTTTGAAAAAGAGAGGGAAACTGAAATTTTGGATTTTATGATTTTAGAGGGAATACTGAAAGCAATGCAAGCTTTGAAATTTAGAAGTTGACTCAATTTCATGCAAAATTCAATTCTGAAAGTGGAAATCAAAGTTGTTGCAATTAACACTTAATTTCAAAAGTCACAGATTGCAAAAATTTGAACAAAGCACTGAAATTTTGAATGAATGCCCACACACTTTTCAGATTTAGGACAGTAAGGAACACAATTTTGATATGAATTTTAATTTCAACAATTTTTGAATGATTATAAGCCTTTATCCAAGCAATCACTAGACCAACTTTGACTTTAATTTTGAAAGTGTTAGAATTGATAAAATCAGCCAAAATTCTAGATTTTAGTAGAAAAATACAGTAAGATCTAGCTCCCGAAATTTCAGAAAAAATGTTGGGGACGATGGCGCTCAGGGTGCACACGGTCCTCGCAACTTTTTTCCAAATTTTTAGGAATGAGAGATATTATGATTTTGTTGCGGAATCCAAAGTTACAGCTGATTTGGAGGTGTTTTGATTAGTGAAATTATTAGTCAAAGGTTGAATCAAGAGGATTTTAAAAATTAGGGTTTTGACACTTAACCACTTAATTTTTAGGATTAAAGCACAAATATGAATTGACAATTTGCAATAGAAGGGTAGATCTGAAACAAGCATTAACAATTAAACATTTCACAAGCTTAATTACTAAAAAGAAAATTTTAGGGTTTTTATGCAATTAACCTCTAAAATTTGCAAAAGATCAAACATGGAAATGTAATTAAGGAAGCAAATTTTTCAGATCTAACCATGAATAATCAGAATTAGGATGTTCACGTTGGGTTCACCAAAATGTAAAGCAAAAAAATCGAACCCTAGTTGTCCCCCCCACTCCACTACAAGGAGAGAGAAAGGAGGGTCACTAGGGTTGGCGGTTTTCACTTAGGAGGGACTTTACATTCAAAAGAGGGGTTGAAAATCACAAGATCCAATCTCACACAATGCAAGACTAGACTCTAAATGTGTTTCAAGGGTCGTGACATCAAGGATACCCTCTTTTGTAAAGAATGTAGATAGAAGGATTGAACTAGGAATGCATGTAAGGTAGGAAAGATTCGCTTATAAACTGAGATAGGGATACAGGACGAAGCTACGGACCTGGAATTAGCATTAAAATGTCGAGACGATGCTGTTCTGTAAATTTGAGCAAAAGTTGATGGGACGATGGTGCCCGGAGTGCACACGGTCCTCCGAAAAATCTGCGAAATGAAGGGGGATCTGTTCATCTCTGCACAAGGATTCCAGATCTTCAATTACAGCGGCGTACCTGCAACCTACACACAGAAAAGAGAGGACGATTGGGGGGTTAGGGATTAGGGGTTTGCCTTTAGGTCAAACCCCAGTTTTGGAATTAACCAAGAAATGAGAATGCTGTAAATGTAAATGTTTGTAATGTGAACAAGTACTGATACCTTGTTGTAAGAATGTTTGTATTCTTACATGCGAAGGTGTAATGTATGTTGTATGTTGTATGTTGTATGTGATCTCCTCTTCAATGGTTGAATCCTTGTCTTGAATGCAACACTTAGCCTTGAATGGAGACTTAGAATTCTCAATTGCTTGAAGGAATGCTTGAATGCTTGAATGTTTGAATGTTTGAATATCGCTTCTGCCTTTTGCACACATATGTTTTCCTCCCTTTTTTGGAAGAGGAAATGTAGTTTATATACTTGTCAATTAGGGTTGAGAGACTGATTTTTCCGACCTTGGGCCGACATGGGAACATTATTTTCCGAATTGCAAACTTAAAGACCCGATGCCCAACAAGAGACCGGGCCCAAAATAGGGCCAGGGACCAGGGCACTGGGTGCCATGGTCCCACCTCCCGGGACAACAAGGTGCAAGGAAGGATCAGGCCAAGGTGCAGAAATATGCAGTTTTTGATGTCGCAAATAGGTTTCGGGGTCTCCATTCAGGTTCAACATTGCGTCGCCATCGTGAAGACCCAAATGCAGTCAAAATTGCAAGTGTCGCAATTTTAGGATGCTATAGAACCAAGACCTCATCAGCAAAAACAAAAATGAACATACACTCCCTTAGGGGAACCCATTGAAAGAGTATTGCGACAACTCATTTCTCAAAATTTGGTCACTCTACTAAAAACATCAAACTATGAACCTCGGGTCAAACCTGCATGGTGGAGAGATACTGAACACTATGATTTCCACCAAGGAAGAGGACACAAGACAAGTAATTGTCACCGATTAAAAGATCTTATTCAAGATCTTATTGACCAAGGAGAAATTGAAATTGAAGGACGATCAAGCACCATCACAACTGCCCCACCAAGGCTCAGAATCCCAACAGAACCATCACCAATGCCACTCATCCCACCAAACGAACCAATAATCTCATCAGTAGCACCATTAGCAATAGCAACTATATCAAAACCCGCAGCAGCATCTATGGCACCAGTAGTACCAGTAGAAGGCACTAAGTCAACACTACCGATACCCCCCATACCAGATTCTTTAATCTCCATCGACCTTCCTGCAACACCGATCACTACAAAGGTACATCAACCAATCACACCTGCAGTATTTAACTCAAAGGACATCCTAGTATGGTATAGTAATCGGATGCTGGAAAGTGACTGAGAGACCGACTCACATGAGTGGGAATTTGATTCTGTACAGCTTAACACTTTAGATGAGGAAGATGCACCACTACCTCCGCCACGCAAAGATATCCCTATTTATGGAGAAGCACAGATAAAGACCACTTGGGTTCCTGAACTGGAAACATCTTCCACAGACCCTATGTCTCATCCTACACCTGATTCTCATAGGGAGAGTACCATTAACGACCTTCACCACAACATCTTAACCCTCTCTGATACGTCTAACACACTTAACCTAATTGATAAAGTAATGCGCATTATTCACCTTGAACTCATTGAATGGAACCAACCAAATCCCCCATGCCTTGACTTCTTCCAAAATGATGAGGCCATTGTTGACTTTTTGGAATTAAGGGATAACCTACCAAGTGGGGATCACAAAGCTGGATTCGCCATTGAACTTAATAGCGCAGCATACTTCAGGGCAGATGCAAAACATTTCAGTTGCAAAAATATAACAATAAAACATGGATCTTCCATTGAAAACCACACTGTGGCACTGTTTGATCCAACAAAAGTAAAAAGAAAGAGCGTATCCAATGGTGAAAACCTCTCTGAGATGCCTAAGGATGAAGGGTTTGATGTTCTCCCTGCTAGTATACAACAGGAATGATCAATGATTCTCATCAAGGAAACCAAAGAATATAATGTGGGGACTCCTAAAAATCCTCATCTCATACATCTGGCATCTCTTCTCACTCTAGAGGAATAGCCTAAATTTATAGAGTTCTTCTAGAAGCGTCAGATCAACTTTGCATGGTCATATGCAAACATGCCTGGGCTTGATCCTAATTTAGTCATGCATCACCTCACCATAGGAGAAGGAGCCAAACCTGTCAAGTAGAAGCTTTGTAAGATGCATCCTCAAATTGTAGTACTAGTCAAAACAAAACTCAATAAACTCCTAGATGTTGGTTTCATTAGGCCAATTGATTATGCAAAATGGATCTCCAACATTGTGCCTGTCGGCAAACCAAAAGGGGGCATCCGCATTTGTACTGACTTCAGAGATCTGAATAAAGCCTGTCCTAAGGATGACTTCCCCTTACCAAATATCGACATCATAGTGGATCTGACAGCAGGACATGCCATGCTTTCACTCATGGATGGCTTTTCAGGATACAATCAGATAAAGATCGCACCAGAAGATTAACATAAGACAACCTTCACATGTCCATGGGGCACATATTGCTGGAATGTAATGCCTTTTGGTCTCAAGAATGCAAGAGTGACCTATCAAAGAGCAATGACCACCATCTTCCATGACATGATGCATACTATGATGGAAGATTATGTGGATGACTTACTAGCAAAATCACTCATCAGAGAAGGGAATCTCCACATCTTAGATAAAATCTTTGATAGACTGGAACAATACCATGTTCGACTCAACCCAAAGAAATGTGTCTTTGGAGTGACCTCCAGGAAGCTTCTAGGATACATTGTCTCAAGCAAATGTATTGAGGTTGACCTAGCAAAGGTAAAAGCAATCATGGACATGCCACCACCAAAGAATATCAGTCAGCTAAGGACATTACAGGGGTGGCTTCAATCCATCCAAAGATTCATTGCACAATTGGCTGATAAGTGTCACCCATTCACACACCTGCTACACAAGAACATCCGCTTTCAGTGGGATGCCCGATGCTAGCAAGCATTTCAGACACTTAAAGATTATCTCATGAATCCACCATTGCTGATCCCACCAGATCCAAGTAGACCGTTGTTACTATATATCTCAGCAACAAGTACAACATTGGGTGTACTACTGGCACAACATAATACAGAAGGAAAAGAGTGTGTTGTTTACTACATCTCTCGCACACTAGTAGGCTATGAACTCAATCACACACCTATTGAGCGAGCTTGCCTAGCAGTAATCTTAGCAGCCACTAAACTGAGGCACTATCTATTAACACACAAGGTACAACTCATTGCAAAGATTGGTCCACTCAAGTATTTACTTAGCAAAGCAGCACTGACAGGCCACTTGGCCAAATGGCTGATGATTCTGAGTGAATTTGACATCGAGTACGTAGACCGTAAAGCTATCAAAGGTCAAGTTATTGCAGATCAGTTGGTCGATGCACCCCTCATAGGCGATCACCCTCTCATTTCCAATTTTCCAAATGAAGAGATATTCATGATCACAACAACACAACCATGGAAACTATACTTTGATGGTTCATACACTAGGCATGGCTCGAGGGCAGGCATTCTGTTTATCACACCTCAAGGTGACAGCATCCCAAAGTCTTACAGGCTCACATTTCCATGTACCAACAACATAGCGGAGTATGAGGCCTTGATCACGGGACTTAGGTTAGCTGTACAATGGAAATTACAAGAATTACAAGTATATGGTGACTCCCAACTGGTCATTCGACAAGCAATAGATGAATATCAGACCAAGGATGATAAACTCATGCCATATAAGCAAATGGTGGATAATCTAAAGACATCATTTACTACTATCACTTTTGAACAGATACCAAGAGATCAGAATCGAGCTGTTGATGCTATGACTACCATCGCATCTCTCCTTGATCTTCCACAGAGTTCCACATGCTACGAGTTCTTGGTAGAACAGCTTTGGATTCCCGCTTATGATATCCCCGAATCCAAAATAATATGTTGCCTTGTTGATTTTGCATCCCCATGGTATGGTGAGTTCTACACCTATCTCCATGATCACACCCTTCCTCCAAACCAATCGAATAACCAACATAAAACCTTCATTCGCCAAACTGCTCGATATACCATTATTGCTGAAACCCTATACCAACGCAGTCTTGATGGTACTCTCCTTCGATGTCTAGAACAAGGTGAGATAAAAAAGGCTTTGGAAGAAGTTCATGAAGGAATTTGCGGGACTCACTCAAGGGTCCATCACTAACTAAGAAACTCCTGCACAATGGATACTATTGGCCATCTATGGAAAAAGATTCCTACTACTTTGTTAGAAAATGTAAAAAATGTCAAGTTCATGGTGACCTGATACATGTACTAGCCTAGGAACTGCAACCAATCACAACACCATGGCCTTTTTGTCAATGGGGCCTTGACCTTGTGGGTAAGATTCATCCATGTTCATCCAATGGCCATAAATTCATTATTACCGCCATCGAATATTTCACAGAGTGGATCGAAGCTGTTCCACTTACCCAAGTCACCGGCAAGTAGATCGCCTCATTCATCCTCAACTACATCATCTGCCAGTATGGTGTGCCCATGTCCATCATCACAGATAACGGTCTTCCTTTCAAAAATCAGGATGTCCATGAACTTTGTGAGAAATTTCATATCCAACACCGCTTTCCCACCCCCTATTACCCACAAGGCAATGGTCAAGCCAAAGCATCAAATAAAAATATATTAAGAATCCTCAAGAAGACAGTCAATGATGCCGATCGTAATTGGCATGTTCAACTAAATCCAGTGCTATGGGCATATCAAACTAGCATTCGAACCCCTACAGGTGCAACTCCTTATTCATTGGTCTATGGTGCAGAAGCTATCTTGCCTATTGAGGTTGAGATACCATCATTACGGGTTTCCTTGCACAATCTCATCGATGATGAAGCATATAAAGTATTTTGTCTTCAGGACTTAGAGTTACTTGATGAGAAGTGACAAGCTACATACAATCACCTCAAAGCCTATCAACAGTGCATGAGTAGAAGCTACAATCACCAAGTTAGATCTCGTACATTTGAGGTAGGTGACCTTGTTCTCCGAGAGAATCCTTGCAACCAACCAAACAGAGAACATCAGGGCAAGTTTGAATCAAATTGGCTAGGCCCATATGTTGTCACTATTGTGTTCGGGTCCGAGGCATATCAGTTGGCTACATCAAAAGGAGAACCACTCGCAGATCCAATCAACAACATGCACCTCAAACGGTTTTATACCTAAAGCTGTATAGAGCATCAAGCTCCCTTGCATACCAGAAAATAACAAAAACATTTAGAAAAATGTCTTGAAGAAATACAAAAACATTCAAAAAGTAAAGAAAAATTATGCATCCAAACGGTGAACAACCACTCCGGTGGCACCTTGGGTAAGTGGGATGGTGAGAACCTGGCAAACAGGTGCCACTCATAAAGACAATGGCTCCAATATCTTTTAGATTCATTGCAATCACATTCATACATACACACATCCATCCATCCAAAACATGGCTTGTTATTTGATCTGCAATAAAGAGATAGTACTTCATGCGTCTTGCATCCCACTCTATCATAGTCATGTCTACACTTGGGGGCAATACCCTTAAAATCTAGATGATGGAAGTGGATTCTATATTACTTATGATTCATTGGGTTAAAACATTCAAAAATGTCTCACAAAATCCAAAAACATTCAAAAATGTCTCACAAAAGTCCAAAAACAATGAAAAAACCATCAAAAATCAAACAAAAACATGGCAACACCTTGTACATACTCATCTGCACAGATACAAAATAAACATTGACAAAATACTCACACGATGACCACTTATCAATCAACCCACACAATCAACATCAACAAATCGGAAATTGTCTTTAACAAGGATGCATCCTTCCTTACCAAAACAAAGACAAAAGTGACATTTTCTTTGACAAGAAAATTATGTTAAGATATCAAATACTTGGTTGATTTGTGAGTACAATCATTCATTTATCTATATCGGGATCTTTCAGCATTATTTTGTATCGTTTGCACCTTATTTTTGATGAAGTTCTGGGGCATGTACTAATGGTGTCTATGTGGGCAGTTCACCAAGCTACGTGATCTTATGCCAAATGCAGTCATAGATCATTACGGCTTGCTGACTATAGCGTATACCTCGACCATATGAGCATGAACCATTACCAAGGATCCTTATTCTTTATTCTTTATGTATATACTGTCTGTTTGCAAATACATTTCTCTTCCTTTGGTTCCTTCCCCCTCATCCAATCTGGATAAAGGTTTTTATCTCTTAGTACGGTATGCACTTGTTTGAGGATATGGTCAGCCTAAGATCAAGGAGGACAATCCAAGTCATGCATGAACGGAGATAATCCTTGTCTATTCCACAAGCAATACTCTGGTCGACTTGATCCTTATATCAAGTCATTTGTATTAACTTGCTATATAAAATCCATGTAAGGAATACTCAGGTCATCTTGAATCATTATGTCAAGATGCTTGTATTCTCTTCCAACATTTTAAAAGCTCAATGATGAAAAAAGAGCACTATGGATCGTCATTTCCATCTCATCTATTTATATCTTGCATTCCGTTTCATATCACCCATCCATTCACTCATTCATATGTATGATTTATATGCCCAAAAGTAAACAAGGTTTGTATGAACAACTATGTAAGAATTGAGCTGGTCTTGGATACAATCACAACCGAGTACTTTGCTACATCATCAATGCATCATGCAAAGTCTCAAAAACCTTGCATTCCTCATGGTCATATCATCATCACATTTAGTTGCATCTTGCATTAAGTACATTCATGTCATTTTAAAACTTAACATTGCATATAGTTCATTTTTTGACAATCATTTGCATCATTGCATAAATCATAAATAATTAGATTCATTCATGGGATAAATTGTCCTTGATTATATTAAACCATTTACTATGCATTCATTTAGTGTCAATTATCCATCATCATTTCATTATCCTTTATCATTTATCATTCCATACATTCATTTATAGTTAAACGGTGCATTCATTCATCCATTATTAAGTATCTTATTATGCTCATTTTTAGGATTCATTCACATTGCATTCATTATCCTCTTTTTTAAATTGCATTAAGGTGCACTTATTAAAACCAAGAGTTGTATTATCGTCATATTATAATTTTTACTTAAACATATTTACGCATTTAGAATCATAAAACCATTTGTTTCCAAAAACACATTGGTTCATACCATTTTATATATATCCATTTTACATATGCATTCATTTAGGCATTATCATATAAACATTTGTACTTTACATTTTGTTTATCCATATTACATTCATCTAAAAACATCTAGATGCATATCCATACATCAACATCATTCATTCAACCATTACATTGACATCATCGCATAAATTATCTCATCATTATATCACAATAGGAAACACCAAAATCCTATTCCTAACTCATCATAAACATACATCATCATCATGGCATTACATACATAAAGCATTACATCAAAAAAATCCAATAAATCATACATATATAAACCTGCATTCATATGTCAGTATCCAACATCATAAATCATCATAAAAACATGCATATAAGAAACATCTCATCAAAAGCATACATATACACATATCTATCTAAAGCAAATAACTCATCATCTTGCATAAACATCCATACATAATCAACTGCATATCATCAAAATATGGGATCTCCCCATATATATCATCTCATATATCAGAGTACAATGAAGTCTACAAAATCGGCTACCAAGAGCCATCCAAGATATAGTCCAAAAAATAAACAAATGATACAATACATATATGCAAAAATGCTCTCTCAAATGCCACTCTGGCCAGATGCTGTACCACCATCACCACCTACTCCTCCACTGGTACCCGCACCACCTGATCCATCTCTCCGTGGAGGCCTCATCAAACCCCCACTCACTCCTGTATCCCCTGATCTCTCCCTCTATAGAGGACCCATCACACCCCCACTGCTCTGCACCCTCTGCAATCACTCTGATCTAGCCTGCTGCATCTGAGAATAGCTAAGATCTCACTGACTAGCTGGCACCACTTGCTCATATAAACCCCGCCAGTAGTTTATCTCCACCTGTGCTCACCGCATCTCCCTCATCACCTCCCCCGTAGGCCCCTGTGCTCCTACTCCAATCTGGACTCTCTCCTGTAGTTCTGCCAATCTCTCCGCTGCACTATCCCTCTCCTGCAGCACCACAGCCAGCTCTGACTCCCATGCAAATAGCTGCACATCCCTAGCCGCCACCTCTGCCTCCAAATCCTCTATCCGAGTCTACAAATGTGCTATCATGTGATCTCAAAGATCTCCAGTGGCTCCCTCCCCGGTATCCATAGCTGCCTCACCTATACCACCCTCTCTAGTAGCTCCCTCCCCTCTATCCATCAGGATCTCCCTCTCCATCCCCCTCCCACCCAACCAAACTCCTCCCTATATCAATGGTCCCTGTGCTATCTGTAGAGGCAATCCACCTCTCCCTCTCCACTGAATCATCTGATACTCCTGCATCCATGACCCTTGGTTGTATCTCCCACAGTCTCACCTGTAGCGTCCGAAACTCTGCCAGTGCCTGATCATATGGCAGCACTAGCCCCCATGCATACCTCTCCTGAATCACTCGAGCATACTCCCTTGATCCACTAGGCAGTCCTTGCTGCCATCCAAACTATCTCAGAACTCTCTCGAGCACCTATCTCTCCACATGGTACGAGGTCCTCCCAATGAGGAATCGGGTCATAAAAACATAGGGCAGTGCCTCTGCATCATCATCCCATGGCTCGCACTCTAGGTATGGTCACCATATGACTGCATCAAGATCGTCCAGTGCCTACTGCCACCACTCTAACTTCCCTAGGTGGGGCTGACTCATCATGCCGCTATACATAAACATATATGGCTGATCTACTACGCGGAACCTCAAACTCACTAGTCGAGTCACTGGTAGGTGCTCCTAGGCCCAAATATGCAGCAGCGTCATGCCCACTGCTAAGGAACCCCTCCCTCGGTAAACCACCTCATGAAGCTCCTGGTAAAGGTGCCCCAGCACGCACGGCCCCCACGCAAATTGGGTGCCCTCGGTAATCATCATCTTGATCACCTGTCCCCACCCCACGGCCAAACCATGTGATTGCCTGTCTAGACATAGAAGTCCTCCCATGATACGTGATAAGACTGCTGGTAGAGGCTCATATAACGCCGCTATCTCCTCCCAGGCAATAGAGCCATCATCAATAAAAATGTCCTCATCAAAAAACCTCTGCACTGCAAGGGTCCCCCAGGATTTGTCATATGTGACCAGCTCCCCCCGAATCGGAATCCGCAGGATGCACCACACATCCTCTAGGGTCACTATCATCTCCCCCTATGCTAGATGGAAGGTGCATGTCTCACTATACCACCGCTCCGCTAACGCTGTGATCAATCTGTGATTCATCCAAATCATGGGCATATGTATCACTTCATACAATCCAGTTGCGACAATACAATCTCTCTCCGCCTCTATCAATCGATCCCACAACCCCTGTGTCGCATGATATCTCTCATGTAACTGCAACATGCCTAGATCCTCCTGCACATGGACATTCATCAATCATCATCAATTGTTTTGTTTTCAAACTTTCTTAAAGTTTAAACCTAGACTATCAATAGATGCTTTGATCAAGTATCTTCGGGTCTCAACAAGTAAGCAATCATGGCAACCTAGACTTCAAACGGGCATTTATCCTAAAAATGACCTATGTCTCATCAGGCTGCTATGGTTCAAAACAACTCCCACTTCACATCGCCATCCATCCATCATTGGCATCGAGAGATTTTCTTCATCCAAACTAGGGCATCTCTTTATCCTAAAACAAAAGTGCTATTTTACCAACAAAAGTGCTAGTTTCTCAACAATAGCACTACAATCCTAACAAAAGCGCTCAATAAGCTATCCAATAGCGCTCAAACTATAAATGCGCTAAAACAACTATACAGTTGTGCTAATTAAGAGCAATAACGCTCAATTAAGCACTCAATAGCGCTTATTAATCAATAGCGCCAGACATGCATACAATAGCACTAAAACATTTCAAAAGTGCTCAAACAATATGCCAATAGCGCCATTGCGGCACCATAGCGCTAGTTAATTGAGCAAAAGCACCAAAACCATAGTTTCAATGCTATTGCTCCGATTCAACTAGGACTCAGCAAACAGCCTATCAAAAATGCATAAAAATTCAAAATTCTAATTTGCATACCGCTGGTCCGTAATCGTCTAGCTGCTAGAACTGTCGGACTCGCTCCAATCTGTGCTCTATAATCGATACTGTCATCCTAACTGCTGCTCGCTCCTCCAAAAATGTCACTATCAAAGCTCTGGTTTCACACTGGTCGCAGTCACAAATGATTCTATTTCTATCTCTTTCACCCCATTTATACCCTTCGCCATCACCATAACTTCCCCCCGCTCACCACCGTGGTCCCCGTGAACTTCCCGAGCCCCTCATTTCTCCATTTTTCACCCGATTTCTTCTATTTTTCACCCATATTGTTCACTTCTTCTCTTCTAACACCCTGCCAATTTTCATTTTTTTTCGAGAGATTGCCCGATTTTTCAAAAAAAATTGGCCCATCTCTCGAGGGGGCATACCACCCATTAAGTTTACATTTTATGGGGAATTTCTTCACATTAGTTTTTCTTTCTTTGAAACGATGCGATAAACCGCACCGTCCCAAAGACGAGCAAATGTAGTCACACAAATCTGTCCAGCTTAATTAAATAAATATTCGCTATTTATTTGATTAAAAATCCACTAGCCATCAGTTAATTAAATTAATATTTAATTAATTTATCCCCAAATATTTTTTTATTAAATAAATAAATTATTCAATTTATTTTAATTAATTCATTAAATCAAATTCCAATCAATTAAATGAATAAAATCTATTTATTTAATTAAATCCCCCCTTTTCCTCTATTAAATAAATTAAATTAAACATTTATTTAAATCATTATCCCCCCCACTTGCATTTTCCTACAAATGTAGCTTGCACACATTTATTAAAATAAATGAATTTTTATTTTTAATAAAATCCTATTTTCCCTCACCCACCAAATCCAATTGCATTCCTAAATCTCCTTCTAGATTCTTCTAACCCTTTCCTAATTAGCCTAATCCATCCCCTAATTATTGTCACATTCCTAAGCAAAATGAAGTCACTTCTCAAAGACTTCAAAAGTCTTTGAAAAACATTTAATGCTTTGTGTGTTCAACAAATTACCCCAAAGTCTTCCAAAACCACTAAGACCATTTATGGCTCTTACATAACCATTTATGGTTATTTCAAACTTGTCTCCCCAAACATTTATTGCTTTGACCATGTTTATCCCTCTTGCCCTTTGCACAAGAGTTTATACATTGGATAAAAGTTTTATTCTTTGAATAAAGAGTTTATTCATTCAACTAACCTTGACCTTAACTCCCAAGGTCATATCAAGCATTTAATGCTTATTCTCTCTCCTCTCAACCTATCTCACATTGACACTTGTCATCCTAGGATTGGGTTGAAAGTCCTCACATGGATTTGAAATCATTCAATCTTGACCCTTGTTGAGATTACTCAATCTCAACCATCCATTGTTCCATTTTCCCTATAAATAGAGCTCATTTCTTCATAATCTACATCCTGAAAACTTGTATGCATTTAACCTATAGGCATTTTAGAGAGAATTTAGCATAGCAAACTAATATCTTGTTATTTTGGTTAAAATCAATCATTTTAATATCATCTAGTATTCTAGCTTTTCATTTTACATTTAGAGAAAAATACTCAAATCTCAATCCTCCATAAGCATCCATAGTGCAAATAGCTGCTAAGAACTACACTATTTTGGAACTTGGAGAGGAGAGGAATAAGAGAGAAGGAGCTAAGAGCATGCTAAGAGGCATTTGGAGATGCCTTATTATCTTTGCTTCATTTGTTAGATACATTAGCATGATTTTAGTATCTCTTTTGATATGTCTGTTTAGATTAGTTTTTGATTGACCAACACTAATGATTTCTTGTGTCTTGTGTTGTTTGTCATTTGCTAACCTTGTCCATTTAGCAGAGCATCACATATATATACATATTAATGAAGGCGTTAGCTCGAGATTTATAACAAGATTTAGGAAACAATTACATTTACACAAGAATCGGTGCAAAAGCACACTAATAGGTATGCACAATTATTTATATTATCTAATCTACAACATTGCATCATGGTTAATCAACAATTCAAGAATGCCACGTAGGAAGTCAACCAAGGTCAAACAGATTTTACAAGGCCGACTAGGGTAGGGGCATTACATTTTATTTTTAACAACTCTATCAGTGGTACTTTAACTTTCATCTGGGTTAAAGCTCGAGTCATATCAAATGCAGAATTAATATTAGACTCAGAATAGGCTTTAACCTTATCTTCTTTTTGGTGACTTGTCTTCTTATCAATAGTGGTCTCTAATAAATTACCAGTTGCACTAACTTTCTTAGGTTTCCTTGAAGTGTTAGACTGACCCTTCTTAGCATGACCATGTCTGGTAGGAGTTTTACCATCAACCACCTTTTCCTGAGAAATTTCTTTGATAAACATGGAAATAGGCTTACCCTAATTCGCATCATTCTTGCTACTTCTCAAGTTATAGTTGTGTTTGGCCTTAGCTATTGCATCTTTGGTGAGGTTCTTCACTTCTTCCTTAGTAGGCCTTCTAAGATGAACTTATTCATCTTCAATTGTCACCACATTTAGAGTAGGATGTCAATCAATCGTTAATTGCCCATGGCAATTTGCATTGTTTCTTGGTGCATTAACTCATCTACTTCATCCTATGAAGACTCATAGTCACTGTCAATATTAGTTTCAAACATATTTACTGTAGGCTTATCTTCATTCTGATACCTCAATTCACCCTCACTCCTCATTGAATCATTCAAAGCCTGAGACACAACACACTGGTAAGGGGAATGTGGTCAATCACATGCTGTACACCAAGGAGTATTATCCACATTATGCACATTTCTACTTTTTAAAGGGTCAGGAGTATCTTGATTCTGTGTACTTCTTGGCTTGTCCTGCATAGGTTTGCCATCTTTCCAGGTAGTATTATATGGAATATCATGTAACCTGGTAGGCCTATCTTGCCAATTGTATTGAGGTTTATCATTCTTACTCACCTTTGTAGTAAAGTCTTTCATAGCATTCATTAGTTTCTCAATCTTATCCTCTTCTCTAGAGGCCTTATTTGGTTGTGGTTTTTGCTCTTGCCACAGCCTGCGATCAGTTCTTCTTCCCACTTTGCCTGATGATTTCCTATAACTTTCCACATTTATTACAATTCTAAAAGCATCCCTTAGACTATGTGGGTTTGTATCCCTAAGGATATAGGCCATCTTTGGGTCAAAGGCATTATAATAGGTGGTTAGACATACATTTTCATCTAGCCTCATCACTTGAAATAATCTATGCATTGCCTTCTGGAACCTTGCATTAAAGTTTGTGATGGCCTCATTATCAAATTTTATGATATTATTAAACTCATTAAGCATGAAGCTCACATTTGTCTTGTCCCCATACTACTCTTGAAAATAATTCTTGAACTCTTCCCAAGAACTAATTCTATCCATAGGCAACCCTCTGTACCAATCCCTGGCATCTTCAACTAGAGATTGCATGAACAATTTCATGATCACATCCTCATTTACAATCTCATAATCATTAATCATATCACCAAAAGACTTCAGATTCTCCTTTGCATTTATGGCATTATTTCTAGCGAATTTTTTAAGTTTATCACTCATTTCAATAGGGACATGTTTTGGATAACCTGGGATCCCATCAATGAAAAGTTGTCTATACAACTCAACACTGCTGGGTCTTCTCTGGAACTGGTTACTAGAAAAATGATTCCTAGTGTTCATTCTTGAACTTGGACCACCAACTCAAGGAACTTGGTTACTTTGGTTGTGGGGTAGTCCAAGAGGTATTTGATTTACTATAGCAACATTAAAAGAAAAGGCAGGGTATTTTGGTTAACAGGGGTATATTGGTTCACAGGTGGAATAGTATTCATGGGCATAGTTGGTTGAGTTTTCATTACAGTGGGTGAGGTATGTTGAGTTATAGGTTTATTCTAATCTATTGAAGGGAAATTTATAGGAGGGGCTTTTAGGTACTCGATTTTTCTTCTAAATTCAGCTTTGGTTGCTTCTCTTTCAGCTTTCTCCAACTCCCTCTACGGATTTTCCTTCTCTTTTCTCATTCTCTCTACTTCAAATTCATGCAAGGACATTCCATGAGGTACCCTTCCACTTCCTGATACTACGTCCATAGTTTTGGAACCAGGTCCAGTCTCTACAACCTTATGTTTTCCTTTGTCAGTACTAATTTTGGTAGGTTGTGGATCACTTTGAACCTCCCTATTAGTTTGCACAACAATTTTGGGTGCAGAACTAATTTTGGTAGTCAAATTCTCTCTAATAATAGGGCCCTCTTCCTTACTTTTAGGCTCTTCTTGAGTGAATAACTCAAGATCTGCAATCTGTCTCAACAACCTATCACTCTCAATAAGTTGTGTTAGTTTCATTTTCCTTCTCCTTTTCCTTTTGTTTTCTTAAGGAAATTAACTGATAGACTCTTTTATTGAGAGCCTCAATTTCTTGGGAAATCTCATCCGAGTCTCAAAATATTTCCTTTGAATCTGATATATTGACATGGTAAATATCAATCAAGCTCACATTTCTGTCTACAATTCAGGGAAAAGGATCTACCTTGGCATTGGAGCTATTCCTATCTCTCCCAGAAGTGCTAGTATGAGACAATATTTGATGGAAATTTTGAATATTAGTACCAAATAGGCCCGTATGAAAACCCATAATGTCTTATTCAGATTCATGAGATGATGCATTACAATTTGCTTAAACTGGTCATCTAGAGGACTTACCCGTATGGTTGCCTTTCTATCCCCATGAAGAATTAACTAGTTCATGTATAACTGCTCCTCTCTAGCCTTTTCGGACTGGTTCAGGAAATGTCCTCTCATCATAGTTCAAATGAAATATATTATCTTTTGTTTGTGTACAATTTCCATCTCCAAACCAAATCTACTAAAGATTTTGCATTTTCCATCCTTGAACTATAATTGAAATCCCTTATCTACCACTTGTCCTACACTCAAAAGATTAAGCCTTAAACCTTCAACATAATAAACATTGTCATTATTGTTCTTACCATCCAATGATATAGTTCCTTTTCTTTTGACCATACATGTTTTGTCATCTCCAAATCTAACTAGACCTCCATCAAATTCTTGCAAAGATAGAAACTTCCCTTTATCTCCAGTCATATGATGTGAACAACACTGTCAATTACCCATTCATCCTTGCTTCAATTTTAGTAGCAAGTGTCTTCTCTTTAGGTACATTCACTTCTAGTACAGGATCATCTTCTTTTATACCCAAGAACACCCATTCCTTCCCATTGCTGAAACCACTAGCAGAATCTTGTGTCGGTTCATCATCAGAATCAGTAATGTCTTTCTCATCTGCTATGTAGCATGATTTGTCTCTATTTTTCTTGTACTTATACTTGTTCTGATATCCAGGGTTAGGCTT
The DNA here is from genome assembly GCF_030272615.1 of Cryptomeria japonica. Taxonomy (NCBI): domain Eukaryota; kingdom Viridiplantae; phylum Streptophyta; class Pinopsida; order Cupressales; family Cupressaceae; genus Cryptomeria; species Cryptomeria japonica. Next base: position 147,550,302 of record NC_081407.1, read on the forward strand.
AAAAGAGCTTCTAACTCTTTCTTCAAATATTGAATTCCTTTCAAGACATCTAGATGCAAAATGACCAATCTTATTACATGCAAAACATTTAAAAGGTACTTTTCCTTCATACTTACTTCCTACCGGTCCTTTAGGTACTCTTCTAGCAAATAGCACTTCAAGTTGCTCAAACTGATCATCTTCTCTCTTCATATCTTCTAATTCCTTTGCATATAAAGCTTTCCAGTCTTGCTTATCGGTTGTAGATGTAGATGCATGAAAAGTAGGTTCAAACTTCATAGCTCAAGAAGGTCCAAATATTCTTCAAGCTTAAAAGTAGATAGTTTCCCAGCCAAAGTATCTATGTTGACAGATGTATTAGCCATTGTTCTCAAATCATTAATAGCAGTAGCCTTCATTTTGTAATCTGATGCTAGGGCTCTCAGGACTTTAGAAACAATTTCATCTTCACTCAGAGTTCCACCACAACATTGAATTCCCATAACAATCTCATTTACCCTTTCCATGAATGTAGTAATCCTTTCATCTTCAGGTTTTCATATCTCACCTAGTAACCATCAAGTTTAGAAATCTTCACTACAGGGTCACCTTCATTAAGAGTCTCCAACTTATCCCATATAGCCTTTCTAGATGATTTGTCAGTTAATCCTATTATTTGTTGATCAGAAAGTGCACACAAAAGAGCTTCTCTTGCTCTACAATCATTCTCAAGCCCCTTGTCTAGGTTTACTGAAGGAGGATTGCCAGATCCTGAATTATAAGGTGTGACACCATTCTATGTGATCTCTCAAATCTCCTTGCCAAGACATCTCAGATGAGTATCCATCCAAATCTTCCATACTATGTAATTTGTTCCATCAAGCCTTGGCATATCCCTCCGAAAGATAACTCGAGAAGAACTGGATGAACTTGAACGGTTAGTCACCGCAGGATCTTCCCTCAAGCGGTTAAGCTTTCTGCATAGAGGACTAATGCTTTGATACCAATTGTTAGATAGTTCAAATAACTAGCAGACAACTGAGAGGGGGGGTGAATCAGTTGTCATAGATTACCAGAACTATTAGCAATTTAAATTTTAAGATTGGAACCCAAAACATTAATACCAAAATATAAATCAAACCAATTAAGCATAAAAAACCATCCACATGACACCAATATTTATATGTGAAAAACCCGGTAAAGGGGAAAACCATGGTGGGAAGCCTACCCACAGTTAGATAATACTTTTGTAGTAAGTATGTGAATTATAATTGAGGAGCTTGCACTTGCAAGAAGGTCAACAACCTAGAACACACTACTCATCACAAAAGGAGCCTCACTAACTACATAAAAAGACAGACTACAATATGGAGAAATGTTGAACTGCAAAAGATAGCATCTCCTATGCCTGAGTACACTTCTGGTTAAGCTCAATACTCAAGGACTAAATCCTCTTACATAAACCCAATTTGATCTCCAATGATCAACCAAATCCTCTGCTTGAATGATATTACATTATTCGCACATTACATTCCTTGACCATGACATCTTACATAACCATGATGATCTACAATGAGATCTTACATCTATATATACAAACCCTTGACCAGAAACAATTAGGTTGACCACCAGAGAATAAACCAATTATATATTTACAAACCATGTTGGCCTTAGACCAAAAAAATAATATCTAAAACATAAGACATCCCAGAAATACATCGAGAGATCCAATCCACATGTTATATTAAAGTTGATCTATAACCTAGATCAACCGGGACCCAATATAGGTCCACATGCTACAACAATGATCTCCATCTGCCAAGTCTTGAACATGATCACCAACAACATCTTGAAGCTCCACCAGAATTTGCACCAACACCACTAATGGAATTCATCAAAAATCTTCATAAAAAGCTCTCCTGGTGAAACCCTCACCAGAACTAGAAACCAAGCTTCTAAGCAAGTAGGATAGCATCTGATCACCAGACCAAAACCAACTGACCAAATATGAGCATGAGTATCATGAACAAGCCAATTCCATCACCAAACTATATCGGAGCCTACTGGATCATGTCAGATCCAAATCAACCAAAAACCATTCAACCTATCGGGACTAGAAGAGTGTTGGTAAAGCATCCAAATAGCTAGTGTTGGCATCAATGACAAAACATAAATGCAACACATAATCAATTCCACAAAATGGCCAACATAATGTACTCAACTTCAGCAGTAGATAAGGATATTGAATCTTGTTTCTTACTAGCCCATGAAACCAATTTATTACCCAAAAAGAATGTTGCACTGGTAGTACTCTTCCAGTCATCAACATCACCAACCCAATCCGCATCAGTGTAAGCATATAGCATGAAATCATCATTCCTCAGATACCAAAAACTAGAGTTCACACTTCCCTTCAAGTATCTGAATATCCTCTTAATAGAATTCACATGACTCTCTTTTGGATTAGCTCGATATCTAGTAGCCATGCACACATCATGTATAATTTATAGCCTAGTTTGAGTAAGATATATCATTCCACCAACCATAGATTTGTACAAACTCTGATTAGCTTTCAGAGGTTCATCATTTTTAGACAATTTGCAACTAGTCACCATAGGAGTCCCAATAGGTATGGAGTCATCTAACCCAAAATTCTTTATCAATTCCTTCACATATTTAATTTGAGATATAAATATACCTTTTCTAGTTTGTGAAATCTTCAAACCTAAGAAGAATTTCTTCTCACCAATCATAGACATCTCGAATTCTTTCTGCATATCAGTGGAAAACTTCATGCTCAAATTATCATCTCCTCCAAAGATAATATCATCAACAAAGACTTCAACAATCAAGATGTTATCATTCTCAATCTTAAAGTATAAGTTACTTTTAGTAGCACCTTTGTTAAATCCCAATTTCAACAAATATTTATCTAATCTAGCATACCAGGTTCTAGGGGCTTGTTTCAATCCATAAAGTGCTTTCTTCAGTTTATATACCATGTCTCCATCATTTAATAATGAAAATCCATCAGGTTGTTCAATGTAGAATTATTCCTCAAGATCACCATTCAAAAAGGAAGAGTTAACATCCATCTGATATATATTGAAATCTTTATAGGCAACATATGCAAGCATCAGTCTAACAACTTTAATTCTAGCCACCAAAGAAAAAGTCTCCTCATAATCAATTCCTTCTTTCGGAGAACATCCTTTGCATACCAGTATAGCTTTATTTCTGACAACTTCACTGGCCACATTCAATTTGTTTCTAAATACCCATTTAGTACCTACAACATTCTTATCTTTAGGTCTAGGTACAAGCTCCCAAGTTTTGTTCTTTTCAATCTAATTTAATTCTTCTTCCATAGCTCTCATCCAATTTTCATCTTTACAAACTAGTTTTTTCTTGTTCCATGTGAAATTTTCCATCTCCATTCATCTTATTCTAGAACACCCACTTTCTTCCTATCACATTCTTGTCCACCAATCTAGGTACTAGCTCCCATGTCTAGTTGTTTTCCATCTAATTCAACTTTGATAACTCAATGATGAAAGAATAGTACCAAATCGGTATTGAGAGGGGGGGTGAATCAGTACCGACAAAAACACAATCTTAAACCGGTTTGTCAGCAAACAATATGCACTGACAGACAAACAGTAACACTGGTCCTTAAACAGAGTACAACTAACAAAAACCAAAATAACTTAAACAAGCATAAACCGGTTGACACTTATCTTCTCATATAATCTAATGCTTCATTTCCATTTCACCCTAATACATGAATAGGAAATCTACCATCAAAGATATACATATAAGCAACTAGATCAACATGATTTCACCACTTGACAGAAAACAACATTGCATCACATGAAGAAGACATCACACATGACACACATATTTTTCACATGGAAACCCAAGTGGGAAAAACCATGGTGGGGATGAATACCCACAAGCTTATTTTTGAACTCCTTAGAAGTCTGCTCCATTAGGAGCCTTGTCCGGTTAAAGACTGATACAATAGGTTTTGCTAGGAACCGATCCTATTAGGGATCACCTAGTTAAGGGATGGCTAGAATACCCAGTTAAGGGTTAAACCCTGTTAAAGGTTACCTTGTTAGAGGATTTCAAGAAATCAATGGTCTCGAGTCACCCTGTTAAAGGATTTACAACAAGCTAGTTAAGGCTACCCTGTTAAGGGATTTTCCAACTGTTGAGGTGGTTAGAGATCAATAGGTATTACAATGATCTGGTAACAGCACTTAATGCCAATGCAGATCCACTTAAGCTCCTCTTCACCTTCTGCACTTACATTCTGCAGGTATCACTTCTCTCCTCTAGTCTGGCAAGAATCATGTATCTCTTCTCTTGGATACACACACACAAATTTTGCCAGCAACCTCAGAAAGAGATACAACATTGACCTTATAGGAAAATAGATAGGTCGGTAGCATAAACCCTAAACCCTAAACCTATTAGGTTAAAGAATTCAAATGGTTCAATCCTGACCATTGAGCACACTACATTAAATGCAACAGTCTCGATCCAATCTCAAGACATTCTCCATCATCCATTTTCCACCGATTTCATGGTGGCTAATAACCCATCACACATTATCACCATTTACAAAATTCGCACATTCCTGAGGTAGATAGGAACAATCTCCTTCATGCAAGATCCTTCACGCACACAAGGCTTACATGGCAACATGATCTGTTCATTGTTATCATGCTAACTCATCACACACAGTTACCAATTGAGCCACATAGGCTTGAAGCATTTAAATCAAAAACCCTGAAGTTGAGACTACCAATCGGTAGTCATACAACGCTTCCATGTGCCAGTTCCCATAACCATATGCTGATTCACCTTGAACAAACACACCGCTTCACTTTGGCACAAATTTTGGTTCATAGTGTTAAACTGGTTTTCTTCTCTTCATCATATTGACATCAATGACAACACATAATGTCATTATGTCCTCATATTGGTTCACATAATGCCAACAATCTTTCCCTTTGGCATTGATGGTAATATACAAAGATATCTCTCCACTTCACATCTTCTCCCCCAATTTCTATAGATATATTCTCTGCTTCACATCTTCTCCCCCTTTGACAACAACGCCAAAGTGGAGGCACAAGCTTCCCTATTCCATTATGCTACTCCCCCTGAGGAGTAGCATCCTTCAACACATCAATCCAAAACAAATTGACTATGCAATACCTGACTAATGTGGAGTATATGCCTTTAGTTTACCTCTTGAAGGGGCAACACCCCTAGTTCACCTCTTAAGTACATAAATGTAGCCTTTGGGAGAGGCTTGGTGAATATGTCTACTAACTACTCCTTACTGGAAACATGTTCTAGTGCAATCTCTTTGTTCTAAACATTTTCCCTCAAGAAATGATACTTAAGCTCAAAGTGCTTGGTTCTAAAATGTAAAACTAGATTCTTGGAGATATTAATTGCACTAGTATTGTCACAAAATATACTTACCGGTTCAAATACAAAAACTTTGAAGCCATTTAATACATGCTTCATCCAAATTGTCTGAGTACAGTTCATGAAAGTTGCAACATACTTTGCTTCCACTACAGATTGAGAGATACAACTTTGCTTCTTACTCATCCATGAGACCAATCTACCACCGAGAAAGAATGCACCACCAGTTGTGCTTTTCTGGTCATCTACATTACCTGCCCAATCAGCATCTGTGTAAACTTTTAAGTTGAAATCCTTGCTATATGGATACCACAATCCATAATCAATAGTTCCCTTTAGATACCTAAGAATCCTCTTGACTGCAACCAAGTGGGATTCTCTTGGGCTTTTTTGGAACCTTGCAGTAATGCCAACTGCACGTGCAAAATCTGGTCTGCTATGCACTACATAATGCACCTTACCAATCATTGATCGGTATTCCTTCTTATCAACCAATGCTAAGTCATCTTCTTTGGATAGTTTACTACCGATCACCATCGGAGTACCAACCAGTTTGCTATCTTCATGCCAAAGGTCTTCAACACCTCTTTGACATACTTGGACTGAGTGATAAAGATTTCATCTTTCATCTGTTGGATCTGCAGTCCAATGAAGAACTTAATCTCCCCTATGAGTGACATTTCAAACTCTTTCTTCATCTCATCTACAAACTCATGACTCATCTTGTCATCTCCACCAAAGATAATGTCATCAACTAATACCTCATAGATCAGGATCTGATCTCCTTCAGACTTCAAGTAGATATTGCTATCTTCACTTGTTCTCTCAAATCCAATCTTCACAAGATGGGAATGCAGACGTTCATACCAAGCTCTAGGTGCCTGCTTTAGACCATATAAGGCTTTATGTAGCCTACATACGATGTCATTGTCTTCAAATAGGGCAAGCCCATCTTGTTGCTCTATATACACCTCTTCTTCAAGTACACCATTTATGAATGTAGATTTTGCATCCATTTGATATACTTTGAAACCTTTAAAAGCTGCATATGCAAGAAGCATACAAACTCCTTCCAATCTGGCTACATGAGCAAAGGTTTCTTCATAGTCTTTTCCTTCTTCTTGAGCATATCCTTTGCACACCAATCTGGCTTTGTTCCTAATCACTATGCCATCCTCATTCAGCTTATTTCTGAAAACCCATTTGGTACCAATGACATTTTTATGCTCTGGTCTGGGTACCAAAGACCATGTACCATTTTTCTCTATCTAGTCAAGTTCCTCTTCCATTTCCTTGATCCAGTCTTCATCTTTATGTGCCTCTTTGAATGTTTTAGGCTCGAATTCAGAGATCATACATGAGTTTTCTCTAACTTTTCTTCTTGTAAGGATTCCTGCATCCTTATCTCCTTTGATCTTCTTAGGATCATGATTCAGCTTGACATACAGAGGAATGGTCTTGATGGATTCCTCTTACTTTTTTTCTTCATCCTCATCTCCATCAGTATCAGCATCTACATCTATCGGTGTAGGAACACTGTTACTGGTACTTGGTTGACTAACAATCGATTCCCAGAAGGTTACAACTGGTTCATTTGCCGCTTGCTTACTGCCAGTTTCCTTAGTTTTCTCAAAGGTTTCATCAACTCTTACATTGATGCTTTCCATGATTCTCTGAGTCCTATTATTGAAACACTTGAGAGCTTTTCTCTTGGTAGAATACCCTAAGAATATTCCCTCATCACATTTTGCATCAAATTTTCTCTGGTGTTCACTCCTCTTGATGTAACATTTGCTACCAAACACTCTAAAATAGCTAACCATAGGTGTCTTACCATTCCAATACTCGTAAGGAGTTTTATCCTTACCTTTCTTGATGAGTACCCAATTCATTGTGTAGACTGCAATGCTCACCGCTTCTCTCCAAAAGGTGTGGGCTACCTTTCCTTGAATCAACATAGTTCTGGCTGCTTCAACCACAGTTTGGTTATTCCTCTCTGCTAGGCCATTCTGCTATGGAGTCCAGGGGGTAGACAGTTGCCTATTGATGCCATGTTCTTCATAGTACATGTTGAATTCACCAGAAGTGAATTCCCCTCCTTGATCAGTTCTTAGGCACTTGATCCTTTTACTGCTTTCCTTCTCCACTAATGCTCTGAAAGCTTTGAATTTTACAAAAGATTCTAACTTATCTTTCAAGAATGTGACCCACATCATTCTTGAGCAATCAAGAGTGAGAATCATGAAGTACCTATCACCCTACACACTCCTAGTTCTCATAGGACCACACAAATCAGTATGCACAAGATCAAGCAAATTGTCAGCAGTGAAAGATTTACCTTTAAAGGTTGAGGAAGACTTTTTCCCCAATTGACACTCTTTGTACAAGGTGTTATCTGGTTTTCTTAGCACTGGCAACCCTCTAACTACCTTGATCTTACTAGGCTTCACAATGTTATCAAATTTTACATGGCAGAGTCTCCTATACCATATCCAGCTATCATCAAATTTAGCCATAAGACATGTACTTATATTTACATTCAGCTGAAATAGGTTACCTTTGGTCTTCATGCTAGTGGCCACCAATTCACCATTCTTTCCTTTGATTCTGCACACTCCATTCTTGAATTCCAGAGTGAGACCACTGTCATTTAGTTGGGCAACACTCAGAAGGTTGTGTATGAGACCATCAACCCAATACACATTGTCAGCACTACTCTTTCCATTCAGAGAGATGGACCCTTTGCCTTTGACCATGCATGGTGCATCATTGCCAAAGCAAACCACACCACCATCATACTCTTCCAAGGATAGAAACTTGCTCCGGTCACCAGTCATATGGTGAGAACAACCATTGTCAATGATCCACTCATTGGAATTATCAAACTGGGAGACAAGAGCCTTCTTGTCTGACACATCTTCCTTGATAGCAACAAATAGAATGTCTTCATTTTCTTCATCTTCTGATTCTTCATCTGTGACACCTTCATCAACTACCACAAAATAGTTTCTTTGGTTTCCTCCTTTGAATTTCTTGAACCTTTCCGATTTGTCTTTGTTGTCGCCATTAGGATAGTTTACAGCAATATGTCCTATCAGGTTACAAGAAAAGGATTTCAAAGGAAGCTTACCTCTATATTTGCCGGTTCCTTTAGGAAGTTTCCTATCAAGGAGAGCTTCAAATGCCATCAGAATCTCCTCATCATCCATTTCTCTGCTCTATCTTGGTTCACCACTGGTGCTAGCTTCTTTTCCTTTTCTAGATGGTACAACAAAAGCTTTAAAAGCTAATTCAGTCTTTTGAACACTGCCATCAAAACTATTTAGCTCATAGGCTGTCAACTTTGCAATGATGGAGTCTAGGGATACCTTAGTCTTGTCTATTGATCTCATCTCCTGAATAGCAGTAACCCTTATTGCATAGACCAGCAATAGGGATCTCAGGACTTTGCTTACCACAGTGGAATCTTCCATTTTACCACCTGCACTCTTGATATCTCCAACAACGGTTTTGATTCTTATTCCACACTATTGAATGGTCTCACCTTCATGTTGGCAATATAGCATTATAACAGACAATGAAAGATTGTTGCCATTTCAATAAGGATATTGAGAAGGTTGTTGATGATTATGATTAAGTATGTTTATTGCCTTGATATTATTATTTTCTCATTGATGTCAAGAAATTGATTTTCTAATTCAGTATGATGTTGCCATATCTTGAGAAGTGTGATTTAAAGATTATCAAGATGTCGGTAAAAGACATAGGAAAGAATATGATGAATAAGGGGACGAATAAGGTATTCAATGGGCAACTATTACCGAGTTAGACAATGATGAGATCATGATGTTTTAGATTGTTTTAACATCGTACATATGTTGTAAATTGTAAAGGTTAATACTATACTATGTTATCAAGCAAAGAACCTAGTCAGTAAACCCTAAGGTTATCGCTATCAGTTAATGAAGATAGAATGTCTACTGAGTGAATTTTAGTATTTATCGAGTGGTAACCGAGCTATAACAGAATGCATTAAATGTTTGCATGTGTTATTTAATGAAGGAAGCTGATGAGCTGGAACTGATTGAATGATTGGTATGTCGTTAATATATTTTCCTAATGAATCTAAGGCAATAGAAAGTCGGCATGAAGATCTACAATGCAGATTGAACCGCAATACCTTGGCACAAGTTCCAAGAAATATATGCAAGTTCCTAGGTGAGGTAAAATGATTTCAGATCGAAAGATGCATTGAACCTAGACAAGATCGAAGATCTAATGGCTATGATTGATCATGGGAAATGTGATCAAGGAGATTAAGCAGTTACCTAATTGTTTATAAATAGGAAACTATTGATAAATAATGGATGCGGGCAAGTGTATGCACAAGGATGCTAGGTGAACTCACAAAGCTGGTTCCCACTTTTTGGTACATCCTGATTTTTGCTGAAATCATACAATTTTTGGAAAATATAATTATTTAAGCTTTAAGAGGTCCCATTTGAAGTAATTAATTGAAGAGAGTTAGATCAAAGGCTCTTAGATCAAAATTTCTTGGATAGAACCTCTCTACTTCTAAATCATACTTGCAATGGAGTCTCATTTGCATCTATCAAATGTTGATAAAAAACCAATTTTACATTAGCTTTTCAAGGGTCAAACGAATTCATTTAGAAGTTTTGTTTTCTTGAGGATTTAGTCCTTATTATAAGCTTTCCAAATAGTATAATTTTTAATATATTTAAGTTTATTAATATATTTTTATTTTATTTTTTATGATGTAGGTTTTTCACCGAACATGAACTTCTTTGTTCAATGCATTGGGAAAAATAGCAAACTAATTCAAAAAAATTCTGAAAAATATCTATGCCCTAGGTATTGATGTCTTCTTTCTAACAAAAAAAAATAAAACTTAATTTTGATATATATAGAGCAAGTTATATGTTCAAACGTACACCTATATCTAAATTATAATTAGTTGGACTTCAAAACTTAATAAAATAAAAAATATTCAACATATCACGATCAAACCAACTGCATGCCCTAGGTATTGATGTTACAAACCAAAATTTAAAAGAGATAAGTTTTTATCATTTATAAAAAAAAAATTATACATTTCGGGATGCACATCACTCTTAAAAAATGTTGTTTCCTATAAAAAACTACTTTTGAGGGAGATGGAAAAATCAATAAAATTTTATTAAAAAAAATTTGAAAAAAATATATTTAGAATCTACAAAAAGGATGTTACAAATCACTAGTTTACATCATCTTCAAATTCTTAACGATTTAAAAGTTATAGGTGTCAGAAAGTGAAGGCTTTTTGCAAAATGTTCATCTAAGTGTCAAAGTTGGTCAAAAAGTGGGAACCAATATTGTGAGTTCACCCTGCTACATATTGATTACCGAGCACAGAAGCTTGAAGACTTGTTTGAATAATAGAGTATAGAAGCCCAGTAGATAGACAAGATTAGTTCTATGTCTAGATTGTATTGAACAAATAAGAGTCTACTTTAGCATTTTAGATGTGAAGTCACAGATAGATTTTATTACTGTTATTTTGTGAAAGTGATAGAAAATCTCTTAACTGAGTGGACTTAATAGTCTTATTTGTAAAACCCTCTAGCAAGGTGACATTTTGATTGAGTGTTTGAAATCCTTTAACAAGGTCACTTCTAATAAGGTGAAGATCCTAACAGATCTGAGGGAAATCCCTTAACCAGGTCACATCTAGCAATTTGTTTGTAATCTTTAACAGGATTTGCTTTTAACTGAGCATACTCTAGAAGAGTATATTTCTTAGTGGGTCCGAAATCCCACAATGGTTTTTCCCTATTTGGGTTTCCACGTTAAATATGGTGTTATGAGTTTTATGATGTTTATATGCTTTTGAGTTTGCATGTTTAACAGTTTTGGTTATATTACTGAAATATATGTTATCGAGGTTGAATCTGATGTTTTTATGGAAGATTAAGTTTGTATGATTCACCCTCCCCCGTCTCATCTTGTTGGCTATTGAATCTGTACTTACATTTAGTATTAGAACTATCACTTCAACCATCCACATGTCTTCAAACTTTCCTCTAAGGCTTTCTTCCTTAACTTGTTTACATGCTCATCACTGCCATAGATATTTTCAAGAGTATCCCATACCTCTTTGGGATTTACTTTATCTTGGACATCAATAAACTCAATGTTAGATAAACTACTAATTAGGGCTTCCATGACTTGCCCATTCTCCTGCATCTCTCTCTTTTGGTCATCGGTGAGAGTATCGGTAGGGGCAACATAGGCATTCTCAACATAGCTCCAATGTTGAGCACCCATGCTTCTGATGTATATCTTCATTCTATCTTTCTATATACTGAAATTTTCTCTTTTAAACTTTGGACCTTCCCTCTTCATCATTAGATTGGGATCTTTACCTCAAGTGGTTAAGCTTATAACACAGAGGACCTGGAGGATGCTCTGATACCAATTGATAACTTAATGATGAAAGAATAGTACCAAACTGGTACTAAGAGGGGGGGTGAATCAATACCGACAAAAACACAATCTTAAACTGGTTTGTCAGTAGACATTGTGCACTGACAGACAAACAGTAACACCAGTCCTTAAACAGAGTACAATCGACAAAACCCAGAATAACTGAGACAAGCATAAACCGGTTGACACTTATCTTCTCATATAACCTAACACTTCATTTCCATTTCACCCTAATACATGAACAGGTAATCTACCATCAAAAATATACATATAAGCAACTAGATCAACATGATTCACCACTTGACAGAAAACAACATAACATCACATGAAGAAGACATCACACATGACACACATATTTTTCACGTGGAAACCCAACTGGGAAAAACCACGGTGGGGATGAATACCCACAAGCTTATTTTTGAACTCTTTGGAAGTCCGCTCTATTAGGAGCCTTGTTTGATTAAATACTAATACAATAGGTTTTGTTAGGAACTGATCCTATTAGGGATCACCCGGTTACGGGATGGCTAGAATACCTAGTAAAGGGTTAAACCCTGTTAAAGGTTACCTTGTTAGAGGATTTCAAGAACTCAATGGTTTTGAGTCACCCTATTAAAGAATTTACAACAAGCCAGTTAAGGCTACCCTGTTAAGGGATTTTCCAATTGTTGAGGTGGTTAGAGATCAACAGGTATTACAATGATTTGGTAATAACACTCAATACCAATGCAGATCCTCTTAAGCTCCTCTTCACCTTCTGCACTTACACTCTGTAGGTATCACTTCTCTCCTCTAGTCTGGCAAGAATCATGTATCTCTTCTCTTGGACACACACACACAAATTTTGCCAACAACCTCAGAAAGAGATACAACATTGACCTTATAGGAAAATAGATAGGTCAATAGCATAAACCCTAAACCCTAAACCTGTTAGATTAATGAATTCAAACAGTTCAATCCTAACCATTGAGCACACTACATTAAATGCAATAGTCTTGATCCAATCTCAAGACATTCTCCATCGTCCATTTTCCACCAATTTCATGGCAGCTGATAACCCATCACACATTATGACCATTTAGAGACTTCACACATTCCCAAGGTAGATAGGAACAATCTCCTTCATGCAAGATCCTTCACGCACACAAGGCTTATGTAGCAACATGATATGTTCATCGTTATCATGCTAACTCATCACACACAATCACCAATTGAGCCACATAGGCTTGAAGCACTTAAACTGGAAACCCTGAAGTTGAGACTACCAACCGGTAGTCATACAACGCTTCCATGTGCTAGTTCCCATAACCATATGTTGGCTCACCTTGAACAAACACACCACTTCACTTTGGCACAAATGTCGGTTCATAGTGTTAAACCAGTTTTCTTCTCTTCATAATATTGACATCAATGACAACATTTAATGTCATTATGTCCTTATATCGGTTCACATAATGCCAATAGACTTCTCTTCCATTACTTTCATCCAACATTCATCCTTTCTAGATTTTGCAAAAAAAATTGGCTCCACTTGAGATAGATTTCTTTTTCTTTTTCACTATTCTTAGCATGTCTTCTTCTTGTTTGAACTCCTTTTCCTTTGTGTCTAATGATTTGATCTTTTGAATGGTTCTTCCACACATATTTTGTAGGTGTCCTAGGTTATTATTCAATATCTTTCTCTTTTGCATTTTTATTCTTCTTTTTCTTCCAAGACTTTCTTCTCTTCCGCAACAATAGGAGCATCATCTATCTCAACCTCAGGTTCAGGTGTAGCATGATTCTATTCTTAACTCACTTTGTCATTCATATTTTTCACAGTCATCTTTAGTCTCTTGTTGTAACACTGATAATCCATGCTCTTTGTAGAGTATCCCAAGAATATTCCTTCATCTTATCTTGAATCAAACTTTTCCAAGTCTTCCTCATCTTTTCTTACGTAGAACGTACTTCTAAATATTTGGAAGTACTTGAAAATAGGTGATCTTCCATGCCATAGCTCATAAGGAATCTTTGTGTGACTCACTCTTACTTGTACCCTGTTAAGAATATATATAGCAATATGCACAACTACTTTCTATTACACACTAGGTAGGTTATCATCTTTCAACATAGTTCGAGACATCTCAACAACAGTCCTATTCTTTCTTTCAGTAACTCTATTCTACTAGAGAGTCCTATGTGCAGATAATTACCTTCTAATACCATGTTCTTCGTAAAATCTATCAAATTAATTTGAAATAAACTATCCCCCTCTATCATGCCTCAAACACTTGATTTTATCATCGATTTCATTCCCAACCATAGATTTGAATATCATAATTCTATTGAATGCTTCATAATTTTCTTTTAAGAAAGTAACCCATGCCATTCTAGAATAATCATCAATAAGAAACATAAAGTACCTTTCACCATTCAATCCTCTTGTCCTTGTAGGTCTACATAGGTCTGTATGAATCAACCCCCAAAATCTTGTGGTAGAATATTTCTTGTTCTTGAATTTGTTCCTTGTCTTCTTTCCCATTTGACATCCCTTGCACAATATATCAACATGTTTGATAATATTTGGTAAATCTCTCAGAGCATGAGTTTAATTAATATTCACCATGTTGTCAAAGTTGACATGTCCTAACATTTTGTTCCATAACCAAAATCACTACTTTGCACTAGCAAGCGGGTACTTCCTCCATTTTCCTTCACATAGTAGACATTATCATTTGCTCTTATGCCTTATGCAACCAATTGTTTGAAAGATCCTTTTCTAATTTAACATGTGGACCCATGAAATATGATCATGTAGCTTTTACTTTGCATCTGACTTACACTCAAAATATTATGTCTCAAACCTTTACATGATAAACATCATCTATCTTATTCTTACCATCAGTAGTTATGGTTCCTTTACCACAGATAGGTGTTGTCTCCTCACCATCCAATTCCACTAATACACCATCATAATTTTCTCAATCTATGAATTTATTTTTGTCACCTATCAGATGATTTAAGTACATCTAAAATCAATTATCCAAGTTTTAGGTTCCAATTTTGCATGTAGTGTAGTCTTCATAGTCATTGAACTTTCATTGTTGTTCTCATCATGCGGAGTACCAGACCATTCACTATCATTTTCTTCTATCGCTAAAAATAATGATTCTTCATTTGAGTCAAAACCATCTTCATATTCATAGAAATAGGTCTCCATTGAACAAAAACTCTATATATACTTATCTCTATCATCCATACTTTTGTTTTTTTCATTAGCTATATTTTCTCTTGTTATCATCATCTAATCTCTTATTATTATTCTCCCTAAAAGTACATTTAGAAACATAGTGACCAATTTTGCCACAACTAAAAAAATTAAAAGGTAACATACCTTCATATTTCTTAGATACTTTCTGTAGTCTTCTCACAAATGTTTCTTCCAACTTATCCATGTCATTGGCATTGCTATATTTAGGTTCATCTTTAATCTTTTTGGTAACTTCAAATGCTAC
This sequence comes from Cryptomeria japonica, assembly GCF_030272615.1. Classification (NCBI taxonomy): domain Eukaryota; kingdom Viridiplantae; phylum Streptophyta; class Pinopsida; order Cupressales; family Cupressaceae; genus Cryptomeria; species Cryptomeria japonica. Next base: position 147,565,709 of record NC_081407.1, read on the forward strand.
TTCCTTCTTCTCACTATGTTGCTCACTATTTTTTGAAATTTCAATAGGAGAGAGTGAGTCATAGAGCTGATCCAAAGTATATTTATTCATTTCATTACTTTCTTCAATATGATACTTCTTAGGTTTATAGTAGTTAGGTAGTGTTCTCACCACTTTTAGCCAAATTCACTTTCTTCCATTTTTCCACTAATACCTTTGATTTCATTGACTATTTCACTCACTCAATTAGAATTCAATGTTATCATCTTTAGACATACTCAATGCCTCAAATTTATACTTTAGATTCCACATTTTGATGTGTGTGGTCTTCTCATCTCCTTCATAGATGCTGCTCAATTTTTACTAAATTTTCTTTGCACTTGCGCATCCATTCATCTTAAGAAACTTTATGTCACTCAAACTACTAACAAGTAAATTTCTTTCGTTAGCATTATTTTGATGATTCCTGATCTAGTCTGGAGTAGTAGGAACACCATTCAAAGTAGTATACCAAGTTTTGATAATGTCCCATATCCCAAGTGACATATAGTTCAAATGATATTCCATCAATAACTTCCAAGAAGAAAAAATTGTGTCATCAAACCTTTGTACCTTGAAATAGATATCTTACACCATCCTAAACATTCCTCAAATGGTTAAGATTATCTTAGATAAACATCACTCTGATACAAATTTTTTAAACACACTATAGGATTGAGAGGGGGGTGTGTTAGTCTCAAATTCTGATTCCCTTCTATCCTTCCTATAAGAAATTAAATAACTTTGTTTGTATGTGAAGAGGACATCAAGAAAATAGAACTCCAGAATAACATATAACAAGGTTTCAAAACCTTCTAAAATTTGAACTTATCCAAAGTTTAGGTGGGTATACCTTCTATGAATATTTTCTTACTTTAAGATTGAGATCCATAGTAAACCAATGCTAAAAACCCATGGATTTCATCACCTCAATGAAACTGAAACATCAAAAGAAAAACTTTTGTTCATTTTCAGTATTGATCCCCAAGAGATATAGAAAGAAATCCACAACTGATACCAGTGCCTTATCCAGGCTATAGAGTCACCTAAGTCAAGCAAGGATCCCAAAATTAAAAATTCCCATACATTTCATCACTTCGTCTTTTATTAACCCTATACATGCCTTGCACATATAAGAGTTTTGTCTTGTTAAACTTGATACTATTTATCAAATTCAAAGCATACAAACAAATAATCTACTAATAGAGGTGTTTCAGGCATATTTAATTTCTCTCCTGAAGAGAAAAGCTAAAAACATATCCATAAGATTGCATTACAATCCATTTTCAACTCAATATCCCTAGACTATTCAAATGGAACCAGTAAAACACTGAACACACACCAGAAGACAACACATATTTTAGGCTCAAAAAGTTTTGATTTGTATATTCATATTCATTTATGAGAAAATTTTACACAACTCAAAGTATTCTCTGTAATATCTAGAAAAACCTTAGATATTTTAGAAAAGTTTCTTTACAAATTCTTGTGACCCCTTTTCTATTAGTCCTGGTATCCATTTATAACATTATGGATGCATACAAGCTTCAAACTTTTCTAAGAAAAGTTTGTTAGAAATGGCAATGTCTTCCAAGTACGACCTCTTCGGTTTGTTGCTCCACTGCAGCATCTTCCAACTATTCTGGGTTTTCCTCTTCTTGCACCACATACTTTTGGGTCCATTCTTGGAACACATCATCAGCAAGCCATGAGTAGCCAACAATATTTTTCTCCAACTTAACCAAACTTTTCCAAGAGTTCCTTACCTTTTTAACCTCTAATTCCAAGAAGCCATAATGTGACTTTATCTTTTCTATTTCTTTAATTGTTTTAACAAACAAAGATGTGTCATCTTTATTGATGATTTAATTCACCCTTAAAGACAAATTAGCTCCCAACTCATCAAGCCATACATGTTTTTCCTTCAACTAATTTTAGCTAACAAAACCCCCAGGAAACAATTCAAATTTATGCTCAGTATATTCCTTCCTGTAGAAATTAGCCTTCCTCTCTACATTGGCTCTTCCTTCTGCTAGCTTGGTCAGGCCTTTTTCTAACTCACATGTGGATTTAATAATGGCATCAGACCCTGCTTCATCATAGGATGCACACATAAGTTCTAAATCCACTTCTCTTAGCATCCATTTATTCAAAATTGGCTCTAAAATATCCTTGTCCTCATTCAGCTCACACAAAGTATCCAAAATTCTTTTCATATTAGTGTGCATAGTGGGGGCCTCTACTGTATCAGAAAAACTCAAAATTGTGGCCTTTACCTTCTCCTCATATTTATTCACAAATACGGCTTGAGCCTATTTCAACTTTTCCAACTCATGTTGAATGGTCTCAACTAGTTGAAAACTAGAAGGCATAGGAGAAGGGGGAAATTCTATGATAGGACTGGTAGGTGGAGGTCTTGCAAGAGAAGATGCAATCATCAGGGTAGAGGACTTACCTCCTTGGTGTTGTCCTGCCAATTGACTCTGTAGTCTAGCAATAATACTATCCCTGTTAGCTACCTCTTTTTTGGCTTCATTATAAGCCTTTAGAATTGTTTCTATTTTCACTTGGAGATCAGCTCTCTCTTTTGCTTCCTTCTCAGCCACTGCCACACTGAACTTTGCAGTTTCTAGGACTATGCTGGCAGCTTCCACCACTCCTGTATCTTGGACCCTCTTTACTATCATACCTCCTAGGAAACTGGATTCTGAGGTATCTTTCCTCTTTCTACTTTCATCCCTCTTCAAGGACCACATGACTAAAGCAACATTTTCTTTGTTTAATGTCACTCCCTCCATAGGCTTGGTCTCTTTCCTGACTACTTCAAGTACCAAGGCATCTACTATATCCCATTCAGGGAGAAGTAGAACACCAGCCCTTGACACCATTTCCCTTCCTGCTTCAGGAGTGATGGCTTGAAATTCTGCCATCATTTCTTGTTTCACTTCCTCCTCTATTGAAGTGGCATCTTTATGAGGTTGCTCACTCTTCCTCTTTTCACACCTCACCTTGAACTACTCTATGTTTTTCTTCCAAACAAATTGCATTGAAGGCCCCTATTGTGACAAAATTACAGTCAGCCATGAACTCCTCACTGGCTTGCTTGACAACAGATTCTAGCTCTTTACCTGTGAACTCATCAGCAATTAAGTTCATTTCAGCAGTAGGTGGCTCTTCTGGCATCCCCTCTTGTGTTTCCTCATACGTGTAAGAAATCTCCCCAAGACTCCCTAACTGCAATAATTGTTTTGCTACTGCCTTTTCATCTCCTATATGGATAGGGGATTGAGATGGAGAGTATAGAGACGCACTTGTTTGCACTTCCTTCCCCACTCTTTGCCTTTTAGGGGAGTCTTGGATGTCAATGGTATCTTCAATTTCTATCTTCCCTCTTGAAGTAGAGGGCTCACCTATTATTGGAATCAACACACTATATTTGGACTTCTTATGCATTACATAATTGCCCAGAGAGATGGCCTTAGCAAAGGCAGGCTTGGCTAGAACCAATTTAGCCTTATCAGGATTATCTCTTATTATAGCTTCCCTCTTTTCCTTCAAAGTTTGCATTAAATCTTCAAAATAAAGAATTAAGAATTTGATCTTTTCCTCAAAGGGATTAAAGCTAGATAGAGGGTCATAACTGCTATCAAATTGATAAATGAAATTCAAACCCTTCTTGTAGGCTACCCACTTTTCTTTCCTCAACTCCTGCTCATCCAGACTGAACTCATTTCTAATTAAATCCTTGGGGAAATGAAATTGATGTGGCTTACCTTTGCATACGGCTCTCCTCCTGAACATATCGTTGAAAAAATCCTCAAGGTCAACAAACCTTATTACTACAGTAGGCAACCTATATTATTGAAAGAAGTCTTCAAAGTACTTCCAACCACCCTTGGTGATCACAAATTGATGGGCCATGATAACAGTTGGGAAAATGGTCCCTTTTCCCCTATTTGTTAGCTCTGCCTCTCGTACACCTCCAATTTGCCTTAGGACCTCTACAATTCCTATCTTCAATGGGACTTAATAGGGCAATAAATATGGAGTGCCTCTAAAACCGTAAACTCTAAAAACTGTAGAAATAGGGTACAAGTATATGTCACCCCAGTTGTGCACAATCTTGATGTGTTCAACAAATTCCTTAGGCCTAAGGAATTCTAAAAGAGCTTTGGGGATTCTAGGGTTGTCTGAACATAAAAGAATCCTAATCTTGGATGCAAAGCATCTGTCAAACTTTAAGTAGATGGCATCCTCTCTATCCTAGGATAAAATGGTACTCCACAACTGTACAGGCATCTCTTCATTATCTTTCACCTTAACTAAATCCATCTCATTTGCAAAAATAATCAGCCCCTTTGAACAAAAACATGTGCATGAGAAGAGAGTACCATCCAAATGGTTTGTCTACCTTACCACTTTTTATCCCCATCAGTCTTGCATGGATTGCATCTGTGAGATAAGGTGCATAGTCAAATGTAACTACCAAAGAGGGGTTCAGACTCTGAGCTATCATCAGCATATAATGAGTTGGCATGATGGTTTCAGCATCTTCCCCAAAGATTTGACATAGTGACCAATACATCCCTTTAGCTCTTAGAGTAAATAAATTCAGAGAGAAAGGTTCCATAGTACTAAGGCCTACAACAGTTAGCCCTCCTATTTTGACAAAAAACTCTTTCAAAGGGCCACTCCTGAGGTGATCCCTTTGCACGTTGTAAACCTGGGCCAGGGTATCAAAATTTATGGGCTCTAAATAATTAGACACCTCACTGAGCTTAAACACCTTTCTAAACTCATCATCATTGATCTCAATTAGGGCTCCTCCCTTCACATTCCTGATACATTTGGCAACTTGGTCATAATTGTGTGCAATCTGGGTTAACAAATTAACATCCATGAAAACCCCTAGGACTATGAGTTTTCCTACATCCAATTCCCATATACTATTCATTGGGGCAAGGGCATGTCTCTAACCAAATCCTACTTTGAAAAGACCCAAACCTGATATCCCTATCTATGGATCTCTCAACTAGTTGCCCTTGTCATACAAATCGGCTCCAATTCTTAGACGAGGGGCTTTAGGTACCAACTCTTTAATTATAGCCACAACATTTGTGGACATAGTCAGTTGTTCTAAGAAATCATCACATATGTTTCTATCGTAATAATTCACCTTACCTATGACATCCCTCCTTGGTGCCATCTTGATAATGCAATTATATCAATTAAGACTTAAACAAAACTCTGACAAGGCAAGCACACAGTAATACTGATTTTCAAACTGTAACTAGCAAGCAAGACGCAAAAACCTGTTATTTGCTTGAAGAAATTTGCTCTACACTAGCTCCTCTGCAACAAACTCGTCGAAAAGGTGTCGATATTTCAAATGATGTGAATCTTAATATGGTGATAGAACAATGAATTGAATCATTTAAAACCACATGCTTCGACAATCAACTCAGAATTGAATTTGCAGCTGAATTCAAAAATTGGCTCCAACGGATCATAACAGTCTCTGAGTATTTCACCTTTTGCTGCTTCGCAAAGGTTAAAATCTATGCACCTTTTCATTGCGAAGTGGTGTTGGCCTTTGGATCTGGAAAAAATTGCATGTCCTTTACTTCACCGGCCATTCTAAATTGGTAATGGGCCCTACCCTCCTTTCACTACTTTGTGAAAGGTAATTCTTGTGTACTTTAATTGCATGAAACAACGTTGGTCGTCTGATCAACTACCACCTGCTCAATCTTTACTGCTCGCAGTGACTGTCAGTCTATTTCACTAACCGTGCACAATCATCACTGCTAGCAATTTTTGCTGCTTCATGAAGGCTAACCATACTGCATCTTTGGGCTGCAAAAAAATGCCCATTGTTGGATCAATCTCGAGATGTACAACCTTTAACGCACTTGATCCTTTAAAGTGGGCCCTTGGCATGGAAACTACTTGCTTCGTTCTATCACCGATAAATGAATCTTACGTGTCAATCAACTATTCGCTCAAGAACTCCATTAGGATCCATTCTAGGATTGCCACGTGTTCTATTTTACCATGGGTTTCAACACCATCACCAATTAAATCAAAGTGGGCCCTCAACAATCCTTTGGAGCCACATGCATCTAACAGGCCATCTTTTACCTCAGCCAAGCGATCCACTTGTCCTGCCATGTCATCTGCCATGTGACTGCCATGTCATTTCACTATTTCATGGATGGTAAACTCCGTTTGATTTGAGGCTGCGAATCAACATGGGTCATCCAATCAACTACAAGTTGATTGGTCTTTAAACCCATGACCTTCTTACCTGTTGGATTCACCTATCCTTTCGCTGCTTTGCTGACCTTAAACCTCCGACAACTTTTCTTTGCGAATCAACGCGAACCATTGGATCTTTTGGGAGATGCACTTTCTTTACCTGTCATGTCACCCTTTTCACCAGGCCCACTACCTTTTTTCTACTTCATGAAAGGTAAGCCTCGAACATCTTTCCTTCGCGAGCTCGTGTGGACCGCTCGATCAATCTTAAGTTGATCGGTCTTTAACTGCAGGGCTTGCTTACTTTCGGGGGCCCGCCACCTTTTTGCTACTTTGCGGAGGATAAAATACACACTCTTTTGCCTAGTGAAACAACGTGGGCCATCAAATCTCCTTGAAGATGAACGGTCCTTAATTGGAAGATTCACTTGACTTTCAGGGCCCGCCAAGCTTTCGCTACTTCGTGGAGTTTAAAGCTCGTGCATATTTCCTTCGTGAGACCGTGCGCACCATTAGATCCATTGGAACTTACACGACCTTTAAAGAGCCCGACAAAGAGAAGAAAACTTAGGAAAAGGGTGCTAAATAAAAGACTTAAAAAATACCCGCCTAAGGCAATTTGTAAAGGGGGGAACCCTTTCACGACAGACCAACCCTTCCGGTTAAGTGAAGAAGGTAACATAGAAATAGAATGCAAGGGCTTTCTAAACAAAGGAAGGGTCAAAATTCAAAAACCCTAAACCCCTTTTGGCACAAAACTTAGAGGCAACATGAAATGTTAAACCCAACCTTGCGGATTTAGCCAATTATGGAACAAGATACCCAATTTTCAAAACAGTGACAATAGGGTGAATCAATCTAGACTTTAAAATAAACATACTTATAATTATTTGAACTTCAAATCAAAATTAACATATCTCTACAATAATGAAACATGAAACCACAAAAGCACAACATACACAAGAGTGCTAGATTTATGTGGAAACCCCAAGAAGGGGAAAACAACAGTGAGAATTAGACTCGATGTGAATAATACATTACAATGTTTTAGGCATCCTCATAATTATAACTTGCATTTCATTCTTAATAACCATGTTCTCTTGACTCAATTTCTGACATTGTTCCTTAAGTGCATCTTTCTCTTCATCATCCTGACTTTGCAAAAGTTCCTTCCTCCTAGCTTGAACAGATGATAGCCTCTCTTGTAGGACAATAATGAATTCCTTAGCAGAATTCAATTAATCTTGTAGCTTTAATTTCTTCAACCTTTCAACATCATAATATTCAAGTGCCATCTCAAGTTGCTTCTCCAAAGCCATATCCATGGATTTTGGTTTCAAGATCTTCCTCAAGCTGTTAAACTTCCTCTGAGGCACAAGGTTCTGATACCAATTGTTGGAAACCAATAACACTGAGAGGGGGGGTGAATCAGTGTTATACCAAAATGATAAGTTTTAGCCTTATTAAAACATGCATACACCAACCAGTATACGAGTACATACAGAATTGAAAGAAGTTAAGCAACCAATAAGACAATCACATAAATGAGAACCATAACATAGATTTATACATGGAAAACCTCAAAGAGGAAAAACCACAGTGGGATTTGTGACCCACAATATCAATCCACTAGCCATATGAAGAGAGATTACAAAATATGAGGGTCTTGCACTTGCAGGAAGGCTTATAGCCTAGAGTACACTACTCAATCACAAAAGGAGCCTCACTAACTACATAAAATTCTAGACTACAATCCAGAGAAATGTGAACTGCTAAGATAGCATCTTCTATGCCAGAATACAATTCCAGTGTAAAACCCTAAACTCTTTATCGGAATAACCCTTACATACGTTTCCTCACATACATGATCTCTTTGATATATTTTGCATCATATTACATTCACATATCCATAATCTCCTATCATATGTCTCTTGTATATGTATATCAAAATGATCTATCAAACTGTCCTATATACCCTATACAAATTTACATGCCTTATGTCGGCTTACAAAGATATATATAATATCAAATTACATATCGACCAGATAACATAAATGCATAAATATTAAAATCAATTGATGATGCTGGATCCAAGATATGTCAACCTCCAATACTGATAACCTTTACTAAACCATGTCAGCCTGCATTGTCGGTAACCAAAGAAATCCTTCTATCCTACAGGTGCTGATGTAGTATTTGTGAAGTGCCTGTCGATACACCATAGAACCAAAACATGAAGCCAGAACACAATACCATGTTGCCATCAATGACAACATAGTGAAACCAACCAATTGAGTGTCAATTGCCAACATCACCTTCATTAAGAGTCACCAACTTATCCCATATAATCATTCCAAATAATTTTTTGGTTAATCCCATTATTGTTCATCAGAAAGTGCACACAAGAGGGCTTATCTTGCTCTACAATCATTCTCAAGCTCCTTGTCTAGGTTTTTTGGAGGAGGATTTCCTAATCCCGGATTATAAGGTGTGACACCATTCTGTGTGACCTCCCAAATCTCCTTGCCAAGACATCGCAGATGAGTCTCCATCAGAATCTTCCATACTATGTAATTTGTTCCATCAAGCCTCAGAATATCCCTCCAAAAGATAGCTCTAAAAGAACTAGATGAACTTGAATTGTTAGTCGCCATAGGATCTTACTCAAGTGGTTAAGCTTTCTGTAGAGAGGACAAAAGCTTTGATACCAATTGTTAGACAATTCAAATAGCTGGAAGACAACTGAGAGGGGGGTGAATCAGTTGTCATAAATTACTGGAACTATTAGCAATTTAAACTTTAAGACCGGAACCCAAAACATTAATACCGGAATAGAAGTTAAACCAATTAATCATTGTCATGCCCAAACTTTTGGGCACGGATGGAATATTTTTTTTTTAAATAACAACCTAATAACATTAAATTTGCTAATTTGAAAAGCAATAACAAGTTTTGTCTTAACTATGTTTGATTTAATCTAACATCCAAATCAAGTAAGTGAACATAATTTAAATTAAATGCGGAATACTAAAAGAATTATTTATTATCTCATCAATTTCAATCAATAAGTTAATTTAACCAAAAATATCTAAATTAATTGACGAAGGTAATATTAATCTCTAATCACCATTGATTGCTTTTAAGAACTAAATAAATTGGTCCTAGCACTTAGAATATTAACACCTATATCTTATTTTAACATTTAATTAAAATATGGTTAAACTAATTTGACTAATGGGTCAATTAAATCCATAATGAAAATTTCCCTATAAAATTTAGCCTAGAATAGCCTAAATTTAGATGGACTAAATAATCCCTTATAGTCAAAATAACTTATAAAGTTATTATAAGTTCCTAAGTAATTAATCTCCAAAAATAATTACAATTTAAAAACATCATATTTAATGTTTATATAATCGGTCAAAAAATATGAATGTATAAATAAAATAATTAACCTAAGGTTAGAATTCATGCATTCATACAATAAACTATATATGTGTGTGTGTGTGTGTGTGTGTGTGTGTGTGTGTATGTGTTGGCATTACAGTAAGAAAGATTGTTGGCACTTCAATATCAAGAGATTGTTGATATTCAATAAAGATATTGAGAAGGTTGTTGAAGATTATTGAAATAATTGAAGAAGGATGATAACTATCTTTATAACATTATTTTGTCATTGATGTCAAGAAATTGATTATCTAATTCAGTATGATGTTGCCATATCTTGAGAAGATTGATTTGAAGAGAATTAAGATGTCAGTAAAAGACATAGATGATGAGATCTTAGACAATGATGAGATCATGATGTTTAGATTGTTTGGATATCCTACATATGTTGTTGATTGTAAGGTTAATACTATACTATGTCACTGAGCAAAGAACCTAGTCGAAAACCCTAAGGAACCTAGTCGATAAACCCTAAGGTTATCGATATTGGTTAATGAAGGCGAAATGTCTACCGAGTAAAGTTTAGTATTTACCAAGTTGCAACCGAGTTATGACAGTGCGCATTGGATGGATAAAAGCATTATTTAACAAAGGACAATGATTAGCTGGAGATATATAAATGATTGGTATGTCGTGCATGAAGTTTGTTAAGGATCTATGGCAAAGGAAAATCAACAGGAAGATCTACAGTGCAAATTGAACCGCAATAACCTTGTGCAAGTTCCAAGATAGGAATGCAAGTCCTGAGGCAAGGTAAAATGTTTTCAGATTGGAAGGATACATTGAACCTAGTCAAGTTTGAAGATCTGATGGCTAAGTTTGATCATTGGAAATGTGATCAAGGAGATTTAGTGGTTAGCAATTGTTTATAAATAAGGAATTGTTAATAAACAATGCATGCAGGAAAGTGTAAGCATAGGAATGCTACATAGTGATTACCGAGCATAGAAGCTTGAAGACCTGTTTGAATAATAGAGTAGAGAGCCCAGCAGAGGGACAAGATAAGTCCTATGACTAGATTGTTTTGAGCAAATAAGAATCTTCTTTAGCATTTTAGATGTGAAGTTGCAGATAGATGTTTATTACTGTTATTTTGTAAGTGACAGAAAATCTCTTAACCGAGTGGACTTAACAGTCTTATTTGTAAACTCTCTAGCAAGGTAACATTCTAAATGAGTGTTTGAAATCCTTTGACAAGGTCACTTCTAACAAAGTGAAGATCCTAACAGATCTGAGGGAAATCCCTTAACCGGGTCACATCTAGCAATGTGTTTGTAATCTTTAATAGGATTTGCTTTTAACCGAGCAGACTCTAGAAGAGTATATTTCTTAGTGGGTCTAAAATCCCATAGTGGTTTTTCCCTGTTTGGGTTTCCACGTTAAATATGGTGTTATGAGTGTTATGATGATTATGTGTTTGTATGTTTAATAGTTTTTGGTTAAGTTGCTGAAGTATAAGTTACCGAGGTTGAATCTGTTGATTTTATGGAAGTTTAAGTGTGTATGATTCACCCCCTCTCTCATCTTGTTAGCTATTGTCATCTATACTCTACATTAAGTATCAAAACTAATCATATATATATATATATATATGTTTATTTATTTATTAAACATAGATATTTAAACATGGGGATACTTATTTTCTAAATAACATTAATATAACAATACCCATTTAACCTAATGAATTTATTATAAAAATACCCCTCTCAACTCTATTTCTTCTTCCATCTAAATGCCTTGCCCTAACCCTATTTTTGGGTTAGGGCTTAACCATGATATTTTTCTTAAGAGAAGTGTGTGTGTGTGCTTTTTTTTGCTGCAGGGCAGGGGAGGCGAAGGGTTTTGAAGAGGGAGGGAGGTAGTGCGGTGGCCGAGCTCGAAGAAGGGGAGGGAGCGGTGGCGCGGGGTTTCCACGGCTGCCACTGTGTGTACACACAGCAACAGTGATGTCGGGTGCCACCCAGTGTGTGTCTGCACAGTGGCGGCCATGGGCGTCACTGTGTGTCCACACAATGGTTCGGCCCTTCGGCTCCCCCCAAATAGTTTATTTCATTTAATAATAAATTTAGTTTTTTTTTTTTTATTATTATTAATTTTTTTTGGTTGTATATATATATCTGAAATATATATATATATATATATATATATATATATATATATATATATATATATAATCTATCCATGGTTAAATCCAGGGTAGATTTAATATGGATTTTCATAGATGAATAATTTTATTTTTTAAATTTTTTTTAAAAACTTGTAGGAAATTAATAAATGAAATGGCAGCTTAGCATTAGTCTAATATTTTTATTTCTTCCTTTAGATCTAGACATAAATCTATAATGCAATTATTAAAGTTTAATTCTACAATACATAAAGGAGAGAATGACATAATTAATTAAACTATATTCAACAACTACAATAGTCTAGAATCTTTTAAATTAACCTTAGGGATAGACATGTTAAATCTATTAAACCATGATTTGGATTTGAGAATAAATAATAGGACTAATTCTTAATTTTATTTTACTAACATGCAAGCTTTCTACTTTACTCATTCCATTATTTCAATATGCCTAAAGAGATAAATGAATTTCTTTATTTTTCAGGACTACATATACACAACAAATATTATTTTCAGAACCATAGGAATATAATCCAGAAATACAAATTTCATTTTTTGCAATAATAACCTAACAAAATAATGCATTTCTTTAAACATATTTAGCATACAATATAGTCAACATTACAAATGGGTGAGTTACCCAACTAGTCTCTCATTTCTATTAAATGAGGACATAAATAAAATAGATACATTTTCTTTTTCAAAGTAAATACAACATGCAACTTCCATTTACATTTCTGCAACTAACATATAGCATCTTTTTTTTCTGATTCTTTTTCTGCAAATCAAGTACAAAACCAGCAACTTCTAACTTGTCTATTTTTCTTTTCTTGCAAGCAACCTACAATTAAATCAAAGGCTATGACCATGGAGTGCTCATCTCCCAGCCTAGGCTTACTAGAAGCCACCCCCGAGCTTGGAGAACCAAGCCCTAGACAGGTTACACACATGCAAACACAAGCAAAGGAAAAACACACAACAACAATTTCCCAACAAAGGCTACACTTCACCACAAAACGTGATGATTTTACATGGTGGTAGTGGACCAAATACCTTGAGGAGACTGCAAGAATGGTAGATCACAAAGCCACCTCATGGAAAACAAAGATATATCATAAATTCATTAACCCCACATCCTTATGCCCCCCCAAGCCATTCATGCCATACATTCCCTCCTTATGACCCCCAAATGCATAAACCAGGCCATGCAACAAGGGTCACATATACACCCCTTGAGATCACTCTCACAATGAGAGCCTCTCACTCAAGGGTTGTCAAACTTCTACCACCTACAAGACCATCCTACTCTCCCAGGAGTAGAAGGCCTTGGTTACTCCCAAAAACACAAAAAATGCATACAAGAAAATAAAAGACAGATCGCATGATAATAATTTTCACAAGAGAAAATACAAGAGAATCACTTTCATATACAACCAAACTTTCCAACATAGACATGCAACATAAAAGGCAAAGAGATGAACCAACCTTCAATCTACCCAAAGGTATGCTAGAACTAGCTTGAGGATGAGCAACCCAAATCCACAATCCTCCCTTCTACACTTAGCCAAATTTTGAATCCAAAAACTAACTTTTCAAAATGCAAGATCTCCAAAAATGGAGAGTGGGTGATTACCCGCAAAATCTCTCATCCTTGCCTAAGAAGACCTCAATGAGAGTTCTCACAGGTTTCTAAAACTGAAAAAGGAAAAAGTAAGAATAGGTGGAAAAGGATCTCTCATCAAAAAGGAAGGTTATCTAACCTAGATGACACCTTCTAATTTCAATTTTCGCTCACCTTAGGAAACCCACTTTTTTAGGTGACTAAACAGTCACATAGGAGTAGATACATGCCTAAAAATACTCCTAACCCATAGGTATACCTTATGGACTTTAGGAAACACCTTTAAACTACCCCTAGGAGTCCATTTGACCCCTTATAAACCCATCTAAAGTTAAATTTCGGGTCAAACCTGTGTTGACCACTCCAAAGACTCTCTACCCAAGGAAAATTTAGAACCACATTCAAATGTTTGAAAAAGATATGGTTGAAACAACTCCCTTCAAGAGACAAGTCAGACTTCAAGACATAAATCAACACATGTGTCAAGTGACACAATAAAATACATTAGAAAATTACACATGAAATTTGTCTCTTGTTCGATTTACAAAAATTAATAAATTCAATTTAACACACATGCATCATTTACTATTACAAATAAAATATGATACATACGAGCTGCTGTCTCTCCAAATAGACAACCCTTGGCTTTACAAATGTACATAGGTCTAGGTTTGGTTCTTCATAATATTTCCATGGTCACATGGATAATTTTCCTACTCATCTCAATTACACATTAGTACTTCCAATTAACCTCATAAAATATTAAACACATGAATAAGAATACACATTAGACACTCTGCATACAATTGAAATTAAACAGAATCAATATATCTTGTATCACAATAAATCCACATTAGTAATTATCATAATCCTCATAATTTTGATCCATACATAAGACATGCATCCTATTTCTATCATCATAGTAAAGTCCTGCAAATCCAATAATGACATACATCATCACAAAGTTATCTTATTCTAGAATCATATAGAGTTCTATATCTATAACGCATAGAAATGAAGCATCCATATATATCAATGTTATCCAAATCATGAAATCATATAAGTTCTAAATCCATAATGCATAAAAATAAATCATCCATAATAGTCTCAACATGAAAATCACTGAAATGCTAGGATGAGTCGAGGTAGGGCCTCGCACCCTCCCCCTCTAGGCATGAACTTCCTCCTAGAGTTCATCAAAAAGATGGGGGTACTATGATCTCATGCATGCTACATCCTCCCATGAAGTCGTAACCTCATCATAGCAATCCCACTGGACCCTAACTTGGTCCAGGTCTCGACCTCGAAGGGCCAGCATCCAGCATGCCAAAATGAGAATGGGCTCCAAAGCTAGCTGTCCATCCGACTCCACCTGCAAGGCATCCCAATCTAAAATATGAGACTCATCATAGATATACTTCCTCAAAACTGATACATGAAACACATCATGGATGCATGATAGGCTAGGTGGCAATGCTAAATGATAGGCAACTAGTCCTATCCTCTCAAGGATCTCAAATGGTCCTACAAAGTGAGGTGTGAGCTTAGAACCCTTTCCGTAATGGATTGGACTCTTATGCGGCTGCACTCTCAAGAAGACTCTGTCTCCAACCAAGTAGGTACGATCTATCCTCTTTGCATCTGCATACTTCTTCTGTCTATCATGTGCCTCTCTAAGATGTTGCCTAATCAAATCCACCTACTGCTCCATATCTTGAACTAGTCTGGTTTGATGATCCATGATGTACATGCGAAGCATATCCTCTAACACCTGGTTAACCCTCTCTGTCTAACCATCCATTTCTGGATGATAGGTTGTACTGAAATTGAGCTTGGTGCCCATAGCTGCCTGTAATGCCTTCCAAAAGGAAGAAGTGAAGAGGGAATCCCTATCAGAAATAAACTTGCGTGGAACACCATGAAGTCTGATAATGTCTCGCAAGAACACCTGTGCTACTGCTAGTGCTGTGAAGGTAGTCCGAACTGGTGAAAAGTGGGCCACTTTGGTCAACTTGTCAATTGTCACCAAGATGGCATCATGGCGACGAGATGACATAGGGAGACCAATGATGAAATCCATGGATATAGTATCCCACTTCCACTCTGGTATAGCATGAGACTGGAGCAACCCACTTGGATGGCAGTGCTCCGCCTTGACTCTCTAATACTTGAGGCATCAGTCTACTAACTCAGCAATGAGCTGCCGCATTCCTAGCCAATGATATAACTGTCTCACGTCAGCATGCATCTTCTTAACTCCGCGATAAGCTGCATAAGGAGCTCTATGAGCCTCCGTGACAATGAACTCTTGCAATCCCTTGGAAGAAGATACATAGATGCACCCTCTATGGTGTAATAGTCCATCGGACTCTAGGGAATAATCCACATATTTCCCTTCTAGAGTATCCTGAGATTGTATCACCTGACAAACCTCTAAATACCATCCATCCTCTGGCAACCGCTGCAATATACGATCTCTCAGATCCATGCCCATAGATATGGTGTATACCTCATAAAGTCTCCTACTCAAAGCATCTGCAACTACATTTTCTTTCCCTTTGATGTAGTGAACATCAAAATCATACTCACACAAGAACTCCATCCATCTCCTCTGACATGCATTAAGGTTCGGTTGAGTGAATATGTACTGAAGACTCTGATGGTCTGAATGAAGCTCAAAATGATGACCCAAAAGGAAGTGTCTCCACCTCACAAGTGCATGCACTACTACTGCAAGCTCAAGGTCATGAGTAGGGTAGTTAAGCTCGTGAGTCTTAAGTCTCCTAGACTCAAAAGCTATAGCCCTACCATCCTGCATAAGGACTACTCCTAAACCCTCTAGGGAAGCATCTGTGCAAACCATGAAGTCAGTTGAGGGATCTGGTACTATAAGGATAGGTGCGCTAGTAAGTGCCTTTTTTAGTTCCTGAAAGGCCCTCTCACACTTCTCTGTCCACTCAAATTTCTTCCCTTTACGTTGAAGAGAAGTAATAGGATGTGCGACTCTAGAGAATCCCTCAACAAAGCATCGGTAATAACCTACTAAGCCTATGAAGCTCCTGACCTTTATCATGTTGGTTGGCACTGGCCAATCCATAATAACTCTGATCTTGGATGGGTCTACTGAGATTCCATCACCAAAAATAACGTGCCCAAGGTACTTGACCTCTGAATGAAAGAAAGCACACTTTGACAAACTTCCATACAACTGATTGTCCCTCAAACACTACAAAACCTATCTTAGGTGCTCCTCATGCTCCTTCTCATTCCAAGAATATATCAATATGTCATCGAGGAACACCATCACAAAATAGTCAATAAATGTGTGGAATACCCCATTCATGAGGCTCATGAAAACAACTGGAGCATTCGTAAGACCGAATAGAACCACAGTGAACTCATAGTGGCCATATCTAGTGTGAAATGCGGTCTTGTGGATATCACTTTCCACTATTCTCAACTGATGGTATCCTGACTTCAGATTAATTTTGGAAAATACTTTGGCACCCTGAAGTTGGTCGAATAAATCATCGATCCTAGGCAAGGGATATCAGTTCTTGATGGTTACTTTGTTCAACTGACGATAATCTATGCATAACCGAAGAGATCCATCCTTCTTCTTCACGAAGATGATTGGTGCACCCCAAGGGGATACGCTAGGATGAATGTGACCCTTCTCTAGGAGTTCCTCAAGCTGCATCTTGAGCTCATTAAGCTCATTTGTGGTCATCCTATAAGGTGCTCTTGAAACTGGCTTAGCTTCTGGTACAAGGTCTATATGAAATTAAATCTCTCTATGGGGTGGCATTCCAGGTAGCTCTGAAGGAAACACGTCTGAATATCCCTTAAGGATAGGATGGTCATCAATCAATGTTTCCTTATTGTCCTCTTCCTCTCTATCACTGATGGTGATGGCAAATAGCTGACATCCCTTTTGCATGCTCCGCTTAAGTTGCATTGCAAAAATCATACGAAGAGACACGGGTCTCTGAATCCTAGTGATTACTATGGGCGAACCATGATCATCCTCACACTCGATCACTTTTAGGCGGAAATCTGTCTTGGCTCTATGGGAATAAAGCCAATCCGTGCCAAGTACGATACCATAAGATCTGAGTGGTGTAACTCTAAGGTCTACTAAGGTGGTGATATCACCAATCTGGAGCTGACATGCCCTAACCTCTGATTCCACTGACACTCTAGCCCCTGAAGCTAACTCCACTTCCCAACTGACACCTTGTCTAGTTGCCACTAGCCCACAATGCTCCACAACCAATGAAGATATAAAGGAGTTAGTAGCTCCTTAATCAAATAATATAGATACACTACTACCTCTGATCATACTTGCAGCCTCAATGACTATGGCTTGGTGCTCTACCTGGCAATTGTCTACTGCTGCAAAGACTCTATGGGACTTGCTTGTATTTTCAACTGTAGGCTCTGATGCTGCCATCCTCTAATTCCCTGCCATCTGACCCTAAGGGTACTCTCTCTCCATGTGCCCCATGGCTCCACACATGAAACAAGCACCACATGCCTGAAACTGAGTGCCCTAAGGCCTAGAGAAAGACTGTCCCCCTGTCTTGCTAGAACCACTATACCCACCCCTGGAGGACTACTGAGTCCTCGCCGGAGGTGTGTAAGGAACCTGAGATCACTGATCTTGCCTCTGACCCTAAGACTAACACTTCTTGGGGTTTGCACCCTACTGAATCTATGGAGGCCTCTACCTCTGGTTCTGCTATGATTGTTGCGGAGGAGGGGGTTTGGAGAACCCCGGTGTGTGTTTGTTATTACCTTTTTCAATGGGGTTTCTAAAACTCATATGTCTGGGGTATAGGGTTTCAGTTCTGGAACTGATCCCTTGTATCCTATGGCCTAACCTGAATCTCCTCTGCTATCAAAGCCTTCTCCACGGCAACCCAAAGGCTCCCTGGAGCAAACATCCTCACTGGTCCTGTTATGCCAGCATTCAACCCTCTGGTAAAATGGTTGATGAGGAGCTTCTTGTCTTTCAGGTAGTCCACGTATGGCAAGAGCTCGAAGAACTTGCTCTCGTACTGGGTCACTAAGAGACCCTTCTGCTGGAGGTCATGAAACTCATCTATCCTACGCTGTCTGCAATACTTTGACAAGTACCTCTCCCTGAACCTCTCTATAAGAATCTCCCACGTGAGGGTATCAACAACTAAACCACATGTGTATTCCTCCTATCTCCACCATGTGGAGGTTGTTTCTCTTAATAGGTGGACTACTACACGTACCTTTAGATTTCTCTCATTAGAGCGCAATGCAAAGCACGTATCTAGGCTCAAAAGCCAAGCCTCAGCTTCTACCCTGTCAGTAGATCCCCAAAACAATGGTGGTTGGAGGTGCATAACCTCTCTGATTAGATCCCCTGGATCCCGACGTGCTCTCTCATAATACACTGGCTCTGCTACTAGAGGTGGTCCTGGTAGGTGAACAGAGTTGGGCTCATGCCCAACCTGACTCTCTACGGGATTAGGAGGTGGACTCCTACTCCGTTCCCTATCTACCGATCTATGGCTCCTTGAGTTCTAGTTTTCAACATGATGATCCTCTGCTAGAAGCCTTTCCTAGACTATCCCTATTAGGTTTTGGAGTGCTTCTAAGATGTCTCGGTTTGGGTCAACTGACCGTTCGAGAGGGGCCTCTGGGTTCCTTTCCGGAACCGATTCCTCCCTATCGACCTCTTCATGTGCCATACTTTCACGCCTAGGACCTAAACCACGTCTACAAGCTTGTTGCGTAGTCAGAGGCATCCTTATGAGAAAATAAAAATTAAATTAAATAAATAAATAATTTTTAGGAGAAATATTTAATTAATTAAAAATAAATATAATAAAATAAAATTAATTAATTAACTAATTAAAGAGAAATGTAATGGAGAAAGGTTCCTAGTGTTGGAAACCTGGCTCTAATACCAAAATGTCATGCCCAAAATTTTGGGCATAGACGGAATAATTTTTTTTTTAAATAACAACCTAATACCATTAAATTCGCTAATTTGAAAAGCAATAGCAAGTTTTGTCTTAACTATGTTTGATTTAATGTAATATCCAAATCAAGTAAGCGAACATAATTTAAATTAAATGCAGAATACTACAAGAATTATTTATTATCTCATCAATTTCAATCAATAAGTTAATTTAACCAAAAATCTTTAAATTAATTGACAAAGGTAATATTAATCTCCAATCACCATTAATTGCTTTTAAGAACTAAATGAATTAGTTCTAGCACTTAGATTATTAATGCCTATATCTTATATTAACATTTAATTAAAATGTGGTTAAACTAATTCGACTAATGGGTCAATTAAATCCATAATGAAAATTTCCCTATAAAATTTAGCCTGGAATAGCCTAAATTTAGATGGACTAAATAATCCCTTATAGTCAAAATAACTTATAAAGTTATTATAAGTTCCTAAGTAATTAATCTCCAAAAATAATTACAATTTAAAAACATCATATTTAATGTTTATATAATAAGTCATAAAATATGAATGTATAAATAAAATAATTAACCTAAGGTTAGAATTCATACATTCATACAATTAACTCTCTCTCTCTCTCTCTCTCTCTCTCTCTCTCTCTCTCTCTCTCTCTATATATATATATATATATATATATATATATGTTTATTTATTTATTAAACATAGATATTTAAACATGGGGATACTTATTTTCTAAATAACATTAATATAACAATACCCATTTAACCTAATGAATTTATTATTAAAAAACCCCTCCCAACCCTATTTCTTCTTCCATCTAAATGCCTTGCCCTAACCTTATTTTTGGGTTAGGGCTTAACCATGATATTTTTCTTGAGAGAAGTGTGTGTGTGTGTGTGTGTGTGTTTTGTTGCAGGGCAGGGGAGGCTGAGGGTTTTGAAGAGGGAGGGAGGCAGTGCGGTAGCCAAGCTCGAAGAAGGGGAGGGAGCGGTGGCGTGGGGTTTCCCCGGCCGCCACTGTGTGTACACACAACGGCGGTGGAGCCAGGTGCTGCCCACTATGTGTCCACATAGTGGCGGCCACGGGCCATCCATTGTGTGTCCAAACAGTGGAGGCCATGGGCCGTCCACTGTGTGTCCACACAGTGGTTTGGCCCTTCGGCTCCCCCCAAATAGTTTATTTTATTTAATAATAAATATAGTTTTTTTTTTAATTAATATTTTTTTTTTGTTGTATATATATATATATATATATATAAAATCTATCCATGGTTAAATCCAGGGTAGATTTAATATGGATTTTCATAGATGAATAATGTTATTTTTTAATTTTTTTTTAAACTTGCAGGAAATTAATAAATGAAATGGCAGCTTAGCATTAGTCTAATATTTTTATTTCTTCCTTTAGATCTAGACATAAATCTATATTGCAATTATTAAAGTTTAATTCTGCAATACATAAAGGAGAGAATGACAAAATTAATTAAACTATATTCAACAACTACAATAGTCTAGAATATTTTAAATTAACCTTAGGGATAGACATGTTAAATCTATTAAACCATGATTTGGATTTGAGAATAAATAATAGGACTAATTCTTAATTTTATTTTACTAACATGCAAGCTTTCTACTTTACTCATTCCATTATTTCAATATGCCTAAAGAGATAAATGAATTTCTTTATTTTTCAGGACTACATATACACAACAAATATTATTTTCAGAACCATAGGAATATAATCCAGAAATACAAATTTCATTTTTTGCAATAATAACCTAACAGAATAATGCATTTCTTTAAACATATTTAGCATACAATATAGTCAACATTACAAATGGGTGAGTTACCCAACTAGTCTCTCATTTCAATTAAATGAGGACTTAAATAAAATAGATACATTTTTGTTTTCAAAGTAAATACAACATGCAACTTCCATTTACATTTCTGCAACTGACATATAGCATCCTTTTTTTCTGATTCTTTTTCTGCAAATCAAGTACAAAACCAGCAACTTCTAACTTGTCTGTTTTTCTTTTCTTGCAAGTAACTTGCAATTAAATCAATGGCTATGACCACGAAGTGCTCACCTCCCAGCCTAGGCTTACTAGAAGCCACCCCCGAGCTTGGAGAACCAAGCCCTAGATAGGTTACACACATGCAAACACAAGCAAAGGAAAAACACACAACAACACTTTCCCAACCAAGGCTACATTTCACCACAAAACGTGATGATTTTACATGGGTGCACTAGTACATTCGGGTCAAAATTTTGACGGCAAATCTTCAGAATTCTGACATAATTTTGTCGCACTACCGACAAAAAAAGTCATCAAAAACTTTGTGTCGGAAGTTTCGACTATCCTTGTGGTCGTTGCAATTCCGACATCACCTCCAACCTTTCTGATGGCCGTCATGGATGCTCATACCCTGAAAGAATACCGTCGGAATCTCGACCTATCGTCGAAATTCTAACTCCAAAGGGTAAAATTCTAAAAGAGGAGTGTCGTCGGATTCATAGCATCCTCGTCAGAACTCTCTTGGAGGGCGTCATAATTACTCTCCTGGAGGCCGTCGTAATTACAATGGCATCCAGAAGAGTTCTAATGAGGATGCTTTGCATCCAACGGCACTCCTCTTTCGGAATTTTACACTTCGGAGTCAAAATTCCGACGATAGGCTGATTTTTTGGAAATTTTTTTTTTATAGGAGAATATTGACATTGGTATCTCTCTTCTATCTCTCTTCTCTATCCCTCTCTACTATCTCTCTTCTCTCTCCCTTCTCTAGGTCTCTTTCTCCATCCCTCTCTTCTTCTCTCCCTCTCTACTTCTCTTTCTCTACCCTCTCCAGGTCATTATCTCTTCCTCTCACCCTCTCTCTCTCTCACCTCTATAGGTCTCACCTTCCATTCCTCCATCATTACCCATGTTGTTAAGTTGCAAGATATTTCCCAAAGTACTTGGTTTCTAGGGTTGATTTGCTTAAGTGTTGGAGTCAGAGTTAGATGAGACCTGCATGATTAAGCTGTATTAAGTGATCAAGTCACCAAGATCTCAATTGTAAACATGACTAGTTTCTAAGGTTTTAGGGTAGCATAGGTCAAGATTGAGGTATGGTGGTCAAGAATTACCTTCCAATGACAAAAGACATCCAAATGATGAAGAATGAAGGCGATGAACTCATAGAAGTTTGGAGGAGATAATTTGACTAAGTTAAAATTTGTTTAAGTCATGGTCATGATACTAGCTTGCTCATCAAGAGCAATTTGTGCAAATGAACCCTAGAAATGTGCCCATGCTAGAGAAGCAAGAATTCCAATAAAACCTAAGGCAATGCTAGTAAGGGGTCAAAATTAAAGAATTAGGGTACAAAAAACAAAATTTGGCTAAGTCAAGATGTTGCTCAAGGATGACCTAAATCATGGAGTGTAAATCAATCATGAAACATGAGAATGGATAGGTCTTGACCCAAGCAACGTAAGTCCCCCTTGTGATTCCAGCAGATATCACATCACAATCATTGAGTCTATCTACAATATAAAGTCAAGACCTGTCTATTGGAATCTTGGAGTCATCCCATTTGATCGCGTAGTTTAGCACTTGGGAGGATTTTGCTCAAGAGAGGATAGAATACTTAGTATTTTATTTTGTGTTGCATAGTGAATAAAAAACACATCAACAGAAACCATTGAAAGGTTTGGTTAAAGCCTTCGAATCACAATCTCTATGACAAGCTATCAAGAGTGCCCAAAATTTGGAAACTTTAGTATCCAAGAACATAATTCATAAGGCACCACTTTTAGAGCAACCAAAGAAGCCTATCAATGAAATATTTTATTTACCTTGGATATGTTTTATCCTAAGTGTGATATTCCACTATTAAAAAGCTTAATTAGGTAATATTTTTACTTAGGTAGAATAAGATAATGAGTTGCACATTCTCCTTCTTTGATTGAGATTCTACTTTTTCCTTGTCACAAATTTGGAAACTTGGATAAGCAATTTCTTTTTTTGGTTTTCTACCTCTTCATGATCCTCATGGATTTGGAATCTTGGAAGCTATATATTGTAGGTTTTTCCTCGATTAACATAACAAATGAAACTATTGTGAGCTTTTATATCTTAACATACCAAGGGCTTAAGTTTGGGGATGATAGGGGGATGATGAAGGGGGCGGGGTGGGATGCAAATATATATACAACTTAAAAAATTAATTATAAAAGGATGTGTATAGAATAAGTATAACAACTGTAAATAAAACTTTGCCACACTATGTAAATTTTACAATAAACATTAAAAATATGTCAATGATTGCATTGAAATTTGAACATTAACAATGGTGGTAGAGTTTTGGAACTTTGGGAACAAACTAAGAATAAGTATAAGAATTGCAGATGAAACTTTGGCATACTAAGTGTTTAAACTAGTCAACATAAAAAAAATGGAAATGATTGCATTAACAATAAGAATGGTGGGTAGAGGTTTGGGGTCAATGGGTAGTGCCCCTTGTGGGGGGTTTGGGGAAAATCCCCCATCAAGGTTAGGGGGCATTGCCAAACCTTTAATACGGATGACATTTTCACAATAATTTCACCATTTTTGTTTAGAATTGGGTTTCTAATTGGGGTCCATGGGAGACTCATAGGCATCCTCAAGATGGTCAAGAGACTCCTTGGAGTCCCTAGGATGTCCCTAAGTGGTGTGGCAAGGGGATGTTTCCCCTAAGTATTGCATCTTGAAAAAATAGGGATTTTGGAGGGGGGGAAGGGGTCCCCATGTTTCAATGGTTTCAAAAGATTCTAAGTTTTTTTTTTATCTTGTCATAACAAAATATACTCCTCTTGCATCCTTGGATGATTTGAAAATTGAAAACAATTTGACAAGAAAAAACTAACTTCTAAAGTTTAGACTTAGTTTTCTTTTTTTATCCAAGTCACTACAACATTTCAATGATCAAAGTAGCTTTTTTGGGGGGTTTCGAAGCATCCAAAAGGCTTGAGAAATTCAGTATTATCTTTCATTCCACCAAAATTGGAGATCAAGAAGCATGCTCACAAACAAGGATTTGTTTGTAACTTAAGGCAATCAACTAGTTTTGGGGGCATTTTCAGGTCTAAAGAACCTACCATTGTGTCAAAAAGGCCCATAAGACCCCATTTTCATCTAAAACTTGTCTCTTTTGGTCGTAGAAGCATTTAAGGAAAAAAAAAATCACACAACCAATGATATGCCTATACCATACATATTTGAGTTAAAATAAAAATAAAAAATTGACAAGGTTTGGAGACCATTGAACAATTTGGGAGATTGCTAATACATACACTCAATTTATAAAGTCTCAATTTGATGTACTTACTCTTCGAGAGGCCTATACAAAATCATTTTGTAATTGTGAACTAAGATAAATTTCCATTTTTGGCAGTTTTCATCATGGATTATGGTATTAAATTCTAACATTCTATTGTCAAGATAAATTCAGAGAACCATTTGTACTCAAAACAAGGGATAGTGAAAAATTACATTATGTAGGATCTCCTACCCTATCTCATTGAATTCATTCCTACACCAAGTGACTATGAACAAAAGTGTAGGTATTTAACAACAATGACATGGTCCATGGACTAGTGATCCTCCTCTTGATACTCCATCTACAAATGAGAACATCTCTTATACATGTTGCTACTTCAAAATTAAAAGTTGCTTCTTCTAGAACTTTCCATGATTCTTTGCAATAGGATTATATGTCTTCTAGATTCACCCGGCCACTAGGACACATTCCTATCAAGCATCTTTACTTTTTGAAAAGTAGACCACATTTCAGATCTAGATGACACCATAATGACTTTGATTTCCTCTTGCAAGATATTCCTCCATCATGTAATGCTTCATCAAAGTTCAAATTTTCTTCTTCAAGGGCTCTCAATGATTCTCTATATAGGATTCTTCATGTCTATGAGATCCACTTCATTGGGAGGCCTACTTAAACATTTCACATCTGTTTGTGGACTCTCACCTTTCAAATATTGATGAAACAATTGAGAATATTTGTCTTCTCATTGATGACAATGCCCATCGAGTTACATCATCTCCCATTGTAAATTCACTTGTTCTATCCCCACCATATCATGCAACATGACACATTCTATTTCACATTAATTAAGGTCTCACACTTCAGTGATTGTAGTCCCTGAATCTTCTATGGAACAATCACGGCTTAACATCAACATCAAGACACATGAGTCACTTCAAAAACCATACATCTAAAATCCTTTCTACATTCCACTTGAATGGGAATTCAACAATTTGACAACTCAAGATTTCCATATTGTGAAAGGAAGGTGCATCATTTGTTGCAAATGAACCTACTACAACATTCACCATTCAACATTTTGCATTTCTTTTCTCTCTTCTTTGTGGAGGCACAAACTTTAGGGGATGGGGTGGGTCTATATTATCCTTCACATATGTCACTTGGGATGGAGTTTTGTCCTATGGATTTTCTAGTCTCTACTTCGAGAGGGTACACTCTCTCTATAATTTGGGGTTATTTCATATTTTACATGGATACCTAACCTTGTGACCCATTTCTTCTTACCTCAATTGCACTTAAGGGGTGTGCCAATGTACCATTTTATTCACCAAGTGATATGTTTTATTGTAAGTATGATATTGCATTTGTTTGTTTAGTTTACTTAAGTAATTTCTTTTAACTTGAGATAATGACTTGCACATTCTCCTTCTTTCATAGGATTATGTTTTTTCCTTATCCTCAAAAATTTGGAAACTTGGATAAACAATTCCTTGTCTTTTGGTTTTCTATCTCATCCTCATCTTCATCCTCATGGATTAAAAATCTTGGATATCAAGTGAAGATATTGTGAACTTTTTCATTTTCTCTCTTATGAAATCAACTATGTTATGCTATTTTGATTTTATTATCATTTATATTTAACAATTTTAAAAATGTTATCACTTACATTAATTTCTTGGTTAATATTTATTTTGTAGATTCTAATAGAATTGAATACCATACCCAAACAATATCTAGTATGAACTAGTTAGTTACAGGCTAGGTTCCAAGCGTACTTGGTAACACAATTTTTGAGCTTGTGTTTGTTTATGATTTAACGATTGACGCATCTAGCTTTGCTACGCATCTACTTTGAATACAATGAGAGGGTGATTTTGTCTAAGCCAAGAGACCCTGCTATCTAATATCACCCAAGAAAGATACTGATATTTTTCCTTGGAAATATAAGCCTTTTGTAAGTATAATTCAATGAATTGTGATAATAACTTAAAACGAAGTGAATTAAAATTTGATTGAGTTCCCCATTGTATTTTAACAAATCACCTAGGAAGATGTTCGTTCCTAACAATTTCCAATTCTCTTTCCAAAAGGATGAAAAAGAAGAGAAAGGAACTAATTAATGTTGGGACAAAATTTAGAAGACCTATGTTTTGTGTCTGAAAACTACTAGCCTAGAGAGCATTGAAACAATCTAAAGTCATGGGAGAGTGTTTCAGTTCTATCTCCAGAAATTATGTCCAGTACTCTTGTATTGAATTTTTAAATCCTTCTAAGTTTAAATGTTCATGAGGAAACTCTAAAATTTTAATAAAATACATAAATGAAAACCAATTTTGTTTTCATCGGAATACTTTTGAAAATCACATCACCTCAGTAATTGAACTGTAACAATAAGATTGCATACAAAGTGCAGGTTTGCTATGAAACATGTTAAAAGGGTTAAACTGTTTCAATTAATACAAACACTAGAACTATTAAACAACAATAGCTTGTTGGTAATCAAGATTTTGGACTATACCCACATTTTACACCTTTTCATACAGTTACAAAGAACATAGAAAGCATGTATGTGGAACTATAGATTCCAACATATGTAAAAATACAACAATCTAAATAAGAATGGGAAGCATGTGGAGAATGGTTAAGACATGCATAAATAAAAGGAAAACAAAAATCTCTCAATGTGTATCACAAACAAATCAAGGAAAAAAGCTTTTAGGCAGGGGACCGATATGATCATAAAAATTTCAAAACATCCAAAGTATAGAGCATTTGAGATTTTACAGAGAATGTGCTAATTCAGCTTTATTCATGATGAGGCATATTCATAAAATTTTGCAGTCGCACCATGGTGTTGTTCGTGTTGGCTTTGTTGGACCCTGCAATTAAGATTCAATATACGTACATTATTCAATAAGATTAACTGTGCAACATAATGAAATATTGAAAAGTGTGTTATCTTATTGAGCTTCGCTTTGTTTTGAGAATAGTTTAATATTCTCTACTTAACAGGGCCAACCATGTGAAGGTGGGATCTCATTTGGCCCCTCCCCCCCCCTCTAACATCACTCTAAATTCCCTGTTAACATCTAACATTCATTCATTCTTTCATCCATTATTAAAATATAACATTCATTCATTATCACATAATGTTCATTAACACATAAAATTCATTAACTTTCATTAACACGCAACATTCATCAATAATCATCAACACATATCATTCATGAACATTCATTAGCACATAATTACATTCATTAACACATAAAAATCAGTCATTATCAAATAAGGTAGATTACAATCATTTCTTTCTTTGTTTTTTTTTTGAAGCTATGTAAAGTCTAAGCGGAGCATCATCTTCTTCATCATTTCCCCCATCTTTGGATGTTCTTCCCTCTTCTTGTGCTCTTGATGTATGCCTAGTCATATACAAAGGACGAGGATGCTGAACCAAAGGGGGGTCCTCTGCAATAACAAAGAATTGGGTTAAATTCAAAACATTTTTTTATTTTTGTTACAAGCATTTCATTAATTTAAAGAACACAACCATTACACTCTTTACTTGATGGGGCCACATCTTCTTCCACATCATTTTGTCTAGCCTCAACCTTGACATGCTAAACACCCTCTAGATCCTCTGGAGTTGAAATATGAAATGTTACATTAATCAATACACCAATTGCAATTAAATTTGTTTAAAGGAATAACAGTGGTCCTCTTTACCTGATTGGGGAACATCACATTCCTGATGTTGTCTACCCGGATCATGCTCCACTTGGTCACCACCTACTACATGCTCTAAAATATTAACAATAAAGGTTACATTAATTACTATACTAATTTTCAATTTAAGATGTTTAATTGTATTAATAATTACATAAAAAAATTTGAATAGAAAATGAATACCTCCACTACTAGGATGCACATCCGGACCTTCATGTACAGGTTCTGTTCCATGATTATCATGCTGCATTCCAATGTCACGCACAATGTTATCATTGCTTGCTTATTTAAAAAAAATATAGTCACTTTATGTTGAAACTTAACATCAAATAGATTATTGGTTAAGTATTCAATTTGAAATAATTTTCATTTAGCTTATTTACCATTGTGATAGATGCATTAGAATCTCATGTTTTCCCACTCAATTCTCATAGCCATTCAGCTACAGCTATATAGCCTTTCTGGTAGCCAATTCTCTTGTCATCTTCTGTGGGTGCTCTATTGAATTCAGAGCCCTGCATTTTTGCTTAGTATTGTGAATTTTGCTTGTATCGTTTGATCAAAAAAAATTGTTTACAATTTGTAAATATTTTGATGTGATACTTAATTTACTGATTCTTACAATTCATGCGGCAAGTTTCACATAACCACTAGAGCCGAGTTTGTGTTGCCCATGCTTTTCTTGTCTTGCCTTGGTTGCCTTTGA
Organism: Cryptomeria japonica; assembly: GCF_030272615.1. Taxonomy (NCBI): domain Eukaryota; kingdom Viridiplantae; phylum Streptophyta; class Pinopsida; order Cupressales; family Cupressaceae; genus Cryptomeria; species Cryptomeria japonica. The sequence goes on from NC_081407.1 coordinate 147,594,899, forward strand.
CGTGTCACTCAATCTATGAAAAGTTTGAAATATGTTAGATTATATAAATATAATGAATAATTAGTACATATTCACATTCTTAATAGTATCACATACCTTCTTCTAGCGTCTGGTGGTGTATTTCCTTTTTTCCTTTCAATTCTCTCCTTTGCATCCAAAATCAGGTCCTTCCACTCCCTCTCTGCAATCATGGGGGGACACTCACACTTTACGTTCTTCTCTAAATGTTTCCTGTATTGGTCCCTCACATACTTTAGATATGTGCCAGCTTTTTCCAGGAGCTCAGTCTTGTCGAATGTGTCATTTCCAAAAAACCCTACCATATAGTTTGTGAGTTCATCTTTTAACTTTTTTTCTTGGTCATTCCACCTTTAAAGCAAAAACAAACCTGTTAGATTTAGAAAGAAACTGAAGCTACCTTTGATATAGTTCAAGAAATGGATAAAAGGAAAACTATTCTAGCAATGATATGGAATCAAAATAGTGGATAAGGGTAAGTTCATGTATGATGTTCCACCTTTTACATATGGTGGGCTCAAATATTTGCAATGTAATGTCATTAAGATTTTTATAAAAAATATCATTTCTTGCAAAAAAAAAACATGGGATCATTAGTCCAAAATGAGTGATCAGTAAGTAAATTACAATTAGACTATATATAATAATAATTTTAAAGTACCTGGAACCTTCTGTATCTTCAAGGGAATCAATTCTTCATCGCTCACCACCAATGTGGCCTGCAATGTTCCTGTACTAGCAATACGGGAAGATCCAAGAAATGATGGTATGTTATCACTAGTAGTCGCCTCTGGCGCATCCTCATGTGCATCTCCTACCATAGTAAATGAATCCACTATGAAATGCCTCCAAGAAAGAACACTTCAAGGGTAATAAACACATAATGAAAGAGAGAGAAAAAGAGGGATCTATCACCAGTGGGCAGGTCAGCACGAGCCGGTGCAACAGACAATGTTTGCATGCTACCTGTTGCTGACATTATAGTCAGCAATATAGTTGGGGTCGACCTCAGACCCATGTCAGCACCTGAAGAGTAATACATTAAATATATAAAACATTAAAAAAGCAAGTTCACAAGTCCAAAGGAGTGGTTTTAATATATAGAACACGGTCATCACCTGAACTACCCGCAATACCCTGATCATCACCACTAGGATGATGAGCCCTTATAAATTTCTGTAAAAACAACACATACACATTTTAGTTAATGACATAAAAGAGAAAAAAATATAAACCATTATTGAACTTTTGTTATGATTAAAGCTTTCATTACTGCTTACTTGCAAGTTTTCCACTGTTCGCAACAATAGTTGCACCCTCTTTGTTATCTCATCAGTCTGAGGGCTTATGGTTGCCAAATCAACAATCTCTTGGCTAATTTTTCTAATATTCATTTGTACCAATTGTATAGGGTTTGCGCTAAGTGCGATGTCATCAGCGCATAACATTGTCGAGCACCCCACATCCCTATGGAGGTGCTGAGGTACTGCAGGTTCCTTTCCCTTATCCTGAACATCTGTCTGTGACAAGAATATAATTAACACTATCAAAATTACTTCAAAACACTCAAGAAAAGATCATAATGTAACAATTTGCTTCTATCTAATTTGTACATTACAATGAGGTTTACCTACTCCGTAGAAGTGTCGGGACCTACACCCCTATCTGTGCTATGTGGTGGATCCATGTGGCCCTATGAGAAAGAAAAAATATAAAAACGGTAGCGAAATGAAACCAATAGACTTAAAAAAAAAACTTAATAATACAATGGTTTATTGGATTCATTAATTGGAAGTTGTCTTAAA